>NC_090786.1:7342500-7957500 GCF_040054535.1 Antennarius striatus | reverse complement strand
TGAACAAAAGTTAAAATTTCACCATGACCAAGTTTTCTCAAGGTCAAGGTCATCATCTCATTTTCATCCCTTCTGCAAGTCGAGTAATGTGCTTTTTGTTTCATCTTTCTATCTGCAACGGTAGTGAAGATATTTGGTGGACTACGGGCTAACGAACAAACACACAAACGCTGACAATTACAATACATCACAGCTTTGAAGCGGGATGTAATAATGACCAGGAATTCCTACCTTAACTGCATAGAGCCAAGATTAAAGTTTGAAACTAAAAATATCCGTAATTCCTTACATATATATATATATATATATATATATATATATATATATATATATATATATATATATATATATATATATATATATATATATATATATATATATATATAAAGGACTGTTGTGATTATGCAACTCTTATTTTGGAAAGAAGTATTTTCCTGTGGAGAACTTCTGTGCTTTTTGTTGCAGGTTGGGCGTGGCAGTGGAATCGAGGATTGGCACCCAATCTACCTTCACACCTGCGGTCGTTCAGCAATCCACTCCTCCTTTTATTCGTATCCACACCTCTTTGTGAGTTGATTGCTATGCAGCTCACATGTGCCTCCTCATTGTTTTCTCCTGCTTCAGTTCCCAGCCTTGCCTTTTTGTCTCATTCCAGAACTTTTGATCCCAGACCCTGATGTTTGTTCTCATGTTTTTTGGACTGCAACCATAACAAGCTTCCTGTTTTTTTGTTCACAATAAAATTATTGTGGCATCTTGCTTTGACCTGTGCTCCTCTTTTTGGTCCATACCTTATGCTTGACAGTCACATCACAACAAGTACATTGTATGTACAGTATGTGGTATGATAATGAAGCAACTGAATGATCTTAAAAGGTGTTTTGGGAGAAGGAAGTCTCCATGGCCCGGCCCCGAATAAGATGTGATGGATGGATGGATGGATGGATGGATGGATGGATGGATAGATGGATGGATGGATGAATAGAAGATACTTATATAGATGTGCCCCTTAAACATACAATTAAAAAATTCCATATTTTTGGCAATAAGTGGATGCCTTTGCTGTCATTTTATTCTTTTCAATTACCGTAAATAATAACACTGTGTGCTCAAATACAGTACCCTTAATATCTGAAAACAAAACTGACTGAATTTGCAACAGTGCTCCATCACATTATTGTGACAGGCCTTTCCTTTGAGCGAAAGAGGTGTTTTTTTCCCTTAAGATCTACTCTGTTCTTAATGTTGGCACCATCCTGTTGAAAAACATATTAGCTCATTATCCTTGGAAGGCTGGGCAAATAGGAGCCACATGCGTGATGAGCCAAGCCTTTGGATGTGCCAAACTGAAAATGTCAACATACTACCTTGAGAGTGCACATTAAACTTCGGCGGTAATGACTGTCACAGGACACATCCCCATTATCAAGTCCATTAAGGCTCCACACTATCCCAAAAATAAACCCAACAGGCGATAGGATTTCTGAAACTTCGGAATGAGCATCTGTTTATAAATGCCAAGGTGGTGTACTGCATCATTCTTTCTTACTATATGCGTTCATGTGCTCATTAAATACCTACTCGAGTATTACAACATACTTTTGTATGTATGTAAGGATATCCAAGGACTGCCTCATGGGGTCATTTTTGTCTTGACTTATACTGTATGATTGCCATAATTATAGAGTTGAAGTGTAATATAAGGTTCACTCGTCTCATCACGCTCCTATCATTCACTTCTTTAGCTGTCAGGGTTAAGTTGTGTACTTAATCAGCAGAATAACCTTCAAGCAAAGTTAATAAGAAAGTTGACTTAAGTCAGTCTTTTATGTGACATGTCAAATATTTACCAAAGCATTACAAATCTCAAGATATCATTATTCAGCTTTTCTTTCTATTTTCATTTTGTGCCTAGATTGAATTAGAATGTATGGCAGCCACACAAAACTACTTCAACTCAGCAAGAAATTGTCTGATAGGGCCCAAGCACTCCTTGGGTCTTGTGTCTCCAACACTAATCATTTCTTGAATTAGGATCCATTAATATCCTAATTGTCACCGTCTCTCTTTGTTCTATTTCTCCTGCACACCAGCATTGTTTAATTTCCTCTTTTGGGAGAGGGTGGAAGTGAACTGTGATATGACAAAATCAAGTTTATCATGCATGAAATGAAAAAGAGCTTTCCGGTCTTGAGGAGCTGACACTGATGAATTTTCTAAAGGTATATAAAAACCTGCATGAGCTCAAATAACTTATTGCATTTTACCATATGTTGTTTGATGGGCTGCAGAAGCAGATCCTATTTGTTCTATTCAACTATTCATGGGTGTGCATACTGTCAGTCTACATGATGTGGGCGCTCCCTCGCAACCTCTTGACTACAGTTTCCTGGGTAACTGTAATAGTCTAGATGTCAGTCATATTTGCCTTTGTGCATACACTCATCTGCATTAAATATAATCTTATCATGGGCTGCATGTATGAACCTAAATAATTGTTCCAGGATTCATATTATTAAAATAATCATTCTCACAAATGACAATATGGGATTTATGTGATGAGATGAATCTTGTCAAGCAAATGTCATAAAACTTTCAATTTGCAGGCCTGCAGTGACATCAGGTTATACAGGTAGATGTCACAACTTCATTCCTTTCCTCCTTTCATGTGCTTTGAGTACATGCTAATTCATACTGTCAGTCATTCTGTTTCTCTGCCTTCTTGACTGGGCTGTGTGAGACTTGCAATATAATTACTGCAAAAGTTGCATGCAACTAACATACCATTACTTGACCGGTGTGGAAGCATTGCCATCACTCATTAATGCAGTTTTCCCTTTGATCTGTCATCTATATAATTTTGTTTTGTTTTCATTCTATGCATTCTACACATTATGTGGAACATAATGTTTGACACCTCTGACATCTATTCGTAGTCCATATGTCAACATTGTTTATTGTTTTAGAAACACAGAGCAATACTCTATCTATGGTAATTTTATTCTGCTAGTTCATAAAATAACAGTTCTTAGTTCAAGAGCTCTTTATTATACAATTGGACTCATTCTTAAGTCAATATTGGTGAGCAAGTTGCAAAATAACAGATTTGGTTTAGACAATGTCAGTTGACTATGTATTAAGTTAATGTCAGAAAGTATGTCATCAGTGTTTACATGGAATGTAGTTCAGTGATGCCACAGCAAAGTTTTTGCGTAATCCCACATGCTCCTACTACAAAATGATTGCAACGGCTATATGTTAACTTTTGTCCAAGCGTAAAATGTAATGTTGTCTCCCAAAACATTTTTCTTTGTGTGCAAATTTTGCTTTTTCAACAGGTGTTGAACGGGTTGCGCTGAAGACACACAGGACATCTGCCGTGAAACCGAGATAAATTAAGGGAGAAAGAATCTAGTGGAAATATGATCTCTTTTAATATAGTCTGTGCATAAGCTGTCATCCCCCATAATGTATGAAAAGAAATGACAAAAATAGTCTATTACCATGTAGATAAACTCTATTTGAAGTGTCCATGGTATGGTAGAACGGACTCCTGCAAAAGCTGCCCTCTCATCTCTTCACCCACAAGGTTTCTGCTTTGATTAAAATCACAGAATAGTCATTCTTTATTCTAAATCTCACCATCTCCTACAGCAATGCTGTTTTTACTTCTTCCATGTGAGACAGGGGTTTATGTCAGAGACAGAGTTCTCACATGTCTGTGAAATGAAGAATAGTAAACACTTATACCTTGTTATAGATTCAATCAGACAATGTTGTCTACATCCTTGTTTAGATGTTGTAGTATCAGGATTATGATGAATTTGTTTCAATGTTGATTATAAGATAAAGGTGCTGTTTTGTAAAACTGAAACAGCAATATGTAATATTCACTCATTCATCATCAAATACCAACTTTGTCCACTGTTGTGGGCTTCAGATATATAATACAATAATCCCACGTTTATTCGGGCTTCACTACATCGTGGATTTTTAGTCACGTGATACCGTACGCACATGCTATTGGCTGCCAACATCCGTGTGTGGGGAGCGTTCCGAGACTCACAGAGTGCAGCACACTTCAGGGTATTAAAGAAACACTTTTCTTTCACACAAAAGTGCTTTAAACGATCTATAAGACTATGGGAAAAGGTAATACTGATATAAGGTGGTTTGACATCAGTATGGGGAGGGTTTATAAAAGTTTAAACTACCCGAAATAATAAAATGGTTTGTCGCTATATTGCAGAATTTTGTTTTTCACGGGTGGTCCTAGAACGCATTAACCGCAAGTAATGAGGGATTACTGTACTGTATTGTAATACATAAAATGTATATAAAATGCAATTAAGTATGGTAGCCACAACAGCAATATTCCAAAAAAATAACTTATGTGTGATTATTCAAATGTTCTTCTTGTGATATTTCTAAAATCAATGGCTTTCTGTCTATCATTGAACATTTACAACAGTCTTGTATTTCATGTTGATTCCTTTTCCTCACTAAGTCTTTTCCTGTCATGATTTGATCTTTCTACAGTCAAAACCCTTTTTCAGCATTCCAACTGCCTTTTCTATCCACAATGTATCGTTGCAGATAAATCATCACTCATTAGCTCTGCAAGAATACTCATTCTGAAAAGCTGGGAAATCTGTCATTCCAAAACACTATCCACTGCTTCATCTGTGCTCTCTCCTACAGGGCTGCATCAGCTGCCAGCACAGTGTTATCATTACAGTATTTAATGTTTAACTGAGAAGTAATCAAAGTCTCTGATGAGCCGCTCATAATTAGATGTATGAAGGCAGTACCAGAGCAACTCTCTAAATCTACATACATAAAAGCACTGAGTAACTGTGAATAAATTGCATGTCCTGCAGGAAATCTCTTTTGTAAAAGGTTTTTCCTATCAGCCTTGATATACGACACACCTAAGAGACAACCACCTGATGCAACATTTTTCAGTGAAACAGTTTCACACTGACTTAAACACGATAGGTGATTAGAGTTTGTAAAAAAAAAATCAAATGCTGAATTAATCTTAATTCCTATCATCTACGACTAAACATAGATTATCAAAATACCAAACATATATTTTTACAAATAATCCATAATCCCACACCTTGGTCAAGTCAACAAAATTCAAGTATCTATGGCAGTGGTTCTTAACCTGGGTTTGATCGAACCCTAGGGGTTCGGTGAGTCGGTCTCAGGGGTTCGGCGGAGACGGAGGTCAAAACAAAACACCCGACACATCGCCGAACATACATGAATCACTGTGTACGTTTGACACATAGTGTCAATTCGTGATGGCATGGCCCCCCTAGCCATCACTGGATGCAGGTGATCATGCTACATCGATTAGCCTACCTCTGCTACAGGGGATTTTGTGCACTCTGTAGTCGATTTATGCCTGTCATGACGATATGTCGTCTGATTGCTTTCTTAATATTTTAATTCATATTAACTATGTTGAGCAAAAAAAGAAAGTGGTCGGACAAATATGTGCAACGTGAATTTACATATACTGTATAATGGAACGTGATGGGAGTCAGTGTTCTGCATGATTTGCAATGTCAAGTTGAGCAACTCTAGTCTTGCAATGGCAAAAATAAAGGAACACTTCCTTAATATGTATGGAAAACAACAGAAACAGACTTTGCTGTGAAAATGACATAAGAGGAGCACTTGCCAAGGTGAAGCCACACATATCTGAACTGGTCTCTCAATAACAACAGCAGAAGTAACACTGATTTTTTTGTTCTTTGAACAAGGTGACATTAATGCTCAATTCATTAAATACACCAGCAAAACATATACTTATGTCTTAAATTTAAAAAAAGATTTTTTATTTTTTTTTTAACTAAAGAAGGGTTCGGTGAATGAGCATATAAAACCGGCAGGGTTCGGTACCTCCAACAAGTTTAAGAACCACTGATCTATGGCTTTTGAATTACCCAAATTCAAGGTTTATTTCTTCAGTCACAAGCTAAAACAAGCCAAACATTGAAACTGGTCTGTTATTGTGCTCCAGTCTCAAAGGGCATATTAACTTTTGTTTTTGAGGGAAATATCCCAGCTACAGTCACAATGGGTGTGGCAAACACATTGATGAGGAAACTGCATGTACACATAAAGCTAAATCTAACAATAAATCACTATTGTGACATGACCTTAAAGCATAATGTCAATACCTTATACTGTATGTTGCCACTCATAGCAAATGAGACTAGCTGGTTAATAAAATCATGTCAAACAACTTATGCCAATTCTGACAATATGAAAGTAATTCCATTCTCTGTCTGCTATAGCTGACTGGCCTTGCTTTAACTCACCATCTCGTACAGAACTGGCAGAGAAGGGTGCTGGAGAGAGGCATCTCTGCTACAGGAGCCATGACATTTATAAGAGCACAGCAGGAACCTCCTTTTCTCAGATTGTGTTATATTCATACAGTCATGACTGCATGGTGATTTCACATCAATTAATTAAAGGTTGAAAAGACTGCTGTAATGAATCCTAATTTTCTGTTGTGTTGAGTGAAATAAGGCTCACCACAGAGATAGTCAACTGACTCATTCAAGAACCCAAAATTCTGGATCAAACTGAACATCTGGTACTATACCCAAAGATTAACATTCAAAGTGCGTGTTGTTATACAGTATATTGCCTATAGAAGAATTTCAAATAAGATTTGAAAGGGAAACAGATGCATCAGTAATTTTATTGCAGATCACAAAATCATACCACATCCTAACCTAGACCTATTGGTTCACGTTTTAAATTGATGTTCTTTTGCCATCTGACATAGATTTGTCCACTTCTCTTTCCCTGTTCTCTCTATTTGTATTGTGAATGAGTGCAACAAGCAGGTGAGAACTTGATTTCACCCTCGTTGCAGTTGTTTAGACCTGGGGTCAGTGAGTATGTAGAGGGGGGCTAGAGTGAAATAACCCTAAACCAGGTGCACTTTTCAATTCTCATGGACTCTCAGCTTATGATAATTTTTCAATTTTATTTTATTTTATTTTCAAAAAATCTGAAACACCAAATCACAAAAGGGAGAAATCATTCACATTTGTTCTTGCTGACAGTTAAAAGATAATTACTATTCCTTTGCGGCACTTTGAACATGAAAGAAGTACCTTGACTGGTGGAAGGAGAGAGATATGAATAGCCTGAATCTCCTAAATTAAAAAAAAACAAAAAAAAAACAAAAAAACATAGAAGGAGCTCAGTTATCGACATATCATACGTGGTTTATTTAATGTGTATTTACACTCTTCTAGAGGTGACTGTAAGGGTGATGAAAATGAGATTATGACATTTAAACTTTTGTACACTCAGGAACCAAATAAGATAGAAAGACAAGGGAGAAGGCCAGTGTGAGTACGACCATAGAGCAAAGCTAGTGCTTTGATCAATGACAGTAGGTAAGAGCGCTAGCTTTGATCTTTGACTTATGCAAGTAGGACAGGGTAAAATTTTGAATTCAGGGGTGTCATGGGATGTTGCCGTCTCTGACTGCATTAGGTGCTTCTTAATAATGTAATTAATCGGTGCTGCGTCTGTATGTCCCAGCAGTTAGTGAATAAGCATGCTCATTATATAGAATATGGCATTGTATGATTAGTTAATGTCTGATAAATCAGTCATGGACATTGATTGAGTATGATAAGACATAATCTAAAATTGCTCTGGCCATCTGAAATAATTACATTAGCATTAAATGTCCTTTGCACATGGTGCAAAGGACCATGTGGTGGTCAAGAGAACCATGGTGCAAAGGACCATGTGGTGGTAAAAATTAACATACATTATTAAATTAAATTAAATTATGTATGCCTGCATCATTATGTATGCCTGAGCAGTGGATATGTGCAATATCTTATGGATTGTGCTTATATTATATTACCAAAAACTATGGCCTTTAAAGCAGGACCATGAAAAGAATGTATCACTACAATTTCTAAAAAAACAATATTGAATATTGAATTGAAGAAAGCAAGATTTCCTTTCTTTATGAATGCCAGGGTATGATTAAAAAAAACTGAGCACCAAAATACCTAAAGAACAAAGAATTACCATAATTGGAATGTTTCAAATGAGCATGAAGCTTTTCCGTCAGGATGTGATATCACACCTATGAAATCTCCTTTTTCAGCCACTCTCAGCCATCACTGCAAAACAAAACAAACAAACAAAAAACAGAGAGGTTGCAAAAAATTTGCTGGCCATGCCCGCTTTGGCCTGTCAGAGCTGATAAATGAGAACAGACTGGATTTTTTTAGGAGAGACACATGCAGCAAATCTGATAGCTGCCATTCCAGCTGACCACAACATGATTTTGTACATAGCTCTTTCTCATATTTCTTTGCGACTTAGCTCATCCAATCCCTTTTTGCTTACATCCCTGATCCTATCAATTAATCTTCTTTCTTCATCTAACAGCCATCTGTTGCATACAGACATGTCCCTTACCTATCCAGTTACAATTCCACCATCCATCATGTTCTCTCAGCCAAAACTTGTCTGTTTGCTCCTCAACATTACCCTCTAACTAGCTTCCCCGTGGTGTATTCTTGTTCTCTCTCTCATTTTTGCTGTTACTCTTTTCTTTATTTCTTTCTTAATGTGTCTCCTAGGATCAATTTAACAAAATGCAGAGCTTTGCTATTACCCTGCGGGGATGGCCATTTGACAGCTCCAGTTCTCGGCAGCATGAGCCAGCAAACACAATAGGATAAGGATGAAGGTAGATAGTCGGTGACTGCTAATAAATAGGCTTGTGGGACTCAATAGAGATAAGATAGCCAGGTTTACATGTATTAAACCCTGATCTTTTCCCTGATAGAGAATTAACCAAGGTGGCAAAGAAAGAAACCAGTAGGAAATTGATATAAGCAGAAGATGTCTTGCAATAAAAAAAGACTAGATGTGCATGGAGTATTTTCTGACAGCAGAAATCAATACATATATATTTCCTTTTATCAAACTTGTGTTAAAAAAAAATCTGATCCAAGTCCACCAGAAGAATGGCTACAGCGATGTGTTTAGAAAAGGAAGGAGAAATATAAGTTAGGATGATGTAAAATTAAACCAGAGGCAACGTACAAGAGCTACTGTAATTCTTAGAGGGTTCAAACAAACAAACAAATAATGAGAGATGCTATATTCACATAAGAAGGTAACACAACATGAAAAACATCCCTTTTTTTGTGCTATAATATGCTCAAAGGATTTCCAGATGATACCAGATCAGAACTTCAATCTCCATTCTAAAGCATTTCAGTCAAGTACAAATATTTGACATGAAAATGCTGTGATAAATGATGAAAATAAGGTCTGAGTTGTTTACTTAAATTTTTATCAGCCCCTTATGAACTGACTCTGCCACCTATATCGCTGCATAACGACCTACTGCGGTGTTTTGGTGGTGGGAGGAAGTCAGAGAACCTGGAAAAAACTCACGCAGACAAGAGGAGATCATACACAAAGAAAGGAACTCCACACAGAAAAGGCCCCGGATGGAATTGAACCAAGGACCTTCTTTCGGTAAAGCATCGAGCATTTGTGAGCAGCATTATTGGAGCATTTGTGAGCAGCAGTATGGTTTCATGCCACAAAAGAGTACTACAGATGCAGTATTTGCTTTGAGGATGTTGATAGAGAAGTACAGAGAAGGCCGGAGGGAGCTGCATTGTGGTTTGTAGATCTGGAGAAAGCTTATGACAGGGTGACCAGAGAGGAACTGTAGCATTGTATGAGGAAGTCTGGAGTGAAAGAGAAGTATGTTAGAGCGGTGCAGGGCATGTATGAGGACTGTAAGACAGTGGTGAGGTGTGCTGTAGGTGTGACAGAGGAGTTCAAGGTGGAGGTGGGACTGCATCAGGGATCAGCTCTGAGCCCCTTCTTGTTTGCTATGGTGATGGACATGCTGACAGATGAGGTTAGACAGGAATCTCCATGGACTATGAAGATGCTGAGGTTCTCTTTAGGAGTGACCAGGAAGGATAGGATCAGGAATGAGTACATTAGAGGGACAGCACATGTTAGGGGTTTTGGAGATAAAGTCAGAGAGGCCAGACTGAGATGGTTTGGACATGTCCAGAGGAGAGATAGTGAATATATTGGTAGAAGGATGATGAGTTTTGAACTGCCAGGCAGGAGGCCTAGAGGAAGGCCAAAGAGGAGGTTTATGGATGCAGTGAAAGAGGACATGAAGGTAATTGGTGTGAGAGAAGAGGATGCAGAAGACAGGGTTAGATGGAGGCAACTGATTTGCTGTGGCGACTCCTGAAGGGAAAAGAAGAAGAAGACCGTGTTTTTTGTTTCACCTTTCTATCAGCAACGGTTGCGAAGATATTTGTTGGACTAACGAATGGACGAACGGATGAACAAACAGACGGACGGACAAACACTGACATCACTGCTTTGAAGCGGGATGTAATAATTAACTTAATTGTCAGTAGTATTCAGAATTGTAATACTTTTTGCTTTGTATCTAACTTAAGTATAAAAGTATTAAAAATATGAATTCTACTCATGATCGGAATTGTTCTATTGCAATATGTTTGGTTTTCTGTGCAAACTTCTTTTGTAATTGGGTGTCTAGGAATCAATTTTTTTTCAGTTGTCACACTGAGATGCTGAAAAATGGGCAAACCAAAGTTTGAAAACACGTCCATTCATAGTAGTGTTATCATGTGCTTTTTAACAAACAATTTTACAACTGATAACCCAGAGGATGGATTGTCTTCTTGTTGACAAGATGAATAATTTTCAAACTTATCTAAGAGTAAGAGCTTCAAATGGCTCCCCAGCTGATCAATGAAGTGCAAAAACCAAACAACAGCTGGGTAGTACAGCATCAAGCTTCCAGCAGGGTTCCTGTCACTTTCAAACATATAAACTGCTTCGATATACTTTACAGTAGGAACAAAATAGAAAACTTCACCATGCAGTGCATAAGATGATACAGGACAAGCAGGAGAAAGTAAATAAGCAGGAGGAGAGAAAAGCATGTGAAGTTAAATTGAATAGTAAAGGTAATCCTTAATGAGGAAGCAAATCTGTAATTAATCAACAGAATCAATGAAGTGCTGATTTCATTTAACTTTTTAGCGTTAGAGTTAGCCTTAGTTTAATTTTGGGCAAATATTTTGCTCAAGGAACAGATGCAACATTTTCTTGAAACATGTTATGGATAGTATACACATGGGAGCAGGGGGATCAAACTGTCATTTTAAAAAGCAAACCCTGAAATGAAAACATTTCAAGCAAGAATCACATGACCATTAAGAAGTCTGTAGAGGTGATGTATTCTAAATGATTTATTCCAATGTTATGTAAATATTTGTATTTTTGAATTAAAGTAGGGTGGTGAGACATACTGAAATAAATTCAAATTCAGGGAAAGGTAAGTTCTCAGTATGTACTTTTCAGAAATAAAAGGAAGACGGACAAAAAATTCCTGTCTCGTCATAAAAAAGATTAAGACTGCAAAATCTGGAACTTATGACACCAAATACAAAGCCTTATCATAGGATCAGTGGAGAAAGAGCACTGAAGAGGATATTCCTGCTTCTAATCTTTGTATTTATACTCATTTTCACACCTCTCTGAGTTTAATTCTTGAGGAAGACAGGTGTCAGCACTCCGGATTATGTGAGATTCCAAAGTAGGGCTGAATCCATGTAAATTATTTCAGAAATTGATCCTTGTTGAATCCTCAAACAGCTAAAAGCTATTTGTGGCTCTAGATAAATATTAACCAGATGAGCAATGGAGCTTCGGAAATCTTCATCATCTTCATATCCAAAGTGTGATTGATCTGAAATGGTTTCTTGTATTGGACAAAAAATGACTTTAAGCAAAAATGTGTATGTGTGTGTTTGTGTGTGTCTTGCAAATTGTCTGCTGAGGTGATCTCAAACTTTAATTCAATCCATCCGTCCAACCATCCATACATCCATACATCGATCCATCCGTATTACTACCGATGTCCCTTTCATCAGCAAAACCTTTAAGCTCTTCCAGGGCAATCTAGAGGTGTGCCCAGACACAATGAGATATGTGATCCCTCCAGCAAATCAACTGTTACTCTTCCCAGAATAACATTCCCACAAAACCTCCAGTGGAAAGCGCACCAGGAAGCATCCTAATGGGTAGCATGAACTGCATCATTTGGCGCCTTTAGACATAAATGACCTTTTCTTTTTTTTCTCTGAGTTCCTTCAGGATGTCTAAGCATATCATCCTGTCCCTCAGGTTGAGCTCAGCTATCCTATGAGTGCAACGCCTTTCATCCTGGTGTACCCACGATCTCAATTTTTTTTCAGTCACTACCCCGAGCTCACAATCCCAGGCTTTGGTCTTATATGGATTGAATGATAAATTGTGAGCTTTGACATCAAGCTCAGCTTTTTCTTCATGACAACTAGCTGATACTCGCATTACTGCTGATGGTGCAACAAATAGCCAGTTTATCTTGCACTCCATTTTCCAATCACTGCTAAATGAAACCCCCAGAAATTTAAACTCAGTTCAAACACAGGGCTCTTCCCCAGGGCTACTGGGTAATAATCTGAGCACACCCCAGCCTCCGCCACAACAAGGCATGTTGTCTTCACCTCCACAAAGGTGAATAGTCATGTAAATACAACATACAGTATTTAGAAAGTCAATATTGTGCATATCTTGTGGAGCAGATCCAGATAGTGGTGAACCTATAATTTAACATAAATTGTGTCGTAACTCTAACTGTACTTTAACAGACACGTGTCTTTTAAGATGGATAGATAGAGAGAGAGAGAGAGAGAGAGAGAGAGAGAGAGAGAGAGAGAGAGATAGACTTTATTGATCCCAAACAGGGAAATTCACATTAAAAGTGACATTACATTATACGTATTGTATGTCTACTATGTACGACTTCTTATACTTAAGACAAATCAATAATTTATGTAACATACTTTATGTTACATACTGTTACATAATAAGAGCTTGCCAGGCAATGTTAAATTGCTTAGTCTTGGTGGAGATACACACACTGTACTTACACTATTTTCAGGGTTTCATTAATTTTATTACTAGGGGTGACATCATTAGTTGATTTTCTGTACGAAATACACAACAGTTTACCAGGGAGGGAGGAAAATTATCAAATTCATGTATGTAACAGCACAAGACAACGACACATATTTTGCAAACCCGAGTACTAACACACAAAAGGCTCCTTGTTGTGGAGTTGGGGAGAGCAAACCCAATACGGCATTGACCACAGGCCTTGTTAACAGTACCAAAGCAAAGTAATGCACTAATCCCAATTAGGCTTTAGTAAAGAGGGAAGCCTGTATGCAGACAGGAAGTGCCAGGCAGCTTTCACAAAATTCATTAAACAGCAATGCAGGATGCAGAAGAATGCAGAATGTGTTTGTGCACATGTTTGTGTGCATGCAATTGCACAGGTAATGTTCCAACTTCTAAGAGCATGAGGAAATACAAATGAACACAGAATGAGGAAACAGAGGAATTCTGTGCATGCATGAGAGACTTAAACTCCAAGGAACGCATGGAGTAAGCCTTAATTCAAAGTTGTTTTGTGTCGGGGAGCTGGAGATTTAGACTTGAAGTGACTTTGTAGCTACAGGCAACAACTGTTCAGAAGAGGTAACAAGTAAAACCAAACTTTGTCACTGAGCAGACATGTGGTCAACTGCAGGTCAGTTAAACAAGCAAACAAAAACATCAACAACAACAAAAAAAACATCTCAGCAAACAGACATTCAAATCCTGAAGTCGAAACTTTCTTTCTCAGCGGAGAGATGCCCTCCTCTATGGAAGAAACTCAATTTGTGCTGATATGGAGGGACCATAACATCTATCACAGGTGAACATGAGCAAAAAGACAAGAACATCACCAAAGTTCAAAGTCCAAAATAAGTAAAAATAAGCAAATTGCAGGATGCAATTTGAGATTCAAACCTTTACGCCTCCCACATTGCATGTGTGAAGTTTAGTTGAATTCTTCTGAAGTTTTTAAGGCAATGTGAATAGATGGGACAAACAAGGATAACTCTATATGGAACCTTGGAAAGAGGAATCAAAGAGGCACCTATTCCTTCCAGCCAAAGTGCCCACTCACAGACTTTTCTTATCAACTCTGCCATGTGCACATCTATAGAATATGAAAGTGTACATTCTGCAATAATTCAATTGCAACATATTGATAATGTCAGAGTTATGGAAGCAGAAATGGGCATTTTCACTGCATAGCAAGATAGACTCAATTTGTGAATGTGCACTCAGTGACTCAGGACGTGAAGCACATTCAGACTTTTGTTGAGTGGTTTTTAATGCAGGACCTGGTTCCTGTGAGTATTTTTTCATGTGGAATAAAACCCCAGCCTGGTAGATTAAGAGTTTTTATCTTATTACAGTCTGAACACATCAAACAATCATACAACCTGAACACAATTGACCTACAGGCAGCCATATTTGTAGTGTGATGCAAATTAAGTTAAAGATTGACACTGATTTCTTAACTTTTTTCCGCAAAGTTTGTTCATCTACGAAGTTTTGAGTACTGCATGGTTGTGAGAATGTACAAGCAGTCCCCAAAGCAGGAACATTTGACCTTCTAACATTGATATCTATGTGAACAACTGCACGTCACCATATTCAACTATTGTAGCTCCACTTTCTGCCGCAGCCCAGGCTGAGCAGTGTGATATTAACACCCCATAGATTAAGATTTTACGTGTCGTGTCAAAATAACTCAGAAAACATAAGACCTAGTTAATAGTTTGTTCTGATGTCAGACTTGTCCTGTTGGCATGTCATCTGCAGCGTTTTGTCTTTCTTTTATCCACATCTCTGCAAATTTCTGGCCAGTAAATGAATGCACAATATATTTATTTGCATGAGGACATTTGTGAATATTGAGACTGCTGTCAGTTTGGGTCAGATTGAAAGTTAGTTCCAGCAATGGAGACTAGACTACATGTGAGAAAACTCTGTCCCAACCTGACTGTAATTTCATACCTTTCTAAATTATTGACAGGGTTGTCCCCCAGTAGGAACCAAATGATGTAAGAACCAATGTTGGCCAGGTTAGGTTTCTGCCCTGCAGCATTAACCACTGCACTCTGGATGTTTTGCTAGTTGTTGTTAACTTCTGTATTGGCCATGTTAACTGAGAAAATTAATTGAAATAAAACACAGTAATCAAGCATAAAGTGGGGTGTCAGATTTTTGATAACAACAGCACGTCCTTTAATTGTTTCTGACAAATCACGGACTCAGTGCTTAAGTAATGACATTTAAATGACCTCAAATGGGAATTATCGATTGAAATTTAATAAAAATCAATGTATGAACAATTCAGACTATGAACAGCCTCTTGGAACCAATTGTGTTAGTAGGTTGAAGATTACCTGCACAAAAATATGATGCTCTAATTGACCACTTTTCTCTATAGTGAAAACAGTAAATACCATAATTAAAACAATGAAAAGGAAAAGAGGTGTCACCTCAGCTGCTGGTTTTCACAGGCATGACGTACTGTATGGATTTGGGGATCACATGATAACTTCTGTCTGTGAAGGGAGTATAGGTAAGGTGTGTCTTGAAAGTTTTCAAACTCCTGACAAATCAGCATGGTATTAGCTAGAAGCAAACCACATAAGCCCTTCACCAATAGATGAAATTCAAAGGATTGCTATCATGCATTATATCATTCAATTCACTCAAACAAATGAGTCTGAATGCCCCATATGTGGGGACTATGCTATTTAATAAGCAAAAAGAATATATCTCACCCTTGGGTGTACACTACACTACAAAACGGGAAAAAAATCTTTAAATTAGTGTTAGCAATGAGATCCTTGCGTGGAAGACAACTTGAAGATTAATTTCTTAATTCTCATATAATCATTTATGTTTCAGGAAATTTTAGGGATGAGGTTATAAATTTTCTGCTGCTGCTGAAACACCTCAAAACTCTGTCACCTTCAAATTCCTTCACACTTGGATGCACAGCCATAATTGTATTCCTTCCATTTTTTAGAGTAATCCACATGAAGCCCTCACCTCAGGCTATTTTTATGTTCATGGTGCTGCAATACAAAGTATAAATGGCAGCAGCATTCTGATGAGGTGCTTTTATGACTACAACCCTCCACACACACGGACACACACACACACACACACACACATATGTACATATTCACATGTTGAACCATGAATAAATCGTTTCAACTATAAGCAGACAAGCTCTCATTTCTTGATGACTTCATTTGAATAGTGCCCTTGAGGAGAGACAGTAGAAAGAACATTAATGAATGAGAGGAAAAACAAACACATTACAGATCTTTCTCTTCTTTCAAAGCCTTCAATAACAAACTAAATCTGCTTTTATTTATCCCTATTTTTATATGAATTAAGAAACCTCCCTGGACAGAAAATATGTATGTATTCTATTCTATTGAGTGTTTAAAATGATGCAATATCCCACGCAGCCTTTCAGTAGCAACCAGGCAGTCACAATATAGCACAATATAGAATTCATTGTTTCGACCATTATGAAAGTAGGTCAGGGTAAAATTTTGAATTCGGGGGTGTTGCGGGATGTTGCAGTCTGTGACTGCCTTGTTCTATCTGCAATGGTTGTGAAGATATTTGGTGGAAGAGACGGACGGGTGGACGGACGAACACACAAACACTGACAATTACAATACATCACTGCTTCGAGGGATGTCACAATTGAAAAAGTCCAAGTAGTACATTTGTGTTTGCATCCATTTTTTACTCAGCTAAAACAAATAGATAATGCTTTTGATTTAATTTCACATACTATATGTGAAAGCATGGAATAGACAAGTCTCCTTTTCATTTCAATATTGTAAGGAAAAATACAAAAAAAGTCCTGAAATCTGAGAGCTAATGACAGACAATCTTCATTTTTCTTTTTCATCACTCTCGATTCCTTTCATGGAAATGTCCCTCAATCAACCCTAACCCCTTTTCTGGCAAGTTATCATGGCCAATAAAGAAACAGGTGTTTTGTGTGTTATCTGTTATTATAAAGACACACTAATTAGACTAAAGTCAGAAGTCCAGCAATTAAAACAGACATTGGTTTCATCCAGTGATTCGTTTTAATTAGTTTTCAGTATGTGATGCACAATTCCAACCGTACCCATTTCTCTAAAGTAATGATTTAGCTTTTTATTTTTTTAACCACACCAATACTCTCACAGACATTTATCGCTGATGTACAGTAGGTCCCCACGTACAGCAAATCAATTGGTTCTGCTGGTGATGGTGCCAGAAATAGACCTCTTCATTCATCAACAACTAAATAGCCTTTTCAAAAATTTATAATGTATCTTATTCAAAGGAAGACAATTTTCTTGGCATACATGGGGAACCTTTGGAAAAACATATAAGGAGCAAATGTTTAATTCCTTCAGTTGTGGGTTCCTAATGGGAAAGCCTGCACTTCTTTTTAACCACAGTAGCAGTTAGATTGTTGAGGAGGTATGACTTTAATGTTTATATGAATGATAATTACCAGAAAATGTATATTTTATGGGCATAATAGTAAACAAATATGAATAATGGTCATTAATATATATAAGAGACCTGAACTTAGGTTCAGGTCTGTTATATCCTATTTGTGTCTTGCTTTGTCACAAATCAAATACTGAGATATACTGTATGTACTTCATTGCAGAATTTCAACAGGGTCATGTCTCAAAACGGAAACCACCATCATATTCAAGACAGAGCTGTTGCAACATTTGACCGAAGACATATCATTTTCAAAATATTTATATCACGGTAACAAACAATATACTCCATGTTTCTTTTAATATGGTGCTCTGTTTGTACATACATTTATATTTTGCTGCTCTCTGCCAAAATCGTTGCTTCCTCTGGTGTAATTTTTTCACGGTCTCAGGTGATATAGTGGCACAGTGGGCAGCACTGTTGCCTCACAGCAAGAATGTTCCGGGTTCGATTCCTTTCTGTACCAATCTTTTATGTATGTCTGTGTGGGTCCTACCGGGTTGTCCGGCTTCCACTAAAAACATGCAGCTTAGGTGAATTGGTCACTCCAAATTGTCCTTAAATGTGAAAGTGAGTGTGTGGTTGTCTGTCATGTGGCCCAGAGGTGAGCTTGCATCTCATCCTGGGTTTAACCCGCCTTTTGCTGGAACCTAATTCAGCGAAAATAGGCTCCAGCAGACTACAGACTCAAAAGGTGGTTAAGCAGCTGTAGACTGGATGACTGAGATTGTCTTCTCTGCAAGAAAATGGATAGATGACTGAAAAGTCCCACAAGCCCCTCCCTTCCTGCTATGCAGACAATATGGTGATCTCTGAAGGTGTGGCTTGTTCCAAATTCTAATTTCGGGTCATACTGAGTATGTCATACTGCATTTTGGCATACTAGTCTATGAACACTTCTGACCCAGCATTAGCGTTTGTGTGCCTGACATGGATGTGGCCTTCCTGGTTCTTTTCTTGCAGATGCTTTTGCTCAGTCTGTCCTTTTCAGCTACTCAACAATCTTCAAGACATTAACATTGACTATTAACTTCACTCTTTACCATATTACCCCTTCATCTTTGTGTGGAAATCTACTAAATTTACAAGTCTTTGTTTTTCTTGTGAAACTTCGTTTAACTCTCTGTTAATCCACAGATTCACCCCCCAACTAATCCTGATCCCTGGCCGCATCTATGGGCATCAATGGAATCTCAACGGATAAATCTTGCTTCAATAATCAATAGCAACTTCCAGATTTTAAGTTGTTTGGAATAATTAAACAATTTCCTTCTGCTGCAATTGGTGTCATCTGCAGGGGTTTGACACACACCTTTCATTTATGTTCATCCTGTTGCAGTCGTGTACTGTACCGGAAATGGTCTCTCATAAACATTTGTTTCATTTTCAATCAGACATACAGTACCACTAAGTAATAATGCATTTCAATGGATTGTCAGTGAACTGCAAGAAATGACCCCATCCCTGCGTAGAAATCTGCATTGCCATGGCACATTCTGTTATTTGTGTGAAGGCTGAGAGGTGAAGACTATGCTGGGAACTGGAGGGTATGTATTCAAAAGATCTTATGAAAAAATGCCATGCTTTGCTGAGCCAAGCTGGCTTAGTGGTGTCTGCTCTCTGGTCTTTCCAAAAGAGGCCTCTGCATTCAAAAATGCTTACTCACCACAGATGAAGCTCGGCTGTACTGTGACACAAACAGAGAGCCTGGTGAGGAAAACAGTGAGGTTGTGTAAATTGAGGCTATATCGATAACCAAAGCCCGATAATCAAAACTATAAAGGGAATGGAAATGCAGCTTAAGTGTATTGGGTAATGCATACTATCAATCTTGGCTGCACTGTAAGGGCAAAGGTCAGAGTCAAGCTGAGGAGAATCGAAACAAACTACATCAATTACATATTCAGCAGACTATCTATCACCATATCAACCATATGAGGACAGATAGGAAGAAGGGCACATCTCTTGAAACTCATTTCACAGAGTACACAACAGGTGGGCAATCAATGTCACTTCACACCTTATAGTAAAGCCAGCCTACATTAAAAAGAGGGAATGATGATCTAGGACTCAGCAATCTTCATTACTAAATTATTTAAGCTTTGATGGATGGCGTGGACCCCTACCACCAGCTGAGGTATCACAACAGTGACCTGCCCCCGCCGACCAACTGAGATAAAGAAGGAATAGAGTGGAAATATTAAAAGGTTTTTGGTAAGATAATGAGGGATGAGAGATGATGCAACATTAACAAGGGTTAAATCGGTGTGGGTACAAAAGGTGAACAAGTGACATGAAGGTGGAATTTAATATTGTTTTTCCGTTTTGTTGCAGTTTCACAGTTTGATTCCTATGTTCACTGAAATCATTTCAGAATCTATTACTCATACCTTCATTTGTATATATGATTTTTTTCCTCTATAATTTTTATGTCATTTCTATTCCCGTCTCTCTTCCATTCTGTCTGTGCTGAGATGATGGGCTGACCTTGAGCTGATTGGCTTGGGTTGATTGCTGTTCGTTGGATGGGAAGGAAGAGATAAAAAATAAAAGCAAGAACTAGAAACTCACAATGAAAGCAAAAGATCACTTAATATGTTATATACAGGTATGTCCTCTTTCTGTGATTCATGATGATGTCCCTCTTTTAGCACTGTTGGGAAGAAATAATTATCCTATCGCTCAATTTCCCTTTAAAATGACACCATTTCTGAAAAGCCAAGTGAAAATTCATTCAGTTTAAAGGAATTTCTCTATTGCCGTCCTTTTACTGTTATCATCCTGTTGTACCAACATCAACAGCTGACTGAATCTCTGGCAGATTTAACAGCTGTTGTATGCTGTAACACATGGTTTTGTCCAGTCAAACTAGCATGCAAAAGAACAACATATTATAAATGCCCAGAGTATGCTCCTTAATCTCTGACAACCTGATGGGAAACAGATGGATGCTAAATTATTTATTTGATGTTTTAAATGAATAACAATCTGTATTTGCAAATAAGGATAAATGATAATCGCAATATTGGAAAGACCCATAAACCCATGAATGGTGGTGTGATAATTGGTGGGACATTTTCGTCACGTTAATATGCAAATAACAACTCTTCTAGTGTTCTGATATTAAATGTTATTAATTCTAGTTACTGAACATTTTTTCCATAATTCTATGGCTGCTGGTGAGACACCATATTCTGTGGTCTTTTAGATTCATATTTAGTCAAACTGTCAAACTACATGGGGCTCATTTATACAGCAGGGCTAAAACGTGTGAATGCTAAGCAATGGCACCAAGAACCAGACAATAGTAACTATAGGTTGCACTACACTGGCTCCACTACCACTATCACTAGCCATTGTAGATTGCAGTTAATGCTTCTCAGACACACAGAAGAGCAGGGCAAATAGAGAAGTAGTCAATCAAAGTCAAGAAAGGTGATAATACCACTAGTTGTAGTATGAGGACAAAGCCGGGCTCATCTAAGGAACACTGAATTATCCAGGCTGTAACAGTGAAACAGTCAGAACGCACTGAGGTTCTAATACAGTATGTCTCCACGAATATGTGATTATTTATGTCTTTATACTTCCATTTATAAATAAGACAGTAAATGACTATGTGACAATTTCGGTTACATCTTTTCATGTCTTTCTTTTATGATAAAAATAACTCACTTCACTAATATAGTGGACTGATTTTGGTGGTGATCCTCCACATTTTATCCTATTCAGTTACCAGTTAATTCAGATCACCCACATCAATGTCATACCCTGGTGTTTAAAAAAGCAACCTATGACAATATACAGTAATCCCTCTCACAGTCACGCATCAACATGCACAACTTCACCTCATCGCTGATTTTCAGTAGGTAGTCATGTGATACTGTACGCACATTCTATTTGCTGACGGCACAGGGAAGTGCACTACAGTTCGTGAGTCTCGGAAAGCAGCATACTTCCTTGAGACACAAAGGTGCTTTAAACAGTCAATAGGAAAATGTAATATAGATAAAAGGAGGTTTAATATCAGTATAGGGAGGGTTCATAACCATTTAAAATACCATAGTATAATACCATAATAAGACAAATGGTTTGTCGTTATATTGTGGAATTTGTTTTTCGCGTGTGGTTCCTCGAACGCATTAACCGCGAGTAACGAGGGCTCACTGTATGTACTGATTCCCCTTTGGTTCAAGAATATAGCATGATTTAAAGAATTATTGCAAAATATAACAGCAATAAAATAATTTAATGTTGTATGCCCATTAAAGATTTCTTTCAATGAGTGCTATTCATTTGACAACATTGTACAGTGTGTTTACATGCTTTTGTCAAAAGACAAAAAAGAAATCCTCTGATATAAAAAGATGCACGTACTTCTGACAACTATTCCTTGGGGGAATTTTCTAGTGGAAGATGCTCATCAATTAGATTAGAGAGTTTGATTTAGTTGAAAAGGAAAGGCACCTGAAGGCTTGTCTGAAATGTTCAATGGAAAATTCATAACTCCTGCGCCTTCACGCCTGAGCTGCGCTCCTCTGGTGAGTCTTTGAGCCAACTGTAACATTAGGGCTGATTTCAGACTGTTATTTGCTGGGCAAACAGACAGAATATAACACCTTTGTATTGACAAAAGGGGAGAACCCCCCCTCAGCCCCCTCCCGGCCCTCAACAACAACTGTGCAACAGGATTGAGAACATTCATCTGAATCCTGACAACAAAACGTATTCAGCTGAAAACAACAAACAGGCCTAGCTACAAAAATGCAAACTGAAGCAATATGATATCTGCTTCTTGTGCATTTTATTTACATTCAACTGACCTGTGAAATATTTACCATGAAGCTCAGGGCTAAGGCAGAATAAAGAGCTCGTTCATACACTAGTAAAATATGGTTGTGCAGATCCAAGTGGTGGATGGTCATCTAAATGTACCTGTGAACATTTTTTTTATATTTGAACAGTAGTATGATTCAGATGGAGAGACACAAATGCAAACAGGTCAAACTACTCACAACAGGCTTGTAGATATATTTAGAATTTGGCACCTGAAAGAGACAGCGGAATACTGGGAAAGATCCTTTACTTTTTCCACAAGATAATAGAGGCATGGTGCTACTGCAAACAAGTACATCAACAAAAAACAAGAGGATCTCTTCTATAACCTTACCAGTAGTGAAAAGGGCTTTTAAACTTTTATGTTCATGTTATAATAACAGGCCCCATTGGGCCTCATTCAACCACTTACAACACAAAGATGAACATCCTTTATAGCAAACTCTCACCATGTATTCTGCTTTGCGAAAAAAACCCTACAAGGACTGATATTGTCACCTCATTTCATAGTAATCTGTAATGACCTGGATGACCTGGATACAACACAATACATGCTCATACAGACTCACAGATTAATACCGGTGTTTAAATGAATAATTGACCCTTTATTCATACGTATTGCTCTTTATTCATCTATGTTTTGTTAGTGTAACAGCACATACTTGGAGATCTATGTAGAGATGTCTGCTGTCACTAGATCAGAATAAAACTGCATGACTTGGTGCTCAAAGAAATGTTTTAAAGACTTGAAAGCAATATCTATTTCTAAGGCTTCGCCACATCAACAATATGACCAGCCACAGACACTCAGGAGGAAATATTTAACCTGTGTCTCTCCAGCCACCTCCCTACTTTCGGTCCCCCAGTATGATTGATAGTCATTATAACTCTGACTAGCATGTTGTCTGCCTTAATTAGCAGAGACAAATATCAGCATGTTGAAGTTGTGTCAGCCTTGTTTGTGAGAGAAACGGAGCTGCCCACCAGAAGCAGTGAAGAGTGAAACTCTAGCACCTTGCCAACACAGGTTATTGTTGACAGCACAGCATGAAAGACAACAGGATAGGTTGACTTGGTACATCAAAACAGGAAGAGAAAAAAACCATCATGAAAATGTATGGAAAAGCTCATCATTTGTCCAAGCTGTACCTTCAAGGTATTTGTCAAGTTTTTCTAAATCTCCAAGATGACAAAATAAAACATGGATTTTCCAGAAATTTACCATTATTTATTATGACTAGTGATAACAACTTCATAAAAGTGTATACACTGAAATTCTGTAACTTAATGTAGTTAAGAAACCGTTTGTTGAAAAAAGCTCTGCATCATTCATAATGAGACTCTCAATCTCACACAAATACTTGTGTGCAATTCTTCATGATGAAGTAAATTTTGTAGGAAACACTAAATCCATTCTTAAATTTGGGCTACGGACGATTCACATTCTCTACAAGCTGAATTCTTTTTCCATCAGCTCTATGATCCTGTGTCATTTCTAGCACTCTTTTACTGAGTCTCTAGTGTTTCACTTTTATTAGCTGGTTCAACAACCTGTTCTGACTGTTTTTGGTTAAAGACCAAAACAGTCAGAACAGGAAAGTCAGGGTCTGGTCCAAGATCACTTGAGTTAAGTAGGTAGATTTGAATTCCCTCTGCAACCAAAAGATTCTCCAGAAAGTGAAAGTGTATCCTGATTTTCACCTGATCATGTTCTCATATCTGAGTTTGCTACATTGCCAATAGAACACTGTTTTCTCGCCGTTATGTAAAATGATCCACTTCTATGAATCATATTTTATTATATTCCTTAGATACAAAATGTATCTAATCTATTGTATTTCCTTAAATATATAGATTTCATTTTTTACTAATAACTTTTCCATTTATGCTTTTTATTGTAAATTTGATGCTGTTTGTGTGTCAATATATTATGTATTATTGTATGCGTCCAATCAATCTGCTTTGAAAAAAATGCCCTTGTGAGGTTAATAAGCTTGTTTTATATTTGTATTCACCAATGAAGCTTGATTGTTGACTCATGGAATGCTTGAAATGCTTAAAGAACAAAAAGGCAGCAAAGTGAAATCATGTTCAGGTTGACCTTGTGCACCCTGTGATAAGAAACCCACTTCATTTATGTCTGGTAGCCACCACTAGAGCCTAGACAACTGAACTCACAGTGAATGCAGCAGTCAGAGCACCCTGTAATTAACTAATGAAAAGCCAGTATGATTATTTTATTGGAGAACCCAGGTTATTGGCTAATCCAGATGAGATTTCTTTTCATATAGCGCAGGTGGGTTTTATCATTGATAATACAGCAGCAACAAACCACTGCAGGGGTGCCCAATATGTTGATCGCAATCAAAAGGTCAATAGCAAGAGTAGTGTATGTAGATCGCATGACGTAAAAGAAAAAAGATGTAAGCCAGTCATCTATCCTCACTATGGTATTTGCCGCTTGATTGACTTACAGAACAGCAGGTCTTAGTGCTCATCTTTTCGAACACCCAGGTTTCCACGTTTGCGTGGTCAGCCAGGGTAAAACTCCAGCGAGATAATTAAGTAGTTAGTCTTCCACTTTCTTTCAATAAAAGGAAGGGCATAAAATGCATGGACCAAGTAAGAAACCAAAAATTTACCAGTGCATTAAAATGGGAGGAGGACTTTTTTTCCTCAGAGTGTCGTACTCAGAGTGTGTTTGTCTGATCTGTCATTCTACCATCTCTATTCTGGGAAAAGAAATGTGGAGCGGCATTCTGGAACTGTTATTCTCATAGCTGACATAATGAAACCAGCTACAATAAATGATGATTAAGTGCTGCTGATCATGATATTTTGAAACAACCTGACCAACATGTGGAAGGAACTTCATTTAAAGCTGTAAAAGACAAACTCCTTGTGTGTGTGTGTGTGTGTGTGTGTGTGTGTGTGTGTGTGTGTGTGTGTGTGTGTGTGTGTGTGTGTGTGTGTGTGTGTGTGTGTGTGTGTGTGTGTGTGTGTGTGTGTGTGTGTGAATGAAAAGAATGAAATTCATCAAGAGAAGAACTCATGAAATGTTCTTTAGTGTCAGACAGGTTGACATCGGTTTTCTCTTCTGACTGTAATGATATTTAACTTTATAGTGGCTGAAATACCACACGTATCTGGAACAATGAATTACATTATAGACGATCACTGTGAATATTTTACAGTCCACCTTCGGCTGTCATGTTACAAGTCATCTGAATGGGGCTTTACGATTATAAAACTATTCCACAGAGGCCTGGACTCTGGATAGAAAACTGTGACTTAAAATATCCCTGTGACTCATCCAACAAGCTCAAGATCACCCTTTCTCAGGCAAGGGTGGGTTAATCTGGGTGAATCTCGGTGTTTGGATGCAAGCAGAATTTAAAAACGTAATGGTAAGTCAAATATGAGTTCAGAATGAATAAAAAAAGTTTAAGCAGAGGTCAAAACATATGATCACTGGCAAACAAAATAAGCGGAGCATATCTAATCACTGGAGATCTTTTTGCAATGAAAATGAATGTAGTGCCTCTCCGTAAACAGCTGTAAAAAATGAGGGGTGTTGAAGTGAATGCTTTTCCCAACTAGCTATAACAAAACTGGATTTGTGAATTATTTAATGAAAGATTGCCCACATGAATAAATTGACTTTGAATCACTGCGAACTCTCCCAGATTGATCCCTGAAGAATCCCTCCCGAGTGTGAATTAGGTCACAGATCAAGGACTGACTTCAGAATTTTTGTATTAATAATGTGGAAAAACATGTCATAGGTATCCAAGTTGAAATGTAAAAATTAGCTGCAGCAAAATGTGGAATGATGTTAAAAAGGCATCATCTCCTGGAGATAATCGTGGGGTAGTAAGCATGATATTCAGTTTGTAGGTACTGATGATAAATGAGACACAGAACTGTGTTTGAAAAGTGCACACATTGTTCTGCAGTTATGTTTTGTCAAAACCACTGGAAAGAATAAAAATGTAAAAAAGAGCAAAATAATTGATGCCCATTACTATCCATTCCAGAAATAGTTGGTAAATTCAGCTGTAGAGTTCGAAAATGATTGTCACAGAATAATTTATATTTTTGAGAGAAAGGACATTTCAGTCATGGATATTAATCCCTGTCCATGTTATCAGTGCTGAAACTGACTTTTTTGTTCATCTATTACTGCTAGGCTCAATGGAAAAGAAAATAAACAATAAGAAATAATTTTACTATTATTTTCTGCCGAAGTTTTAGCCTCAATTCCAAAGAAAAATTGCTCTGAAACAACATAATCACTACAAAATGACAATTTTTCAAATGATGCATTTTACAACCAGCATTTTTATGTGGCGACTCCTCATGCTTTTTATTTAGCAAAAACAAGAAGGCCTCTAAGGAGATAGAAAACACAATTTAACTAATCTAAATGAGTCTGGATTAGAAAGGTCAGAAAAATAGCAGTGTGTGATGAAGGTAGAATGAAGCAGAAAAGCTCCCATAAACATTGTCAAAAAACTGAAAAGATAACTTGTGTTGAGTTATGTAGATTTATAGAAATTGAATGGCTGGGGCGGACCTACGGGCATGTGAGATGTCTACTTAAGTAAAGCAAAAGGGGAGGAGGAAAGCTGAGAGGCTTTGAGAAACCTTCTTTGTTGTTTTACCAATGACTGCTTGTCAGACACATGCATAAAATGTGTCTTTCTTTCAGAAAGATAGTATTTGGAGAAAACAGCCCCAGTTTGAGGCATAACTTCAATGGATATCAAAGTGTATGAAAGATGAGGAGAGTTGAAGATGATGGTTTTAGTCAAAGTAGAAGAAAGTGGCTAACAGTCATCTGAATTTTAGAAAGAAATGGATTTCCGGGGTTTATCAAAGTAAATGGAAAACACTTCTTTAATTCTTGTCAGACTGAAACAGCCATTGCTCAACAGAAGAGAAGGCCTTTGGCATCAGCTGTCTTCTACATAAAATGCAGTTTTGGGTTCCCTCCAGGAAGCTCAACTCCTGGTTGTATGATGGTGAGAAGCAAACAACTCAAACACCACATGATGACTTTCAGGTGATTTTAACCTTCCTGAGGTGGGAGCCTACAGCCCATAGGTGAGATACACAGTATGACTGTATTTTAACAACCCCAACCAAACCAATCAGTTTAAATATCCGGAATTGTCTTAGAGAGTTCCAGATATCTCTGAGAAAGAGAATCTTTGACAGGATTGTTTTGGGATCCTTCAGAAAACCTGAATGACTGGCAATGACCAATTAAAAAAAAAAAAAATCTCCTACATTATAGCAAAACAGACAGTGAATATTTACTTGTGTCAATCCCGCTAAGGTCAGAATCCTTTCCTATCTTTACCTTCGAAAGGATCACCTCTGAATGGAATCCTGAGCTGCTAATCTCTCTTCTCTCAGACATCTTCCCTGCCTGCTTTCTTCTAGCCTTAGTAGTGTTCAAACCCACCAATATGTTAACAGACCAGCCAGCCAATAGTCCTGTGCAATAACAGATAGCTTCCACTTTACTACCCTGTTTTCCACTTTTTAACCATAACAAAGCCTTACCAAACCATCTATAACATGGCATGTTTCAAAGTTTAGTATGTAAATATTGTATATTGAGATGGTGTTGTAACCATTTGATTAGAGAGGTGATTTGCCGGAAGAAGAGATTCCATTTGGCCGATGATTGATATAAAAGCTGGGTTATGGGTGACTTTAGTTAAGGGGAAATTAGGTCTATTGGATGAGGATGAGAGAGTAAAAAGTTCCAGTTCTGTGTCTCATTTTATTCAGAGGTCATCCATATATATTTAAGGTTGGAAAGGACGCTGTGGGTTGAATGGTTGGGACAGATACCTGAGAGGGGGAGTTCAAACCTCCAGATGAAGGCCAGATTGATAAAGAAGATAATAAAGCATGAGGGACCCCAAAGTGGATGATAGGAAAAGTGACCAAAAGCAACCAAAAGGTTATTTTAGAATCAGGGACAGCATATCATTAAGCAGTGACCCCTAAAACATTCAGGTGGCAGAGTGCTTCTCTACTAGAATTACAGATTATTTTTCTGGTGGGATATAAAACTCCTCCTTGGAGGCAGAAGGGTGCACTGACATTAGCCAGCTGCCACCAGAGCTTTGGGTTTTGGCAATTACCCAGGATGCTGAGAGAACCAATTCAAAGACTCAGAGTTTTGGTTAAATCATGAGGAAGGGTGATGGAGAGGTGATAGAGAAGAGGGTCTCAAAGTAAATAATAATGCAGAAAGTTCAGGTGAGGTTATGGGAAATTAGGGCTATATGGTAGGATATATCCTTTTGTGCACAGACGTATTGGTCCACTGGCTGGGAATTGAATGAAGAGCTTTAATGCTGAATGAGTCTGCAACAATCAAGGCCAGAGAGGTCGTATGAAAGACCTGGGCTTTGTAGGACTGGGTGTCATTCTAGTCAGAGGGTTGATCCATTAGAGGGTAAAAAAGTTAGGAAGGCCACTTTAATGGTATGGACCTTAATGGATTAGTGGTGCAAAGAGACTGAGTTCAGACTTCTAGTTGTAATTCAAAGTCAGCATTAAGGAAAGGATGAAGGGAGATGGATCCATAGAAGAGGAGATTGATGGACAAATGAATACATTTTAAGGAGTTTTATACGTAAGGGGATCTTCTAGTCGAATATAGCAGGAGGTCTCTACCTCTCTCCTTCTCCCTCTCTCTCTTGCTCTCTCTCTCTCTCTCTCTCTGTGTCCCTCTCACCATTGCTTACTGTCACTCCATTTGTTTTATCCATAATTGACAAAGGCCATTTGATTATTAAACTTAAATCCATTATGTGCTTTCACTCTCTCATCTGACCTGTGAAAACAGTTGGGCTTTATCTCATGAAGAGGCCCTGATTGAAAAATAAATCATTTAAGTACGTGACCACCTCTGTCAGGGTGGCCGTGACATGAAGGAACTGCACTTCGACTTGTCTGAACCTATGCCCAGGCAGAATAACTGCATAGACCCCCATGTGGCAGAAGAACAGCAACAAAACCACCAGAGGCCGCACTTTCAGCAATCATATGATAAATCCTCCCCCCCAAAAAACAGAAAAAAAAACACAGAAAACTGAGAAAATACCGTATTGGCCAGAATATAAGACGACCCTGATTATAAGATGACCCCCTCTTTTTCAAGACTCAAGTTTAAAAAAGACTTTTTGAACACCAAATTTAATTTTTATACAGAAAATAATTACAGTACATCTCCGTACATTACACTCTGTGACATTATATTTCACAGCCGCTTTGCAGTTGTTTGAAGACTGCCTCATTTATCACCATCATCTTGAAGTTTGCATCATAACTTCTCCTCAGCTGCTGGTTGACCTGGCCAATCTTCGACCCACTTTTCTACAGATTCTCCATTTTCTGTTCATCTCTTCTCTTATTTTCTTCTTTTTGCTTTCTTACCGCCATTGTTATTTTTCTTCTTCATGACAGGGGTTCGCTTTTGCCTGGGGAGTTCAGTTCAGCAATCGCTTTAAAGATATCTGGCGCCATCTAGCGTTGTGAATGGGTATAATGTCTAGACCCCGAATGTAAGACAACCCCCACTTTTTCAGTCTTATTTCAATGCAAAAAACACCGTCTTATATTCGGGCCAATACGGCATTCTGCTGTTATTCCAGCCTTGTAAAAGGTGAAATCTGGAGTCATCTCCTGAACAGAAATGGATCAGGATGTAAGGATCATTAAGAATTAAAATACTACTGTATTTAAATGTAATGCTATTTTAAGACAACCACCGCTACGTGAATTGAGTTGTATGCCACAAAATTATTTTTTTTTGGGAGAAAATATAAAAGCACTCACAGAATCATTCAGCCCCTTTCAGAAAGGCGAGCCTCTTTTCAATTATCTTCACAATGCTACCTTGGGAAGCAAACTAATTAGTTTGGTGGTCTATTGTAATGAACAATAATAATAATAATGGATCACAGACAAAAAATAACAGAATTGAATATAATCAAATTTCAGTTAGTTAAAGGGGTCCTATTATTGAGATTTCTACATATACATACTGTAGGTCTCTACATATACTGTACATAGCTGTCCTCCCCAACCCGACCAACTCCTAGAATCTGGTAAAGAAATGCTTCCTGCATCAATAAATACTTGGAGTTTTAGGAATTCATGGCCCGGACCAAATCAAACTGATCGGATTTTGCTAGAGTTGCCCTTTGTGACGTCACAAACGGCGCTCTGTCATTGGACAGAGTGATAGATGATATTGATTGGTTGACATGCCCAAGGACATGGCCAGCCCTGAGAGGGAGTTCGTTCAGGCTACAGTAGCGGCGTGTGGTAACGACCTGGCTCGGAGCTACACATTAAAAGTTCCTCACAACCTATTGAAGTTAGCTAGCATTTGGGTCTAGATCTGAAAGCATTTTGTTCAAAGGGTCATCTGAAGCGTAAGATGACCCCTACCTCTTCATCCCCAAAAGGAAGGGGATGCACTAACCTTCACTAAAGCAATGAAAACAGCGGGCTAGGGCAAGAGCTTAGGCCAAGGGAAGAATTTGCATTGATCCTAACTGTTCATTTATATAGAGGAATTTATGTATGATGCACACAGATGTGTGTAGTGGACTTGAAAAATATACTAATCATAGGCCAGATATTAACATGTTTATAATGATAAATGTTTCTGTGTAGCATTTATAAGACTGCCAGTAGAAATCAGTAATTCTTGTCTAGATTGCACTTGACTCAGTTTCAGTTCAAGCTACATAAACATTATTAATTATTCCTCAAACACTGCTTAAAGTCCTTGTCTAATCATACCCTCTTCAAAAAACACACATACTCTGAATAATCATACAAATAATCACACACAAGCTCTCATATGGAGCTTTATGGTATCTTGGAGTCTGTCAACAAGAATGCTCTTTTACCCTGACCAATCAGAAAACCTCTTCAGAGTTTGAGTGAAAAAACTAAATCTAGGGAACAATAGACTGGAAGGAGAAATCCTGTCAAATAATCAATGAGAAGAATCAAGATGAGGATTTGCAAGGAAAATTCATTGAGTTGATTTAAGGCTTTTATTCAAACACAAGATGATGGACTACATGTTTTGTTATGTAGAAAACATACTGTACCCCCTCCTGGCTATCTGACAGATATTTCTTAAGAATAACTTTTGTTAATTTATGTGTTAGAAGATGTGTTACTTTATTTGTAGAAGTTACTGAATGTATTACCTGATGATGTAATCTGCATAGCATTTCAACTTCATTGTCAGTTTTTTGTTAATCAAATTCAGTCACTGATTGATCCAGATTTTTTGAAATTAACTACTTGATTGAATTTAATAAAATTGTTAGAAAGTTAGAAATACCCCAGAATACTACGGTTGATCTGGATTGAAGAGGCTGTGTAAGTTTTTCCATGCTTTGTGGACATTGAGCCTTGAGCCTTTTTAACCATTTTTGGCAATTGTGCTAAAACTATTATACAGATTACCATATAACCGCTTGAAGAGGCATCATCCCAAAGAAATTACCATTGGATTTTGAAGTAGATGAAAAAATTAGTGGATAAAAAAGTAGATAAAAGAATTCTCCTTCTTCAACATGTACTGGTGCCTGAGGGGAGCCACTTAACTTTACAGACAGATATACTGAAAAATCCGTCAGAGGGCTTTGGGATGAGAATAGGTGATGCAATTGTGGGAAGAATTTGTTGAGCAGAACAAAAAGTGCTGACATTTCTGGAACAGGTTCTTTCCTTGTAAGAGAAGTTATGAATGTATCCCACTTCTACATTTATAACCTGAAAACTCCTAAACACAGGCATTTCATATGAATAAGAATTTAACTTGTGGGGAGAGGGAGCCTTTGGAGGGAATGCTGAGCTCATACCAGTTGTGATTTAGATGGTTTATTATGTTGCTGCTGGACTGTCATAGCAGAGCTTGAAATAACTGCCTAGGAGATGGGTGAAAGATTACTGAGACTGAGTTCCAGTACCTCAGTGATGTGTTTCATTCTGTCCCTGCAGCTTTGCCTGCAGCTAAATCATTTGAAGTTCCTTTCAGGCTCGGTTTTGCACCCCACAGAATAATCCCAAATGGCATTACGCACGTCTCTAGTGCTGCTCAAAGTTTGGTCAAGAAGCAAACAACGTATGGCTCAGGTGAACAGAATCACCCAATGTTGAGTCCTCCGTCACCGAAGAGCCACAGAGAGTGTTCGAAATGACTTGGAGTAGCTGCTGCTTTCCTCTACGTCTCACCAGTGTGTTATCAATTAATGGACTACTTATGTCACAGCTATGTCCAAAAGTTTGGATTGTTAAACTGATGGTGTTTGTTAAATTATAACAAATAATTCAATCCAATTCCACTAATGATTAGTCATGCAGACCAATTCTCTTAAAAAGGCAAGGCACCACCAGTACAGCCCCCAAGGTCATAATTAAATGTAGTGTGTAAAGGGTAACTGCTTGAATCTGAAAACATGTGTTTATTTTTTTGGGGGGGGGTAAAAATGTATTGATGGATAAAGTAATGGCATTTCTTTTTTTAAATGTCATTGTCAAAGAGGGGAAAAAGGAAGAAAATGCACACTTAGTACACACAAAATGTTTTTATGTTTTTCCAAAACATCTGATTGTGTCTAGCAAAATGAATAAATGTAGATTTAACTAATTGTAACCTTGATAAAGGATGATCAGTTTTACAACACATAAGCCCAAAGATTCATGGCATCATGAGGTGACATGATGCCATTGGGCAGTTTCACCACAGCAAATTTTTGTTAAGGAGTAGACAGGCTTATTCTGAACCTATTGTTGAAGACCAGCATTCATCAAACAGTTTGCACATTCAAGGTGATTCAAGGGAACTAGAAATCTAATTTTCAAAACCCAAAACTGCACACACAACTTAAAAGACATATTAAAAGCTCCATGCTGTGTTTCTGATGTTTTTCAGCACCACGTCGTCTCCCTCGGCAAACCCAAATCAGATGGATAGAAAATCAAACTGACTAAAAATAACTTATTCATAGTTTACTCAAAGTTTACTGTGTTTACATTATAGAATATTGCACTCTGAGCAGACTTGAGGCACAACTTGAGTTTTTTTTTCTTTATTTTAGTTTTTTTACAACATACACATGATCTCATTAATCTCATACAAACTACAATTCAGAATATTCTACTGCTGATTTTTAATGCAGATCTTAATTTGTCTTTAATTGCTTAATCTATAATAATACATTATACTGTAATTCAGCTACTGATGTTATAATGATGAGATGTCATAAACCCTGTACTAGTTCATTTGGAAGCATATAAATAGGGCTCATAATTTAACCACCGTTGGTTCATGTGGTTAAATAATAATACAGTGTGCCCTCGCGCATTTGCACATCAATGCTCGCGACTTCACCTCATCGCAGATTTTTGGTGGGCAGTCACATGATACCATACGCGCATTCTATTGGCTGACGGCATCCGGAAGTGTGTTATGTTCCGTGAGTCTCGGACTTACGTGAGACACAAAAGGGCTTTAAACAGTCGACAAGAGTGTGGGAAAAGGTAATACAGATAGAAGGCGGTTTAATATCATAGACGTTTAAATTACCGTAAATAATAAGATAAAATAGTTTGTCATTCTAATGCAGAATTTGTTAATTGCGTGCGGTTCCTGGAACGCATTACCCGTGAGGAACGAGGATGCACTGTACTACTTGCAACTCTTTTGCTTCCCTCATCATAAGAATCATTTATGGAGGTGATGACATTTGTTGTGACAGACGAGATTAGGGTTGTTCTGCTGTATGATGATGTTTTAGGAGATAAATACTTCTATTGGTTTTATCTGCAGTAGCAGAGATGGGGAGAGTTTACTATGGAAAAGGAATTTGTCAGATCAGCTCATTATAAATGAGAACACGAACTTGTTCCTTTCTGTGAACTTCAAGCTGTTCAAAAATCTAAAAATGTAAGCACCAAATATGAGAATTTCCATTTTAATTCTTGTGAACTGAATTTTGAAGCAGTTCATCTGAAGTGTGAAGTTGCTGAACACTGGTGACCTCACCACTTTTTCTATTAAACACAGATCCAGCTCACAAAATTTGCCAGGCTTAATACCATCTCCACATTTTCTAGAATCTAAATTAATTAAATAAGCAGACATACAGGTATGCCAGGTATGTCCAATTGTTATATTGGAGAATTTCACCTCCTAACTATTGAAAAGTTCAGAATGGACTCAAAGACAGGTTTAAACACAGAGAAGGTGATTTTATCTTCAAATGTCCCAAAATTAAAGGATTGGCAAGAGACAAAAGAAACAAATTATAGAATGTGATGGTGTGAAATAGCGTGAGCTAACGGGAGCCGTTTTCTTCATGTCCAAACATTACTATAAAAAGGCCAGTTTTATGAACACTGTGTATACCTCCTTCAGAGTTTACTCCCTTTGCCTCACCTTTTTAATCAACACAGACACTACAGTTGTAGTGACCCTCAGTGTAGTCATCAGAGTGAGGCTAGATGTATTCATTTCCAATACATTGTGTCAAAGACCAAAGAAACATCCTCACCTCCTTCATTGACCATAGCATTGATTTCCAACTGCCATAATAAACTACCAATACAAACCATTGTGTGTTTTATTAAAAACATGTACGACTGTGTACAAAATGATTGCTTGCAAGACTATTTCAACCTGGCAAGTCTGGTTTATCTTTACGTTTGTCCCATCACTCAGTCCCATCGCAAAGTAGTTACCATTTTCTCTGACCAATCAGGAGTGGACAGCGCTTCAACAATCACATTAGGTATTGCCTCAATTCAAGGTGATACTGAAAATAACACTTGATACCAGACATCATACCACCATGAATTAAGCAAAAGAGGCAATGAAGTTGAAAATGAATGACAAAATTCAGGATATTGAGTAAAAACAATAACACTGAATCATATCAGGAATGAGTGATTAGTGATGCAAAGTGATCTGAATCCAATTACCCAAGAGGCATCCGGAACAGTTTCCATCCAAGAGATCAGACATTATCATAGCTAGCAGCAATGAATTTGGCATAATCCTCAAAACATGAAATATGTGCTTCTGTGTTTGAATACATTTGAAAAAGAAACTTCAGGAATATCTTAACTGTCGTCCTGGCTGTCAGTGTTGAAATGCCAGCTGCGTATTCAGCTGGCATTTGGGGCCGTGATGTGGTTGTGTGCATACTTATGTGCCCATGTGAATGCACATGTGTACGTATAAAAGAGACTATGTAGAATGGGGAACATGGCTGCCTGAAGCCCTTTTCAGCTCAGCCACAGAGACAGAATACTAAGACAAATCCACAGTGGTCACACTCCACCGATTCTCATCTCTACCTCACCGTCTTGGTTTCCTCTGTAGCCTAGCTCTATCCCTTCCTACTTTATGTGTTCTCTATCAATTTTACGGTTAATTCATGCACACTCCAAATACTAATCTAACATGATCCCTTCTTAGCTTGGTCAATATTCTCCACAGCATTTTTTTTTTCATTTAATCTCTGTCTGATTCTTCCACCCACCACATTACCAAATCTTACTGCCTATCTCATTTCCCTTTCTTCCCACTATTCTGAATAGTTGTTTTGGCTTATTTTGCTTTAGCAAAAACTCAAGAGACTCTCCAGATGTTGCCTTCTTGACTGAGAGGCTCAATCCAATCTAAATGCATAGCTAAGAGAAACATGAATACCCCAAACTCTGCTGTTGGCATCAAGTGCTTTGTCCTCAAGTGGCTCTTACTGAGCCATGACATATAGTTTCAGTTGCTCTACCTCATGGCATATATCATAGACAAGCAGCCAACATTCCCTTGTGTTGGTTTGGTTTCCTCTATAATGTCCAGAAGTGTCCCCTCCTGCTCCTGAGGCTGAGCATCGCATTTTACAAAGGAAACCAAACAACAAAGCTATTTAGGTATTCAAAAAAATGCAATTATACTCACATAATACTCACAGAAAAACCCATCCCCCCAGTATGGTGGATGAGTGTAGGATTATGACAAAATGTGACTCCAGTTAAGGAATGTGTGGATTTTTATTTTTTTTAACCAATGTGAGGCAAAGGTCCAAAAGCAACTAAAGTGATTGATGTCTTTTTCTGCAGTGGCATTGCTTCTCTTTTTAAAATTCATATGGACTATTCACAAAAACAAAAGTTTGAAACTCGTCTTACCTGGTGTAGCAGATGGCACCATTATGTCAGTAAAGAAGAAATGAAATGATGAGACAGAGAGAGATGGTGAAAGAGAAACAGGGAGAGAAAAAAACAGACAGTTAGTGGTGCCCTCGACCAAATCCACGTTGGAGTTACTTAAAAGCATCACTGGCAAAGTGACATCTATCAATGTCATTGTTCCCACGTCCATATTTGAACAGTCATTAATCATAATACCTCGACTGATGTGGGCCATAATGAAGCTAGGCCCAGAGTTGATTGTAATTGGCGTGGACACCTAGTTAGAACTCTAAAAGTAATCTCCAACAGCCAGACATTTGTACGAACCCTCACCTAACCAATCACCACAGACCCCACACCTTATAAATGCATTAAATTTAATTTGAGTGCAAGGCTAAAATTCCAAGCATTTAGGTATCTGACCTTGATAAATTATGACTAAGGATAGCAAAACAAACAATGGAAAAAGGCTTGAAGAACTCCAAATTTTAGTTATGTGTTTAATACTGTACTTGTGACTTATTGTTTCATGGAATTAACTTGACAGAGTGACAGGGCAGAAGAATTTCATGGTTTTACAAAGCCTTGTTGTTCTACTTTCAAATTGATGTGCAGACCTGGATTGTTTTTACAAAATAAGAGCTTTAGTGTCATAATTGTCTCCTGTCAACTTTCATATCCTACATTTAACTCCCACCAGTCAAATAATGACATGATCACTTAATTCACAGTGGAGAAAATAACAAAGCTGAATTTAGCTGTTTCTAACTCATCCCCCACTCATCCCCCCACAAATACCAAGCAAAGTTAATCTTCACAGAATTTTTTTTCAAGGATTAAAAATACTATGAAGACACTTTAACATTTCAAGATGAATCTCAGACTGTTTTAATGCTTTTTCTTTATGGCTGGTATAAATAAGAAATCAGGCATTCTTCTCTTTTCAACATTTTTTAAATGTGATTTTAATTATTCCATCGAGGAATTGAGTTAATGTTCTGTTCTGCCACACAAAAGGAAAAGAAACATACACACACACACCAATTTATCTCATGTGCATTTTTCTGGTGGTGAGAGGAAGCCGGAGAGAACCAACACAGATACGGGGAGAATAAACAAACTCTGCACTTAGAGGAATCAAATCCAGAATCTTCTTACTGTGAGGCAATGGTGCTACACATTGTGCCACTGTGCCACTCTAGACTTAAATAAACAAACCAAAAAGCAGAGGAAATTGTAGAGATACTAATAATATACTCAGAAATCAGTGCAACCATTTATCATTCGCAGCAGTTTTCACAAACAGGACCATGAAAAATTGTGTGACACCTCTTGTACAAATAAGGCCTCCATCACACACAGGCCTTTCTTTCAAAGTACACACTTCTGTTCAATGTAAAGCATTTAGCCAAATTCTATCACTGTACTATTAGAAACACAGGTAGTTTATAGCCTCATACATACTAAAAAGCATGATATAATCAGAGAAGCTTCTATCCTGACAGTGAAGCTTGCTAAAACACATTCTTAACATTTACTGGTGCATATATACTGTTCATTATATAGGGAATTTGTTATGTTTGATATATTTGTAATTTCGATGGTCTTTGTATGTTTATTACCTCATTGCACATACATGTATTGTTTATATTGTACATATCTGTTTATTGTGTATTTTAGTGTTAGTCTTGGCTTTCTGTGTATTAAAATTTGCTGCCCTGTGTGCCTTCAATTACCCCTTGTGGACAATGAAGTTTTTTTAATTAAATTGAATTGAATTGAATATTGTACACATGTTCAGAAAAATGAGCAACAGTGGCCCACAACATGTGTGAAAGATGGTGTTGTAGAAAAGTGGAAATATAAAATACCATTACGGTTACAAGAACCCCAAACTTTGGAGAAAGTTGCCTGTAGAAGTTGACGTAAAGTTGGTGAAAATAAATTACCTCAAAGCCCAGTATAAGCCATCTGCACAGGTTCTCTCTCATTTCCACACAGCACAACAATGAGCATTAGAGCACTTTACAGATGGGGCAATAGTAAGGGAGCATATGGATGCTATAACTGAAACACATGGTGGAAAAGAAAGACATGAACTGAGAGAAAAATATTAAACAAATCCCCTTCTCAGTCTCAAAAACAAGAAGAGCTGTAAATGAGGTACAGTCAGAGCTGCATCTTACATAGTTAGTAAAAGGCTCAAATAAAAATGTTACTGACAACGCCCACCTATTTTACAATGCAGAAAAAAAGGCTTCAGCAAGGACATCTCTGATGTCACAGCATTTAGAGTGTACACTCGAAGGAAGACACTGCCATACCTGGTCATAAAAGACCTGGTCATAGACATGAATCAATCTCAAAAACATTGTGTTGAATGCTACCTATGGTGCCCCCTACATCACAGGAAAAGAAATGGGGGATTATGACTCAAATAAGAGAAGACAACCCAGATCGTCTCTCATATCAGTGTTATCCATCAGTCTGCTCTGAGCTCCACTCCTGCAGAGGATATGCAAATGTAGAGATGACGGTTTCATTGCACTTTTTTTGTGCCATATAGGAACTGCATTTACATGTTTCAGGTGTTGTTGTTTTTTAAGGTTAAAGCCACTTTCCCCCACGGGTGAGTTGAAGTAAAGATGATGCATGGGAATAAACACATGAATAATAAATATTATTTTTTCTCAAAAAGATAGGAATTTTGTGTGGCATGAATGTTCAAACTAAATTCAACACATATGAAGGCATTTTATAGTTCTCCTTTATCAATATTGTGTTTGTAACCATTTGGTTACAATGCTAATTTAGAGGTGTTTTGTTTAATAACAATGTGGTCTAAACTGTTTTCTTCAGTTTGGTTAAAAGCAGAAGCACAGAAGCTGTATAATTGTCACTATTCTGACCTCTACAGGGGAGGAAAGTTGACTCCGGCGATTTGATTTAAATACCTCACCTCTAAAGGATACCTTCTACGTCTGGATGAGACGTCAAGGGATATGAAAAAATGGCATTATTTTATGCCCTGGGAATTAGAATGGGCTGCTTCCTCTCTCCTTACCTGTGAGTGTTGATAAGATGCTCCGTCTATTTGAACCAGACTATTCTGTTTGGTCTTATCAGTTCGTCTGATCACACCACTTTTAAAATGGGTGGCCTGAGACCAAATGTTCCTTTCTCAGCACTCTCCTCACTTGCCCTGTCATTGCAACCTTCAATTAGGCCTCATGGGCCCGTGATCAAACCCCTTTCATCCTTCCCTTCAGCCCCATTCTAACATTTTCACCCTGACCTTCCTTTTTGGCTGTCTGTCTGCAGCAATTAAGTGACTCACACACAGACACACAAACACACACAGGTGTACGTGCACACACTTCTAAATGCCTGCTTGATTAATCACCATTAACTTGTAATTATGGGCTAATAACATGTGAGCATCTGTGTTTGTGTCAGAAAGTAAGTGTCTGCAGTGAGCTATCTGTGTGTCATTCTGAAAATCTGTCAGTATTTAGTCAGTTTTGTGACTGCAGTCTGTGACCACTCAGGCCTCCTAAACCCTTTTCAACCAGTGTTATAATTACTGATAAAACCCTCAATCTCTCTCCTCACTGGTCTGAACATCTGTAAAAACTTGCATACATATGATGGAAGATTTGTGTGGCATGCATGATTATTAATTTTCAATTAAGGAAATAAAACAAAGCAAATATGCACAAACAGTAGGGTGACCACTGAAATGATTACATGAAAAATTAAGCATCGTATACAGCAAGTGATCATGGTCAGAGTCATCAGTGCTGCAGGCTCATTTAAAATGACAGCTCTGTGCCAGTGGAGGGCACAACATTGCCCAAGGACAACTATTAATGAATGTTTATAATAATGTTCTGCTTCTTCATCTGCATTGTCTCTTTCGTCATAATCAAAATGACAAAAACCCAACACACATAATACAAAGAACAAAAACAGACACCACCTAGAGCGGGGATGGGCAAACTGTTTTGACTATTGTGCAACACAGAGTTCTAAAATTTGACAGGCAGTCCAGCTGAAGAACAGATGGATGGAGCGTTTATTTTTACTAATGCAAATGGTATGAAAAAAAAAAAACATTATATAAAAGGTTCTGGTCTTTAACAAGCTACAAATTATACATATCCAAGGCTTATTGTACAAATTATTTTACGACTGCATTTATTTAATAAAAATTAATTAAACAGTTTAAACAAGTTTAAACTGTATGATCACAAAGCTTACTGGGCCTCATGTTGCCCACATAATGTGCAAAGAATAAAAAACAATATTTTGTCTTTGCATTGGCACAATAGCTACACAATACTCTTCAAAGCTTTGCTAAGTCAAGGCATTAGAGGAAGGTCAAAGATCATTTGTGAAGGGGATAACATATAAAGGATAGATTTTGAATGATTAAACAGTTTTATTTGGAATATCAGAGTGATGCAGTGGGATCCTCTGCTCAGCTGATAAAACACAAATTGAGAGGCAATGTATGAATGGGTGGGGCAAAGGTTAAGTGAAGCGAATGCCAAGATGAACTAAAACATGTGAATGAATGTACACAACACAACATAAAAGCACATAAGTGATTAATGTTGAGGCATAATCCATAGAATTGTGTTGATGTCACTCCCCTGTTTCCCCCAGCCAATAAAACACAGCATTAATGAACTGTCTGGGAGTTGCATGGAAGTGGTGTGTTTAGATGGCAAGTGTATAAAGTCCATAATCCACATCCCTGAATCCAGAGTCCAACTGCCGTCAGTGATAATGTAAAATTGATGACTCTTAGAAAAATGTGTTTTTAATATGTAATACAGTAAATATGTTAAATTTGGTGCAATTGAATTTTGTAACTATTTGAGAAACAAAGATTCTGCACTGAAATGATCACCATTTATGAGGCTGGACTGTGACTGCTGTTATTGTCCTATCTTGTACCGTGTCCCACTGTTTCAATGTCATGGGTAAGAAATTATATTAAGGGTCGTGTAAGCTTACACTAAGACTTTATGGAGGTCATATCCAGAGGGATGTATAGAATTCTGCAAACAGACACCAGTGTTAATAAGGTTTCCTGGCCAATCCTGGCCTGCTGTTTTGCTGTTAAATTATACTCATATTGGTGAGAGACAAAAACACAGTAAAGACTGAATATCTCAAATGCATTGTCTCATCCCTCGTTTTCTTATGAGTCTCTTCCTGCTAGTTACTTTCACCAACTGTTGCTCTAATGGCACATGACAACTCGCTAAGCGGTTCTGCTGTGTATCACATTTCCTCGCAAGGTAGCTGCAGTTCAGATGAGAACCCAGGCCAAATTTCACAACGCGGATTTGGCATTTATGAGAAAAAGCTTCAAGTCAGAGCATTCGAGAGGCAAATCCACTTATAATGGTTCAAATAAGTACTCCACGCCACTACCTTCCAGGTGAACCTACGGTTATGACATTTAAAATGCCACGCTGTGGCACAAACACCCAACTGATGTAGAGTAAACCAGAATTTTATTTCTGAACTGTTATATTTTGACTTTGAATTTAATTTTGTTGAAGCTGTTCTTTCTACAAATTCTTATGATCCCAAAATTACTATAAGATGTTTCACAAAAAAGATGGAGAGACGAGAAGCAGCAGTCATATTATAATGGCAGTAGAAGTTAAAAGTAATATCACATGTACAGACATAAAGTTTGTTCTCTGGGGTGACAGTGATGCTCTAACTTCTCTGAGAAATTTCAACTTGGTTGAAAACTGCCTGGTGGTTACTGGAGGAATTGTTTTTGACAACCAGGACAGAGAGGATCATAGCTCTAATCACAACAGTTGTATCCCCAGAGAAATTTGTCAGTACTTGCCACTGTGCATAGACATAACTCATTAATTGAATATGAAATGACATGCAATACCATTAGAAATCAAAACATCTGCCTTCCTGAGAGGCTATAACCTGATAGCCAGGGCAATTACTTTAGTGAGTCATTTCACTGACATTTGAGTCGACTCTGGCTTGTAAAATAAAGAGAAATGGGAAAATTGGTTACGTATTATTCAAAATTGCTTCAGGGGCTATATAAATGTCACATTAAGTGTGGCACACAACTATGTACTTACCTACCATATACTGTGTGTGTTTGTGTGTGTGTGTGTGTGTGTGTGTGTGTGTGTGTGTGTGTGTGCGTGCGTGTGTGTGTGCGTGCGTGTGCGTGTGTGTGTCACAGGTGTTAATACAAGCATCACACAAGGTGCACAGATACAGTTAGAGACAGGAACAAACATAACGCACGGTTCGCCAGATGTTTACCTGCGCATCGATTACGGGTCGGAACGGTACAGTCTGTCTAAATCGGTATCTAGTCAGCCAATGTCATCTCCTCTTGGCATCTACTGTTTCTGTTATTGGCTTCTCACATGAGTTAAGCTATGGATTTGTGTTACAGTCTTGCACATCATTGCTGACCGTCATGCGTAATGCGTGTTGCACCTGTTTTAGCACTTTTTGTTTTGTTTTGCTACATGGTTGGCTCGTCTACAGCTCGGAGCTGACTGACCCACCTCGAGCCTCTGCCTGAGGCAACTCGTTCCACTGAGATACTCTCCGCTTTAGTGGACTTTCACAGTGACTCGATCCCAAGGGTGACACTTTTTTTCTGGTTCTGCTTTCTGGTCTGCTGTATTGACTCCCGCTGCTCTGATCTCCAGCACGTATGTGAGTGCATATTACTGGATGTAATATGCTCTCATGCAGAGAGGATACAGGGCGTACCTCTCTTTAATATTATAATTTTTCTAACTTTATAATTCCCATGCATTTTCAGCATGGTGCCATGGGGATGGCTTATTCCAAACCAAGCCTTTCCTCCTTGGTGGAGCTGCCGTCTTGACCTGTTTCCAAATTGTCTTTTTGAATTGATCTGGCCTGTTACAATACTGGATGGGCTTTAATTGTTGTGCCAATATTGACCTTGACCAATCAAGCATAAAAGAGCACATGAAGGACAATAGTTGAAATATTTCAAAGGTGGTATTTTATACTGATTGTTATTGCTTTTTTATTTTTTTTAACTGTGTGTTTCAGTAGTCAGGAGAATTGGATGGGTTGACTTCATAGTGAGGGTGTTTTTCTGTCACAAACCCCCTTTTTGTATTTCACTCAGGGTGTCTAAGGGATTGTATTCACTATAAAATTTAGTATGGAGGATTCTCTCCTGACCTGGCCACCATGGTAAGCCCTCTTCCTGTATTTTAAAGTTATTATTATGAAATAAAACAAATTATCAGCTTCGGTTTGGAATCACATTTCCAGCTGATGTGTGGATGAACTGGTGCAACCTCTTTACCCTCTTTCAGTAATTAAGCTCGCATTCACCCCAGGCCCACTACCATCACATTAGCTTTACATGGCAGGGACAGCGGGAGGCCATATCCAACCATCGAAGCACCAGGAGTCAGGCCCCAATTAATACAGAATTTCCCTGCATGCACAATCATGTCAACAAGGTTGAAAAGAAAGTGTCAGTCTTGCATGCCTTCTGTATGCGATATTTTTTAAATTAAAATTGAAGACTGAAAACAGGTTAGAGTTAATCTACGTATATGTATCTTTGCTGATTCGAGGTTTTCAGGTGTAAAGGAGTAAAGTTAGCATTGCAGTAGGTTTGTTCATTGTAAAGTTTGCAAGCTTTTTAGTAGCTGTCTGTACTAGTTTTTAAATTGACAGCACCGGTCTAACTATTATTCATGTACTTAATGAGTCAATGAATTTAAACTGCCAACCATTTTTGTCATGCTGTCAGGTCCTTGTGTGTAAAAGAATTGAACTTGGGAGTGATGGCTTGGGGTGGCTTGCCTGAAGAAGACACAGAACAGACTTGAAAAATGATCTGTTTCTGTGTTCCTACTGGGAAATTCAGTTGGGCTTTTTATAAAGTCTTTGATCAGTGTCTTGATGTTATCAGAGGAGTTACCAGTGAAAGTGAAAATTTCCTCAGGGCTTTTTGTTTGTAAGCATTTGTATGAATTCAAACCACCCATAATTATTATTTTCCTTTCATATTGGTTGAATAGATTTTCATGAGGCATGCTGTTTTACTCTTTTGGCCACATGAATAGTCAGTGTATGCCCCTCACTTTGTGATATTATCCAGTGTGTTTTATAATCCGTTCCCAGAGACCAAAGTGATGACAGATAGTAAATTACTTAACATTATTGTATAGTATTATAACGATAAAGTCTAACTCATAGTTGCGTTGCACTGCGGGGTGCAGGCTAAACCTGGTAGATGCAAAGCATAATCACATTTCAAGAAATGTCATTAACTTCTTGTGTGGACTGAGGATATTTAACAATATCATAATCCAACTATTCTTTGTTATTGTGATTGTGCTTCATCATTTAATCAAGTTAACATAATCACAGTATAGCAATGATGTGGGCTCTGCTACACTAGCAATATTGCCATAATTAAATTGTGATTGAATGCATGAGAACAAATATAAAACATGGCTGCAATAAGTATAACAACATTCGTAAGCTGGGCACTGTTAGTTCTCAAACGCTCTCAACACTTTCACGTATGGTCAGGATTTTATTTATTTATATATATATATATATATATATATATAAAAAGGCTCATTACTGAAGATTTTTACAGCTGTTTTAGTCTCCAAATGGCAGGGAAAATGGACGTGAAATCTGTGACTATTCTTAAAAGTGTTGAAAAGAACTTAGAATGTGCCATTGTTTGAGGGAGAAGACTAAGCTGTCTTGGAAAGTTTAATTGAAGCTTTTTACAACACACTCTAACGAGATGGAAATGTAGGCAGGGCAACGTTCACTGCTTTTAACCTGTGGACCAGCCTGAACTGGAGAGCAGCCAACTATCACTGCAGTCACTATGCAGACTCAGCAGCATGTTCATCTTAACAGGTTGTGTCAGTGCCACGTGGGCTTTTGTAATGTGTTGTATAATGAAGGTAATGTCATCAGACTTTTCTTCCATTTACATTTGTATACAACTGAATACTTTTTATTCATGTTGCATTCACCTGGCCCACATTTAGACTCTTTACTATGGTGAAGTTGAGGCACCAGCAATAAAAGTTACAAAAATTTGTATTTTGGTTGAATAAAAGGTCTCCTGGTTGTTTGTTTTCTTTTTGTGTTCTTCCAATGCAAAAAATATATGAATTAAATATAATACTGCTGTAAGAGTGAAAGTTACATCACAAGATTGTTTATCTTTGCAGAAAAATAAGGAAAATATTTGAGACATCTTTTATAATTTGCCAGATGTGGTAAATAACATTATGTTGTTTGACAATATAATTTGGTCTCCCGTTATGCTTCCTTCAAAATATATTCTTTGTTGCAAATAAGTTGTTTGCAAACTATTTTGTCAAGAGGACAGTGTGAGACAAGTTCAAGAACATCAAGCATTTTGTGAAGATCTTATTTCCAGGTCTGACCCAAATGGCCCTTTAAAAGCCCAATTGATATTATGACTTCACCAATCTCAGAGAAAGCCCTAAATTGTTTAGTTAAACCTGAAGTATAAATGCTGAGAAAACACAACATGTGATATAATTAGTCCCAGATTTGATAATACAAAAAAAAAAAATCTCATGCAGAGAGGATACAGGGCAATGGGCTCAAGTACCACTCATGGCCCTTTGATCCACACTCCTATTTTCTTTCCAATATTTTTTAGCAGTATTATACATTACAGGCAATAGTTATTTTTTATTTTATTTTTAATGCAGTTATTGAGGTAAAACCTGCAAATATTGGTCAAGCAGAAAAACCCTGATCGTACAACTGTGTGCAATAAATGTAAGGATTGGAAAATCATTTTGTCTTACATAGGGGCGGTTTAGGTAGGAAAAATCCCTCAAACATGAGCATGTGTATTTTGGACCAATTTTAACATTTAAACCCTGTGCTTTTTTTTATGATTGCCTCCAGCACCTGTTTCTAAAACATACATTTATAATACAGTAATTCAAATCACACATTGCTGTCACTAGCTATAGTGCTGTTCTTCAGGTTATTAAAACCCATTAATATTACTATGATTACATATACATGTTAATGAGGAAGTTGTACATCAAAAGGATTGCTCATAAGCTATTCAAACAGCTACTAACTGCAGCAATTTTTTTGATAAAAACAGAGGGGGGTAGCACATAGGGGAATCGACTGCGTGTGACAGGGAGGTTTATTTTGAAGTTTTTTTTTCTTTTTCTGCTCTCATAATCTACAAACTCAACCCCCCCTGGAAGGCGGTAGAGTGATCTGATGAAAAGAAAAAGTAATTTGAACCTTGACAGCTAAAAAAGGATATTGAAATGCTTAAATGTTATTAGAAATATTGCATTTGTCTTCTGAACCTCTCAGTAGGTGTAGTTGTGCTCTACTACACTTTATATTTAATCCAACCATATGATCATAACTCCTATTCAGTTGATTGGTAACAGTTAAATTCAGTGAAATATAAGTATTGACAACCTGTTTGATATGAAATTGGAATTTATTTAAATCTGTCTGATTTAATCATAAACGTTGCTCCAGTTTTACATTGTACAAAATCCTCTTGCTGTCTTGTTCTTGACCAGATTCCTATCATCTCAATGTCGGATGATTTATAAATGGTTCATAGGATTATGAGCAGAGTTAATTAGCAAGCACCAAGATGGCTCCAGGCTTCATGTAATGTTACACCCACTCTGTCAGGCCAAATTATCTCAGTGCAGGGGGGAAAAGGGCATGTACAGGCAAATGATCAAGGGAAATATATACAGATTTTTTCCAGTTTGGCTGGCCATCAGGCTGTGACATAATCAACACAGGTCTTGCGATTCTGTGAGGATGCAGCTGCATGCAAATCAAGAGTTATCTGACACAGTAGTGTAGCCCTCATGACCGAGCACATGTGGTACAAAGCAAAAAGAAATGAGACTAATTTACACAGTGCATGTAGTAACTGTCGAGTCAGCTGGAATGGTCCATTCAGATAAGGCACATAATACAATTTTCTTCTCTGTCCCTTGAAGTGAGCAACCAAGCATTTTGTTTAACACTTATTTGTGCAACACTGTGCGTGATCTCTGGTCCAGGGTTTTATTGCATTTACCGCCTGCAAAGTTAGCCATGAAATCTCAACACACTACAGATAATGTACTGTATATCATCACTGCAGCAGAACACACAGATGGAGTTTAATGTCTAGGCTCTGACCTTAATCACTCCCCACAGATTTGTTTGTAGAGTCAAGGGGAAGGATGGGCAAGCTCCACGAGCCCTGTAAATAGAGACTATACGGGAGGATGTTGAGGTCATCGCGGGGCTGTAAGTGAAGGCAGTCATATAATGTACATGCGAATCGTCAGCTTAACCATCTACCAATTGTTAAGGCATGTTTATTGACAAGTGAAGAGAATGAGACCTAACGTGTGTGCGTGCGTGCATGCGTGTTTGTGTGTGTGTGTGTGTGTGCGTGTTTGGGCGTGCGTGTGTGTGTGTGTTTGTGTGTGCGTGTTTGTGCGTGCGTGCGTGCGTGCGTGCGTGCATGCGTGTGTGTGTGAGAGTGTGCATGCAGTGTAGTTAAAAAAGAACTGGCTCCACTTTTGGCCATTAGCAGATAGCCCATATGATTCATGGATAATAGCTAGTATGGTTGTGTATGGGGTTGAATACACACAGAGCAGAAGAACAGGCATTTTTCTAATTTTAAAGAGGCTGTTGTACACAGCAGCAGGATTCCTGGGAACACACCAGATGATCTGCAGACTCAGCTCGACAGGCAAGTGGTCACTATCTGTTCTCAGTATTCTGGAGGCACGACACAATTCCAATGCTATTGTTGGATTCCATATATGATGTGGTTGACAAGCTGAAACATTGAGTATCCCATAATACTGTACATACTGAATAATACTCAATGATAGAATAAATCTGGTTTCATCAGTTTAACGAGAAACAAGAATTAGTGTTGAATGGCAATATCCCAATCAAGAACAGTTTTCATGTTATGTCACAATAACTCACAGTATATCTCATAAAATTAGCTCAAAACTGCTCATCAGTGCAACATACGAGTCATAGTATTAGAATGTAGTATTGGATTAGCTTTAGTTATTGTGCCTAATGTTACAGGTATAACTGCCTTTGATGTTTATTTGAAAATGAGTGAGAAATATGACAAACTTGCATTCATTTAGCCATGGCAAAATCATTCTCAAGGGCGGAGTTTTCCATTTAATATTGAGGGCATTCACAAAGTCTGCACATAATTTCCCTTTTTTGTTTTTGCATGAATAAATTTGATGTTTTTCTCTCTTTTTTTTTTTTGCTTATAATTTCAATGGAATTAAGCCGCCCCGTAAGTGATTTGTGATAAATGCTGAAGTACCAATAACCATATGTATACCAGTAACTGTATGTATAATTAGGAGTTGTACCTCAGTATTGTGTGTCAAGATGAATAGTAAAGAATGAATATAAGACCTGTGATTTAGCACTTGAGTGCATTGCTGCAGCTCGTCATTGATTTGCTAAGTTAAAACATGCATATGGAGGGCATTTAAGAATCACAGTTATGTCATGCCTTTTGATGGTGAACTTTGAGTTCCACCCACATGAGTCTGACACTAAAAGAGAACTTTAACCCAGACTGACCCCTACACACATGTGAGTAAAACTGACCTTGGCATTGTGATGTGCATTAAATTACACACACACACACACACACACACACACACACACACACACACACACACACACACACACACACACACACACACACACACACACACACACACACACAAAGGCAATGTAGATTACACAGTGACTCCTTTCCAGTCAGTGATCATGGCTCAGCAGTGACATGCATCTTTTTTTTTACAGTACCCCCTACACCTCAGAGGAAAGATAAGAGGAAGTCATGCAGCACAATGCTGCTCTGACCTTCAGCAGACACTTATATAGATCCTCAAAATGAAAAGTTTCTTTAGTTTAGGTTATTGAAGACAGAGGGCTATAAAACATCAGCAGAGGAAGTAGCTGTCACCATTTGTTTTGTGAAAAAGGCCAAAAAGGAACAAAACAAGTAGTGGAAGTTAAAATGCACACAACATCTATCATAATTAAAGGTGACAAAACCCAGTTCATCCTTGTTGTGAATCTTTCCGCTCTGTCATCTCGGAGGTTCTGGGTTCAATTCAGGATTTGTGTGGACTTTTTGTGTGTTTTTCACCTGTCTGTGTGTCCTGGCCTTCTACGGTCCAACAAAATGTAACGGAGATGAAAAGGTGAATTTGAAATTGCCTGTAGGTGTAAATATGAATGTGAATGGATATTTGTCTTACTGTGTGTCATCCTTTGATGGAGCGGCATCAAGCCTCCCACCCTGTCAGCTGGGAAAGTTTCCATCTTCCCCACAACCCTGCAAAGAGTAAGTGGCTACAGAAAAACAGATGGATGCATGTCATGTTTGTTGCCTCCTTCTTAATGCACTGTCTGCCCTCATGCTGTTTTCTCTGTACTCAGTCTTTTCACTGACAAACCATGAAAAAGAAAACCAATTACTTGACTACAGTGAGAGATACCAAGAGGTAAAGAGAGAAATAAGGAGAAACACATGCAGTACAGTAGTAAGAGAGACAGCATGTTCCAAAAACATGAGCTGAACATTGCTCTTGGCCTTACATGGGAATACATTACTGGCTCATCCTCTAAAAATGTGAGTCTGCCATCATGATGAGCAGTAACTAACTCAAAGGAGGGTGGCTTGTAGCACATAAACAGAGGTACCTCTGAAACACCTGGCTACAACTAGTGGCAAAAGACAATTCAAACGTTTCTGCAACACTGGATGACAATGAGCAGCACACAGACATGGTGGGGGTTTTTTTTTCATTAGTCTCTTGTGAAGTGAAAACAGTGTAGGAGTTATTTAAACAAAGCAATACAGAAAATAGTGCACTTTATAATGCAAAACACAACATGACTATGCACAGCAAGATGAAAATGTTGGTACAAATGACCCACAGGATAAAACCACATAATTCAAGCTGGCAGCTAAAACAGTGACTGTAAATGTGTTCAGCACATCTCTAAAAAAGTGCAATTGTTAGACTCTGTTACATTCATGATGGCAGACTGTAGTATTAGATTAGCTTTAACTATACTGTATGTGAGTGTGTCTGTCAGTTTATAGTAGTGAAGAAAAACAGAAATTTCTTTGCACAACCATTCTGCTGTAAAATGTTTATTTGGTGTTTCATTTCTGCAGGCGTTCCTTGTCTATTGATGCCGATGCCAAAAAGGTACCTCCTCTTTTTTTATCTGGAGACCCTTTATCAAAACCATCTCTCTAATCTCTCCGTGGTCTGATTGCCATTCACGTGTTGCACTCTGAAGAGGTTCCCTGCAGATAGACTTTGTGGGCTGTTAAGAGCAAATAGAATAGACCAAACTGTGCAGTCCTTTATTGAAGTGTAGAAAAAAACAGGTTGTAGAGGAAAATGTTGCTGCTTTTATGTGATTCTGCTTTTCATGAATACAAACTACAAAACATTCAAAGGACATATGTTCATCAATGCCCAACAGTAAAGATGTGTGTGAGGGTTCTTCAGATATTAAAGAAGTGTGTTGATGCACCCCCCCCCCCTTGTAAATTACACATCCAAAATAATTATTAAGGACAATGTCCAGTCTTTCACACATTTCCATAGAAATGTTCCACACATAAAAGGGGAAAAAAAGTGGAGAATTATTCCTGTGTACTTTCCAGATCCTCCTTTTTCTCTCAACCTGGATCTATTGTTACATCCAGATTTCTTTTTTCTGTGTGATAATAATATACAGTATATACCAATGTAGACAAAATCCTTCCCTCCTTCCTATAGTTATGAGTTGCTTCTCAGGTGCTTGAGAAGTGTGTGCAAAATTGACTTGAAATACAGAAGCTAGGTTCATAAAGAGGTGAAGAGAGCTGATGAGGAGCCTAACGAGACAGGTAGTAGCTTCCTCTGCAGTGGGCCGGGAGAGAAAATTATCCTAATGTGGGATCATGACATTCATGTTATGAACAAAGATAAACTTTTTTTTTTTTGCTCTAACAGCAGAAATATGTACAAAAAGCTATTCAGTTTGCAGTTCGTTTGCAGTATGAGTATGTGGATCGGAACTATTATTTTATTTTATCTCAGAGTAAAAAGAGGAGTGGAACCAGAAGGTCTCTTCTGTCTGCCATGTCTGTGCCCTTGCCTGTTTGCACAAGGAGGGGTGCATCAACAACTTCAGAGCACAGCTCAAAGAGGAGGGAATGAAAAACACTTGGGATATATATTTATTGAATCAATAATGGCAATGCTGACAAGTGATTTATCGCCAGTTAAATAAATGGAGGATAAACATCAATGTGACTTCTTTGACTTCCTTGCCTATAAACTTGCTGTCCCTCTTAATCCTTTATGAGGTGATATGACTTGCTTTGTCGAGGCATTTACACCCTTACGTTTGGCAAGACACGTAAGAGCTTAGTTCTCAAGTCTCATTTTGATGGCGGTAAGGAAAACTCAACGTTACCCCCCCCCCTTCAGGATGCAGAATCAAAAGACATTGTCTGTCCAGCAAACTAAATCTCCGTCTTTGTTCTCATCGATGATTAAAACGGCAAAATATCTTTGTGAACTGAAGAATAATCAAAACATTGCATCAGCTGTATGAACGGTAAACCCACTTAATATCAGCTTGTCCTAATCTACTAGAAATGCAGATACAAGTTGGCAAATTTAAATGTTTTTGTGTTTAGTAAGTTCATTTAAGCATTACACAGATTATTCTGTTTTGTTTTGTTTTGTTTTAATTGTGTCAAAGTATTGTAAAGATAAGCAATTTTTCATGTAAAAGCTTTGTTTATTCAATAAACTTGGATTCCCAGCTTCTGTCATTGGGAACTTTAAAAACTGTTGTTGTTGAGGTCATGCCCTGAATATTGATGAAGAGTGTACTGAGAAGCAACCCCGTTCTTGTTACTGTTATGAATTAGTCTCTTACTATACTCTTACTGTTTTAACCATAGAGTTCACTACCCATTTAAAGGCAGAGAGATGGGCAAACTGGTATAAATAGGAGTCAACTATCACCTCTCTCCACCTCTCAGCTGACTCTTGTTTGCTTTACGCAGTTACTGACAATTACGTCATTATTAATTGAAAATAATAAGATACTATCAACTAGACAGTGATGTGAGTTTCACACTTTTATTTTGTTTAGGTTTCTCTCTGACATGTAATAGCTTAGACAAAAGTAGCAGGGACTTAAACGTCCACATTTGAATACTCCTATAGTGGAGGAGGGATATACTGTATCTACACAACCACAAGCTGAAATCCACTCAAGGCTCTAAATTATTTAAATACATCTTTGCAGATTTGTTTCCATCTACAATTGGCAGGGAATTCTCCTATTTTCAAGAAAACACACACTGTTCCAAGTTCTTCTAGGATGATAATCCTTATTTTCATTTAATGATGTTTCGAAACATGGTGCAATATTATTGGGTTGATTGTATGTTTACCTTGTATTCAGTTTTTATCGCCTTTAAGGGCAACATTGCTTTCCAGAGGTTCTTGACTTATGCTGCGTTCATGTGCAGAGTTTGCAGTACCTTATCTCAATCAAAGCAGCATCCACAGCTCAACAAGACAAGCCCGGAAGATCTCCAGATAGATGAATATATTAGCATCATTAATGGAAGTGCCACAAAGATTTAATTGTGCCTCATGTATTCCAGCTAGCATGGCCCCCAGTGGGCTATCTCTCAGTGGCGAAGCACAACCGACTCCAGCAGTCACAAAACGACAGGGCTGACTGATTGGCTAAGATGTTAATTTCAATGAGCTATATCCATGGCTACACTTCCATTTTATTCAGAGGCAGCAATTTAGTAATGCAGCTTCATCCACTGGGCAGGCCAGCTAATCATTAGCAGCCGGAACGTCCCCCAAAGATCACTGCATTACTCATGTATGATGAAACTGAAGCAGTTTTTTATTTATCTTAAGAAGCAAGAAAAATTGTTAAGTAGAAGGCTGTGAAACAGTGATGAATGATAATGACTGGAATTTGGTACTGATGCTTAAACCTCTTGTTAAAAATGTCTACTAATGTGTGTAACACATAATTGCAAATGGAGGGATGATATATTGAACACTGCAACAACAAAATGTGAATAAAAAAGATTTTATGAGCATGCATGCTTTCAAATGGTCCATCAAAATGGTCCATCAAGAGCTTGTTTTTTGGTTACAAATACATAAAATGAAATGAAACAATACTACATTAACTGGGCATATAAAAAAATATTTCTTCATCACATCCTGTTGTGATTTGAGTTTTGTTGGATAAGTTCTATTAAATCAAGCAAAGTTTATCAATACGAGAAGTGTTTCTGAGAATATAAAGGTGAATTCAAATAACCACCTTAAACCACCTTAGCTTTGTGAAGAGAGAAGCTGCCTAAGCTTTAACCGTTTTTCTTATTTCTTAACCGGACTCTTCACTTCTAACAGATGGAAGAGCAGAAAATGAAACCACCTGACAATGGAGGCCTATTGAATTTGCCAGGACCAAAGCGCAGCCAAAGCTTGAGAACATTATGAATAAATGACATGCATTACTTCACATGGATCTGCTTCGACGGTCACTGTTTTTGTTAACTGTCAATTTCCTGCTCCCTCCGCCAACAGTGCCATGTCTGCGCAAATGACTCCTGAAATAAGTCCAGAGTACCACCATCATGCTCCTTCTTCCCTTTGTCTGTACTGTAAAGAATGTCGCCTCCATGTTGCTGCATAAACATCCCCTGCTTTGCTGATGGATCTTCACAGGGTGAAGTGAACAGCAGGGTCTGATTGAATTCTCTAACCATTATATTAATCTAGAGCAGACAAGCACAGCCACCTGTATAAATGTGTAAAGTGCATTTGTATAAAAAACAGCAGCCACAAAGACTGAAACAAAACAGCTGAGTGAACAAAAGATGCTAAGCTGACCACTGTGGAGTTTAGAAAGGAAATCTAATGTGATACACCGTGCAAGCACGCACACAAGTAACTTAATAAAAAATAGACCACCATAACTTAACTGTGATTAAATCTCTTGACATGACTGTACCCTTGCAGCTAATATTCATTTAGAAATGCAGACCTTGCTGAATTACAACACACTTTAATGGCTCTCAAAAGAAAAGCAATGTCTACAGGTGACCATTATCTACTCACACAATTCAGCCACAGTGGATTTGGTTTTGGTATAATAGTGAATCATGTTAGTCAAAATGACCTTAATCATCTAATTCAAAACTAGAAGGGCATGCAGAGTGCATACCTCAGACAAGGCTAATAGTCCATTCTTTGATATGCAAATTTGAAAATGCATGCTCTCAATTTGTGGATGTGGTTTGAAATGAATTATAACGGTAAAACAAGTTATATTTCAGAATTTATGAAGAAAAATGTCAAAATTTCTACACAAAGCCTGAATGAGCCTACTTTTTTTCTTCTTTTATTATGTTCCGTTGGGGATATTTTTCTGTGTCATCCTTTCATTGGTTCTCTTGTAGTCTACAGTCAATAACAGTGTGCAGATGTCAAAGAGGACTAAAACCTCAACAGCAGGGTTTTATCACTGTCGTCATCTCTTTATGCTGTACTGTCTGTATCACTGATGTATAAAGAACTAAATAAAGGTATGAAGACAATGCGATAACTTCTGCACATGGATATGGTTTTTTAAATGCTGCTGTGGATTGTAATCACCATGAAACAATCAGAAAATAACCAAATTCATGATCGTCAGTTTTCAACGATATATTTTTTAGTATTGCTATAGCATTCAAATACAGTATTCTTTTATCATATCAAAGTTTTGCCTAGATTCTCCATTATCTGCATATTCTCTGGAGATATACTATAATGTCAAATATGTTATTTTGGCAGATATGAACTATACACAGAATTTAGTCAATTATATCATTATTTCATTTTTGAAACTTTTTCAATCAGAAATCCTTTTAATTCAGGAGGATGAATAACTTTATCATGAAACCTTGACATGATCACCCCATAATATGGGCTTCAGGAAGTCTTTGCTGCTATCCGTTGTGTATCATATCCATTTTAGAGAATACAGGGTTAAAACCAAGCTAAATTCTCTTAATTTGTCACCTGTGTGAGGTGCCATCCATGAATTTGACCTTTCTGCTGAAACACTTTTGTAGCCCATTTAATAAAACTCTAAAAGACTATGTCCTCATTATTTCTCTTTATTAATTCTTATTCGCCATCATTCAACTAAGAAATATTAATTTTCATATTTAAAAAACAAGGTTCAGAAGAAACATGCCAATTCGATGCTACCGCGAGGTCTGTTTTGTAATTGTTTCTCAGAATGTGTGTCAAAAGACCAAAGCAGTTACATGTTGGTTTAAATCATTTATAAATTTCAGTGGTTATTGGACTGATTTATGACTTTGATGGATTTTGTTTTCAGCAATACTAGTAAAATCAAACAGACAGGATGAAGCTTACTTTTAATGTTCTGGCGGCCCTCTTGCAGAGATGACTCAAACATTATTAAATAATAAATGTTCAGCATAATTTCTCTCAATCCTCATAAATTTTTGGAGCTGTTTATCTAATCACACAATTTGGTTATGAATGAATCCATCTACTCACAATGGATTGAACACAACCAAAGTTTTAACCTCTAGTCTAGTCCGTCAACATTTGTCAACATTAATATTTGACTGTGTCTTAAATTCATACAAGGGAAGATAAAATCAACTCAACTGAGGGTGACCAGAACTGAAAAAAGAAAATAAATAACCAGCATAGTGGTGGACGAACCTAAAACTAACCATAGCAGAAGTTTTATGTCTTACGCTTTATGCATCTATTCATCTTGTTGTAGATGAGACGATTGCAATCATCTGGTCTACAACCACTTACCAGGAATCTGTGGCGGGGGATTCAGTCTATTACGGACTACAAGCCCTTTCCGAAGTCCTGCGACAGCTCCACCACTCTTTTGAATCAGCTACATTACTTCTTTTCGTGCTTTGGGGCAGACAACAGCATCCCGGCACAGAAGACTCCACCCCCTCCTGGCAACCAGGCATTGACGCTTTCTCCGGACAGCGTCAGGCAAGTCCTCAGAACGACCAACACACTGAAAGCACTAGGTCCTGACAACATTCCTGGTTGTATCCTGAGAGACTGTGCTGACGAGCTCACAGACATCTTCACAGACATCTTCAACATCTCCCTACCTCAAAGCCACCAACATCATCCCAGTCCCGAAGAAGTCGCCCTCATCTTGCTTCCATGACTACCGCCCAGTTGCACTCACTCCCATCCTCATGAAGTGCTTCGAGCGGCTAGTCATGCACCACATCAAGTCTGCCCTCCCATAAACCCTGGACCCTTTTCAGTTTGCTTACCGGTCCAACCGCTCGACCGATGACACCATCTCAACTGCCCTAGACTCGACCCTCACCCACCTGGAGACCAATACATACTCATACGCCAGAATGCTGTTAATCGACTTCATCTCAGCATTTAACACAATCATCCCCCAGCACCTCATCCATCAACTGGACCAGCTTGGACTCAACACCTCCATATGCAACTGGCTGCTGGACTTCCTAACAGGGAGACCACAGGCAGTTCGAATTGGTAGCTACACCTCCAGCAAAATCACGCTGAACATGGGAGCCCCCCCAAGGATGCGTACTGAGCCTCCTCCTCTTCATTCTGCTGATCCACGACTGCACACCAACTTCAAGCTCCAACCACTTCATGAAGTTGTGGTGCGTCTCATCAACAACAACGATGAGACAGCCTACAGAAATGAGGTGAGCCACCTGGCTATGTGGTGCAAGGACAATAATCTCCGTCTGAATGTGAAGAAGACAAAGGAGGTTGTTGCAGTGGAATGGGTCAGCAGCACCAAGTTCCTGGGTGAGCACATTTCCAAGGACGTGTCCTGGGGCCGCAACACCGCATCACTGGCCAAATAAGCCCAACAGCGCCTCTACTCCTCTGAGAACAGCACGAGCCCCATCCCACATCATGCTCACCTTCTACAGAGGCACCATCGAGAGCATCCTGACCTGCTGCATCATTGTGTGGTACTGCGTCTGCACCGTTTCCTGTCGCAAGACCCTGCAGCACATCGTTAGAGCAGCTGAAAAGATCACTGGTGTCTCTCTCCCTTACTTCACAGACACCCGCCTCACCCGCAAAGCCATCAGGATTGCAGGTGATCCCACCCACCCCTCTCACAGCCTTTTCAGCCTGCTGCCATCAGGTAGGAGTGCAGAATCTGCGGGCCAAAACCAGCAGGCTCAAGGACAGTTTCTTTCACCAGGTGGTCAGGAAGCTCAACTCCCTCCTTACTCTGCCCCCTGCCACAGCCTTAAACTCTAGCCTCAGCCTGGCCCCCCCACCCCCAGCACCTGACCACCACCCCCAACTCAGGGACACGTCACTTCCCTACGAGATCAGAGAGTGTATAGAGATGTTTGTCGTCCCTTTGTGTTTCGTCTGATGCACTGTACTGTCTGTTGTACTGCCTATGTTGTACTGCCTGTTGTACTGCCTTTGCTGTACTGCCTGTTATACTGCCTGTGTTGTACTAACTGTTGATCGTGGGTCTGAGAGGACTACAATTTCATCTGTGCTGTATGTCGTGCATATATGGTACATTTGACAATAAAGCTGACTTGACTTGACCTTGCCAATCAGCGGTCTACTGGAGCCTATCCCAGCTGGCTCTGGAGAAGAGGCAGGGTACACCCCAGATGAGATGCCAGCTCATTGCGGAGTCACAGGAAAGACAAACAACCATTCACACTCAGTCACCTACCTACGAACAATTTGGTGTGACCTATTCACTTTAGCTGCATGTTTCTGGTGGTGGCAGGAAGTTGAAGAACCCAGAGGGGAATCAACACAGACAGGGGGATAACATACACATTCCTCACAGAAAGGGATTCCTTCTGGAACCTTCTTGTTGTGAGACAACAGCTTTACCCATTGTGCCACCATGCAGCCCACTTTTGGCTTCATCTTTTTCAAATAAACACTGAATTTTATGAAATTGGTGCTATTCATATTCAACGTAGGGAACAAATCACAATCAGTATTTGGAAACCACCAACATTAAGTGAACATTAAAACTTTATAGGTAAAGCTCTTATGGCAGTAAATACAGATTATGTCCTCTCACACCTCTTCACCTTGGCTGAAGGGATGATTGCACTCACTCCTCTCCACATGCACGAAGCTATGCTTTGCTATCTTACTGACCTTCATAATCTTGTGAGACTATTCTTCCACCTGAAGCCCAGGTTCCTATGGCAGCAAATAATCCACTGATAGATGTGGCATCTTCTTGCTTCCTGGCAAACCCTGACGTGACGATTTATTTTCCTACTTAATTTTTTTCAGTTTTGCCCTGGTCTGTAGTCAATACAGTTCTTGCTGAGCGAGATATTGCTTGCTGCCAATGACAGCATCGTGAAGCATGGTGTCAAGTTCCTGAATGCATTTGCATTTATAAGATGGAGGCCTCTGTTTACACCAATAACTTCTCTCCGTGGGGGTTATGACTGCAAAGCACCCTGTGTATAGATCATCTGTTAGACATATCTAATGTCTAATGCCCTCCCCCCCCCGCCCCCAAGCTAGACAGAGGCTAATTAGTTCTATGCCGTTTTGTACTAATTTGTTGCAATATGCTCTCACTCTTCTTTAATTCTCAAAAGGTGTTTAAAGATAAATGTTTCAACTATATTGTCCGTTTGTGTTTGTGCTTCTTAAATCTTCTGTCTAATGCAGACATGTTCTTCCTGGATGATGTCTGCATGATAATAACCTGGGAATCAGACTGTGAGATAAATGGCAGTATTGAAGAAAGAATGACTGAAAGATAGAAAACTGACAATGAGACAAAAAGAGAGGAGCCTCTGAGCCCCACAGCTGGGTAATTGTAATGCTGTCAAATGAATACGGTCATTACTGTTAATGTCTTTAAGGGCATTACAGTGTATTTGTTATGTCCTTTATGAACTTGGCAATGTCTGCATTATGGCAAAGAGGCTGAAGCATAATTTCCATAACTGTAATATATGACAATAACACACATTTTCTTTCAAGATTTTTTTGGTCTTTTGTTTTTATTTTATACTGATGATTGGGCATGAAATAATGGAGCTGCCCCTGGATTTGGATTACTTCCAGTGTATACTAAACAGGCTGAAGATTCTATCACATATTTTTTGTGTGTAGCTTTTGAGAAAAAAAACAAGACAGATAATACAGTTTTCCCTGATAAAACATCCAAGATACAAATATCTGTTGACAGCACATAACAGTCGATATTTTTTTTCAACATAACTATAGTAACTGGAAAGAAGTGAAAACATGTTGACAATAACTTCTTCTGTGTCTGACTCACTGAATCCTGTCAACGTGCACCTCTCTGATGCTAATGGCCTTTGACCTCGCTAGATGCCCCTAGGCCCTGGCCAGCCCCATTTGTCCACTTGATGTGGCTGACAGTCTGTCTACCCAGCAGGTTCTCTCAGGCCACTGACCCGCACTAATGAAAAACCAGGCCGTATGTTAGCTTTCTCAAGCCAGGTTTTTGGCACATGGTACAGCTCACTCCAACCCGCAAACGTACAGTCATGAGTACATTTAGACCACAATGAAATAGCACACATCCAGGCCCTCAACTGCAATTGTTTGTGCAAATGTGCAAGTAATTTAGACACTATGAGGGACTACACACATGCATGATCACATGCATGCATGGAATGTAACATATCTCAGCTGTGCTAATACCATGACTCCCACCAGATGGCCAGTTACATACTCCTATTCATTAGGGCTCAATGAAACATCACTAACTTCTATTACTAAGCTGTAACATGAATGAAAAAAGCCTCCGTCCAACCAGCATAAATCACCTCATCAACATCCATTGAAATGCTTTGTTTTAAAAGGAATACTTTAAGGAGTCTGCCAGAGAATTTACCAATAGACGACATGCAGTGTTTTTTTTATAATTTTTTTGAAGAAATGTCAATATTTGCAAAAGGCAAATGTAATTAGACTTGAATAATGACGGGTATTCCTATAGTGAATTTTTCTCAATTTTAAAGTAGCCATTTGTAATAGCAGATCTTAAAAAGCCGATTATGAACCACGTTTAGCTAGAAGTCAGTCATAACATGAACTACCACAATAACCTTTAGAAGAGTGCTATAATTTTATATTGAGTTTCATACATTTGTTGCAAGGACCATGTCAGGAAGTTAATTTGAGTTGGATAATAATTTATAATGCTTCCTTCTAATGATTACCTGCAGGCAGAACTGCAACAGTATGGATTTTCTATCTCTGTGGTTTGGCGGTTTACTGCCACATTTCTCACACAGACCTACTGCATGCTGTCTCTGCATCTGCAAGATTCTATTATTGGCGATGGCCTTCTCTGCTATCTTCATAGTTTCGGACAACTTTTAAATGCAACATAGATGTTCATTTTGTATAATGAAAGAGATGATCAGGTCAGCTAATCTTTAGTGTCAAAAAGTTTTTGCATGTACCAAATTGATGAAAATACCTACAAACAAGAGCACTAGAGGAATACTAATATTGATAATTGTGGCCAAATTACGGCTTTAGATGTCTATATTTACATACGTATACTGTATCTCTGTTTTACTGTGTTTCTATACTGGTTGCTCCACCCTGCATTAATGTAATTTTCTTCTGTGTAAATATTTCTATCTATGCAAGATAGAATCTATTAAGTATGGAAAGATTTCCTTTGGGTTGGGCCTGAAGCTGCATGAGTATTATATTATGAAATTTTTTTTGTGACATTCGGGGTTGTACTATTATAAATTGTTTGAAATTTAATGAGTAGCGATGATAGCAATAGTACTGTAGATATCAACAGTAGTTTTCCAAATAATTTCAATAAGCCAACATATCCACAATGACATTTTTTACCTGTTAGAAGTTCTAGTCAATAATCTCAAATAAATTTCTCATGAATAAATAAAATGCTGATGTATAAATATTTTTACTCATTGAAGTGTTTATGGTGACTTAATTATAAGCAGTCACCCTGTATCACTGACTGCTAGAATCTGACAGTTGCGCTCGTAAGCACATGCTTGACATGCTGTGCATGTGTGTGTCTGGAGGGCTTGTCACATTAACAGGGCTGATATGTTGTGCTAAACATGTTTTGTTTGGGTGGCTGTGGCTTATGTGAGAAGAGCGTCACTTATGGGAGGATCTGTGCTTTGACCCCCAAACCCCCCATTCTACTCACTGACATGCAACCACCTTTAAGGAAAGGTCAAACACAGAGACACATTTCCCAAAATGATTCATTCGTCTTCTCTTCTCATCGTCATCCACGTATCTGAACGTGGGGCACTGATTACACTGGAGCCTATTACACCTGGCCATGGGCAAGGGATGGGGTATATCCTGGATAAGTTGGCAGTTCATTGCTCGACCACACAGAAAGACAAAATGCCCACTCACGCTCACACTCATACCTATACACATGATAGGTGTATAGGTATGAGTACATTTGTCACTCAGCTTGAGTGACAAATGTACTCATGCAGCATTTTTTCTGGAGAACCCGGAGAGAACCCAGGTAGAAATGAGGAGAACAAACTTCACACAGAAAGGTCCCAGGTGGAATCAAAGGACTTTTGGCTCTGAGGCAACAGTACTATCTGCTGCGCCATGTTACCCAATGTCACAATATTGTACAATTTATATTATATGTGACAATGAGGCCCTAAGACGCACAAAAAAAAGGGGAAAATAAAGAAAAGTCGTCCTCCGTTCTAACTGGGTGCAGTTCACCATCCAAGTCTAATACAATTAATTCTTCTCTGATATGCAAATTTTTATAAATGTTGATTGTCGGAGTGTTAAAATTACACTGATGAAGTATCAGCACCCCCTGTTCCTGTTATACAACCCACAAGTCACTGTGAGTCATGGTTGGGCTATACATAAGCATTTGGCTGGATGTTGTTCTGCTCTCAGCCAATAATCATATGCAGTGCAGTGAAATGCGACTATAGACTAAAATGTATTGACCAGATTGCAGTGCTCTCCCTGCAGGTTGATGTGTGTGTGTGTGTGTGTGTGTGTGTGTGTGTGTGTGTGTGTGTGTGTGTGTGTGTGTGTGTGTGTGTGTGTGTGTGTGTGTGTGTGTGTGTGTGTGTGTGTGTGTGTGTGTGTGTGTGTGTGTGTGTGTGTGTGTTTAGATGTGATATTTTTATGGACTCACAAAATCCAGCTTTTAGCACCTTCATGCTGGGATATGAGGAGATGTGGGCATTGTTTCAGCTCATGCCTCTCTGTCTGTCACCTACCACTGTTTTCTCAAGCTAGGGAGGAGGGAGCAACCATAGCAATACCACTCATTAATAGTGGGAAACAATATGTGGACTGGCTTGTAAAACAAATCCTCTCTCAAATTTAATGGGGTTTTTTCTTGCTTCAAGCCACATCCTTCCACCAGCGTCAGCTTCAGTTGTAAACTACTGTATATTTTGTAAGGAAGTCAATTATGTTGTTCACTGACATGGATATGTGCATAATCTTTGCTGTAGATAAGTACTTTTATGTTATCTATTCATGTACATATAATACATGCCAATTAAAGTGTACTGTGTTTTAGAGGTTTTTTTGTTTTGCTTTGCTTTGTTTTTATGTAACTGACCAGAACAATGTGCAAATTAAGATTTAGCGGGAATACTACTGGAATAACAGAAAACATTATTTTGAGAACCATTGAGTCATAGGTGGTAACTGTGTTTCAAATTAAAAGATTAGGAGGCTGAATGTCGGTGCAAGCCAGCTTGTTGAGAAAAGTGCACATTGGACCAGTCTTGACAAAAACAACTGTTTTTAAATTATATTTTTGATCAAGTATAGCGATTAAACACAATAAGGCCTTAGGTCTATGTCTACATATACCAAGACAGAGGTGTCACACTGAGCAATTAAATTGGGCCGGTGACATTTTAAGAAATCCCTGCAGAGTCATTCTAAATGAAAAATGATCCCCAACTCAATAACAATCTATTATGAATGGAGTTTTCTGAAGACATTGAGTGCTCTCAGTAGGTTATTTCATGGAAGAAAATTTACTGGTTGTTTGCAATAATATCTGCCACTTATGACAACTACAAATAAACATATGTATGTTTTCTGACATATGAAAAAGTTACCTGTAAATACAGATGGAAAAATGAACAGCGTGAAACTATATGTATGCCATAAGGCTGGGAGAAATAATGACAGCATAAATGCCAGAAATCCATAATTACAACAATGAAAAAATGGCGTGCTGTAGCTCAAGAAGTTGTACTGTCATCCAGCTCTTGAAAGGTCGCATGTTCGATCTCCGGCCCCTGCAGTTTAAATGTTGCATTAGTGTGTGAACAGTTATTGATTCTGATTGCAGGTGATGCCTAGCCTCATGTGACATCTGTTCTGTGTGAAGTGTAATGTATGTCTTGTTATAAACTGTATTTCTTAGCTACTTTGCAGAATTGTACAAATTAAAACAAGATACCTGTCTGTACTTTGAGTCAGCAGCAAGTTAACTACTATAAATTTACATTCAGATGTTTTGCAGTGCAGATCTTTGAGATGTAGCTGCCTAGTAATTTGGAACATACAGAAAGCAGAAAAAGATTTAGGGCATCATTAACTTGCCCGTTGCATTTTCTAGAAACAAAGAAAGGAAATAAACACTAAAGAAATAAAAAGTCTTAAAGTATTTACTTTCTCTATACCCATATCTGGTCTTGTCGACACATATGAAAAGCCTCTTTTTAATCTATGGATACACTTACATAAACACATTTATGGTTTACCTGCCCCCTCTGTAATCTTCATTGAACAATGTCTAATCTGCCCTTAAACCAGTCTGCAACTATCACAATAACATAATACTATGTTTTCACACACTACATTAAATCAGGTTTTCCTGTGACCGGTTCTTCCTGAATATTTAAAATTAGAATTGTGCTTCAGACCGAGGATCTTAAACATCCATAGGGAGCTCTGATTAGAGCTACTGCTTCTTACATAGAGAGTAGGCACTTAAGGTGGTTCAGACATCTGATTAGGAAGCCTTCAGTCCACATTTCATTGATGCTTTACTTGACACGTCCAGCTGAAAGACATCATGCAGTAGACCCAAAACTCACTGAAGGGATTATGTACCACTTGCTCTGGGAATGTCTCTCAATCCACAAGATAGTAGCAGGAATCTTTTTTTGGGGGGGGGGGGGTGTTGTGAATACCCTGATTAGACAATCACAACTTCAGCCTATCCCAGATAAGTAGACAAAAATGGACAGATAGATAAGATAAGAAAATGTGTCTTGGATTTAGTAGTCACTTGTATTTTGGGGTAAACAATCAAGTCTGATTTCATATTTTGTAAAAAGCAGTGGCCATCAGTTATAATAACAAATCTGAGTAGTCAGTTCTTGATGTATAACTTGAACGTCTACGTTGTAATCAAAGTGATTATGCTTTTTTTCATTATTAGGGTAATTTTATCTAACAAACTATCAGAACTAAGATGCATAATCTCTAAGCTCTTCACTCTACTTCCTGTTCATTTCTAAATGTTTCTGGTAGAGCAGCATGTCCACCCACTGAGTCCCATTAATCAGTACAAGAAACAGTAACAAGGCAATTTAAATCCTTAATTACAAACCAGTTTGCTATCTCTTTGGATTTCACATCCTGCATCAACAGTTTCCTTATGGATGCTTATCTTTTTTTCTTCTTCTCTCCACTGCATAAGAGTGGTTATGGAGATGTTTTTTGTTTTGTTTTTATTTCAGTGATTAAATTCTTTCTGAAATGTTTAATCATGTACTTTTTTGAATCATATTGCTTCAACACAACTTTACACCCTGGACATACCTGCCATGAAACTGTCACATACTGTGACATGACTCCCATCGTACACTCCTACTTCTGCCATATCGTATTTTGTTGTGTGTTTTTCAGGATGTAGAGGGGTTTTTAGTAAGACAAACACAAGTTGTAGGATTAGAACATCCTTCTGTTTGCAGCTCTCTGATCACATCTATTTAAGACAACTTCATAGATTCAAGACCTGTTTATATTAAGTCACCTGACAAAAGGATCCAAACTAAAGAAGTAAATGTGTATGAGCTAAACAATAAAGGCTTTGCAGTATTATTCACCCAGCAAACCCTGTGCTAATGCAATATTACTGTCTTCAGGGAATTAAGTTGTATGTAGACAGGCATAGACATATTGTTATATGAAAACTTTAAAACATGCATTGACCACAATAAATGTAGCTGTCTTGCTTATTGATGACATAATTGGTTTATAAATCAGAGCAAAAATAACAAACATCAAACGGTAAATGTGTAGGCTGCAAAGTCACAGTACTAAAAAATCAAACCATTGAACATTTTCACTGTGAGTAATTTAAGGACTAATTCTAAACAACCTCTCGATTACCGATTATAGCAGTGGGAGTTTCGAGTAAGTTTTAAGTGTCTGTTTATTTTGGGTAATTGCTCTTTGAGTGAATTGTGTGCGGGAAAACTGCTGTTGTGTTTCTTGCCATGCTTCAAAATAGCAGGATCAATATTTCTGTAAATTGTACTTAAACATACATGAGCTTTTCCTTTATTATTAGAGAGAAATTATTCCATTTTTTTCCCACCACCGGTCACCTTTTCATCTGAAGAGCTGACAGCTGAAACACATAAATGTGATTGTATATGTACTTTATTAATCCCCTTGGGAAATTGTTGGCACACTTGAGATCACACTATTAGTTTTAGTTGCATGCAAATATAGAGTGTACAGACCTGTAACACACACACATTAACACACAAGTGGCCCGTCCAGACACTTTGAAGTGACTGGGCGGGAACAAGAATCGAACCGCCAGTACTGCGATCATTGGATGACCCGCTCTACCAACTGAGCTACTCCCACCCCAAATTATTTCTGTTTTATTGCATAATCATTGCAGTTTCACACAATGCTGGTACACTAATGAATATCCTTTTTTTTAGGTACTTGTGAGTTAAAGTAAGCTTTAAGCAATGCTCCCATATCTTGTTACAGAGGAGACTGCTTTGACACCTGTAGTCATGCAAACACAGTTAGATGAATTAAAACAAATTCTTTAAAAATACACACTTGTCCAAATATACATATTGTGTTGTGTTTGAGGGTGAAAAGAGCAAGCTGGTAGAAGTGAGACATGCATTTGCAGATATGCAGGAGTCATGGAATCCAAGACTGATGAGTGTGCATATTAGGTTATTTACCCTGCCCTGCTCCGGAAGAAAAAGCTATGACAAAAAGCCCACTATCCTTCCTCCAATGGCCCTTCCACCCCATCTCACATCATATGTCCCTCTGCCCACCCTCCCTCCTTCTGATCTCTGAGTTAATTATTTAGAAATAATTAAATTCAATAAAGCGGAACAGATTAAATAAGAAACAACGATTGGGCGTTAAGGGGCAGGGGTTGTCGTGGTAGCATCATCCCTCACTGAAAAGCAAACGAGAGGGAGAGAGAAAGTGAAAAAGGGAAAGATAGAGACATGGGGTGGGGAGGCTTACAAGAGTTTCCAGGCGAAAAAGTAATACAAATGTGTGCAGTGTAAAAAATAAAAGGTATCATAGAAGGTAAGAGAAAAATCAAGGGAATAAAGGGAGAAGTGTGAAAAGAGAGCAGAGAGGCTTGAGGACTGGTTAAATATTCATAAAGGCTGAGTGGTGATGGGTAGTGACGTAGAGCGGCAAGGGAGACAGAAGAGACTGAGGAAAGAGGCAAGTAATGAGCACAGAGAGAGAAACCCCGATGCTTTATGACACAGCTGGAGGCACACAGCAGTCAAGGCACAGACACACACACACACACACACACACACACACACACACACACACACACACACACACACACACACACAAATATAAAGTCACAAATACAAATGTGCAATTATGGAGAAACAACGTGGACACACATGAATGCAAAAGTGCACGAGTCTACTTAGAAACAGAATATGTTGTATTTATAATTAACACATGCAAGTCTCACAAAAGTATTGAAGCCAGCAGTTAAAGCTTGTCTTTTTAATACTTTCCTTTCTGTCAAAAAATATTATGAATGGAAAAATACCTAGTTTGTATTTATTGTGTAGCTTCCTTTCCTACTTCCTGATACTTTTTGTACCTGTTGTGAACCTACGTGTTCTCATTCATTTAAAAAGAAAAAGAAAAGAAACAAATGGCCCCACAATGTCCTCATAGCTTAATTTTGTATACTCTTCATTAATTTTATCAAACAGTTTGTCATTCTAATTTCAGAGTTTTTTGTTTACTTGTACTTGAAGCTTTTAGCCAGGTGCATGAAAGAAGGGGAGGCTGTGGCTTAGATGGTGAAGTAGGTATTATAATAATAATAATAATAATCTCAAAGGTTGAAGTTTTGAATGCCATTCTATAACTGCCATTATCTGTTGTGTCTTTGGGCAAGACATTTCACCCACCTTGCCTTCAGTGTCTCACACTGGTGTATGAATATCAGGTTGTCATTGTAAATAAGAACTGATTCTTAAATGATCTACCGGGTTTAAAAAAAAGGTTTAAAAAAACAGGTTGAGACAATGAAAAATAAACATAAAGTTCCTGCACGATGTATATCTAGTAGAATTTTATTTGTTTGTGTCTTTCTTGACATTAGCATATTAAAAAAAGTAATCTGGTTTAGCCCACATTTCCCACAAATGCTTTCTTCTCGGCCTGTCTCCTGAGAGGAATGTGAGAGGAATGCTAATATTGACCTTGATGGACACATTTTACTAAAACACTTGATATATCAAATAAATAAATAACTACAAACATAAAGAAGTTACTACATAAATACACTTATACATTAATACATGGATAAGTTTTTTTAAAAATTACCATTATCTTTGTACTTTGTAGTCAAAGGAGCTTATTTGCAAAACACAGTATAGTTCCAGCCAACGTGTAAGGCTTTTCAATTATGTATAATTCCTAAATTGGCTCTTACCCCAGTAATTTTCCTCTTGGCCTTGTACTAGAGGAGATGCTATTGACCAGGCTGCACTGGATTGGAAATAAACACTGTATTAGTGTGATTGGTTAGATATAGCTGATCCATGCTGGAGGGGCCTGTCTGCCTTCCTGCTGCTAACCAATCTCAGCGGGAAAATCGGAATTCAATTAGTCCAGCCAGAGGAGCCCTAGCTTTCTTTCTCTTCTATTTGTTATCCGATCTCTTGGTTTCTCTCTTACTTTCTCTCCTCCTAACTCTCTTTTTCAACCCTATTTCCCCCTTTACCATTTGTCAGTAAGAATTTCTTTATGCTAAATTAGTTGAACCTTCAGACTCCTCTCAGTTTTTTTTACTATTCATCCTCTCGTTCTTGCATTCCACCTGATGGTCATTCTGATCTCCCTTCTCTGGCTCTCACACACAGTGCCTTTCATGTCCTCTTGGCTGCTCCCAGCAGTAGTATAAATCCTCATAGATTGAAGGAATGGGGCTTGAGAACAAAAAAAAAAAAGAGAGGAAAGCCAGAGGAGAGAAATGCAAAGCAATGGCTCTAAGAGGCAGTTGACATCCAGTCAACTAATAAAAGAAGTGAGGGAAGACGAAAGAGGCAGCAAAAAGAGAGATGGACCTGTAAAGATGAATGATAGGATAATTGAGTGAAAAGTAAGAGGCATAAATAACTGATTATGATGTCAGTGAGAGAAACACAAATGAGAGGAGAGGTGGTCAGAGAGATGGAATACACTAGAACAGCAAAACACAGAATGAGGAGAAAATGTGAAATGTATTCATCATGAATATCTGACTTCTGATTTCACAGATGTTCTGAACGCTGTCACCACATCCTTCCACATCTGCCAGCTATAAGGCATATTTCACTGTAAATCCACAAATGTCTGTATAATCACAAACTTACACAAGTCGACAGGTTGCTTGTTGAAGTACTGCAACAAACAGCATCGCACTGAGTTCTGCCATATGACACTCGTGTTATCCACATTACAACACACCCACCCGTGGACATTTTTACTGCTATGACTGTTCAGTTGAACAAAATGGTGAGAGATGCCTGGAAAGTCTTTCAGATTTTATTAATATTACAGTGTGATGTACGTACTGTGCTCCAGTGCTTGTTAACAGCTTGTGTAACGTTCATGGACAAATCCCAGGAGTACCATGAGTTGTCTGCTTCCCTTTGACAAACATGTACTCTTTGCAATTTACAACGATCCAAACAAGTACAGGGTGTTAAGTGTTGTACAACAGCTTCAAGTATTGGTTTATCAAAAAACTGCTGTGATGCAGTTCAGTTGTAGTGTCACAATGATTTGGCAAAGTGATGTAAATGGATTTAAAGCAAAACAGTGCTATTTGGTTCACAAGCTGTCACAGCAAACTTTTACTTTTCCTCAATAAGAGAGAAAGAGAAAGACAGATATCTATTATCTAGGATTACAATCTAAAACAACAAACTACACAGTTTAATGCTTTAAAATCACATCAGTATCATGGGGGTTGCTGGCTTCATTTTGCACGTCCACCGCAGTCAACAAACATTTGCTTGACTTGTTGTTGAAGTTGGCGTAAGCAGGTTTCAAAGATAATAAAAGATAAATTATTAGCTATGTTTTATATTTCATAGAGTGTGTTTACTTTGTTTCTTTTTTCCTAATATTTGATAGACATTTTTGCAACAGATGACCAAATCACAGTTGAATTAATTGACAGATTTCTCTAGGTTATATACAGTTTAACATAATATAGAACAGTATAATGTAGTGTAGTATAGCATTATAGTAGTAAAAGAAAACTCTCCATTCAATGGATAAAGTCTGAAGAATGCTTCACAGCATTGCCTTCAGGGAGGTTGTCACAATCACATGAACACAGCATATCGTGACCAAACTAATTGTTTAATAGCTTGGTGAACTTTATTTTTATATACTTGTAATGTGCAACACAGTGGCAAAGTGGGTAGCACTGTCGCCGCGCAGTATGGCGGTTCACCTATGAGTTTGCATGTTCTCCCTGTGTCTGTTTCTGAGGCGAAGTGCATCCGGTGCACTGGTGTCATGCAAAGAGTGTACCCGGCCTCACACCCCCAGTTGGCTGGGATGGGCTCCAGCAACTTTGTGACCCACAATGGTGGTATAGGAAATTAATGAATACTTAAAATACAAATACAATTCACTGTGTAAAATTGTCAATCAAGCCCTCTGAACAAACATGTCAAACAAATACTGACACATTTCCTGCATACCTTTTCAATAAGAATACAAATAACTGATTGACCAAGTTACTTTAGTTAGTTAGTTTTTTAGTTAGTTTTTTAAGTATTTATGGCAAGAGTTTTGATAAAGCTGATAGATAGCAGGGCAGGACCCTTTTCGATTAGCATGTTGTATGGGAAAGATAACACAGCAGGATTGAGGTGTGATGGTAGACTGGGTAGTTAAAAAAAAGATTTTACCAGATCAAACATGCCAGACATATTGTTCTGTTTTTAAGCAAGAAAATACAATGTGCAAGGTATTTTTTCTTTATTTGGTGTGAAGGTACATCCTGCTGACAGAAAGCAGGAAAAGGCTAAATGAAGTTGTGCTGTTCCCACGTTTTTGTTACAACGTGGAAGATTTTTTTTTAACCCTGGAGAGAAAAGTCTGTGTCTTATCTTGTGTTTCAAGGAGGGGATGAAAGCAATCTCCAAATGGCATCTGCAGTCAAGGAGCACTTGAACCCAATCAGCACCCGTCACACTCAAATGGGGTTTCTGAGTAGAAGGAGACTTAATGCCAATCACACCAACACTCAAATCCTCACGTATCTATCTGGCATGTTTATACAATCTTACATAATAAAAGCACAAAGATCTGATAGTGGTCACACTCCCGCAGGTATAAGAGGATAACACTATAAGGGTAAATAACACAGCTTTGTGGTTATGAAAAAAACCAGCCAAAACCAAAACAAACTTTTGTTCCACTGGTCAGAAAGTTGATCATCTCTCCTACCATGATTGCAAATGACAGGAACATAACTCACTTTGGCCCACGCCCAATTCGCCCCTTACCTCACGCTATTACCCTATACCTCCAGGTTAGTACTCCAGTACAGTGTAGTGTTTTTTAGAGGATGGAGGGGTAATGGTCATCTAGCCTTGCAGCCTTCAAAGATTTCAACCACTTTCCCTTGTTACCCTGTTTAGAAGAGCAGGTTTTTTTAAAAAAATAATGTTGGTTGAATTCAAAAGAAGAATCTGGATTGTACCCAATACAGTATATCATCATGATCATGTATCCACAGGATTCTTTTTTAAACTTGATTTCTCTTGATTACATCGATAGTAGTGGCAAAATGACTCATTCAGGCCACTGGGGTGCATGCTAAATGTCAACTGCAGTGCAAGCGGTCGCTCAAACACATGTGGCCTGGTGATGATGGAGAACATTGGGCTAATTAAAAATAGTGAGCTGTGTGAGTGTATTTCATAAGCTTGCAATATCATGTACTTTGTCACTGTGAAATATAATATTATTTTGAATGTTTAAAGCTTCATTATAAATGAGAAAGCTCTATTATCTGCATCAAATGTTCCTTTTGGTCATGTAGAGAAAAGGCTTTTATTGAAAAGAAAGAGCAATTAAGCAATTTCCCCATCAGGGGATTATTAAAGGATTCTGATCCTGAAGAGGCTACATCTATTGATCAATATTTTAAGCTGAGCATTTCCAACCTGGCAAAAAGCAAGTTACAACCCGGATTACACACCAGTTCATCACAGGGTCAAATGAAAGACAAACAAACACACAAACTCACACTCTCACTTGCTGACAATTTTGTGTGACCACTTCAACTAAGTTGGATGTTTTTGGAGGTGGGAAGAACCTGGAGAACCCTAGAGAATCCATGCAGACAAAGGAAGAACATACAGTACAAAAGAAATAAAAGAAAAAAGAAAACTCGCCTTGCAAACTGAACTTGAATAGAGACTTGACAGTGGCGTAGAATTAAATAAGTTCATATTTTGCCAGGCACAAAATGCTTGTCATGAAGTTATGGTCAAAAATCCCGGAAGAATACCAATAGAGCCTAAGGGTTTGCATGAAATTAAATAATTTCATCTTTAATTTGGAAAGTACTAAACAACTCAAATTAATTTGTATTTATGAGAAACATTTATGACTGATTATTAATGCCATCTGTCTTGATAGAAACAAAAACATTTCAAATTGTCTGAGATGAAGAGGAAATTAAAAAAGATATTAAAAATTAACTTAAAAGGCCACAAAAGAGTTTGCGCTTTTAATAATGCAGTGTTCTCGTTTGCGTGCGTCCTTATGTCTTTGACGCACATTTTGTGACAGGGACTTACAATCGTCAGACAGCATGCATCCCTATGACACGAACTTTAAATACACTTCCATTCAACAAAAATATTCACAATTTAGCCATTTCTCCACTTAAATTTTCAACCCCGAAATTGCCATTGAGTTTTAATCTCGCGCTAGTTTTGCGTCACAAGACTCATCTGCGTGATTCAGGCTTCACAGTGGTGCAGTGGGTAGCGCTGTCACCACACAGCAACTCTGAGTTTGCATGTTCACCCCGTGTCTGCGTGGATTCTCTCCAGGTTCTCCGGCTTCGTCCCACTTCCAAAAACATGCACTTCAGGTTAATAGGCTGGTCAAAATTGACCGTATGTGTGAGTGAGTGTGTGCATGTTTGTGGCTCCGTGGTGCACTGGTGTCGCACCAAGACTTTGCGCTGCCCCTCTGTCAGCTGGAATAGGCTTCAGCTCGCTGCAAAAGCGGATGAAGTGGTTGTGACAATAAATGTATGAATGAATAAAATTGACCAAACGGCAACACAAACTCTACACTTTGCAGTGAGAGAGTGACAAGTTAGTCTCACTTTATCACCTAACCTTCGAAAAAGAGGCAAAAGTTGGAGAAAACCTAAGTGACAATGAGTGCTTTCCTGAATAAAAAACAACCAAAAGTTAATGAAAAGAGACAAGTGTAACTGTGGACAGTATGGAAGAAGATACAGAAGAAGCTACACAAAAAACCAGCAAAAATCCGAACATTTGTACCGTAATTGACGAGGGTGTTTCCATGGGTGAGGCATGGCTAAATGTCTGCACCCAAGACAAAATGGTGCTGAGAAAAAATGTGTGGAGAAGGCTCTGACAGCTGGGTGCAGTGCCCACAGGAGAATATATGAATTACAGGCAAAGAAAACTATTGGGTGAAAATCAAAAGGGAAAATAACTGTATTACATCTTTCTTTAGTTCTTAAACTGTTTTTTTTTCTTTTAAGAATGACTACCAACCTTTAACATTTTGATAAAAATATGTAATTTTACTTTTTTTCTTTTCACTTATACAGTTATGACATCATTATTAATAAAATCGATAAAATTAAGTTTGTTTAGTTTTTATATTGTACTATTGGCAAAAAAAAAAAAAAAAACCTCCTCCGAGAGCTGCCACCTTATCATGGTGGGGGAGTTTGAGCGCCCGAATGATCCCAGGAGCTATGTTGCCAGGGGCTTTATGCTCCTGCTAGGGTCTCCCTTGGCAAACAGGTCCTGGGTGATGGGCCAGACGAAGAGCAGTACAAAAACCCCTATGATGACAGAAAAGCCGTCAGCTTTGGGCTCGACGACCCAATCCCCAGACAAAGAGTCTAGCTCTAGGGACATGGAATGTCACCTCGTTGGGGGGAAAGGAGCCAGAGCTTGTGAGGGAGGTTGAGAGGTACCGACTATATATACTGTAGTAGGGCTCATCTCCACCCACAGCTTGGGTTCTGGAACCCCAAAACGTTGAGAGGGGTTGGACTCTCCACTTTTTGGTGTTGTCCAAGGTGAGAGGCAGCGGGCTGATGTAGGCTTGCTTGTGGCCCCACAGCTCAGCCGTCATATGTTGGAGTTCACCCCGGTGAACAAGAGGGTCGCGTCCCTGTGCATCCGGGTTAGGGATAGGTGTCTGACTGTCGTTTCAGCCTATGGGCCAAAGGGCAGTGCTTTTCGCAGACGATGTTGTCCTGGTGGCCTCATCAAACCTGGACCTTCAGCGTGCACTGGGACTGTTTGCAGCCGAGTGTGACGCGAGTGGGATGAGGATCAGCACCTCTAAATCTGAAGCCATGGTTCTCGACTGGAAAAGGGTGGTGTGCCCTCTTCAGGTCGGCGGAGAGTCCTTGCCCCAAGTGGAGGAGTTTAAGTATCTTGGGGTCTTGTTCACGAGTGAGGGAAGGATGGAACATGAGATTGACAGACGGATTGGTGCAGCTTCTGCAGTGATGCAGTCGCTGTATAGGTCTGTTGTGGCGAAGAAGGAGCTGAGTCGCAAGATGAAGCTCTTGATATACCGGTCAGTCTACGTTCCGACTCTCACCTATGGTCATGAGCTTTGGGTCATGACTGAAAGGACAAGATCCCAAATACAAGCGGCTGAAATGAGTTTCCTCCGTAGAGTGGCTGGGTGCACCCTTAGAGATAGGGTGAGGAGCTCAGTCACCAGGGAGGAGCTCGGAATAGAGCTGCTGCTCCTCTGCCTCGAGCAGAGCCAGCTGAGGTGGCTCGGGCATCTGTTCCGGATGCCTCCTGGACCCCTCCCTGGGGAGGTTTTCCGGGCATGTCCTACCGGGAGGGGGGAGACCTCGAGGAAGACCTAGGACACGCTGGACAGACTATGTCTCTTGGCTGGCCTGGGAACGCCTCGGGCTCCCCCTGGAGGAGCTGGAGGAGATGTCTGGGGAGAGGGAAGTATGGGCATCCCTGCTGAGACTGTTGCCACCGTGACCCGGCCCTGGATAAGCGATTGTTGATGGATGGATGGATGGATGGATGGATGGACTATTGGCAAAACTCAATCCTTACATACGGTTCTACCGTATATTCTGTTATTAATTTGGGATACATAAACGTCTTGTTGGGATGGACAAATTTTTGCTGAAGCGCATCCAAGGGATGTACTACTTTCTTGAGGTAAAATGAACTCTGATAATGTGCACACGTTAAATCCAGCATGTGTCTATGAATACATGTAAGCAAAAAAACTAATTTGTTAAAGTCTGTAATTGCTGACAAATTGTCCTTGAAAAAAAAATCAAAAATATTTCCATTAAATTGGATTAAAAGGGGGCTTTACATCAAATGAATTTTCACTTGTCTCCTTTTGCCAACATTGTTGAATAACTGCAACTGAAATAACCTTCCAAACTTGGATGAAAAGAAGTATGCCCCCCACACAGCCTCACATACACATTGTTAGGCAAACAGTTGAATATATACAAATTAAGATGACAAAGTACAAAAGTGACATGAAGTGCATGTCAGCTCAAATCAAAGTATTTTCAAGCTTTTGTCTTCTGTTATACATTTCTCCTGTGCGATGTTTATCTCCATTGCTTCACAGTTACACAGTCTCATTCAAAATGACTGGAAGTAAGCAGTGTCCTTGGAGTTGAGTGCCTTTCATTTACCAAAGGCCTAAAAGCACAAAAGGGAATGCTAATTAAATATGGATGTATTTAAACTTATGGCTTGAGACATTTTACCAGTGAGAGCAATGAACCACTTTTTTGCCTGTCACTGTTATTTCATTTATCTAAGGAGTTTATAAACTGTTGGTCACTGAATAAAAATAAAATAAATGTGTGTGTCTATGTGTATTATATTTATGATAAACTGGCAACATATCCAGGGTGTACCCATCCTCCGCCCAAGTCAGGGGTAGGCTCCATTGTGGATCTGGATAAGTCGATGAAGATTATTGAGACAATTATTGATGTCTCATTTTCAAGAAAATTAATAAATTAATGAAAAATATATAGATTTTTTCATTAATTCATATATATATATATATATATATATATATATATATATATATATATACAGTATATAGTATATACATACTGTATATACAGTATATAATGCTTTGTTAAATATCCAGAAATGTCACTTAACGTTTATGAGTTTGGATATTGAAGATTGAAAAATATAACTGATAACCAGAATAATGTATTGAATATAATATATTGAAAGTCAAGTTGGCACCCTGTTGTTATTTCCAAATTCCCAGTTTAATCAAAGGAAGATCACCACCAGTTCCATGGATTAAATGTATTCTACACCTGTTTTAGCAAGAGGAGATAGTCGTACCTCCTTTGATCTGCAGTCAAATTCCATCTCCTTTCATGGGGAGAGGGGAACTTTAGGCCACATCACAAACCACAGATGGAGAGAGCTGAGTTGTCCGATTTCTTTTGCTGTCATATGTGTCCAGGAGGTCGCCTCCTCGACCGAGACCAAGGCTTGTACCTGTGACATATCCTCGCCTGCAGCACTGACAGCATCCACACTGTCCACTGCCTCACAGTCTAGCAAAGGTGAACAAAGTATGGGATGAAGCCTGGAGAACCAAACCAGACTGACATGCTCAAGACCCTGGCACGACTCACAGCGGGCATGCAAGTGGAAGAACACTGTCTGGACAGTTTCAGAAGACAGCTCTCCTTCTTTATTCTCTCTTTAGGTTAACATATTTTCAGTTCACAAAACAAAAATAGAAATCATTTGTATCTTGTCAATGTAATTTCTACTCAATATAAAATGTAAATTGTTTCAATGTGCACAGTAACACACCACTGGTGAAGAAACAGTCGCACATCAGTAATAACAGGGCTGGATGAGTCACAATTAATTAACAATTCACTGCAGCAGCACTTTTTCAGGAGAGCAAACATTTAAACTTTTTCTATAACTTGAGTAGTTTTATTTTAAATCTGTCCACGGAAACAATTTAGCTTTGCTTGTTTTATATCTCCTTATATATTCTGATAAAGACAAATAGTAGAAATTACAGCAAAAAGACAACATGAAGCAGACAATTTACAACATTACATGATACAGGATGTTGCATTCGTATAATGCAGGATTGTATAAATGTGATGGCTGTGGAGAGAGTGATGTACCATGCTGCTGCAAAGTAATAGGCAGGTGTGGAAAATGTCTTCTACTGTATACTTTGTTATTTTGACATGTAAAATTACTTTTGTCTGTTACTGTTACAGATTGTCCCTCGTTGTGTCATCTGTGCATGCATCTCACTGAGTTGAGCCGAGCCCTGCTCTCCTGCTGAACTGAGTGCTGTTTGGCTGATTATTCAGTCCAAAGGGAACGTGTGTTGGGTCGAAATTGCAAAAAAATTGCCACAGAATGTCACTTGGTCCCCAGCAATACATGCGCTGAGTCATAAATAATTCTTGAAAAAGCAGGCCTACATACATTGGACGGTTATGCCTTGTCGCCAAAAGTAAATTTCAAATGCAGGACTTAAAGTTGAAAAATAATGCTTGCAGATTGCTTTTCTGATAAAAACATTGGCACTCATTTCACCACCTGTCTTCATGAATACTTAGGTGTTCCCATTGAGCTTCATAGGTGTGCAAATAATATGCAGTAAACAAACTCCATCATGGGAGTGCACTTGATATGTTCATACCATATAGGTGGTTACTTCACCACTAAGGTGCACTGCCAAGCAAGGGATGATATCCTCCCTGGAGAGCGGCTATAACAAGCAGGCATGTCTCAGCAGATGGCAGTCATGATGAGTGGCATGGTTGAGTGAATTTCATTTAAATGGCTGGATCAGGCATGGTGGCAAGAATAATGGTCAATAAAAAGCAAAGCATAATATATATTTTGTCGTGGTCTCATTCTGCAGTGAAGAAATATGGCACAACCAAAGTGCTAGAGGATGTTTGCTACTTGCAGAAAAGGGTCAAAGAAAAAATGGGTGAATGCAAATGAAAGGAGGATTATATGGTAAAAGCGCTGTGTGCTAATATCATGGTATAAGGAGAAATGAGATGGAATTATCTGTTATCTAACTTCTAAAAGCTGAGCTGATATGAGATGGAAATGACAAGCAGTGAAACACTTTAGTGAAAAGAGTGAAATGGGATAAAAGGCTAATTTGAATTTTGTTGCTTGCTGTCATTGTTATCTTTGTGTTACAGAGCCCTTGCTGACAAGCCAGTTTTCTGCCATACAGGGTTATGTGTGCTCTGTGTGAACCTATTTGCCTATGTATAGCAAACACCCATGTATTCCCAGCAGCCTTTCTTTCCTTTTACACTCATCTTTATTCACTTTGTGTAGGTTTAGGTTTAAAAAATATAAACACATTATCACAAACACACACTTACAGGGACATGGTCATGTGTAGACACACAAGCACGAACATATTCACATTCATACAGCATGGCACATAAGGAACATCCGTCAATGCCGAACACACACGTCTGGATCTAACGCTCAATAAAGCAAATATAAACCTCCAGTTCCTGTTATCTGTCTACAGCAGGAGCCAAAGCTCTGACAGATAGGAGAAGACAAGAGAAGAGAAGAGAAGAGAAGAGAAGAGAAGAGAAGAGAAGAGAAGAGAAGAGAAGAGAAGAGAAGAGAAGAGAAGAGAAAAGATGAGGTTTGGTTTTCAAAGAAACATTCATTAACATTAACTGTTCAATATAAAATCACAACAGCACAAACAAAACCATCAGAAACCAACAAACCCAAAAGATTGATCAAAAATTAATAGCCAGATAGTTGTCTTCCCCTACAGAACATAAAATCCCCCCATCACCCCATATGCAGTTGAAGTATCCGCAACTTTTTCTATCCGGGGGGGCATGTCCCTGCAACGAAAACCACTGTGACGTCATGCATGTGACTCATGTCTACATGTACAAACAGAACTAAAATCGGCTATTTTCTGATGTATAACAGCTCCACGTCGAAGATGCATTGATAAACACACCTTACACTTAAATATTTGTTTGTCTGTTTCTTTATTTATGTATCATAAAGTTTATATATGTATTTATTTATTCATTCATTCATTTACGTTCCGTGCCAAAGAAACCGATGCCAGTTCAGGGTCAGACCGGGATGCGCTGCTGCTGGTGGGAGAACTCCGTGATGGGGGTCATCCTCCAGGAGGCACAGTGTGAATTTCCACACGTCCTGGTCCTCTCTACTGTCGTTCTCGGAGTTGTTCTGCTTATACACATATTGATCCACACACTGATGCATTTACGTGTGGACGGAGATTTTTTGGAAAACGCTGTCACATGGACACGAATTGTTTTCGATGCCAGTTAAAAAAAGTTGAGTTTTCAAAAAGTTCCGGCATCGTGTGGACGGGGCCTTAGTCTGGTATTCACCAGTCCCTCGAGCACAGGTACAACTTCTGTGCTACCAGCACCCTGAGTCTGGTTCCTGCGTGTAAAAGAGATCGCCAACTTCGCAGCAGCAGACAAAAAAATTTAATTTAGCAAAACAATAACAGGCCTACTTACAGCTGAATTCCAAAACTCTGAAACCACCTCTTTAGCAAACCAAACAGTGCCACCAGCCGGGCACACTCAACAGACAAATGTTCCAGGGTCTGGCAATATCCACAAAATACACCCTCCCAGCTCAGGATCAAGGTGTGCCCTGTACCTGTTTGTGGCTATAGCCCCGTGTATAACCCTCCACTGGAGGTCTGCTACCCATTTCTCAATGGGCAACTTATACAGGCTCCACCAACTGCCCTTCGGGAAAGAATCAGGGCCAAAAAACCGAGCCCACCTAGACGCCCCAGCACTGCCCAGTGTTCTAATGTTTGAAAATTTTATGCACACCTCATAGAGGTCCTTCTTTTTTGCCTCATGAAATGTGCCCAGTTTGGGTGTCGCAAGGCACACTTCTCAGGCTTCATTAAATACAAAACATTCATAATTTTAAATGAGATATGCGTTTGCTTCCTTTATTTTCATTTGTTAACATAGATTGCTAAGATCCATGTTTAAATTTAACAAACTTGTTCTTCTTTGGCGTCTTTGAGCACATTCAGATTGTATCTGTGTTTGCATTACACAGGATGCACAGATGCTTCTGCACTGCAATTTTTTATGTGAGTGATTTCATCTTGCCCAGTGTGGAATTTGCGAGTTTTGGAGTTTAGACATGTTACTTTGTTAACAAAAACTCTGGTGTCGATGCTCTTGTTTGGGAAAGGTCAAGCTGAAGCAAAATCTGCTAGTGGGACCTTCATTGGCCCCGATGGTACGCTGCATACACTGCAGCATTTTTTCAAGCTAACTGTGTGACCATTACTGATTTCCCTCTTAACTCTGGAGCCATTTATGACTCTGCCTTGTGTTAGCTATGGCCATACTTTCCTGGCAGATGAGCAGAGAATAGAGATTCATAAGGAAGTAATGCAGAGAGACACAGAAAGGAGAAGAGAGAAAGATGAAAGTATGAACAAATTTTCCCTTTCTCCCAGAACAAATAGCTCATTCTACTAACACACATGCACAGTATAATTTAACTAACTGAAATATTTATGGACATGTAAACACATAACAGGTTACAGCAGCAATAAATGTAAACCTACTGAAGGAATTGTATTCAAAACACTGGGAAGAGGATTTTAGGTATTAATTGAATGCTTTTGTTGGAGGCACTGAAGCGTGATGGTACATTATTAATAAGGACACTACCGTCTAAAGTATGAAACATTGACCATGGCCTCAGCTGTAATGAATGCTTCTGTATTTAATTCTGCCGGTTCACGTGATGTCTCCTGTGTAGAAGCTGATATTTCTCTCATTTTGCATTTGGTACATTCCTTCTTGAGTGCATTACATTTCCTGCAATATTACTGAAATCATTCAATGTATTGAATAGACTATCCAGGGATGAAGGAGCATTTTTGAAAAGTAGTAATATCTGGGATTTCCTCAAGGGGGAGATTTATTGCATTTGAAACCTGTGCTTTACCATGATCATTTACATTCAAGATGATCCATAGCTCAACTCACATACATAAGACCAGAGATTTGGGGTTCCAAATACTGCTTCATGCACTCTGAGCAGAGATGTACAATGAGATGTGCAACGTTTATTTAGGCATATTCAAACAATGATGAATGCTCTCCATACAGTGTTTCAAATGGTGACATCATTGATATGCATGAGAATCCTACAAATACAATCTTGTTCTTGATGAGTTGTTGGAAGAAACCAAATGATAAATTCATCTCACTGCATTTTGTTCTGTAGTTCCTGATGAAAACATTACACATGACACTGGTTGGTGGGTAAGCTATCTTGTTTAAGCGATCCTTTTCCAGGAAGATTATGGCAATGCCAAAAATAGTTCATTCAAAGAAATATCACCGTTCATTACGTGCAATAGGTGTTGATTATTTCTCGCTATGTGTAATATCCCACCTAAATCTAATTACAGGAGCAGTGTGTCTGTACCTGGGCTCTGTGTAGGATTTAACAACTAGAGGTTTGCTCTTTGATTTGTGGGCTGTCAAATGTCAAGAAAAGCAGGCTTTTATTTTTTTGTTAACAGGATGACTTATCTCAGATCAAACATGGACGGATAATCCTGCTAATAAAACAAGTAAAGGCGGCGCCAGAAGCTCTAATAATTCAGGGAACAAGTCGCATGTCAGTTGATGCCATTTTCTACATTTGGCTCACAACCTGTAAGCAATTTTATACTTTATTTTTCTGTTTAGTGATCATGCCAGTGTGACAGCCCTCTGTTTGTCACATTGGTGTAGCTGAAAGATCTCCACACTTCATTGTGTTTTGGCTTTGGTTTTCTTTTTTCTGATTTACAACCCAAAATCCAGACAGAATGTTTTCACTTATCAACTCCCTTCATTAAAGACTTTACAGATTGCTCCCATCTGTCTGCTTCCTTTGAATGTTTTTTTATTTGTTTGTTTGTTTTTTGTTTACAGACAATAATGGACCAAATGCTGTAACCACTGCTTATTGAACAAAACTAACACTCAAAACCCATCAACCCATTTTCCTGAAGATGTAATGACTGTAATTGTCTCATCAGCAGCTGCTAATTCACCTTCCAGGTCACAGGTGTTGCTGGAGAATATCCCAACTGGCTATGGGCGCGAGGCAGGGGTAAACTCCGGATGCATTGTAAGTGCAAGCACCACACCAAGAGACATGTGTGTGTGTGTGTGTGTGTGTGTGTGTGTGTGTGTGTGTGTGTGTGTGTGTGTGTGTGTGTGTGTGTGTGTGTGCGTGCGTGCGTGCGTGCGTGCGTGCGTGCATGCGTGTGTATGAAACCTCACGCTTCTGTCTACCCGGAAGTTTCGGGCCACCAGTCGAGTTAGCTGCGGTCTTCACATTTGTCCATGTCTCTCACAGAGCCATTTGGGCTTCGTCAAACATAGCGGTTTATATTCTTTGATTGTGACAGACCACATGTTGTCGTGAGGGGAACCCTGATACTGTATACTGTACTGTACACACACACACACACACACACACACACACACACACACACACACACATACATGTGCATACTTACACAGACATACCAGATGAGGACCCTATTTATCCAGAAGGGGTTCCATAGCAGCAGTTTTAAGTGTTGATGGAAAATGGTCAGACTGTAACAAGACTGTACTTTTCATTTTTGTGCAATGAGATGTGACTGATTTGACGAGAGCTATACGGAAACAATGCAGGTGGATGGCTTCTATTTTCCTGAAGAAGTCCTCAACTGCTCCCTATGTGATTCCATAGCAGCTACTGATAGTCACAGGTTGTATCCAGGCAGATGACAGGTGGAGCAGGAGAACTGGAGAGAAACTGCATGGTGTCCAACAGGTCTGAGAGAAACCTGAGGAATTTGTTTTTGCTGTTCTACTGTGTATTCAGTGTGGGTTTGGTTTTCAGGAATTAGAAATATTGAGGGGACCTATTATTGGTGATGTTGAAGTAGTAGTTGGACATTGCAAAGGTCTTCCGATATTCTTTGTGTGCCAGCCTATGAACAGAGAGGCCAGAAGATGGCCATTTCATACTACTCACCAGTAAACAATGGGGCTGAACATGACATGGACATAGTTCTTGTTTTGAGTGGAGCCAGGGATGTCCATCAGACAGTGAAGAGTTGTTTCAGTGATTTCCTGATCTGTCTTTCATTCTTTTAAAAGCAACAAACCTTACAGAATAAAATCCCTAGATGGACAATTCAAGTCTGAGTTTGGTAATTTAGCTCCTCCTCTGTGTGACATATTTGTGGTTAGAACTCTCAATGGTTTTCATTTCACAAATATTTTAATAAAGCTACCTTTATATATAATTGTATTTTTTCCTCCCACTGTGGATGAGACACAGCACCTTTGCACGTCTGCCTCCAACAGAACAGAAGCTCATTAAACATCTACGCTACAGCTGCATCTCCCTTTTCACAAATGCAGGCTGAGATGGGTAGAAGCCATGTTGAGTCAAGGGTCATAATAACTCAAAGACAAAGGCCAAATGTGTTAGGATGCACTGCCACACCAGATGATCTCCATTTGTATGCAAAATCCCATCAAAACAGGATGTGTGTGCAGGTGAGCCTCAACTTACTAAACTAATTTTAAAGTTCAACATCTAAAAGGATGAGTACGCACAAACACATTAGTGAAAATGCTAATGATGCTGCAGTGAATAATCGACTTTTACTGAATGCCAACGATTCTGATGATGATCATGACTACAGTTGGGCACTGAGGGGGATGATGAGTTTTATATTTGCAAAATCATGTTGCATAATTTAATTTGTTGCTTACTTTTAAGACAGTCATTAATCATTTTCCAGGATCACCTATAATGCTAATCTGAATTTAACAGAAGTATATATTGGTGCCTCTTTTTTACAGCATTTAGATACAAACACATCCATCCATCCATTCATCCAACTATCCATTGATCCATCAATTGATTGATCCATTTATCCATCCTTGATCCTAGTATTTATCTTCAAATATACAGTATGATGGGTTTGTCTCTTGGATCAAAAGAGATTGTGCTGCTTTTGTAATGAATTATAATCTATAGTAAAAATTTGTTAGTGACATAACAACATAAAAAGACATGTCTTCACAGTAAATTCAGTTAGTGAATACTAATTCTCATTTCTCAAATATTTACATTGTAAGCAGTGATACTGAGTTTTAGCATAAAGCAGCAATATATTTGAAAGGGAAAAGAACCCACTTAGAGAGTGCAGAAGCAAAGATGTGATTTGAGTATTACTATTTATCCAGAAGTAGACTTCCAAATTATTAGTGAGCTTAATGCAGCTTTTTGATCATTTGAATGTTTAGTACTGACTTGTCTTGTTTCTAGCTGTGACAAGCAGGTCAAATTAATTTGTTTTTGACACAGGAATTAAATGTTTTGTGACTGATGGCTCAATTAATGCTGTGCTTTATATTGCAAACTGATGTGGTGATTTTACTGAATGATTTGATGACCATGTCAGAAAATGCGCTTCCGCATTTTAGGGAAAATCCCAGTATGGAAATGAGAATCTAGAAACTTAATGATACTTGTGCTTATGATACAGCAGGTAATGATGAATGATGTGGCTGCCCTGCATTTCACCTTCTAAATAACTGCATAATTGCGAGATAATTCTTATCAACAGTCATGCAGCCCTAATATCCATTCAACCAATGAACCAATGAAAATATGTTAGTCACTAAAAGACATATCTTCCGTGAGCACAAGCTATTTTAAAAATGGGTCGCGGAGACCAAATTCGTCATCTGAGGCACTGCATGCAGGGATACATTATTTGACAATAGGACATTTAACTGTGGATTACTGATTAAAAGCCTTTTGCTATTCGAGGCTGATACTGTATCGATACCCAGAGTGAATACTATAGAGTGCTGCTGCTTCTTTTTCTTTCAAATTATAGCACAGGCAAGAAAGAGTGTTTATGTGTACATGGACATGTGTGTTTGTGTTTGTTTAAGGCTCTCTGCTTATCAGCATGCCTTCTTCTAGCTCTGTTTCCTACTATTCACTGGATGTACTTAAGCCGGGCCTTGGATGGCAGCAGAAAATCGAGTGAAAAATCAATCACAGCCTGTGTTTAATTGACAGGTTAGAAGTTTGTCCAGCCATAAAAGCACATTGATAGTGTTAAGATGACCAGGCACCAAATAAATAGTTAATGTCTCGATTTGAGTCACAACACTTTGAAACGGTCATGTCCTTTTTCAGCAAAGGAAAGCAAAGAAAATCATTTCTCCTGATTAGGTTAGTGGCTAGAGCCATAAGGAGGCATACGCCGAGCCTGTGCTTCAGAACTAGGGGACCCCCTGCAGCGATTGTTCAACCTCAGTCTGCGGCTGGGGAGGGTCCCGTCACTGTGGAAGACCTCCTGCATCGACCCTGTACCCAAGAAAAGACGCCCTACAAAGCTCAACGATCACCAACCGGTCGCTCTTACCTCCCACGTAATGAAGACCCTAGAGCGACTGGTCCTAGACCTCATGCATCCACAGGTGCAGGGTGGACCCTCTCCAGTTCACCTATCAGGCCAAGGTTGGGGTTTGATGACGCTGTCTTGTACCTCCTCCACCGTGTGCTCTCCTACCTGGATGTCGGGGGCTGTGCCATCAGGGTTCTCTTCTCTGACTTTTCGAGTGCCTTCAACACCATCCAGCCCCGGCTCCCGCAGGATAAACTGACCTCCATGGCTGTGGACCCCTACCTCGTGAGCTGGATCACGGACTACCTAACGGACAGACCCCAGTACGTCCGTATGGGGGACTGTTTGTCTTGTATGGTGACCAGCAGCACGGGGGCGCCACAGGGGACCGGGCTCTCCCCAATTCTCTTCACCCTCTACACATCGGACTTCAAGCACAACTCCGATACTTGCCACATACAGAAGTACTCCGATGACATTGCAATTGTGGAATGTATCCGGGAGGGTGATGAGGGGGGTACAGGGCATTGGTGGCTGACTTCGTGGAGTGGTGCCAACAGAACCAGCTCCAGCTCAACGTCTCCCAGACGAAGGAGATGGTGCTGTATTTCTGGCAAGCACCCCCCTTTCCACAGCCAGTGATCATCGAAGGCAGTGAGGTGGAGGTGGTAGAAAACGATAAGTACCTGGGACTGCAGCTAGACAGCAGACTGGATTGGTCACTCAACTCAGACTGTGTGTACAAGAAAGGGCAGAGCAGGATCTACTTCCTGAGGAGGCTGGCCTCCTTCAACATCTAAGCTCCTTCTCATGTTCTATCAGTCCATAGTCTCCAGTGTGCTGTCATACGCCATTGTGTGTTGGGGTGACGGGGCCACGAAAAGAGATATGGACCGTCTTAACAGACTCATCCGCAGAGCGGGCTCAGTGGTCGGGCTGAGCCTGGACTCTGTGGAGACACTTCTGCAGAGCACGACCATGTCTAAAGTCAGGGCTATCATGAATAATACCAGCCACCCCCTGCACACCACCTTCTCCCAGCAGAGAAGCACCTTCAGTGGCAGACTGCTGTCACACAGCGCCTCCACAGAGAGGATGAGGTCCTCCTTCGTGCCCCGTGCCATCAGGGGGTACAATGACTTTCTCAGGAGGAGCAAGGGGGAGGTGGCAAGGTCAGCACGCGGTTGAATGGAGGGGATGAGATGTCAGCGTGTGCTGCAGTGTAGTGGGGCCAAGGTGTTGCAATGTTTTGATATTAGATAGTGACGCCTTATATTTTTGACCATTGTCAGATAGATATTAGTTAGATATTAGATATTAGATGTTGTGATATTAAATAGTTGTGATAGTTGTGATATTAGATAGATAGATTTTGTGATATTAGATAGATATTAGCTGTTGTGATATTAGATAGTGATGCCTTACATTGTAAGAAGGGTGTACCATACCCACAATGGGGGCCTCCTGCTAATTTTCACATGCATTTTTTATTTTTATTTGTTATTTTATTTTATTTTAATTTTATACTGTTTATATTTTAGTGATAATTTAGTACATGTCCTGTTAATGTTACATGTGTCTGCTAGTGTAGTGTATGTCTTGTGTTATGTCCTTTGGTGTCAGTGGCTTTTTGTTCTGTTTTGTTTTGGGGGGGGGGGGGGGTTTGGGGGGGGGGTTGTCCAGTATTTATTCATTATGTAATGCCTGAGCAGTGGATATGTGCAATTTCCTCCGGGATTAATAATCTATCTATCTATCTATCTATCTATCTATCTATCTATCTATCTATCTATCTATCTATCTATCTATCTATCTATCTATCTATCTATCTATCTATCTATCTATCTATCTATCTATCTATCTATCTATCTATCTATCTATCTATCTATCTATCTATCTATCTATCTATCTATCTATCTATGTTCCTAGTCCAATGGTGGAATACCTTAGCAGGATATTATGTCCAATTCACTCCATGATATGCTTTCATGTAATTTTCATTTTGGGGAAGTACAGTATGTCCTTACTGAGTAGGCTAGACATTTTAATTGGTTCACTGTCAGAACAGAAAACAGTTGGCTGCTTTGGCTGTTTCTAAGACTTCAGAAAGAAACATAAGAAAAAGTTTTGACTAAGTGTGCTTGCTGACCTGCGGCTCAGAAATCATGGGTCAATAACAGATCATAATGGAAAAGATTCAAAAGGTTGATTTATATCTCTCTGGATAAGTTGAGGGCATGACGGCCAAAAAAACAAAACACCAATGACAAAACAAATCCATATCTAAAACGGTTTCCTCCATAATTGCCCAAGAGGAAACTGTTGAAGTAAGTGAGTAAATAAAAAGGTAGAGAGGAATGTGAAATACTAAAGGCAAGAGAATGTGTCTGTCTGTCTGTGTGCGTGCGTGCTTGTGTGTGTATGTGTGTGTGTGGCTGGTTTATTCTTATGATTGATTTGGTAGGCCGGAGATAGTTTTATACAAACACTCCATTGACTATTGTCCTGGAGTGGCCAGTACACTAAAGCTGGAAAATATGACGAGCACTTCATTATTTGGTTCTCTTATTTGACCATGGATGATATTATATTTAGAATATTTATGCATAAACAATACCTTAAAAAACAATAAACATGCAGCAAAACAATAATTGGTATAATATTGTTGGGCAAAAAGGTTCACGATTGTGACTCCGTGGATCATAACCCTTAAGCGCTGTGGTGAAAACACTCTATTAATGTTACCTATGATCAGAAAATCGATCAATACAATTTAGATAATAGGTATAAACATGAAAACTGAATGAGCTTGACGGTGAGAGTTGAAGTATGGAAGCATTTTGGATCCTATTTGCACCCTGTTCTTCTGTTGTTTGCATAGTGTGATAGCCACATAGAACTTTCCGAGTGGAAAATAATTCATGCAGCCTTGGTTTTAGATGTGGACTAAAATACACAAAGTCACTTTGTAAAAAGAAAAAAAAACATCACAAAAAAGTTGTTTTGTATTGATTCTGACATTTGCTTTCTTTCTTCTTTTCATTTAAATGTATTTTCAAGGGTCAGAAATTGTTTTAATTTATGCTTACCTACTATGACCTACAAGAAAAAAAGTGAGATTCATCTTAATATTTATTACATTAAAATAATATGGTACATTTGACAATAAGTTGACTATGACTATGAATATGACTATGACTATGACTATACACTGTGTGTTATGAATAACTAATGTGTTTTTCAAAGACCAAACTAAATGATATCAGCCTTATAACGGTTGTCTAGAGAGACAATGAGGAGCATGCGTGTTGCTTCAATCTCTTGTAGCACATTATTGTGAAAGACAGTCAATGCAACTTTAAGGACAGGTCACAACACATTGACTAAAACATGAACAAGTCCAATTTCTTTTTGCCCTTTCCTGCTCTCTCCTTGATGAGGGGAAGAGTAAAACTCACCCCTGTCACATCCTCTCAAAGCACATGTACATCATTGCAGGAAGTGAAGGACCTGGGCAGTGCAACATTAAATCGTTTCTATTATTATTTTGTTAAAGTCTGATCTAAAGGTATGACTAGAATATTATGTGTTCCTTTATACGTATTCTTACCCACTAGTATTGGATTAAATGATCTGCTTTCAAACTCCATTTCAACACTCAGTGTGTCAGTGTCTGCATTCCTGGCAGCATACCTTTGTGATAGTCTGTCAGCAGGTTAATCCCAAAGAATCAAGCTATCTAAGTGAATAGGGTCTCATGCAGAAAAGTGATCAATACAAATGAAGGTAGAGGGTAGAGTCATCAGAGCCAGCCCATCTGAAGTCAGCGTCTTTCAGCTGTGTCAGAGCAGACTCCTGTGAACATGGAAGAGTCAGGTGAGAAAAAGGAGGCGGTGGCACTTTTAATTTCCAGTCTTTTTATTGTCTCATGGAGGCGTTGTCTGGTGATTTACAAAGATGAGCTTTAAGGAGGTCATACCAATTCCTTTTCTGAACACAAATCCATATGTAAATGTAAAATGAGAGAGAGAGAGTAGATTTGCATTATAATTCTTCAGTATTAGTCATGGCATGTATTTCATAGTTCATGTTTGTGTGAACTATGAGAAGCTGGCCTTTAAGCTGGCCTTTAAGCATGTAAAACAATACAAACATGTCTGCAGAAATAATGAAATCTCAGTAGACTATATGTCCACAATCTCTAATGTTGTATGACAGAAGATTTAGCCACAGGCCGATAATTAGCTTTCAGTGTGCAGATGGTAGATTGTCCCTTTTCACCTCCACATGTTCTCTCTGGGCTATAGACAGGATGCTAACATTCTTTATCAGCTAATCGAGAACATGCACAGAATAACACATGGGTTGTGGAATAGGATAATGGGATAATGCATAATGGTAAACGTGAGCAACATCTATGAGTGAGAGAGACGGAACATGTGACAAACTCTCCCAAACAGGCTCCACATTGTACAAACAGAACTGGAGAGCTCTATGTGGTTTTGTTTGAATGAATCATCATAAGCAGAGCCACAGAGACTGAGTGAACCCCTCGTGGATCATCACTATTCAACCAGCATCAATAAATGGAGTCAGGTCACCTCTAGCCCACATCTGACGTTGCATCTTCAAATCCCGTTCAACATCTAAACATTTCTTTGAGGAAGTTTTTCAAACCAAATGGTGCCAAACAACTCCTACTGTCTAAGCAATAACCTCCTCTAACTCTCACTCCACTCTCAGGGAATAACAGAGAAAAAAAGACATTGAGTGGAGTGCAGGCGAGAGGTTCTTTTAAAGGTTTACAGGAGAGATGTAGGGAGAGTAAGTGGGCTAATCACAGGAGAGCGGAGGTGATAAGCTGTCTAAAGGCTCTGATTCTCAAGGCATCATGGTTGTTGTCCTGCATTATCAACTCTAAGTGTCTAACCCAACTGATAAGCTATGTGTATAAACCTCTTTTAGTGGTATGAAATCACAGTATGGTCTCATGATATTGACCGGACAGCCTCCGTGATAACATGTGGAAACTTGGACACTATTCATTTAAAATATTCTGGATATATTTATGCCTTACATGTATCTAAATAAATCGCGAAGGGGATATTACCGGGCGATGCAAACCATCCTGCTGCAGTGACATGTTTTATCACGTGCTCAAGCCACTCATCAGCGTTTGATGAGGTCAGTCTGAATACATAACAACAATTTTCACCAGGCAACCTTGGGATGCAAATTGAATCAACTGCCCGTTTCTTTTTTCTGTGATTTGCTATGTTGTTGAGTATTTTATTTGATGGTCTGTCAAACCAAAGTCTGGAGAACACTGCATTTTAATGAACAATATGACAAGCAGGGATTTTATCATTTCAGAAGCACTGTAACTCAAACTAAGGCAGAATTGTGCAAATTATCATTTGTAATTATTATTTCTGTGTGACTGAATAAATGTGATTTGCTCAAGAGTCCTGAAGAATTAACCTGTCATCAAAACATGCTTTTTAGGTACATTATATTGAAAGATTTTCAAGCTGTTACTGTTCACAGGCACAGCGATGTTCAGATCAGATTAAAGGGGTATGTTAAGCTCCAAAAACCTTTAAGAAAAACAGTTTTGAAGTGCTCATCTTACATCAGCAAGGAGCTGCTGTTGGCTTCAATGTGTTTTGTGAAAAATGCTCAGACTGTCCAGGTATTTTTCCACTGTCCAGCATCAGCCAGTTTCTGGCAAGTCCTGAGAAAGGCAAAAGTCCTGCTCCGTCAAGCAGTAGTCAATTTCTGTATGCAAATAAAGAATATCTTTAACCTAAAATTTGGGAGTGAATATGGTTTGCTGTTATGCTAATCACAAATAGCAACTCACATCACGATAAGAGTGAGGTAGTGTGGTAGTGAGGCAGTGATTGTTGAATCAGACCCCTTGTTTGCACCGTGGGTCTGAGAGGACTGCAATTTCATCTGTGCTGTATGTCGTGCATATACAGTGCGTCCTTGCGCATTCGTACATTAACACTCGCAACTTCCTCATTACGGATTTTTTTGTAGGCAGTCACGTGATACCGTGCATGCATTCTATTGGCTGACGGCATCCGGAAGTGCGCTACTTTCTGTGAGTCTCAGACTTCCGTGAGACACAAAAGTGCTTTAAACAGTCAATAAGAGTGTGGGAAAAGGTAATACAGATAGAGGGTAGATTAATATCACTATGGGGAGGGTTCATAAACGTTTAAATTACCGTAAATAATAAGATAAATAGTTTGGTGCTATATTGTGGAATTTGTTATTCGCGTGTGGTTCTTGGAACGCATTAACCGCAAGTAACGAGGGCACACTGGTACATTTGACAATAAAGTTGACTTTGACTTTGAAAAAAGAATTAGCTATGAAATGAACACCTGCCAGCAGATGAATGATGAGACACTACATGAAAACCAAAGTACATTGGGTGTGGCTTGAAAACTGTGAGGTTGGATCTGGGACATGTCAAAGAAGTGAAACATTTTTCTCCTGGGACAGGGAACCTCCATGTCTTAATATCCACCACCAGCTATCCACATAGAGCTCAGTGCCATCACACCAGGTATCAAAGCACCAACACTGCCTTCCTCCCTGCTTGAAACATGCCGAGAGTTATGTTCCTTGATCTCTCCACTGTTTGCAGCACTCAATGATCAGCACTCATCATTCTGTGTGATCATCACACCTCATCTTGGCAGTAATTAACTCACTCCTTCTGGGCACTACAGGTTGATCTACGGTGATGATAAATACCAACATTATTCAAACAATGAACAACAAGTCATACTAAATACCACAGGTGAAAGAAAGTCATAATAAATTCTAGCGGTGGAAGAAGCATTTCAATCTTTCGAGGAACAATGCAGCAAAATAGAGGTGAAAATACAGTAAAGCCCCTATAATAATGTAAATACTTTGACATGTGGTTACACCATATGTCAAAGCTTTTACTTTAATTCCCCTGATAAGTAAAAACAAGTAAATTCTAGCTTTTTAAACTTGCAATTTATCATATATAATCATGGCCAATGATTGTGATTAACTCAATTACACTTTTCAATTGAAACTCATAAATTTCTATTTCTTATATATTATGCCAATATATCTAGGTGGGCCTGACAGACAGCTTGAATCCAGTTCTATAGTTAAATGTACAATATTACTCACTGCACATATCTACTACAGCCTTTGCAATATACTCAGCACCCTGCTGATTCTTTAGATAAGCCATGACTGCTTCTGCACTGCCCACCTGAAAACGCTGCTGGAGGTGTTTTAATAAGAGTTTCATAAGTTCCAGTATCCACACAGCATTGACCTATGTTATTCTGCATCCAGGTTTCCCTGCGGGGGCCGTTATAATCCTACCTCCCCCAAACCCAAATGCACTTCATGGGGTAATACAGTGATGAAGTAACTTTCAAAATGTCAAATATCAGGGCTAGGGCTACAAGTAACAACCATACATTGATGTGGTAATACAATTTCTCTTTGCTGAAAAATGACATGACAAAATTACAAATGACAAAGCCTGTCTTTGTTATTACAGTGACATAAAGAAGACTAACATTGACCTTTAATCATCTTTTTTTTTTTTACAATCATCTTCTACTGGCTAAATATTGAAGTGACATGTTTGATTGCCCTGTTTTTCTACATTTTTGTTCATACAATAATATTTTGGCCGACTAATAGCATAAACCAAAACTCTGGCAGATGTTGGTGTTTCACAGTATTATAGTGTGACAGACTGACAGCCAAATGCAGGATCAGCTTGTTACACAAACATGCTTTTTAATAAATTAATTAGAATATAATACTTGATACAGTATTTTGTGTGTTTGCTTGCCTATTAGCCACAGTCTGGCTATGACACAACTTCCAGAAATATAATGTTGAAGTGCACGTCACTAAAAGAAATGTTGTTGTTTGCTTGCACAAGGATGTAAACCAGGAATCTCTAGGTGAAGAGTGACTTCCTTTCTCATTTTGTTACTGTCCAGTCCCCTTCTCCAACCACTTTGTAAAGTGGAAGGAATGATGAGAAGAGCACCATCACCTCCACCATCTGTTAGCCAATAATGGGAATAGGAGAAGGGCAAGGAGTAATTAGGTAGGCTGATCTTGTGATTGCTCCTGGGAGAAGACGTCAATGACCTCTTCCAACATGTTATATTTAATGAATTATACAAGCATGCGCCCCCCTTGGAAAAGAAGATGGAGAATCCTTATTATTCAGTATACAGCGAGGTAATTTGTCCCATACCGTGCGATTGTGCCTCTATCCTTTGAGAACTAATTTAAAAACACACACAGGCATATAAAGACAAACAGTGTGCCATACTTTTGACATTTCATTGTCAAATTTCTCTGCAACCATTATAAACCTAGAGAAATCTTGGGGTCATCTTTTTACATATCAATGGATAAAGGTCTGTGTTATGAAAAAAATGTTGTTCTGCTAAAAACAGACTAAACAACATGGCTGTGGAAGTGAGTAAGAATGTTTCCTTTTTAATTGTTGCTTCTTGGTGAGCAACAAAAAAGAAAAGAAAGAAAATCATCAGTGGGCGGAAGGTTTTCAGTGTGGTCTGTTGTCAGAAATGAATAGTGCAGTTGTGCTTTTCAGAGGCCCTCTGTCTCTTGCCATGCCCTTGAAGAACTCTTGCAGGAGCAACAAGGAGTGCCAGAAAAACTCTAATCAGCCTGTGACAAATCAGCCTCTTCCCCGGCTTGTTTTTCATTTGGATAATGCTGGCCTCTTCTCTTAAATGATAAAACAACCTCTGTGGACTGATCTTTACACAACCAGATTAAATGTGATCACCTTGCCAACATACCCTCTGAGATTGCCATGATTAACAGGCAAAAGAGAATAATAGCAATCGTATGCAGGATAATAGCCCATAGCGAATGGATGCTTGATCTGGACATAAATCACATCTCATTTTCTAACCCTAAACGACACGATTTTACCCTTTAGCTGGATTTATGTAAGTACAATCTGATTTTTTTTAACCCCTATATGACCTAAATCTAATTATCCCTTTATAAATTTAAAACATGAAAAGCACCTACACTCAAACTGTGTGTGTGTGTGTGTGTGTGTGTGTGTGTGTGTGTGTGTGTACTTTTTGTGATTATATGACCTTAAAAATAGGGTAAACAACATCCGTGTGAACTGAAACACATTTGCAGAAGTCGAGTCTTCATTATTGTTACAATGAGATTGTAAATTTTCTAATCAGATTCAGCCTGGATTCAAACCACCCACTGATAACTACATTCTCAAGGGGCTAGAGGGGTAGGAACTGTAAAGCATATACAATATACAGTGAACATTTTTGAAGAGGGAACATAGAGGAATGGAAAAACAGAGCAAGGTTTATGTTGATGGATGTGTATGTGTGGTTGCTTGCATTATCATTACACACAAAAGCTGAAAGTGACATTTGTTGAACATAAACCATTCCATTCTGTGTTTGGATATCATTTAATTAAGTCCTAATCAGAAAAGCTGATTTCATCGTTACTTCTTAAGCAGAACAAGTTTTAAGTATTCACACAAGCTGTATATCTGCAGCCGACAGAGAAGAAACTGGCATCAAGCCATGAATCAGAGGCAGTTTATGTCAGGGAAAAAAAACGGAAATTAATTAGCATCCACTCTGTTTGTTATCTATTGTGTATGATAGGGGGGGCAGCATTTGAGTAATACTCAAGACTTTAGCATTACCCACAACCCTCAGGGGGAATCAACCTCAGAACTAATCCATATGCTTAGAGAGGTACATGATGGGGAAATAGAGCACATTATTATAACAGAAAAAACATATTAACATAAGAGACATTCCAAAAAAAAATAATGAGAAAACAAAGTGAGCTGGATCCTTACATTTAGTCTATAATAAGAAAGCCTCCTGAGACTAAACATGGGCAAAGAAGAACAGAAAATGTAAAAACAAACATACATCAACAAGGAGAACCTTGTCCTTTTTTTTTCTTTTTTTTTTGTAGGGCCACTGCATTCAGTCAGGAAAAAGTTCTGTAAATAGGCCAAAAGGCTCAGCAGGCTCCTTTATCTACCTTTGTGCTGTACATTTGTAAATCAGAAGATGCTGCCAAGCAAGTAATCCACTTTTCCTTTTGATGAAAAGAAAAGTCATTCTCCTTTTTTTTGGCATTATTAACAAGGGTGATGGAAAGGTCATACATATCAAGTAAAACATTGTTGTTTGTAATAAAGCATGAAAGGCAAGCAACAAAGAGGTTCTGCTGAGAGAATGTAGTGATTGGCAGCAGAGATCTAGCTAGATTACAGACCAATTGAATGGACAATACTGTGGGTGGGGGCAATCTTTCCATCTCAGAATTAACTAATCTTGACAAGATATTTTTCCACAAGGTATGGCCCCAAATAAAAGTATATGTCAGAAAATAATGTTGATATTGTTTTCATTTAATATGTTTAGTGTCGAATTAAACGACGGAGCTCCTGATAAAGAGACGATTGCTCAACTTTCAACTGCATAATAAAGAGAAAGTAGCATCACAGTGACATCTAATATTAGTGATTTTATAACCGTTGCCATGTGCATGATAATGCACAACAAACTCAAGCTGAAATATTCTATATGTGAAAATATGGAACTTCAAAGGTTAATTATGGGGTTTGACTGATGGACTCCAGTGAATTGTGCTGAGTGGTTAGAAGACATGCCTCCTTTGATCATCATACTTTTCATGGGAGGGCGGTTCCGTCATTTAGATGATGGATCCCACAGGGAGCTAAATGAGAGAATCATCAATGAAGGCAGCATGTTGAAATCCTGTTGCTCAAACACTACTTATCAGACCTAATCAGACGATCATTACAAAGTAAGCCTGCGATGAGAGCAGAACTGATAGTGTCCCAGACGACGTCGAGCAAGCCGCTAATAAAGATGAGCTCCTCTTGGCAATCGTTTGGCCTTCTGGGTACAGAGACCCGCACATCAACCCACACTTTCTACCAAGTGTGAAAGTGTGCATCATTAGAATCATGTTAGCCTCAAGGTTGAAGACGCTAGCTAATAAGTGAAATGGTGTGGTGGAGAAAGCAAAAGAAAGTGGATGTTTCTCAGACTGTGATTGCTTCTGTGTGAAAATACAAATTTTCAGTAACTGTTGAGTCATTTTATCCAACACGGACAGCATCACATAAAATGTTTTCCTGTGTCACGAATAAAGATAAATACAGCATGTAGCCTGTATTCATGTCCATTCTTTACAGACCAATGGCATAGATTAAAACTTCTAAGCACAAAAAAGCGAACTGTCAATAGAAATTACGACTTAGTGAAAGCTTTTCTCCTGAGGAAAAACATGAGATTTATCCCAAAAAATCCCACATTTATGCTCAAGTTAATCATAACCACAGATTCAAACGTCAAGCATCAAATGCTCCATGGGGAGTTAGTGCTTGAAGGCCGAATGAATGTGTTTTGAATGGTTTTGAATGTTTATACCATTTGACTGGTGTTCAGTTTATGCTATTAGAACTGGTGTTCTCTTGTTTCAAAACTTTTCTCTCTTTTTTACTCATTTTTTCTCATAGACCCACTGTCTTTCTAACAACACTTAAGTGTTGACATGTGGGGGTCGATTGGCATAACAGGGATAAGTGAATTCTGAACTATTGGTTAGTTCTGTTGTCATAAGATTTTTATTTAAAGACAGAATCAAAAGCTGTGAGAAAGACCCTTCTCTACACCTCCTGTGTTCATCTACACTGAGAAAAGCAGAAGAGACGTGATGTCTAACTGGTGGTGTCAAGGATGACAAATAACATACCAGCATCTTTGTGTTAACAATGAAATAACGCAATGACAATCGCCTACCATTATTGTGATATAGTGATTAATCTAATCCTCTGCTCAGAGGGAAAGGAACTCCCAGATCTTGTTTGTTTGGTTGATTTTCTTCTTCTTTGATTCAGCTGCTCACTGTTACAAGCAGATTTCTTTAATGTCCTAGTCGTGGGTCGCCTACGACACATCATCAAAACACCACCAGTCTTTCCATCTGCATGCATCAATAGGTGCAGTTAGTACATCTGCTGGCATCTAAAAAGACGAGCGACAACTCTGTCACCTACTCTCTCACCCACTTCTCTACCCCCTTTCAAACAATCTCGGCAAGCCAATTCAGGAGAGAGCTGAAAAAGATTTTTTTTCTTTATATTAAATCTTGTTTTGAGAATTAAATTATTTGGAAACACAAGCTGGCTGTTACGCCTTTGGTGAGCAACTACATATAAAATAATGTTATCTTACCCCTGGATTCTCCTCCTGAGGTATAGTGGTAAGCTTACTAAAAAGCAATCATTTATAGAACAGAGACAAAATGTAGAAAAAAAATAATATAGTCACAATATGATTCTATTAAAATGTAATTATGTATCAGCCCTAATTTAAAGTCCTTCAACAAAAGGAAGAAAAGCCCACCTAATGAAATCTAGTTTTTGGCATAAACATAAAGCAAAGCCTACATAATCATTTGCATTTAAAATAACATAATACTTCAAAGAGCATTACTACTTGTTTCTCCCAATTTGAAGCTCAATCCTGACTCTAACCAAAAACCAGTGCCAGGTGTAACCAGTAGCTGCAAAGAACAGCTGCTACAAGGCTGTCAAGACCTGTCGTCTTTAGCAGCACAGCAGCAGGATAATGGATAAATATCTGTGCTCAGATAGAGGAACACATAATCAGAGATTTACACTGTTTAAGCCAAAATCCGAAAAGCTGTTTCTGCATCCCACATGGGGGGTGGGAGGGGTAGCAGAGTTCTCTGCCAATAAGTGCATCAACAATTACAGGCAGACATGCATCGTAATATTTGCAAAACCATTAATAAACACAAACAGTAGAACTCTCCTGAGCTGGCCCAAAATGAAAGCAGCTCTTACCCATTTCACAACTACAATTTATGCCAGGCAGAAATAATACCTGAAAAAAAGAAAAAATCAATTTTAAATGTTCTAAAAACCAGTGACAGTGGCTTCTCTCAGTGCAGTCTGAATGTAAAGCAGACAGAGCCAAATGATAAACTATCACTGACTTTCAGAAAAACTACTAAACATGGATAGTTCATTTTAATTTGGAGAGCTGGTTTCAGGGGAAGAGTTTGCTTTCGTACTGAAGGTTGCCTTCTATCCTGAGTCATACTAATATTGTCAATTATTAAATTTAAGAAAGTCAACCAACATTAAAAACAAATTAAACTTTACAAGCCACATAACTAGAGAATACAAATAAACCCCTTAAAATGTTGTCAAGAAACAGCAGCAACATGTGTGACTTAAAAGATGATGCATTTCATTTTTTTCAGGGTAATCAGCTCCCGGACTACATCTCTGTTGTAGGATCACATATTATAAAGTGTCTAAGATAAACTGAATCTGAAAAATTTTGAGAAGGTATTGGCATTTTAAAACTGAAAGACAATAAACACTCTAATGTCACCTTACAGATTTGTAATTAACAAGACGCTCAGCCTATGACAGTGAAGGTCAACAAATCCCATGTGATGTTCTAAGCACCTTCATTCTTATCCCAGCAACACATTTGCCTTCTTGCATCTTTCGGCCTCTTTCTCCCTTATCAGCAGGAGGAAAGGGAAAACTGTTCCCAAGCAAGGAGCAGTTGCCATATCAACCACTGCACTGGTTCAAGGCATTAGATTGTTCAGTCTGAGTCTGAGTGCAGTCTGAAATAAAACATTCAGTTCAGTGAGATGGAAGTGCAGCAGACTACTCGATGATCACCTGGCAAAAAAGCATCTTGACATTTTGTTATAGGCTTTTTGAAAAATTATAATTCCTTAACATAAACACATCTCTACTCCTTTGGGTTTTTCCCTTCAGGGGTCGCCACAGCAGATCAGTTGCCTCCATCTAACCGTGTTTTCTACATCCTCTTCTCTCACACCAACTACCTTCATGTCCTCTCATTGTACACACACTCATTGTACGAGAATGAATGGCAGCACGATGTCCAAGCATTTCCTTTTCTGTGCTGGAGAAGGGGGGCCATTGAGTGGGCATGTGGTGAGTCAGCAATGGACATTTAGAGGGGTGATACCTCATTTTTAGTCTCTCTTCCTGCCACAGTCTGCATGGGTAGGCCAGAAACCACGAATTGCATTGATAGGCTCCCCCCCGACAGAAAAGGGAAACATGATCTAAAATACTGCCACCTCCTCTTCTACCGCTGTTCCTCTCATCCCCTCGAGGCGATCTGCTTCTCTCATCTTCCCACTCATGTCTTTATTTTCATAGTGCCTCGAAGGCATCTTTTTTTGATTGTGATACTGTTCTTGTATGGCAGAGATAAGCCTCTACATGCTGAATTTTTTTGGTAATGTTCTTCATGATTGTCCTCATTAAAATGTAGCTCTTCGAAGAATTTCATTGCAATTTTTTCTGTTCATGCTCATGCCACTGTGTTTGTTGCTGTCCCACCGGAAAAGGCGTTGAAAAGTAAGGCTCTAAGTGGCTGAAAATCAATAGAACCAATCTTATTTTTGCCCAAGGGTGTTCTTTTTACTTCTTTTTCTTTGCTCTGTGTGTGTACTTACCTGCCAATTGCTACCTGGATGGAGTGTTAGATACCTGGTAACTAAGTGTACCATACTGAAGAACAAACCCCAAAATTGTTCGGCAGGAGCTGCTAGTGTCAAATAAGATTTTTTTCTTTTTGCCTCCTGAGTGCATTCAAATATTTTCTAGACAAAATTCTGCTCCCGTTTGAGTCAAATACATAAAAACATACTGTAATTGTTTTGAATGCTGATTTTTCTCTCCTTGTGATTAAATGAAGCAAAATAGAAGTTGTTGGAGTAGACAAGCTGTTTTTTTTCCTCTCACTGAAAAGGGATGACCGTGAATCTTAGTATATTACTCTTTTCAAGAATTATGCAGGGAATAAGACTACAGTGAGATACACAGGGAATTAATATAGTGGATGAGTTAATGCATAATGCATGTCCACAATTTTGCAGCAGTTGCATATGCTTATAATATTTAAAGCCACTTAACATGTGCCTTTAGTTCCTGAGCTCATACATTAAATACATGCAGTTATCTGGAGTACACTGGCCAGCCAATCACAGCAAGCTAACAAGTGATAAAGAAATGACTCTTCTTTATGCATACACCATGCTTTGTGAAATACAGTATCTGGTTTTAAGGCAACTAAGGGTGAGTTGTTGTTTAACTACTAAATACAAATTAAAACATGAGGGTGACACATGATGAAAAAATTAATAAATCTAGCATACAAATATGAATTACAGCATCAGTCAAAGTCGACTGCGACAATAGTGCAGTATTGTTTTCTCCTCATTTGGAGTGCTATTGTTTAACTTACATTTAACTGATGCCAACTTTTTGTGAGATAAATACACAACTATTTTTCTCATTTGGCTCTTATGCTGGTATAGCATTTTGTTTTTTATGGCAGAAGTAAAAAGAATAGTAGTTGCTGTAGTGGTAGTAGTAGTAGTAGTAGTAGCAGTAGTATCCATTAAACTGCATGGAGCAAACCCAAACATGTCTATTTAGCTTGTTCTGCCTCTAAGTAATTTCTTCAGAATTACATTTCTTGTCTTGATGGCATGACACAGCTCTGTTTTGATAATCAGGCCAACCAAGAATTTACAGTATGTTCTGTATGTCTCCCCCCGACATAACAACCTGGTATGAAAGGTTCTCTTCATATATTTGTAAAATACATTAAAAAATGTGTTTGAGAAATAGCTTATGCTGTGTAGAGTGATCAGAGTTCTTTGTGGGTTCCTCTTTTCTCAATTCATTGAGTAAATCCAAACACGTGTTTGAGTCTGAGATAGAGAGCAGGTGAATGCAGTAACACAAACGATTTACAACTGACGCTGATGATAATTTCATTAGTTGTAGGTATTTGGTCACAAAATAATTTAGCTGTAAATGATAAAGATGAAAAAATCACTGATGGTATTACAATTCATCTTGAGAAAATGCAATGGTAAATCATTTAAATTCAAATTAAACCAAAAGACTCCTTGGGGGATATCTATTACTGCTAGACACTCGTAATAAATGACAGCCTCCCATTCTGATAACATTTACATCAAGACACTTTCATTTATTCGAAAAGATTGGGGTGACCAGCCTGCATTTATAGATGCAGTTTGTGGTCATAAGACTCAAGTTGGCCCATTAAGTCACACCACCTACAGAAAAAACATCTGGGTCCAGCTGCCTGGTCTTCACATCTAAAGTTTCACAATAACATTAAACACACACACGTTTACATTTCAGTACTCGCAAATAACCTATAAGAGTTCCTGACCACACCACCAGTTACAGGTGTCATAATCTTGCATGGGCCAGGGAAAATTACACTGGATACGGGACCAGTGGGAACCATTGCTGCTGATGAAAGTCGATTCATGTTGAACAGAAATGATGGCCACCAACGATGTTGAAGAGGTCATGGAGAGAGCTATGCTTCATCACTGTTGTCACCAGTGGTGTCTAGCCAATACAGACTTGCCCTACACAATGTGAATGGTACAGTGACACACCCGTGCTACCTGAAAAACATCATTAATCTTGTCATTGTGCCCCTGCATGAACAACACTGGTCTACTATCATCTTCTTGGAGTTAAATGCCTCATATCTTGGAGGTCATCATTAAGGAATGACTGCTAGACACTGGTGTACCTTGACTGCAGTGACCGGCACGTAAATGCTTAATTTTCATGATATAATATCACTGTAGCACCAACTTTTTACATTTTCCATTAATTTCACCCAAAAATATTGTGAACTTTTTGTGAGTAGTGCATATGTCAATAAGGTACACAAAAATGGATCAACTTCACCGCAGACAAAATGTATCTTACCACACAATCCAATCCATCCAATAAATGTCATGAAATGTGAAAAGTAATAGCCTTGCTGTGCATTTCAAGACTTTGTGTCAAATGTTAGCACATAATGATTGAAAATGACAACAAAAAAACTGCAAAATACCTTGCCAACATGTAGCAAAGGAAAACAACATGACTGTCTCAGATTGCACCATCTCTATTTCATTCAGCAGAAATGACAAAGCATTCCCACTGCCATGGACTTAAAAAGTTTGAAAGATACAGTGTAACAATGTTATCACAGTAAAGCAAGCCTCCTTAGCATGCAACACATCCATGCAGGTGATGTAAGTAGTCCAATAAGCTATCAATGTGATTGATTAATAGTTAAATCTTTGCTGTGAGTCAAGCTTTGAAAATATAGTGATACAAATACTTTTCTTTATACATAGCATGCAAAATAACTATTCAAGAATATGATTACCAAAAACTGACCTAAAAGTGGACAGATTAAAAGACTACAAATTTCCTAGAGACTATGATTTATATTTCATCCTCTTTTATCATAAATGCACAGTATCAGAGCTGCTTATAGGCACTATAAATGAGCTAAGATTGATGCTAATGACAGCTGGTATAGCAGGATAAATATGGTAGATGGCACATGCCTACAATAAAAATGACTGCATGACAGCAAATCTTTAATTGGACAGTTATGAATTACGTCCTTGCATGTATTTTTATATTATTCCATGTGCATATATAACTAGATTTGATTTGAGAGATGAAAAAAGATGAATTACATGCACATTCATTGAGGGGGACATAGAACGTATATATGATTTTGCAGAAAAAGCTTTTTTTAAGCCACAAAATTGTTCGATTTGTTCACCACCTCCAGACTTTGTATCCTGCTCATATCTATAATTTCCCAACATTTCCTCTGATAAATTATTTTTGCACTTAGTGGAAATACCTCAACAATTACTGGGTGGATTGTGTGAGGTATCTGCCTGGTGAGTCATCAAAGACCATGTTAAAGAAAATAGGTCTGTTCCAAAATCTCACTCTGCACTGTGGAATATATGTGAAAACATTTGTCAAAAACTAAATGTAGAGCAAACTTCTCCCTGATGTTGGATGTGATGATATGGTCAAGATGTTCAAGGTGAAAGAGGCCAGCCAATTATACAGTCTTGCTTATTGACATACTTAAAGAAGGATTTTGATCCTTCAAAGTTTGTTTGACTTGACCATATCATCAACTGGCTTTGGTACAACATGAAGAGAAATCACAACAGGCATGCAACAGAAGCAATCCAACCCAAACACTTCATGAATGCTCCCAGATTATTTGATTTAATATGACAAATTGTGACCTACTTCGTTCAGAAATAAAGATTTGGCTCATTTTAGAAACAATAACACATCAATAATTTAGGTGAAACGTATATTTTAATCTTTAACGGAGACAATCTGTGATTACGGCTGATCAGACTCAGCTGTAACCTGATGGATAAAGTACTGTAACAGGGAACTATTCAATTAAAATACAACAGCTTGTGATTGTTTCCTCTCCAAAATAGTTTTGTGGGCTCATTTGTTGAGATCAGTAAATTGCATTTTTCAAACCCTAGCATTACACAAAGTCTAATGCAATCACACAAAAAGACCTGACTTTGCGTGTACTTGTGCATTTCAGTACAATTGAGGCAAATGTGCAAAATTCAAGTGATTCATCAATAAATTTGCAACATGCATGAAAGAGTTGCATGTGTCAAACGGCTTTGCAATAGTGTGGTGAGGACCGTGCAGAGCAGAGGGATATCTACACTACTCAGCCACTGACAACTGGCAAGCTCTGGAAGAGACAGCTGGGGTCACAGCAGGGCCTTCTGGAGAAATGAATACAGTTCGATCAGAATCTTTGCTTATCTGGAGTCGTTTACCACTGGGAAGAGACCTCAGAGTGTACTTTAAACTTTTGGGATTAACGACAGGATTTATCTTTCCTCCTTTTAACACATTCACAGCAGCAAGTCACTTGTGCCTACTTCCAGGTTGTTGTTGTTGTTGTTGTTGTTGTTGTTGTTGTTGTGTTTACCAGGGAAGAAATATACCTTACTTCTTGAATTTACAAAGAGGGGAGGAAAAAGAGAGAGACATAAGTAAGTAAGTAAGTAAGTAAGTAAGTAAGTACCTGGGACTGCAGCTAGACAGCAGACTGGACTGGTCACTCAACTCCAACTGTGTGTACAAGAAGGGGCAGAGCAGGATGTACTTCCTAAGGAGGCTGGCCTCCTTCAACATCTGTCCTAAGCTCCTTCTCATGTTCTATCAGTCCGTAGTCTCCAGTGTGCTGTCATACGCCATTGTGTGCTGGGGTGGGGGGGCCAGGAAAAGAGATATGGACCGTCTGAACAGACTCATCCGCAGAGCGGGCTCAGTGGTCGGGCTGAGCCTGGACTCTGTGGAGACGCTTCTGGAGAGCAGGACCATGTCTAAAATTAAGGCCATCATGAACAACACCAGGCACCCCCTACACACCACCTTCTCCCAGCAGAGAAGCACCTTCAGCGGCAGACTGCTGTCACACAGCGCCTCCACAGAGAGGCTGAGGTCCTCCTTCGTGCCCCGTGCCATCAGGGGGTACAATGACTCTCTCAGGAGGAGCGGGGGGGAGGTGGCGAGGTCAGCACGGGGTTGAATTTGGATTTAATTTAATTTAATTTAAATTTAATTTTATACTGTTGTATATATATATATATAATTTATTTATTTTTTATACTGTTTTATATTTTAATTCAATTTTATACTGTTTAGATTTTATTTTATACTGTTTATATTTTAATACTGTAATATTTTTAAATTTTATACTGTTTATATTTTAGTTATAGTTTAGTATATAAGTCCTGTTAGTGCTGCATGTGTCTGTCTGTTAGTGTAATGTATGTCTTGTGGTATGTCCTGTGATGTCAATGTTTCCTTTTCTCCTGGTGTTTATCCAGTATTATTTGTTAAGTAATGCCTGAGCAGTGGATATATGCAATTTCCTCCGGGATTAATAAAGTATCTATCTATCTATCTATCTATCTATCTATCTATCTATCTATCTATCTATCTATCTATCTATCTATCTATCTAATCTCTTGGAATCTTTTGAGTGTGAGTGACTGCTGACTTCAAACAGGCAGACATACCCTAACTTGCCCTCACCATCCTATTAATACAAATTAAAGAAAAATGTTGGAACTGAAAGACAACACACACACACACATCTTTAAGTGATTGATCATTTGTGGGTGGAGCTGCCTCCTTCCACCTAATTAATACTGAGCCCCTAGGCTGAAGCATGGAAAAGGCTAAGCTATTAAGTTTAGTTGAGTTCCGATGTCTATCCTCTGCATTGATCCAGAAGCAATCACATCATTATTTTTATTACAGTGGGTCAAAGATTCTCTGATTTTTTTAAGCTGTTAGGTAATTTTACATTTATTCCAGCTAGAGTTGAGTCTGGGATACATTTTAGATTCAGAATTAGATTTTCTCTTAAAAAATAAGGGGTTTTAAATATAAATGAGGAATGATGAGCTCACATAAAAGTCAAAAGGTGGAGCCATCGATGTCCAGCTTAAGGATGTTCTGCTATGAACGTCAGTGTCATTAGATGCTTCCAATGCTTGATGGTGAATTGGCCAGGACGCCTCTGCACCAGTACCATGTATACAGTGCGACCTCGTTCTTTGCGGTTAATACCTTCCAGGAACCACACACAATTAGTGAATTATTTATGGTATTATTTACGGTAATTTAAACGTTTATGACCCTCCCCATACTGATATTAAACCACTTTCTAACTGTATTACCTTTTCCCACACTCAATCAAATGTTTAAAGCACTTCTGTGTCTCACGGAAGTCCGAGACTCACGGAACCGAACACACTTCCCTATGCTGTCAGCCAATAGAATGCGCATACGGTATCACGTGACTGCCTACCAAAAATCCATTAATATACGGTGCAAGGGCGTACTGTATATTAATGGACTGAAGACTGCCAACAGACAAAATTGCCTTGGGATGCAGGATATCTGGGTCTACAACTGTACGTTCTCTCTGATCTGCGGCTGTGATGATTTACACTGAAGACTGAAACAGAAGACTTAACCTTGTCAAGTACATTTACAATGGGAAGTATATTTGACCCCATTTTCAGCGGTGTCTGCATTATTTGCCATCTACACTCTTTTAGGCATTTACTCATGGGCTTTATACTGGGTTTTGATTTCACTCAAAGAGCTTACACACTAGCTTAGCCTCATCTCTGGATGAAATCCATGTTGCTGTGCTCGGGAGAAGACTCATGGCAGTGTGTGTGTGTGTGTGTGTGTGAGAGAGAGAGAGAGAGAGAGAGAGAGAGAGAGAGAGAGAGAGAGAGAGACAGAGAGAGAGAGAGAGAGAGAGAGAGAGAGAGACACAGACACAGACACAGACACAGAGAGACAGAGACAGAGACACAGCATCAGAAACTCTGTGAGGAAGACTGAGGAGGAACTCTTGTGACAGATGGTCTCACTTGGTATCCGTGTCTGTGGGCAGTAATGTAAACGGTGGCTCCCAAATACATTTTGGTATCATCAATGACGGGAGTGAGCCGAGTCCACAGTTTCAAATGACTCCCTTTCCCCTTTCTTGTCTCCAGAAATTTCACAGCCTCTGTTCTTTTTTTCCCTTCATTATCTCTCCCTCTGCCTTCTGCCATCCCCAGCACCTTCGTCATCAGGCCCGCTCACCAGTTCATTTTGCTTCAGTCCTTTACTCTCCCTAAGACTCCTATTCTGCCCCTCACCTCATCCATCACCCACTGCATCATTCTCATTCCTCTCTCTCAGAGAACTGTTAAGTTGCAGATAGCCACACGGCTATCTCTGACTGAATCATGTTTAGCCGCTAATAAAATTTACCTTAGGGTGATTCTCAGCTCCTGTCCTCCTTCCTGGAATTAAGTCTTCTTGTACCCAGTGATGCAAGTGATGGGTAGTAAATTAAACACACTTTCCTTTCATCTCTTCAGCATTAGTATGAATGAAAGGTGGGAGACGGGAATTTCACAAGCCTATTGGCTTCTACCCGTCAGCCCTTTTTTTCGGATGTTGATGTTGATGTTGTAAATGTGATGAAGGTGTGAAGTCTGCTATATTAACATGTCCGAAAAATAAACTTAATAAATAAAAAATAAAATAAATAAAAAAAATTTAAAAATGAGCTGGTAACCTCCAAACACCAAAGTGTTCACACCTCTAATGCTACATCTCACCAACACCACTGACTACATTTTAAACACATCCACAAGGAAAAATGTCTGTCTTTAAAACACAGTAACACCATATTCAAGGCCCATATTTACTGTATACTGAGCTGCATTAGCAACTCAACAGCAAACACTGTCCAACTACTTGAACCCTCCCATCTGTGGCGTCTCTGCAGCTCAATAAGGCCATAGCATAACAGTGGTTACAATGGGTAGAAGAGAAATGATGCAACTAACATGCAGGGCTAGAATGTATTACAAATGACCAAGGCTGAAGGCCTCATCAGCATCAATCTGATTGGACAGGACGCCTCCTCAGGGCTATCTCTCTCACCCTATTTCTTTCTCTCTGTTTCTCAATCAGTCTCTCTCACTCTAACAGGTAGAGCTGCATTGATGGCCGATCCCCAGCGGTGGTCGGGGGCTCTTCGGGGTCGTGACAAAGCACTAACATTTATCACAGCATTCCCTACAGCTAGTTATAAATCTATCACATCAGAGAGGACAAGAACATGAATAAAGGTTGAAAGACCAGTGATAGGTGATGAAGAAAACATATGTTGTGTGTCCTTGTGTATGCATTACACACAGTTTGTTGAGTTATGTGCAGTGTGTGTACACGTTTTCAGACAGCCACACAATTTTTCCTCTTCTAGGCATTCGTCACATGTCCAACGGTGCTTCCAGATAGGAAAGTAATTTCTTTCATGCAGCATTTACAGGAATAAGCCAGGATACATTCAGTCATCCACAAGTTTTTTGTCATTGTCCGATATAGATAACATTGTTTGATGCTAAATTTAAGATTCCAGTGTACAATCGGCAATCAAGGATTTTTGTTTTAACTTTGTCCATTGAAAACTGCTTAAATGCCGTTTTCCTCCATTTGTCCTTCAGAGACAGGCAGCCATCATCCCACCCAGACGCCATTAGTCAGCCTAATTTACAATGATGGGGAACGTGATGAATACATAAAGATTCACATGACTGTCACTCTCTTTGATCAGAGCGACACACTAATGCTGCATTGAAATCTGTTGAAGCTTATTCATTCATTTATTTATTCATTCATTGGACAAGTCACCAGTTCATCACATTGCCACACAGCAAGACAGCCACTCACACATCCTCACACTTAAATCTACCAACAATTTATAGTGGCCAATAGTGGCGGTAGGATGTAAGAAAACCCAGAGAGAACTCATGCAGACACAAGGGAAACATACCAACTCCACAAAGAAAAGCCCCAGGTAGAATAAAACCAAGAACCTTCTTACTGCGAGACAACAGTACTACCCATTGCTCCATTGTGTTGTATTTATGGACGTCTTTGACGTAATTATTATTTTGCTAAAGTTCTCAATCATGCTGACACTTAAGATGCTGCGGATGGTACTTCTGAATACAAATCAGATGTGGTATTTTGACAAATAGTCAATTTCCTTAAAGCTAATCAGCAGACTAAGGCTTCTGATTTTTTTTTTTTTATAATTGCATACATAAAATGTCACTATGTTCCTTTAAAGTGTAGTGTGAGAACTGCCAAATATGCCAAATGACAAGATATGCAATACAAATGTGACTATGTGATAGGAGCAGGATGCTGGCAATCTTGTATGCACAGAGGACAAACATTGTAGGCATGTGTGATATTTATCATCCTCCATTATATGGTTTCTAATTTGTACCATGCAGGGAGTGGAAGTCTACCTGCTGCACTTGAGGCAGTGGACGTCCCAAATGAGTCACCAGTTCATCACAAGGCCAAAGGAACAAACTTTAACAAAATGAGCAATTCAGAGTCACTAATTCACCTATATTCCTTGTTTTTTGACATCAAGAGAAAGCTGAAGTATTTATACATTAATGTCATAATAAATCATTTAATCGACTCAAACTAGCTGAGCTACACTTTCGTTTGCCAAGTTGCCCTATGAAAACTGCAGAGGTAGTCCCTCTAGCTGGGAAACACATTTATTTTATTATCATTATTTTGGAACAGCTCCAACTCCTCGGTAGCAGACTTCAGGTAGTGGACTTCACATTGTGAATGGATTAAACGGTGAAAGGTATACCACAACATCACTTGACTGATTAAAGGTAGCAGAAGGCCTTTATACAGCCCATTGAGGCCCTTATGACAGATTACAATAACCACTGGGTAATTAACAGGGACTGGTAAAATGACCTGATTATTCCCCCTCTGTGTAAAGCTGGTAAAAAGATATAAAAAAACAAACAAATCCATTACCAAGATTTATGCAGCATTATTAAATTCACCGGGACAATAATAGAGAAAGGGCAGCATTCCATCATGTTTAGAGCATGGGGAGTAATGAGTTGTCATACGCAGAGAACCAGATGGAGGACATAACATTACCCACACCAACACTTTCATATGAACCATTAATTTAACTTTTGTCACTGCATATTGAAGAAAATATAAAGGGAAAATTAGTGTGCTGCGAGATCTTCAGTATTATTTGATCCACGGGGCACAAAGAGTAAAAAAATCAAATCCTTCTTGACGTTACCTTGGCAGAGGTTAGCTGAAAATGGCAAGTCACTGGCTGGGTTTGTGACAAGAACTCAGTGGGACAGAACACTCGACAAATTACCCTACATTCAAAGAGCAGGAAATAACTTCCCACCCTGGCCAGATGGCATTTTTTTCACCTGCTTTGTTCTAAATATTGTTTAGGTTTTTTAAATCAAATGACAATCTCCAGGGCTTTAACGAAAGCTGCTGAAGGCCTCATAAAAGGGTTTTTTAAAGGTTAACCAAAATGGTGTGAGTGTCAGTAAGATGTATGTGTATATTCAACACATCCACATTAATTAGATTCAACTAATGGCTGATGTTCCTCAATCACTGACTTGAGGTGTTGTTGTTTTTTCTGGGTTAGTCAGAAGTTATCACGATAATCCAGATTTACTTTATGTCACTTCTGCCTTTTTGGTTCAAATTGAATTTTTTGCAATGATTGGGTTCATTGGAATGACAATCATGGTTCCCAGAGGATAACTCCTAATGACTCTAATGACTTTTCATCCAGTTCCACATGCAGGTTTGAATGTTTGGTTTTGATATTGGGGTGGATTACAAGATTAAATATATTCCCTGGGTCCCTACAACAGGCTATAAATTATGATGACTTTGATGACCCACTCAGTGGTAATTAATATTTGTCTCTCAAATGTTTTAATTGTCAAATTCTGTGTTTTATTCTAAAATACCTGCAAAACTTCTAATCAGAATCAACTCTGTTTCATGTTCCATGGCCACTAGAAAATCTCTGGACAGGAAATAAAAATGGTAATAGGGGTAAAAACATGCCAAACATCGATATCACTGTTAGCATGTTATTTAGTTTAAAGCAACCCTTAGTGCAGCCTGACAGACCTGCTAGATCAAATACAGACTGCAGAAATGATAATGAAACAATGATTCCACTTGGTGCCTCACTTTTAGTTGTCTTTCTAAACTACTTTTCTTTTCAATTGTTGTACAGTTTTGTTCCAACTTCCTTCAATTGCAGGATAAACTACAATTGCATGAGAGAAACTTGATGGTTTAACTTTCTGGAAAATCCTCATGTCCCCTGTGCAAATCCACCAACGTGAAATATGCACGGATTCAGATTTACATAATAACCCAACAAAGTGGTTGCTTTACCATCTTCTGTCTGTCACTTCTTTCAGTAACCTGTAAGATGGAAAAGGTTGCAGAGCTTTGCTTCTTATTATCTGGCTTAGAGCTGCAATTTCTATTTTCAAAATAAAATGAGAAGGAAATTTTGGATTCCAAACTGAAGATGTGTAACACACCACTCAAATACACATTCCTCTTAGTCTGACAGTTGCTGCTGCCTCATTCAGGTAAGGCATTCAACAGATATATTATACTCTTACAACATTCGGCTTTGAATAGGAAAAAATGTAATATGTGACGCTGATGCCTTACAAAGCAGTCTGTTTTGACCCTACAATCTTCAACATTCTAAAGTTACTACTGATTTTGCTCACATACCGTGAGACTCAAACTGGCCCTCATGAATGCTACCAGATAAGTGGTCATTATGGCAGCACATACAGTTCTCTTTTATAAAGCTGTACTATGAAAGTCTTTCCCTCCCAGAAAATCACATAAAATTAACCTGACAGAACTCATCCTGACATCAATGTAACACGCACATTAAATGTCTATTCTATGTGGTCCACTTTTTTTGTATTATAACCCATGTAATTTTCCTTTAAGAATAAATGGGTGTGGGTTCTTGGAGATTAAAAGAAAAAATATTTTACACATTTCTGATGCAATTGCTTTCTTGCCAAATCATCTAAAATTCTGATGATATCATTCATTCATTCATTTTCATCTTCTCAACCACTTCTTCTGCTTCTGTGGGTCACGGGGGTTGCTGGAGTCTATCTCAGCTGATTTAAGGCAAAATGCAGGGGACACTCCGACCACGACACCAGTGCACTGCAGAACCACATGAAAGACAAACAGCCACTCACAATAACATTCACACCTACAGGAAATTTGGAACAGATCACTACACCTAAGCTACATGTTTTTGGAGGCGGGAGGAAGAACCCAGAGAACCCATGCAGACACGGGGAGAACATACAAACACAATTGAAGGAAACAGATTTGAACCCAGAACAGCACTACCCACTGTACCACCGTGCCACTGTGCCGCTGATGATATCGGTATACACAAAACAACTATTACTCTAACTTTTCTCTCCCAGTGTTGAAATCCTCCAAATCATCCGGCTACAGCCCAGAAACCGGACAGCATCTGCCAGTAGTGATCAATCGGTATATCCAGTCAGCCTTGAGCAGCCAATTTTAAACTATAAGAGCATGGTACGACTGACTCTTTCAGTGTTGCTGTGTGACAATCTCTTCCTACAGTGCAAGGACAGAGGAAGCCAAATAAGGACGAACATGACTCTGCAACTACCTCCACTGGGCTGGCAAATTTTCCTCATCACTTCACTCCTATCTTAATTCTCCTCCTGCTGTTCTTTTGTCCACTCATGTTTATTCAGGTCCTGATTGTAATTCTGTCCCCATCATAGCTGGTTGTCATGGTTATTATTACTCTCAAAGCTCTCCTCATCCTTAATCTCACTTCTGTCCTCTCCCATACGGTCACTGTACACTCCACCTCTATCATCGCATTCTTATTGCCCTCAGTACCCCTTTCTCCCCGTTATCGCCCATCCCTCCTTCTTTGGCATGCCAAGACAAGGTCCTGACTGCCACTCACTGTGGGATGGGGTGAACAGAAGAGGAAAGGAAAAGGTCACTGCATCCCGCTTGTCACACAACTCCTGCCACACCTCCTTATGTCTAGTGCAACAATCAGGCACCACTTGCTGAGGCTGGTGTCATTTTTCCACCTCTCTCCAAAGGAATAATGTGCTTTTAATTACTCTCTTCTGTGTCCATTTAATTATGAAAAGCATAACTGTAAACAGAAATTAGGCGTGTTAAATAGACAATCAAGACTAACAAAAGGCAGAATAATCAGGAGAAATAAGAGCTGAATCCTTTTCAATAAGCAATGTGCAGTTCTGCAGGTAGACATTCAGACTGTTTTTTTATGCAGCAATTTCAACAACTGACAGATATTACAATATACTATAGCATTAACAACATGGATGTCACATATATGACATCCATATGTGCTTATACTGCTGAAGAAATCAGAGTACTCTAAGTGATTTGCTGAAGTCTATTTCCATCTCGAGTCTGTTTCCATCTCAAGTCTATTTCTATCCCAAGCAACCACTGCTGATAAATTAAGCAAGTCAAACATGTGTGTAATACAATTTCTAATCTCATCTCTGTAGAAATCAGGTCTGTCTCTTCTGTTCAGGTTTATTTAAAGGACTTCAATGACAGCCATGTGAACCTCATCAGGATTTAAGTTTACCAAAGTAATGTTATTTTGTTTCCTGGATGTCTGACAAGCTGGGAAAAACCAGAGCTACATGACAGGTGATAATTATAGGAAGAGGCAGGGTATATTATTTTCTTTCAGTGCATGTCAAGGACACTATGAATAGCAATGAGTCGTCAAGGCCATCATGAAACTGGGGGACAAAAGTACAGACTAGTGACAAAGTGCAGTGGACATAAACAGCCTTTGAAGGTCTCTGAGAAACTATTAAAGTCTTAATGATTCATTTTCGCAAAGGGATTTTTAATCACTTTAGGAGTCAACAGTATATGGAACCATCTTTCCATCTATGAAAGAGATAACCTTGAGTAAAATAATGTAATTGCTAATTCCCCGTCCGTTTTCTAAAGGTGTGCATATTCTGGGTCCTCCTGGGAAATCCAAATGTGGTAGATAAAACATTTAAGGGAACAGATTGATAAATGTGCATTAATGAGATTGCTGTGCTCATCCTTCAAAGACATATAAAAGCAAGAAATATTTACCCCCTCTGTTACTTAAGAGGTGTACCTGAGCAGAAAATGCATTTGATCACATCCATATTTTTTCTGTTTCATATAACATATTATCCTTGGATGCAATGCTGTAACTCAATGCTTCCACCTAGCTTTTCACACAGAGAAGACGCTTCGCTTTAGCACTCTGCAGATGGCAACACACTCACTCACTCACACAGTCATTTCACTCACAAACACCCAGAGCACTTCATCAATGACTGCTGATCAACATGCGAAATCAACAGTGTCAACTTCTTGCCCATAAATGCATGGGAGATCAGGACAGTGAAGCAGACCGCCTTTGTGACGAAGCGTCTGTGAATGACATGAAACAGAAGCGATCGTACCTTCCTGCACCGCCTGGAAGGGGTTGTTTGGCTCGATAAGTTTCACGGAGTGTGTGATTTTCTCGCTCTGCAGAATGTCATCATTAAGACTCAGGTCTGAGATGGCAAGTTGAAAAATCTCGTCATCTCTCACCGCATTTTGCTCGAAAATGGCACCTGTTGAATGAAATGAATCACAAGTCATTTAGAGTGAAGGAAAGTAACGAGGCGGGTGAAGGGTGATTGAACGGGAGAGATGAAGACAGAGCAAGTAGTGGGAGACTTTAATGTTGGACCGTCACTGAAGACAAGATTCTCAACTCTACTGTTAAAATCATACCAGAATAGAACATAATTGAAAGTAATAGTTTCTGGAAATTAGATTTATCGTCCTGTGCTTCGTTTTGCCTTGAAACTGTGCAACATGTGCCCCTCAGTGCGCATGATGGTTTCAGCACCTTGGACAGGGACGCGGCTGCACCACAAACAATGCGTAAAGTAGCCAAACTTCAACGTGGATGAATTTTATCGGATTGATGACTCTCTTCTCCATATAGGCCTTCTATAGGCATTCTGAATTTTAAATATGTCCCCCCCCCCTATCCCTCTCAATACCACTGTTTATCAAAGCAGTAGCCGCTATCGGTAGAAGGGAATATATCAGGAGAAAGGGTTCCGGGAAATGAAAAGTATAATTGGATACTCAAATGTAAAGCGGCACATCAGCCAATATTCTCTGGACGGCGTCCCGACTCCGTATTAAGCCAGTGACTGAGCACCTGATGCTTGCCAGACTGTTGCAGTGAACAGCAGCAGGAGCACCGAGACCAAATTTGCCCACATTGACATTGACATGTTTATCTGAGATTATGATGCCAATCATTTTAAACGGATACCTGACTGTGCGCACGAATAGAGGATACAAAAAACTGAGACTGTGCGTAGAGAGATGGGTCGTGCATTGCGCATATCTTAAGATGAAATAAGACATGACGTTTAGGGATGTCAGACAGGAATCAGTAATGATGAGTTTAAAGATCTGAAAACGGCAGTTGTTGTTTTTTTTGAAGTTTGAGAACAAAGAGGCTCTATGCGTTTTTCATCTCTAAAACGAAACTCCGCTTGCAGCCCCTCCGTCTTGATATTGCAGTCACGTTCTGGTGAAAGTTGAGGCTTGTCGGGAACAGAGAGGAGGCAGTTCGGGCTTTAAAAAAAACCCTCAGTCATTTAGTTAATGGACCATAATTTAAGCGTAACATTATTTGAATACACAATTAGTATATAGAGGCTGAAATGTTTAGATCTAAAGGATGCAGTGATCTGTAGTAGAAATATGTAAGAATTGTCTGCACAAAAGCATCACTGGTGTGTGATTTTTAAAAAAAAATACTGTGTCAGCGCAGGTCGGACGCGTAACGCTTTACAAAATGCCAACTTTTCAACTCGCCTGAGAGTCAGTGTTGCTCTGACTCAGGATGCGGGCAGAATAAACAATTTATTCCACCCTCTCATTAAAACCCTCAGATCAGGGCAATACGCAAAAAATGAGCTTTTATACTTGCACGTTTCCTAAAACATGTACAGCCCAAGCAGCGTGTGTGTTTATCGGACGCTTACCAATATGTATGATGGAGTCCGCTTTGGCCGAATTGCACTGCAATATCCACAGGGAAAGGCAGATCAGCAGCAACTCCATCTCTGGATTTCAGCTAAGCGGCTCATCCAAGCCCTGCTCGGCTTTCTTACACTGTCCAAATGGAGTACCCAAAGTAAAAAAAAAAGACAAAAGAAGAGATTATCAGAAGCCCAGTCCAACACAAAAACGAGGTCCTCCTCCTCCTGGCGATCAGACCCACGTAAAACACAGCAAAAAAAAAAAAAAAAAATTATGACACCTTCTCTCTCTCTCTCTCTTCTCTCTCTCTCACTCTCTCTCTCTGTCCCTCTCTCACTCTCTCTCTCTCCCTCCGTCTTTTCACAAAAGAGTCGACCAGAGGAAGGTGGGCTCAACTAGAAGAATCGACGGGGAACCGAGGTATAACTGAAAAACCAGGTAGTTCGGTGAGAGACACCGGCGTTACCTCTCTCACTGTCGCCTCTTTCCAGCTCCGGCATCTAAAGCATGGCAAGCTGCAAAAAAAAAAAAAAAATGCAGAGGAGGGACACCCCTTTAACTACGCACGGAGAGACTCTTGCAGACACACACTCAGAGGACACACACACACACACACACGAACACACACACACACACACCAGTCCCGGCTAGATCACGTGACTGCAGAGCCTTCAGGACTCGGCTGCTGTCCCGACAAGCCGGGTAGAAATGATTTGGACTAGCCGGCGGACGAACTCTAGTTGAGCCGACATCGAAACACATGATTGGAGGTTACAACAAGCAAAGCCAAAAAGAAAAAAGAAAAGAAAAAAAAAAAAATCTGTCAGCCTGTATTACTTCCTGAAAAAAAAAAGAAAAAAAAAATGACAAAGAGCTCATGTGCAAAAACCACCTACAGATTGGCTCAGGAGCTGAGAAGCCGACGGCGGTTTGATCAGGTTACTTTGGGAGAAGTTGGCGTTTTCATGGATGGTGCGTGTGGGAGCGGATGAGTACAGTATATTTTCAGCTCACTTCAGTGGTGACGGAGCACAGCTGATGTGTCAAAGCGAAGGATTTACGCACCGCGGTCCTCGGCGCTCGACTGATCGATGAGGGACGGACGTGACACAAGCCACGATGCCTGGGTGACTCGTCACCCGCTAGATTGGGGGTTTTCCGGTGGAGCAATTTTGCAGATGAACAAACCCAAAATCGCTCTTTGTTTGAACGGGCTGCATGATTTGTTTCTTTCATTGATTGTTTACTGAGGAAAAACGGATTTTTTTTTTAAAATCTCTTAAATTGAAGGATACAAATTGCAAATTGTTAGACATGCTTACACATGCGTTTATAAGAATCGAATTATACGGAGAGAGCGATTCTCATTAGGTAGCAGACATGCGACGCGTAATGTGCAGAGCTGTGAAGAGGAGGAATAATCCGTGCAAAGATGGAGTTTGTAGATGGACATAATCTTACAATTAAAGGATATTTCTTGTGACTTCAGTAAAAAAAGAAGTATCTTTTAATTGTTTGGTTAAGTCCGTCAGAGACGCAAAACTTTCAGCCCACTAGCGGTGGACAGCTCCCCTAACCGAGCAGCACAAGCGCAGAAGAAGCACCTGTAGAGCAGAGCGAGTCGGCCATCTCACCGTCTGTCGCACATCTCCATGTTCTTTAACTTGTTTCTCTAGAAGTATCTTTTTAAATAATAGGAGATCATAAGTCACGGTTATCGACACTGCAAACATCAATAAATCAGAATCGCCCATGTCAAAGTCTGCGATGACTACGATTATCTAATGTTTGTTTGGAACCGAAAAATAAACGCCAATGCCTCCAAAGTTGTTGTAAAATCACACACTACCCCTAGTGGTCGCCTATGGATACTGCAGAGACTGTGGCTCAAAGTATATCGGTTCAGGATCAATAAAGTATATTTTATCTTATCTTAAAACCTTTCCATCTTTTGACAAGGGTTGTTAAAATTTCTGTCATAAGAAGAAATGTATGCTTAAAGAAGTCCTGGACAGGTCATTTATACCTAGCTGAGACACTTCCCATGAAGCTAAAACATAAAAAGCAGCATATTATAGATGATATCTGCAAATATGGATAAGGAGAATGTGAGTCACGAGCAAAAGATGTGATTTTTTTTTTTTTAAAGGAAATAGTTAAATAGCTATAGTAGCTATATTTAGACCCTTTCCAAAAGAGATCAAAATACAAAGACTAAAGTTAAGATTTGGAGTTTAAGCTGACAGTCCCCCAACACACCATGAACAATTCACCGTGTCCTGGCAAAGGAATGCATCACTTTGTCTTAGTCTATGGAACAATATGTTGTTGAAATCTCATCAAAAAACCCTAAATTATTCATATGAAGTGTCAGTGCACACAGGTCTTACAACGACTTCAGTCTTGTTGTCCTGTGTTTATTACAATCCAATATGCAAGCATCTCTCACACACACACAAACATGCACACATGGAACAAAACTGATATGTTGGAATAATGGTTCAGAAGGAAAAACACATACTGTATCACGTGACAGCAGTTTCTGGTGAAAAGGTGATGGAACAAACAGAGGGTCCTCATATACTGCATACTGTATATGTGTGTATTTAAGTGGTAGGTGTTGCTACATACATCAGGCAGACATTCTGAAATTTATTGTATGTCCTATATTTACTCTCTGCTTATAGAAAGGTTTTTATGAGACATTTTATAGAATTGCCCGTTTTCTTCAGTCCTTGAGTGGGTGAGTTCCACGCATTAGTAAGTGGATTTTACATTTGGACCAAAAAGGTCTCTATACAAAGAAGGTCATACAAAAAAAAAAGTGTTGTACCACATTTCTGCATTCACCGTCTATTTCAATCTTATTAGCTCAGATTTTGGTTCAAAATAGCAGGCATTGGTCAATGTTCTTTTTCCTTTAGTTCCAGTTGTGGAGCATACATCCATGGGTGTCTGCCTAAGTCAGCTTACATAGTGCTGCAAACAGTAGGTCATGGCTATTCTCAGCAATGAAGGTGGAATTTCATTGTCCCACAAGCCTGCGTTGTTAATTTTTATGGCTGTGAGCAATGAAGTGAAAAAAAAGACAGCATTTCCCCCTCCTTTTTTGGAATCAATCCAAAATATGAATTTAGATTAAAGGGCATTGTCATATGCAGAAGCATCAAAGCCAACAACAACAGTGAAACCCTGCAGCTGTTTGTCATTAATACACAAGTACGAGTGCTACACAGTGACCTTTCACCAATGGACTATTCTTTGAGAAACAGCATTGCGTTCTTCACAAACAATATGCTTTTCTAACCAAAAACCTACAGCACAAGACTCAATATGATTAATCGTCTCTATAGCATCTTTGCTTTCTGGATCCTTGGTTCCCTTGGATGAATCTCATCTCTCAGTTTAATCTTGAATTAATTTCTTATGCATTGGCCTGGGGCTGAGCAAAGTGCTTCTTGTGAAGAGGTGACTGTTTACAGTTAACACACGCCTGTGTTACTGACCTCTATCCTCCCTCGTTGGAAAGACTATTACTAATACTGCATATTCAAGGAATATGTTTTTGACTCAGGGCGACATACGCTGTAACGGTAGATTCTTAAGCCTATCATGTTAGCCGTCATCATTGACCATAAAGCCATGGAATAATAATTTGTGATGTGGTGTAGAAAGATTTATTTTATTTTATTTTTTTTAGTTTTTAGTGCATAGTTATTCCTTTCTATGCTTTCATTGTGCTGGAATTTTATCAGGGGAAATATCAAGAACAGTGTCATCACTTTAAGTTGATTGCGAATTTATAGATCTAGAGCTTACAAATGGAATTCCAAGAACCTGCTTTGTATGCTTCTTTTTCTATCAGTTTCATGAATCACACCTAAGCACACAGTCGGACAATCTCATTTATAAGGAAGCATTAATATGAGAATATCTTTGCATGAAACCAGTTTTGAACCATTTCCTATCACGTCAGTCAACAAAAACCCAATTTTATGAAAACAAATCTTTCCAATCCATATATTGTTAATATTCTGTGTCTAAATAAAGAATACTTGAAAACATATATGATATATATCCTAAAGAAGAGTCTTGTTATGTTACCACTTATGGTTATAGAAATACAAAAAGATAACACAGCTAAAAGCTCATATGAAATAAAGAGCAACTAAACCGCTGCACTATTTAATTTTATATTTGCACCATAACTTCATGTCTCATCATCATGCTGTGTTAGACTGGAAAGGGATTGTTATGCCTGTTAAACATAAAGGAGAAGATCCCGCTGGTATTTTCTGTTTTTGTTGTGCAGAATTCATTGTTTGCACTCATCTGCTCAGACACAGTGAATGGACAGTGTTCCAATGAATCTGTCTGCCAGTGACTGAAGAAATCTCTCACCCTGCTAGTAAAACAAAAACACCAGCAGTTAGAGGAATCTTACAGTTTTTTCTTACTTAAACAAATAATAGAATAAAAACTGAATATTTGTGGAAGTGTTCCTAATGAAATAAATACAGGTTGTATTAGCAGCCTCATTATTATCCAGTGTTTCCAGAATCTGCAAGGCAGAGGTGTTTGCAATTTATATGCCTAATAGCAACTGTTTGGGCATTTGTTTATTTTGTTTGTTTTTTTTTAACAGGGTCTGTGTCAGCTACATTTGTTCCTGCAAGACAGTCATTAGTGGGTAAGGCTGTTTATAGGGGAGCCACTCAGAAACTCATTTCAAAACATAGCAATGAAATATGCAATTGAACTAAACAAAATATTTTGGTATATCCTGGATCAGGTCAATTTGAGTCATTAAATGCAGACTCAAAGTAAGCCCAACAAAGATAAGCAGGGAATCAACAAAGTGATGAGACACTGGGAGACTTATTCTGAGATTTTCCAACCCTTTGCTACTTAAACATTTGTTCTAATTCCCTTTTTGTAGCTCATGACCACAATAATAGAGAGCAGTCAGCGAGCCCATACCTCTTCCTATTGGAAATTCAGGAATCCTATTACTGTAACATCACGATCTACCTCACTGCCTCTGATTGGTTTGATATCACATTTCTCACATAGCCCTCATTGAAATGTCCACAGGAGCATTATTGACATACTAAACCAGTCAAAGGCAGAGTAGAGCGAATTATGTTCATAGTAAGATTCTAGATCCATACAATCCTCTAGATAAGCCTCAAAAGTCCATTCACCCATTTCTCTGCCCAGTCTCTATTATTCTATCAAATCTCATTGAAATTATTTGAAAATGTTTTGAGTTGTCCTGTTTGCAATCACGCATAAACAGACAAATATTATATACGTTTAGCCCTTCTCTGTCCGTTATGCAACAAATGACTAAAATAGTTTGATCTAGTTCAAAACGTTAAAATGTACAAGATATTACCATGCAAACAGGTCGACACCGAGTAATGCATAGTAGACAGCAACACGGCTCTCAATGAGCCACATTCATATTTTTTAATCAATTCACAGTTAAGTCAAGGATGGGTTTCAGTATTGGGCTCTTTCTTGAAAATTCACAAAGACCTGTTTCTTAGTCTATTTTATCTCTCCTTTTTTCATTATTTGTGTGGAAATTCTTGTTGTACTTTTCTTTCCATCATCCTGTCACCTCAACAGATGACTTGAAAGAGCGCTCTCTGTCTCACATTCTTTCTATAAAGGGTAGGTAGGACACAAGCCTTAGTACTCAGCTCAGACTGTGCTCTTTTAACTCCACGTGGTTTTCCCATTTTGCTTGGCCCCAAGCCTGACTTCAGAGACCTTTAAGACTAGGGCCTTATGATAAAAACCACTCATGAAACAACTTCTTTTTTTTGTTTTAGTGGCTCCAAACGTGCTACCGACTCTTCAACTTATGAGGCTTGTCCTGACAGTTACCAGAGTTCCTATGCTGAAATATTCCCCTGCGGCTGATTTACCCCTCACGGCCAAGAGTTATTAAATCTGTCACTTCCACGATGAAAATATGCAGAAATACGCCTCATTTCCTTACCTAAAAGTGTATTTTATTTAAATAGTCTCTGGAGTAAAATGACTAGCTTCCATTTGGCTAATTATACTTCAAAATTGGGGTAAGTGACAATATATCCTGGTGGAATTTGATTAGTTGGAATGAGATCTCGTAGGCCTATCCTGACTCGACTGGAATAATCATTTGATTCTAAAGCCTGTGTTGCCAACCTACCATATTAACTATCCGTGCATTTAAAGACAAGATAACACATCCATCAATGACACAAACATGATTGGAGCAAGATATTGTAGCAGGGAAGGCCTTGGATCATTTTAAATACATGCTGTTGAGGCTTAACAGTACAGCAAGCCGCAGAAGGCTTAACTGTCCCACTGGTAGGACATCATTATTTGAATTAACAACTAATAAGGGTCATGTTTGATGTGTCAACACAAAACGTGAGGCCACAATCATAACTATTACCAGGTTAGTTGCTTTAGCTTTCATCGCATCCATGGAAACAGAAAAATGATCAATGGACTCCCATGTTAATTAGTCCCCAATTTTAGTAACCATACCCATATCCACGCCTACTTCTGCATACACATCTCCATAACATGGCATTATTTCCTCTGGTGTTTCTGACAGACAATAGAATTAATTCTGACATTCTACATGTTTATATTTTAGTTATAGTTTAGTATATAAGTCCTGTTAGTGCTGCATGTGTCTGTTAGTGTAGTGTATGTCTTGTGGTATGTCCTGTGATATCAGTGTTTCTTTTTCTCCTGGTGTTTATCCAGTATTATTCGTTATGTAATGCCTGAGCAGTGGATATATACAATTTCCTCCGGGATTAATAAAGTATCTATCTATCTATCTATCTATCTACAGTACATGTCATAATTCGCACAATTCAACCAAACAGCATCCGTGTCTTTACGGTAAATGCCTGTATCTTTCAAACCTCACTTCCCCAGTTTGTAATGCAGGCGTTATTTAATAAATATGTATGATTCCAAGAAAGTATGTGATAATCTAAATTCCACCTGGACAAGGCTGAGTCTCTATATCTGAAAGGGGAAGAGAAATATCAGATACACAGAATGCTACTGCCTACCTAATGCTTTCCTAAAGTCCCTGTTCACTATACAGGCTTCCTGTTGTACCTCACATAAAGTCAGTTGTCTGCACTATGACTCTGGTCCTGTATTGAGGGAATTTACAGAATGACTTTGAATATATTACTGTTATTTTTTTAATAATATTATTGACCATCACGTGTTTTTGGCCTGCCTGGGTCTACCCCAGATGCTGGCAGCGTGCCTCTTGCTAACAGATGATAACAGCATATATTCACACTAACTCTGGCAGAGAAATACTGTCTACATGATTAAGGAAAATGTATCTTTTCACAGGCGTGTGCATTTTTCAATTATACTTTTGCCCAAGGGAATATTTGATTCTAAAAGGCATCTGTGTTGTCAGTTAAATTTGTATAAAGCATGGCTTAGTTGAGATGCTGTGACAATTGTTTGATAACCATTGTAAACGAACAACCTGGGAAGATCTGAGCTCTGGGTTTTCAATTTGTTTTAAAAGAGCCAAATTAGCCTCAGCTATAAAACTGATTTTATGTTTTTATTCTTGTTTTATCAATGAATCTCGGACACTGTTGTCAATATTCTAGATTTTAAAACTCATTTGAAATGGAAATATTATAGAGAGAAACATATCTACCAATCAATGCAGTAGTGTGTCTACAATATTAATTATTGAGTACTTTATAGGAAGCATCTTCTATAAGTGGATGTCACTGAGCAATCAGGATCCAGTCTTGCTTAACATATGTGAGGCTTTTGACCTCATTACTGTTTGAGACCCTCTACCTCTATCTCTGTGCTCTGCGTGTGTGTGTATGTGTGTGTGTGTGTGTGGGGGGGGGGGGTCCAACATGCTTCAATAGTTCCACACTTATTCTTAAGTGATGGACCTCAGGTGTCGCCTGTTGTGTTTGTTTTGCTCTGTGCATGCATGCGTGTGTGTGTATCTATTTGTGAGAAAGCCCTATTCTGAACCCTGGTAGTTTTATGGGGAGCCACACTTACACTCACACTATGCAGACAGTTATCATTTCACAGTGACTGAGTCACTTCGGCAGTCTGCAAAGGCCGATAACACATACAGGTGAAACGCTGGTGGAATCTTAAATGTTCAGACCTGCACACCTTGTTCTGTTAAATTGGGACACCAAAGGATAACGGTGTTTGTTGACAGTTGCGTGGAGAGGAGTTGCTTATTACTGTTGCATTTGGAAACCTTCTGACTCCAGTTTCAGTAATTTTTCATTTCACATTTGAAAGACAATAACCACCAGCTCCTTGATAGAGAGCGAGTATCAAACAATGAAAAGAGAGCATCTTTTCAATTCATATTAAATAGACTCACTAATAAATGTCAAGATACAGCCAAAAATTTGTTTTACATCCTTCCTGAATATTTCACAAGGTTTTCGCAGATATTAAGAACAACACACCTTAAAACCTATTCATGTGTAAACAGAGCAAACATGAAGAATTTATGTTGTGGTGTTAGTTCAATTCTTCTATTCCCTTGATTTAATTCTTGTAAGTGTTTTGTGGACATCTCTTTGGAACTTCCTCAGTCTAGTGAGGATTGTGTGGTGTTATAGAGTACCGGCTTGACACAGGATCCTTACAGAGGTGAAGTGAGAGCTTGTCCTCATCCTTGGCAGGAAGTCAAATAGGCTGTCTGTGGGTGTTGAGTTTCCCCATGGGTGCCCCCTATCAGATCTTGTTTGTAATTTAATGGACGAGATCTCAAAGCACAGCTATGGAAAGATTTAATTCTGGGGATCTCACAATCATATTTTTAACCTTTGAAAATGATGTGGGTCTGTTAACGTCATTAAATAATTAGACATGAATGAGAATATATGCCTCCAGACTTCAAAAATAAGTTTAACTCCACCAGCAATTTACTTATAGCCATTGCTTCTTTGCATCATGGGAGCTAACCGAGGTAATCCGAGAAGGATGGCTTCTTTGCGGTTGACTGCCAGCAAGCAGGACTCCCAGGTGGAGCCAGAAATGTTAGGAAATGCGTGCTTCTGAAAGCTTAAAACCCAGTAAAATATTATAGCAGCAGCTAGAGTAGATAAAGCCTGGAAACACAATGGGGCTACTCAAAGTATGAAATGAAACTCCTCTAAAATCAGCTGCACATTTGAATAATTTCTCAAACAAAGTTTCCATGAGTACTCAATGAATTACTGCTATTTTGTTCAAAGGAAAATACCAACTGAGTTCCACTGACAAAAAAAATGAACAAAACCTGCCAGTCACCTCAGGATGGACACTTTTTTTACTTTTACAGCTTGAAGTGGTCTAAAAATACAAGGAACTAATAAGATTTTCAGTTTTGAAATTGGAATTGTTTGATTTGTTGTGGCTGTAGTGTAGCATGGGGTGCTCAAGTCATGCCAGAGTATATTTTCCTCTTGACCCCTGCTGCAGGGGTGATCTTGGCTTCACGTTTGAGGTCTCATGCCATTCATTTCTATATATGCCATTAGTTCAGACAGGTAATAGTCACACATTGACCTGCCATTTGGGTTTAAAGACAAAATAAATTCTTATTTCTTTAATCCAGTCGTATGAAGGCATCTCAGTATATACCCAGACTTTAAATTTGCACAAGAGGGAATCAGTCTCTGTACAAATCTGATATAAAGCATTCATTCATCTTCTTCGACACCGCTTTATCCGCTGTGGCGGGTCGCGGGTACCTGGTGCCTATCCCAGCTGACTGAGGGCGTGACACCAGTGCACCGCGGAGCCACACAGAGACGCACACACTTATACCTACAGGCAATTTGGAACGGTCAATTAACTTGTAGTGCATGTTTTTTTGGATTTTTTTGGATTTAAAGCATTCCCTTTAAAATTCCAAACATCTGTTTACTTGGAAAAGAGTGAATCTTATTTTAGATATGACTTAATTATTTGCAATGCAGTGTGTCTTTTAGAGCTCAAAAAATCTCGGAATTCAGAACATTTCTTAAATGTTCTAAAACTATAGAATAGTTGTCATGGCACCAACCACCGAAGTAAAATAGTGGCTGGAGAAAGAGGAAACAGATCATCTCCGTGTGGCTATGAGGCTGGTGAGGGGCCGAGATTGACTGTGGAGGTATTTGAATAACCAAGAGTAAAATCACTTTCGCTCTCTATTGCAGTCTCTTCTCCAGCAGAGCACAACCATCACCACCTCCAGTCCTGGCAATTGAGAGAGGAAAGCTGATCAGTCATGGAAAATTGTATATATATGTGTGTGTGTGTGTGTGTGTGTGTGTGTGTGTGTGTGTGTATGTGTGTGTGTGTGTGTGTGTGTGTGTGTGTGTGTGTGTGTGTGTGTGTGTGTGTGTGTGTGTGTGTGTGTGTGTGTGTTTCTTTCTGGCGGCCCGTGCCTTCCAGTGGGCATGCACATCTACAAAAGAGTTTCATTATCCAGTTGCTGATCCCCCACAGTAGCCAGATAGCCTGATCGCAGCATCAGTCTCTCAGGCTATTAAGAGGCACAGCTAAAACACTCCTTACAGTATATGGCACTGAGCTCATGCAATCAGAACAAGGATATCCATCAAAAGAGCTGGCCACACAGTGTTGTTCTGTTCACTGAGCTGATTTTGAGCCTCATAATACTTTCCAAGTCATCAACCCAAAGGACTAACTAGGGAAGTGGGAGAAATACGCAGCAAGGAGCATGAAGATAAGGGAGAAGAAGTGACAAACTAGACAAAGCTCATTGATTTTTCCTTTGGAAGAGATCATTCAGTGCAGCAGAGCATGTTTGGTGATTTTAGTGCCATTGATGGGACAATTGTAAAGACCTTGAGGGCAGATGTCTAATGGAAAAGACTTTAGCAGTCTATTTTCTTCTTCTTCTATTATGGACAGTATTTCTTGCAGCATACGGAAAAAGATCAAAATTATTTAGATAGATCTCTGAATTAGAATTTTTAGCAATGCAGTCACAGTTACTGTTATTATTATTAATTATTATTATTATTATTATGGGATTTCTTCACAGCACCCCCATGTTTGTCAATAACCATTTACTACTTAGTTTGGCCTTTAATGACTTAGATTAGTACATGCAGTATTTAATGCATCATAAACCCCGAGAAATGACAGTACTGAGGAGGTCACTCCATTCCTTGAGATAGTAACCCCAGGATTAGGAGGGCGAAGTTTTATCTTCATACATGTTGGGAGAGAATTCACCAAGCATATTACACAATTCTGTTAAGTTTGACAGTTATTTAAAATTCAACATTTAGCAGACTTGCACCACACTGCTGTTAAATCCCTTCCTTGTACAGTAGATATGATGTGTGTTTTAAGAATTTCCCAGTGGGAGATTTTGCTCAGAATGGTTGATTAGAAAAAAAACAAGAACAACTCAATAGAAATGAACTTAAACTGCTGCCAGGCCATATGATTATTGCTACATCCAGTTAAACATCCTTGTCAAGGCCATCGTGGTCATAGCAAATTGGGTACCAGGTGTCTTTGAGAAGCCGACGGTACAAGAAGGAGATAAGTACGCCCTCAGCTTCCTGCCAAAGGGCATGACAGATTATGAGACCTAATGCATATTCTGTACAATCCATTGCAGTCCCCATACTGAAAGGAGACAGCTACTGTTCCGAGACCACAACACACCATGCCAAATCCCCACATCCCTTCAATGATGTGATAAAAGGATGGGATTTCATGGCTTCAGGGGTTACACAGAGGGATAGTAACTGCTCTACTTGTGTCAACCAATCATGTACATGTACACAACCATGCCAAATAAATGATTACATACACAGATAACCATATAGAAATCGCCGTTCTCATTAACTTGCCTGTCTGCAATCATGCTTTACATGCATGCACACAAGCACAAGCTATAATCATGAAATACAAGTAAACAGGAGTGCATGAGTGCATGACCTCCACATCATTATCTGCGGTTAATCCTCCTATAATTACTTACTGATCCTTCCTTCGAAACCAACGTTCAACATGTCATAAGGCAACAGTTCGACTGAATTACACAATTCTGTTCTTCATGTTTCATACATTTTTTTATTTCTGTAAATTTGACACATAACCAGAGAAAACATCAGAATCATTGGGGTTTCATTCTCTGATGGCCACGAACATCAACATAAAATTTCATACCATTCCATTCAGCAGTTGTGGAGCTCTTTCTATCTGGACAAACAAAATGATAATCAAATAATAATGGCAACCTTGTTTTATCTTTTAAAGTTTTGAGATGATAAATAAATGGAAATTAAAATGCAGTTACACAAACAGTCACCTAAAGACACAAACCCACACACAGACACATGAGCTTCACCGTCCGCTGAAGGTTCTTATGATATGATTTTGTCAGGGAAATTCAATATTTATGTAGTTAACCTCTTCATCCTAATTGAGTCAGAAATGCCTAAATAAACAAGTGCTCCTATATCCATAAGTGCTGTGATGACCCGTCCAACTGTGTCATAGCTATCTGCTGTGTGTCTCTTTGTCTCACTGCACTCTCATTCAGTGCGGGTTTGATAAGAAGCTAAAAGATCAATACACATGAATTTTGTATTACTGTTCATCTCTAAATGTTGCAGAGTCTTTGAGCAGAATCCAGCTAGACTATGCTGTAATAAACATATACGATGGCACCATAAAACCCCTTGGTGTATGCTTAGTACACATTCATTATAGTTTGTAATCTACTTCTAACCTATATTACTTTGATTATTTCCACTGGAACTGAATATTTAATATAAGAATAGGCATGATAATGATTGCCAGATGATAAATTATTCATAATTATTATTCCATAACAAAGAAAAGCATATGGTTAAGAAGTGATGCAACATATCTGTATCATTTAATTCTTAAACATTAAATGTTGTTTTGAATTTTTAAGCAGTACATAAAAAATAGGACAAGGATGTTGTTTTTCATTACCATTTGTCTGTAGACCTGTTTATTGCTTCCTTGGGAATTTAGAGAAGCAGTCTTTAGAAAGGAGAAGAGGTGTTTAGATTTAAAGATGTTGATTGAGTTTGCCCTGCCTCACGCCCCAAGACAGCTGGGATAGGCTCTAGCTCCAGTGACCCACTACGGTGGATAAAGAGGTTCGGAAGATGAATGAATGAATAAATGAATGAATGAATGAATGAAGAGCAAAAAAGTATTTTTACTTTCTCTGTTAACATTGTGATATGGGACATTAAGAGATCAAGGTGTCCTTGAGTTTTGAACTGCCAGGCAGGAGGCCTAGAGGAAGACCAAAGAGAAGATTTATGGATGTAGTGACAGAGGACATGAAGGTAGTTGGTGTGAGAGAAGATGATGCAGAAGACAGGGTTAGATGGAGGCAATTGATTCACTGTGGCGATCCCTTATGGGAGGGAAAAGCCGAAAGGAAAAGAAGAAGAAGAGATCAAGGTGTCCTACAATGACCTGGCGTGTTTTCCAGGGTATTCCCCATGTTTTGTCTGTAACCAGTTTGGATAGGCTCCAGAAACTTAAAATCTAAGTATTTTATGGAGGTAAAAAAATATTCTCTGAGAATTTAAATGTTGTTCTTTAATCAATTTAAACATGACTCAAATGCATTTCAACAAAGACTATGAAACCGGAGACAACATTTGTGTCTAGATATTCTAATGGAAATGACTTTAAGGTTACAAAAACACAAAATTTTCAGCTGCACCAGGATTATGAAAGAAAAGGAGTAACATTACATCAGTAGGTGCTACACAGGTGGTAAAAATAGAGTTCATACTAGACTGAAGATGACATGAGGGATTTGTGGTGAAAGGTTGAGAGGAAAACATCTTACAAACTGATATGCTTTCCTTTGCGAAAACACATGCTTGGAATACAGCGCTACGTACGTTTCACACCAGGAAACCAGCAGTAGGAGAGTTTACTCAGTTTAGCATGTCTCAAGAGTATTGTCATCTCCAAAGTAATTTGCTTTTGATTTGAGTGATCCTGTGCATTTCATGATATGTGTCAACACTGCTTTAATGCTCAGCTCATAGCAGTATGTCAGACAGCCACTGGATGACATTATGCTGTTTTAATTTCCTGTCACCACCATCTGAAGCTTGATTTGTGATCTAAGAGTCAAGATTAGTTGCTATGAGTCAGAATGGATTCACTAAATCTATTCTGATTCAGTGAATCAGCATGGGGTAATACTTCTTCTCCTTTTGGCTTTTCATGAAAATACTGTATGTAAAATTTTCAATTTTCATATAAAACCATAAAAATGGATCCCTGCTTTCAATAAATGGTAAGGTTTTAGTGCAGAGTCGTAATAGCTAGTGATGATGTGAGACACTGAAGCAATTTATTCATAGCTTTGGACCTTGTAGTGGTTTCACATCTCCAGTTTTGACCAGTTAGGTGATTATAAGCCTAACAATAGACACTTGTAGATATTACAGCCGGCATATAAAATATAATATATGCATGTACTGCACAAGCATTTCTCCAATTTTACCTCAGAAGGTCTTCGGAGTATCTAGTCACACTTTATTTTTCAAGAAGACATTCAGACCTGTCAACTGAATCTCATACCAAACAAGCTTCATCATTCCATCCGCATCTTCAGTCTCAGCAGATACATCAGTCACCACTGTCATCAGTGTTTTGACTCCAAAAAGGAAACTTATCTTGAGTCTAAGCACCACAGAGTACATTTTATTGATATATAATGATAATCTTTGGGAAATGCCACATTTCCTCAGCTATTCAATACATATACAATTATATATACAATATAATATACAATTTCCAATGCACTTGTCAACGAGGATACTGATTTCATTTAATACACCCGGCAGTCACACATGGGTGAAGTGAGGTGTTGGACTTCAGTGTTTTCACCATCCTTGAGCGAGGACTCTGAAGCAATTATACATTTAGCAAATGCATTAACTACCAAATGGGCAAGATGGTTATTTATTTTAATGATAGCGTTACCCTTATATTAAAACATGAATTATTGGTATGGACATTAATTTAAAATGTCTGTAATGTCTGCCTTCACCGATACCAACCAGAAAAGTACATACCTCTCTGCAATTGAAACCATTATTGCCTGCTACTCAGTTTTCATCAAATGAAGAGACGTTCCCCTCTGCCTCATCATAGCAATTCAATCTATTTAATTTTAAGTACAAAACCACCATATATCAAAGTCATGATACATTTTGAAACAATACATTTTAAAAATAAGACACCTTACCAAAATGAAACATACTTACCTCAAAACAAGGACATTAAAAAGTGCAGAGAAAAGTGATGATTGAAAAGTTGATATATGAAGGCTTTATTCCACGTTGGTTTAAAAATGTCTACTGTAATTGCTTTTTTATTATTAAAATTATTGTTATTGTTGTTGTTAGCAGTAGCAATTATTGCAATATTGTTGTTGTCATTGTTGTTCTAAGACCACATGTTAGGGACAAAATGTTGTTACTGTTGAGGGAAAAATAACTAAATTAAAGGTTTTAACACAATCAATACTGAGTTTGTCAGTATTGATTGAATATTTGAAAATCTAACAGTGATTCCTTGATGCTGCCCTGTAATGTTTAACAAGTGAGTGGCAAGTGAAATTTGTAACCTTGACACATCAACACAACCACATTAAAAACAATCACATATGTGGCCCCCATTGACTCAATTATGTTTCAAAGTTTGTAGTCCAAAGTAAATGTGAAAATAATGCACCCCTTCATCTCATTTTCATGAGGCAGATCAAAATTTGATCAAACACTGTCTACAATAAACTTCGAACCTTTGAAGAATAGCACGGGAGAAGAAGAATACGTGTGTGTGTGTGTGTGTGTGTGTGTGTGTGTTTGTGTGTGTGTGTGTGTGTGTGTGTGTGTGTGTGTGTGTGTGTGTCTGTGTGTCTGTGTGTCTGTGTGTCTGTGTGTTGGAGAAAGAGTTAGAAATGCAGATATGTCAAGAATGAGAGCGAGAGAACCGTTCCTCTTGAAAGTCTAGCCCGGGGCTTTTCATGCTACAAAGTCTATCCACAGATCAAATACGATGGGTTAGGTCTTCATCAGTTGGATAAATCGTGCACACACCCACGGGAGAGACGAAACTATATTTGTAAAGACATTGTCAGCATTTCAGCTGCTTCTGCATACAACATTTGCACATGCAATAAACAATTAAGATGATATTGGACATTTGTCTCATACCAAATTACAGGAAATGAAACACATTCTTAGATTCATCACTACAAAAAGTATTCCACATGAAAAACTGCATGTAAGGGAGGCAATAGGTGGTGCATGATTCAAGTTAAATCAATATTACTAGCTCTATTTTTATCTTTAATGTCAGTCTTTAGATCAACTCCATACTTTATAACCCTCTTATCCTACACAGGTGTGGAGGACCGGTTTGATCAATGCCTGATCTCTACTTTATTCTATTACTTTTATTCTTTCTGTTACTGCTATTGCCTGTGACTATACAATAATCACATTAAACACTGTTTGTGGCTATTTGCAACGTACATTTCTCAGTACAGTATAGTTAAAGGGTTTTTTTTTTTTTTTTCTTATTTTCAAAAATAAGAGGGGCGGCAGTGGCTCAGTGATAGAGTGGGACCAAGTACTCCTTTCAGGCTGAGCCCAGCCGGGCTCTGTGGGCAGAGGCCCAGTCATCAGGCCCTCGTTTAGGAGCCCCAATCCTGGCTCAAGGGGGGGACGCCGGTTACTAGTAGTAGTAGTAGTAGTGGTAGTAGTAGTAGTAGTAGCAGTAGTAGTAGTAGTAGTAGTAGTAGTAGTAGTAGTAGTAGTAGTAGTAGAACTTTATTGATCCCTTAAGGAGGTTCTGTCAGGGAAATTGACAGTTTCACCATACTGGGTGACATCACAGGGTTTTTGAACTGCTCTTAGTCTGGCCCATCACCTAGGACCTGTTTGCTATGCGAGACCCTACCAGGATCATATAGCCCCTGATAATATAGCCCAAACACCCCCATCACGACCATTAGTCTAATGTTTGTTACAAATTACAATTCTCAGGGAATGTACAGTATAGGTATAGCACTCACAATTTAGTTATTATTGATAATAAATTAGCTGCAAGCCAAAGCCAAGCAGGGGAATTTTAAAAGAGCTGAGAGAAGAACAAAAACAACAATTAAAATTTTGAATAGCACCAGGCTTTTCCTTGAGAAAAGCCTGGTGCTTGAGCGTTGTACAATAACGGAAGCATGGTAGTCAGTGTTCCTCCCCTTGGATTTACAGAATTTTAAAGCATGTTGTGGCTAGAGTTAGCTCAGTTTCACAGGTCCCATAGCACTAAGCAGTAGACACATACGTACATTTAGGTGGTGAAAATAATTTAGCAGGGAAAACACAGATGTTATCTGAGTAGCTGGCAAAAGACCAAGCTAAAGGTTAACACTATAAAATACAGTATCTGGTATATTAGACTACTTTACTACACGGGACTACTGGATGTGTAAATAAGCACAAATCAGCTACACTCTCTCACATATCATAGGTATTTTTCTGCTCTATAGCCATCACTGTCTAACTAACAGCTGCTCCTGTCTAACTCAGAGAACACCAATTGGCTGACTCCAGTCATCACTCGTTACTTGATGAGGCGATCATGTACTATTGATTAATCTTACATATATCAATAGTACAACAGGCATTTAAAACGTGATTTTATATAGTTATTAGGATGACAGTTCTCAACACTGTATAGACACAATTCCAGTTTCCAAAATTGGATTGTTTTGTCTCTTCTGAATGGTTAATCAGGCGTTGTGACTAAAATATGATTAAATTTTACATTGTATGTATTGTACAGTATGTTAAATATGTGTGTGTGTGTGTGTGTGTGTGTGTGTGTGTGTGTGTGTGTGTGTGTGTGTGTGTGTGTGTGTGTGTGTGTGTGTGTGTATGTGTATGTGTGTGTGTCTGTGTGTGTGTGTGCGTGTGCGTGTGCGCGTGCGCGTGCGCGTGCGCGTGTGTGTGTGTGTGTGTGTGTGTGTGTGCATGCACTCGATTCAAAACAAAATTATGGCTACTTTGTGGATTCAGGATACGTTCTGCAGACTGTCGTACAAATGCATGGATACAGTTAAATATTAGGGATAATTGCCCTGCTGTTCCATGTAAAGGTTATCGATTTTACGTCAGACTTGATATGCATCCTCCAACAGAAGGTATTTTCACTGAGACAATGAGTTCATCAACATTACACATGCGTCATAGTATTATTGCTGAAACTCTCAAAAATTACTTGATGTCATTTTAACATACAGTATTAGGTAGGTTTTTTTTTTTTGCTTTAGCATAATTCTATTTAAAATATCAAGAAAACATGCATGCATGAGAGAGCCAGAGAGAGAAAGAGAAAGATAGAGGCAGAGAGAGAGATAGCATTTTTACACATCTGAGAAGTACAATATGTCATCTCTGTGACATTTTGACTGTTAATCAAAATGAAGCCAACAAAGTTGTAAAGTAAAATATAAGCATTAAACCAAATAACAATCTGGATGGTACTGCATTTCTCTCAAGAGTTATAGAATATCAATAGATAGAATAGTTCTAGCATTGGTCAGTTTTTAACAAGTATCCACTACAAATACATCAGTAATCTGCTGATTTGCAAAGTGTAACACTAAATGTTTTGACGGGATCAATTAATTATATGAAGAGAGTATTCCAGAAACTACAGCCCATAAAAGCCAGATGTATTCACTTTAGGGATATTTTACTACGTATGTGATTCTACTCTAAGATTAAATCCTGAAGAGAGAGGTGGCTGTAATAAAGACCCCCCACCCCCCAGAGGCCAGTCACATTATTGAGCTTATTGAGCTACTCTTCTCAATGTAATATTTCTGCTAAGGTGATATTTATTAGTGCTATAATTAAAGTAAGGAGGCAAAACCAATAACCTTTATTTCCCCCCTCTGTACAACAAAGATGGCTCATTAGCAATTCCCTTTTGTGTGATCCTGACATTACTGTATATAGTGTGAGTTAACAAGACATAGTTCACATGTCTGTTAGTCCATTTAGTCACATTACAGTGAACAGCAACCTTGAAGTGTTATAAAGTGTGACGTGTTTATTAGTTTTTCAGGGAAAAAGTCAAAAAGGTTATTGAAAGAATGTGTTCATGGGATTTTAAGTTCCTGGTTTTATTTATAAAAGACACAATGAGAAACCTTACATGTTTATGCAGTAGCAGGCACTGTAGTTCAAACAGGCCAAGGTAAACTAAATTAGTGTATGATTATTACGTTTTTAATATTTCACTTTAATTTGTCATTTACATAACAGATGTATAGATTAGGTGTCCTTAAAGCAGCAACACATGTTAAGATTCCCTGGCTTGTTCCCTTCCTCTGCACAGAAATTTGCAGAAATCTGTTCAGCAATTTTTTTTTGTTGATCCTCCGCAGTAATTTCAAGTGATTCTTGCTTAGCCCATGAATTATACTTCCACCAAGTCTCGCTGAAATCCACCTAGAAGTTTTTCACAATCAAGCTGATAAACTAACAGCCATTGAGAAAGAGTGAAAATTCCTCCTTGGCATCAGTGAGAACTGTTTCTGCCTTGGATTTGCTGTTTTGTTGTTCCTACAAATCTGCCTACAGCTAATGGTCTGATTTCCAGATTAATCCTATTTAAATTACTGTAATTTGTAAATCTGATACTCTCCATTATTTATTGAGTTCTTCCTTGACCAATGGTCATCGTTTATCATTCACCTAAGATTTATAAAGAGGAGATCAGTAGTTTGTTCTGTAATCATGCAAAGTTACATGCAAAAAAATATAATAAAAACACAAGAAAACGGATAATTAAAATCTATAAACCTTGTTATAAATGTTTCTGTACTCATGTTTTTATTCTCCGCCGCTTACATACAGTATAAGCCAAGACAATTTTGCTGCATAGTAAAACAGGTTTAAAACAAGGCAGCCAGATGATACTGGATTGATATGACTGGAAAGCCATTAAAATTGCTCCGAGTCCTGATACAGGCCATTCATTCAATGTATAACAGTTCTATTTTTATATTAAATTCTGCTAAGGTTGCTGAGAAAACACTAGATAGTCACTCAGAGTGCATAATTTTACCAAGGCCAAGCAGTCACCAAACATGAGTTCCATCAAAATGCAGCTGCCTACAGGGTTCTCACAATGTGGCAGAAAATGAAAGAAAAAATTGATCTACCTGTGTATTCAGATACATTCGAGGATTTGATGGTCCTTGGACATGTGCCATCCTTTCACCCAGCTTCAGACGCCAAGCTTTATGGATGGATATAAAACCTAGTTGTCATTCATGTCAGTTTTTGATTATTTAGAATGTGTTTGTTTAAATGCAGATAAAGTCATTTAACTGTTGCTGTAACTTAAGGATGTGACCTGAAAAAAAACTCATTCCACCCATGTTCATTGGTGCAGGGATGGGTTCAGGGTCAGTGGTCTATTTTCCTACACATGATATATTAAAATAAACTAAATACAGAAAACAAATTTGCAAAATAATACCTAACAATAGCAATATATTCTGTAACTTGAGTGCATGCATGGAAATGTTTTAAAAATTATTGAAAGTATAAATCAAATGAGTAAATCCAGGAGGATTGTGTGAACTCAAGATACAGTGATCCGTTCTATTTAATGTCCCCCATGGGTTGTGTTGATTGTGAATCAGCAACAACAAATCTGCAAACTAAAAAAGCAGCATCCCACAGCAAGTGTTGTTTGAGTGAGGATCATTTAATTTGATCAAACTAAAATGCTGTTTCGCCAGAGCACTGTTGATTCAACTATTGAAATAGATTGCAGTGGTAATTGCACTAGCCGGGCTACTGACTGAAAGCAATACTGGTGAAAAGAGCTTGATGGAGCAATGCATCTCTGCCTAGAGGTGACTGCCTCAAGTGGCAGCTGGTGCAGACAACGAGAGGCCCGGTGTGTGCAGATGGACTGTTTTCATCGTGCTAGACTGAGTGACTCAAAATGAGAAATCTGTGGATGGTTGGGCTGATGAAGATGTGTCATGATTCATCAGTGTTGGTGTAAGGTGTGTCATGACCTGACTGTTAGAAAATTGTGTTTGTGTGTGTGTGTGTGTGTGTGTGTGTGTGTGTGTGTGTGTGTGTGTGTGTGTGTGTGTGTGCGCGCGTGCGTGCATCCGTGCGTGCGTGTTTGTGTGTGTGTGGCTGAATGGCATTCAAGTCAAAAAGAACGATTAATACTGGAAAAGCTTGTTTTTCTTTAATTTTTCAATAAATGACAAATAAATTATAGATTCTCCAACAGTTCCAAGGAGCACAAGAGAACATAATCATAACATTGTTTTTGAAAATATTGTATGTGCATGTGGCTTTTCATGAATTGATGCTGCGTTCACATCATTTCAGAGGTAATTAAACAAATTCCAACTATATGTGGATCTAATTTCCTTCATTCATAATTGGTAAATTCTAATGTAACATGAACCCTGCACAGGTAGGAAATCGATAAATCTGATGTGACTTGATTAAGGCATGAGAATGAGCCCAGTGCAAAGGCAGGCTGTGTTTCCATTCCCCACAGGTGCTTCTTGGTGAATTACAATCCTTAGCATTAGCTTGTATTAGTAGAAAAGTGAAACAACATTTGCATGTTGCTGTCATCATATTTAGGTGGTTGGATGACACCACAGTTCATTGTGGTCAATGACTCTCAGTCAGAAGCCTTCACACTCTAAAGCACTTTTGAAAGACTTACCGTATTGGCCTGAATATAAGACGGCCCTGATTATAAGACGACCCCCTCTTTTTCAAGACTCAAGTTTGAAAAAAGACTTTTTGAACACCAAGTTAAATCTTTATACAGAAAATAATTACAGTATACCTGAAAAAAATTGATTATAACAATATATTAGAGAGAAACAGCATGTTATTTTGCCTCATTCAAATCATGAAAAAGCTGTCTATCACATCTGGAGCTCTTGGAAGCGGCCGCTCTGAGGACCACGGAAAGCTTTGAGCATGTTTTAGGTGATTTCTTTGAGCTCTCCATCTCCGTACATTACACTCTGTGACACCATATTTCAAAGCCGCTTTGCAGTTGTTTGAAGACTGTACCTCATTTATCACCATCATCTTGAAGTTTGCATCATAACTTCTCCTCAGCTGCCGGTTAACCTGGCCGATCTTCGACCCACTTTTCTCCAGATTGTCGCTACGTTTCTCCATTTTCTGTTATCTCTTCTCTTATTTTCTTCTCTTTTCTTTCTTACCGCAATGTTTCTTTTTCTTCTTCGTGACAGGGGCGTCTTCTTTGTGACTCCCCCAGGCTTTCGCCTGGGAAGTTACTTCAGCATTCGCTTTAAAGATATCTGGCGCCATCTAGCGTTGTGCATGGGTATAATGTCTAGACCCCGAATGTAAGACGACCCCCACTTTTTCAGTCTTATTTCAATGCAAAAAACACCGTTTTATATTCGGGCCAATACTTATTTGTGAAATAACGGTTCAGTCATGCCACAACTATCTCTCAGTAAATTAAATAAATCCTTGAGAAAGTATAATGAAAGTGACTCCTGGCTTCAATTCAGCCTGACAATGAGAATGCATAAATTCTGAGGAAAAAGGACAGAATTGTTTCCTTTAACAGAAATTGTATGACAGGTCAGCAGGTATTTAACAAACTGAGCATAAAGTAGATAACACTGAGGCAAAAGGACACTCTACTGAGAGATTAATTAAGAAAATACCAGTTTGCTTTAGCTTTTTTTTCTGTTGAGTGAATCTCATAGGTACCAGAGTCTTTTAATAGTTGCAATCGTTTCAGACTGATTGGATGACTTTTGTGACATTTATTTCTGTTTCAGCTGCAAAGTTAGATGACACAGATACGGATGAAAACTAGCTGGTGCAGTGAATTTTCACAAAGCAATTATTGATAAGCTGTAAATATGTCTGATTATGTGTGTATTTTCTGCACAGCTACAAAACTAAAGGCAAAGTGTGAATGAAACGTACATTGCTCTTGTCATATATGGAAATCTGCATGGATGTCAGTCATAAACTGAAGAACTCCTAGCTGAACGTTCACACTTGTATCCCATATTTACAACAGTCATACTGATAAACAACAGGATGTGTCACCAGTACGGATGTTCATTATGAAAACTAAATGAATCATGTTGGAAATTAATTTGCATTATTTTCTTAGTAATTCTAGTTTAGCGATGGCCATCTGGATTTTGTAAATGCAAAAAAAACCCCAAAAAACTGGTTTTGATTTAAATATTTTCCCATTGAATTTAAAGCTACATGTCTTCCCGTTGTTGTTGTTGCTTTCCTCCGTATTTGACTCAATCTGTTATTGCTGTCAAACACTGATGTGAACATGCTCAATGACAGATAAGCCACATGTAATAGAATATAGAAAATCATAAAACAACAGTAGGAGTGTAAAAAGGTAGATGTTTCAAACATCTTCAGTCCATATGCTGTGTTATATATGACAGCCTCAGGGCATTTATGTTTATGAGTTGGTGCATAATGCAGTATTGAGCGTGGGAATTTATATAGAATATTTCATATAAAGTACTTAGATGTCTTAGAGGGATAAAACACAATTAGTCGTTTATCAAAAAGCCCATAATAGCACTCAGTGATTCACCAGGGAGCATGGGTGGGTTTTTTGATGGCTGCCATATTTCAGTCTATAATCGAATTAGGGAGGAGGTTAATGGCAATCATTTACCTTCCACCATCTACATCAAGATGCTGCCATTATATCTGTCGTTACATATTTCCTCTCCTGTTGTAGTCAAATGTCATTGTCACTTGAGACTTAAGTTGTTTATTAACATTTACCTTTTAAATCAGTCAGGAGGTCAACTTTCTGCCCTCAGGTCACGTGTGGTCTAACTGTTGATGAGGTTAAAAGTGTAACATTTGTGTTGTGCTGTCTCCATCTCCCCCCCACAGTCAGTCATTATGCCCATTTTGTCGCTTGTCTTCACTAGTGCGCTGCTCACACAGTCCCAGTGGCAAATTGTTAAAAAAAATAATAATAAAACACCAGAGATGTAGGATGATAGCGACTGTGTGGCCTCAAGTGTTTCCAGGGTTTTGATAACACAATGCTGGGTCATTATTAAGATCATCATCACTCCTGGTCAGAAATGAGATCTTGAATATGACAAGAATATTTGACAAAAGGGTTGCCAGGGGACAAATAACCGCAAACAAATAAAACAGTGGAAGTATTGCAAAATGTGTGTGTGTGGGGGGGCGGGGGGGATCACTTCAGATCCTCAGCGAGGGCAATGCAGCGAGTCTCTAGGCACCTCAGGAGTGTGTTACAGTTGCTTCCATTTGCATTGTGGTATCATGTTTTATGGATGATGTCAGGTTTTCACATGAGATGCAGGTGTATGATAGTGTGGGAGGCCATTGGTGAGTCATGCCAGTTTAACAGTGTGGGCAGTGTTACTCTTAAACATGACCGCTGGATTCACAGATGGTCCCTCCTGGATGCTTTGAAGGATTATACAGATGTTCTTCATTCTTCTGCAGTCCTATTCTGCTGAGACGGTAACAGTAGTGCTAGGTTACATCTGTGCATTGAGTTAAATGCTGGTGGAATGCCTAAATGATGCTGATGATTGGCAGCAAGCATTATCTAAAGCACAAGTGGTAGTAGTGGTACTAGTGGCACAATTAATCAGTGTTTTCCCTAGAAATATTTAATCCTGGTGGACAAAGACGACAGAGTCTATGAACAAGCATCATACCTTTGGGTTATTTCCATGTTAAACAATTAAACAAATTAATCACATGGAGAGAATGACTAAGTAAACTGATTTTATTGTACACATACACACTTCACTCAATTGGAAATAGAGTGAATTAAATAAATTCTCCTGTGAACTAAGATTACTTGGAAAATAATGAATTCAAACATTTATATATGACATAAATTCCTATGAATTTATGTTAACTTCTGTAGCCTTCTTGTCCTAGCCATGTTTGATAATTGGAAACGATAGGACACCCTGGTCATGGACAAGGCATAATGCAGCTCCCTAACGGATGTCATTAACATGGAGAAATATTCAATCAGCATCTGGTGTTCTTCCACAGGACAAACCTGATGCAGCACTGTGAAGGCTGCTCTGCATACAGTCTGTGTTATCTGAGCGACATATGGCCAGTATCGCCACATCTCCTCTCCTTACTATTATTATACTAAAAACCAATATATATCCTCTCCCACCCCCATCCAAATATCTATTTTAATATTTAAGTTGCAGATTATGATATAAATCATAATCCAATTGTGCATACTGATGAAACATTATACCTTTTTCCATGCCTAGGGTATATGTATTTCCTTTGGCACAATATATATATTGGCACAATGTTGAAAATTTCCATGAATTATGCCAATGTAGGAAAAAGGGCCCAGAATTTGATCCCTAACTGCGTCTGCCTAAAAATGTAATCACCTTTTCATTGGTTAGCTCTGACAGAAAGCTGTGGAGGCTAACTTTTCCCACTATGACCAGTTTGATGAAACTTTCTCTCACAAATGCACACCTATTATAGAGATACATTTCTGAAATAGATACCGGTACATTAATAATTTGATTATTGTTAACATGATATTGTTACATACAATATATACATTGGCTCTTTCTGCAAGACAGCAAGCATGCAAATAAATTATTGTCAGAGTGTGAAAGCTGTAAGAGGATGTGTCCTTTGTATCAGCCCTCATATGTTTCAGTGTCAACACAATAGCAGAAACAAAGCTTTTCATGCCCATAAATGATCCCAACGTTGGAGCCAACATAGAAAAATCAAACCTGTCTCCTGTCCCACTACTTCTTTTTGTCTCCTATTGAAGAAAAGACGTTCCAACTATGCTGCCAAGCTATATTTAGTCATACGATGTACTGTGATCCTATCAGCACTCATCCCTATGAGCTTTGTTAATACAGATTCTGGCTCCACTGTAGAAGCCTGCCTGGGGATTGCTTTCTAGATTTAGTTTGGCCCTCACCTAATCTTCTCCTCCGCGCTGTTGCACTGTTTCTTCCAATTTCTTCATTCTCGCTCCATTTCTCTTCATCTATCTCTTCCTGTCTGTTTCTCTGTTTTCCTGACTGTGACGCGTTTCTTTTTTGTGTGTGCGCTCTTCTGAAGCAGTCGGTGTAGGAGGAGGAGGAGTGTGGCAGGACGGCATGATTATTCATCCGCAGAAACGCAGAGAGCTTCTTTTTTTTTTTTACTTACTCACCTACTTAACCCACGGCCAGTTTGCTTATCTGTGATTACTGAATTCATCAGCACTCTTCGCTTCATCCCTCCACACAAACACACAGGAGTGTCCTCAGAGACAAAGAGATCTCAGATGGAAACTCAGGAAAAGCTTCATACACAGGAACTACATTTACACCGAAAGAAGTCTAAATTTTGCACATGTAGCATATATTCACTCATAACTTCCACTGCAGGAGCAGATTTTGTACCCTGCTTTGACCGTAAACATCACCTGAATTTGGCATGTGCATTTTTTTTGCGTTGTTTATGCAAACCTGTGTTGTGTGTTTCCCAATAGACCATTATAAACCAAATTGATATTATGCAAATATGGACAGAAAATGAGCACAAGGGACGAGTGCTGAACTATTGGGACAGTCAAGGCTGCCAGCAGCACAAATTAATTGTGTCCTGGCATGTGAGGCCGGAGGAGGAAAGAGCAGAAGGGGGGTTTATTCCTCTAGGTGCAGCCGGGAGTTCTAGATCTGGTGATTAGGCTGTGAGGTCGAGCTACTCAGCGGAAATCTCCTCTGAATTCTGAGGAAGCGCTGAAGGCATGTTCTTCACTGCATCATAAAAGGAGAAACTTTTTTTACGTGCAGGCTTAGATACAACTGGCAGTACACAAAAGATGATTTCAAGGTCCTTTGATTTCAATCCAGTCTCTCGTTTGAAATAGCTCTTTTTAGGCAGACCAGAAGAGTTTTGAACAGTTCAAACTTTTATTCAGCACCTTATGTGTTACACGTCAGCATGAGTCTTCCATTCTGCATGCAAAAAATGTCTAATGTAGTCTGATGTGTAATCTAAAAAAATTATGAATAGCGTTAAAAACAGCAAACCTGCTTCAGTTAAGTACTCCTATTTGTTGTGTTACTCACAATCCACATGAAAACAACTGGCTGAAATTCTAATTTCTTCAAGATATATTGCAAGGAGAAAAATGCCCAAGGCTGTATTTCAGCCTAAGGTGCTGCATTATTCACGAGATAGTCTGCAGTGGGTTTTTGGTGAACAACATGAAAACACACCTCCCATCCCTGACAGACAATGTATAAATATGACATGATACGCGTAGACCCATCCCTCAGCGATGGCTGCCGGCTCCTTAAAGAAAGCATGCTCTGCTTTCTCAACTAGCGTCATAGGTAGATATTCATGTATGCAAGAAACTGTTCATAGCATTAATAAGCAGATATTGACATCAAAAGTAATTCTGTGGTTAACAGAACAGCAAAGCACTGGGTGTAGAGAAATTAACCCCCATAGGAATTGTAAATGCCGTGTTTAATAAGTATACAGTGAATAAAAAACTGAAAGAAGGCAATAGGTTTCTCATTTCTTTTTCTTTTTGTCAGCACTGCAGCTTCGATATTGAGATAAACTTTCCATCAAAGCAATTGGTTTTCGAAAGAGAGGTATTCTATATTAACAGGAAACAATATATGGAACTATATGTACTTTTATTAGCCAAAAAAGAATGCTGATTTGAAAAAAAATGGTCTGTGTAATAATTCTGTACAGCTTCTTTTTTAGAATAACCTGTTTTTTAAGATGCAATATGTAACATTAAACACAAAAAATGTATTTGCATTGAAAATGCATGTGTAATGTGTTTAATTTGAGGCTATAATTGATCACTTAGATTGTACTGATAGGGATTAAGTTGGTTTGTTAAATATTTGATAGGTCATCAAGCTTGTGAATACTAAAAGATCTAAGCGCTTAACTAAATCCAAGCAAGTCATCAAGCCATAGCTCAAACAACTGCCATCTGACTGATTTAATTGCGCTGAAAGCATCCTTCATGCCACCACTGCATAAATACAACCACTGTGTTCCAGGTCGAGTTTACAACCATAACAAGCATTCTGCAAGACACCCAAGACATATAAATGAGCTGATTCTAATAAAACACTGCCTTCAAGGTGTTGCTCCTTATGCAGCTCCCGTGAAGTGCTTCCAGCACAGCGGTTAAGGCTTAACCTGGGAATTCTTTAATTGCATTAATTGGTAATCACAGCACACTGTGATCCCCCCACGGAAGATGTGTTTCTTTCCATTTGTGTCAATCAAATTTGCTGTGCTTAACCTCTGTAACCTGTCAGTCATCTGATTAAATACTGGAATCCATGCAGAATAGATGGTGGAATTCTAGAGATTTAACGGGCCAGTTTCAACAATTTTCAAGAAAGATTTTTAGTTTGACTTTCACCAATTTAGGATAGTTCCACACGATGATAAATTTTATAGTCAGAGAACCCTCAGCTGCCTAACTAGAGGTTGTGTAACCTGTTGTTGTTTTTATTTGTTTGCTTTTTGGAAAAGTAAACCATTGTAAAGTCAATAAATACTGTACCATATAGTGTAACAAAGAGTTGCCTCAAACTCAACTATTTCAGTCAACATTATGTTAGAGCAAAGTTCAAGCCTGAAAACTTTTAAAATACTGTATATTTAGGTGTATTTCTGATGTTTTACAACCTGAAATTGAAATAATCTTTTTTCTAGGAATTTGCAACAGAGTAAGGAATCGCTCCACCTTTAACAGAATATCATTTCCCCTTCCAATTTCTTATATTTGGTAACTCCAGCATCTGTCCTCACATGCACTCATCTGTCGACACCCACTTAGAGCAACAGTTGCTAGGTAACAGTTCACGCCAGCATGTGCATATTGTGTTTTATATCAAGACAATATTGGGTGTGCAATGAATCCACAATAAAATTAAGAGTTGTACAAGAGTTCTGCTAAAATTCTACATATAGAACAAGTTGCTCTTACCAGTTTTAGTACCTTAATATGATTACCAAATATCCAACTATAATGACTCACACTATTACACCAAGGAGAGTAATATAATTGCAGTAATGTGCTGTTTAGTAGCAATTAGTTGCATTTAGCTGCAAACTTAGCTGACAAAAGCTCCCCCTTTCCCCTTATGTGGCCCAGAAACCCATGGCTGAACTGTTCTCAGTAAATATTCTGCTATGTAATCAAAGCCTAAAGGGGATTTCTAATTAGGTAAGGAACCAGCATTGAAGATGGGATGGGAATGAGTATAGTGTAGGAAGTGTGGAGGAGAAGCTGATTAGGGAATGGAGAAACGGGAAGCAAATACGAGGAGAGAGGAGGGGAAAGGGGGAAACAGCGGAAGATGACAGGATGACTGGGGACTTATCAATTACTAGTAGTGGCAGCAACTAGAAACAGTCATAAGAATAGCATGTAGAGAAGGACTCACCGTTTTAGAGATACCAGAAGTTCAAATGAGACAAAAATGTATGTGGTGAACAGTTGGGATTGGAAGGAGATGTCTGCACCAGGAGCTGAAGCTGCATTGACTGAACGATGAGGATAAAAAAGCCCTCATTAATGCCTGTAAACATAATCTGGGCAACCTTCTTACCACCTTATGCCTGCAAACCTGCCAGTTGGCCTGCCATAAAATATGCATATGCAATGGATGGTGTTCCAGAGCGGCCATGTTCTGTGCCGCCTCATTCCAACACAGCGGTCCTTTGAGCAGGTATGAGACGATGGTGATGCGGTCAGGGACTGGGGTCAGCCAGCCCTGCAGACCCCATACGTGCCCAGACTTTCACCACAAACCCCTCAGGCCTGATAGTCGATGAGCCCTGCGATTGCTCTGCCACTTTCACTTTGGGAGCTCAGGATTTGAGAGTCAGAGTGCAGGGATGCCATGGTACCTTCATACAATATTAGAAATAAAACAAATTGGGGATTTGTTGGCTGCTTCAACATATTTCGGGAGCTGCTTTCTATTCAACATTAAAGACAAGGAATCCCAGCAACATCTGTGGATAGAAATTTATTTTGAAAAGTAGAAATTGGGGTGTTTCAAGAGTATTTTCTTTGTTTTGTATTTATTTGCAATTCACACAGGCAGTGTAGGCTTTCAATAAATCTTACTTGCAAATGATGCATGGGAGTGGGTTCACAGGGATGTAGGGAGGTAAGGTAAGTTAGAAAGCACCGAGTCAACGAAAATAAAATAAACATATTTCAAAAAAGCTTTCTCAGAAAAGTTAGACAAGACATTCCCTTGAACCCAACAATTTTAAAGGCAGTGCACCACTTTATGGAAAAAATTCTTAACATTTTGACAGCATAAATCTATGTTCAGAGGAGCAGAGCACCTGTATGATCAGTGATGCACAAACAAACTGTAATTCATTGCTCTCTTAAAGTGAAGACACACTGTAATGAATCCGGCTACTCAATCAATGGAGAACACTGAAATGACAACAGCGATGTCTAAATTAGAAGCTACCATGTGTTTTCCTATTGAAGATTACCAAAGTGATTATTTTGGTAGCTGAAACACCATCATATTAAATAATTGGCTCTCATGTGAAGAATGGCTCTCAAGAGATTCAAAGGAGCATGAATTCTTCATCAGTCTTTTATCTTCAGATGTGACTAATCAGCAATGAGCAGAATCACATCAAAGATAGATGATGGAAAACTGAAAATTTAAATCCCACTTAAAATGAGAACATGGACAGGCAAGCGCTGCGTTGTTGGAATTCTTATTGCTTCATGCCTACGAATTATTCCAATCCAAACAGAAGGAGAAAAAAGTGAGGCAGGTGATTGTTTGACTTTAAATATCAGAGAATCTGATTACATAACCAGATTAATTCCATGATATTTAATTGAGTCGAGTCAATATGTTTGATCGATCATCCTAAAGCTTCTTGATCATTTCATAAACCCCTAAACACGAGTTTCCACTGCTCCAACATCTGTCCCTCTTCCCTCAATCCCAGTTCCATTCATTGCACTGTGGGAATTATCATTCCCTTTTTCTGAAGCGTAAACATATGAGCAGATTTTTTTTTTCTTTTTGGCCACCTTTTTTTTTTAGATGATGAAAAATCCTTGAGGTTGGATGCTATTTTGATCTAAATGCAGGATGATTTCAACAGTGTTGGTGTGATCAGCATACTGAGTGACAACACTCTAATAATGCAGGAGCAGACCAACTGGGAGAGAGAGGAAGCGGGATCAAAATGAAATTAACGAGCAACTTAAAATGAAATTATAAACATGGGAGAATAAAAAGCATGCAGCCAAAAATAACTGTCACGGAGAAATTCAGCCATCAGTCTTCATAGTGAAGGTGTTCTGAAGTCTATGAGAGAGGTTTTTGAGAATGAAACTATAAGAATAAAGTAAATACAATCCCAACTAACATCGGGAAGGAAAACAAATGAGCAAGTAATTAGTTGTTTTTAGTAGGATGATGCATTAGTAGTGGCAACCGTAGCTAAGCATGACATTATGATAAATTCATGATTAAAAACACAGCATGATAGATTATTATACTATTTTAAAAGTCACAAAAAATTGAAACATTTGCATCTCAAGGCAGTCGTGATTGATTGCTACAAATTCTGATTCAGAACTATTTAGGTAAAGCTAATTACTGAAAGGGTCAAAGGATTAAATAATTACAAATTGCTTCAATTTAAACAGAATCTTGTGTCATTTATCAAGTATTGAATTTTTTACTATATTATAGACTTTGATCACTGACTTTATTTCAGAAGTGTTCTTCAGAAAATACTTGTCAGATAAGAATTAAATCTCTCATTTGTTCGTCGTTTCTTCTCTTGAATTTTAGTTACTGCTTTACTGTATAACTTATGCAGTACTATTTAATTAATGTTTTATCACTGCAGATTGAGATGACAACTTAAAACACAATGTTTTGTTCAACCAAAATTGTCATACTGGAAAGGGCACACATGACTGTATATCAAGGTCTCATTATGAGATTGATTAAATTTATGATTAATTTTAGTGTCTCTTGCCTAACGGTTTTGGCTCGACAACCCATAAATTCAAATTAATAAATTTTGGTTTACTCAACAGCCTGCTGCAAAAGGCCCTAAAATCCTGCACTCCAATATATCTGCCCATTACCGAAAGAGATGGGCAAAGTTAGCCACTGAATGGTAAAAGTGGTGAAGACTGAGACAGGTATTCCTCATGAGAACAGTAGGAGTTTAAAATGCAGTTGAAAAAAAGTACAGCAAAAGGAGAGCGAAAATGGGAATTTTGGAAGTGTACATGTGGAAAAATTGGATTTTATGTCATGTGGTAACATGTCCTACTTTGAACAAAAACCTATTATTGAACTGTTATATTTCTCCTACCATTCATCTATCCCTTCATCCTTTCATTGTGCTCGGTACATTTCAACTTTTAGACTGAAGTTTGATTTCAGAAATTGTTTTTCCACTCCAAGCAAAAATAACATAACACCCAGCAAGTCTTATCAATAAAGAGAGATCAATATTTACTGCGATTACATGGTTTGTGACACCCATAATAGCAGCTAGCAACTGCAGTCAAAACTGAAATGATCTAGCAATTGTTGCTGAAACATGAACAGAAAGAGAAACGTTACAACCTTAAAAATTGTTTTGATAAATAGCTGATACGTGTTTTATTCAAGCATTTCACAGGTGATGATAAGAAGGGTGGAAAAGATGCAGAAACATCACAGAGTGAGCAGTAGAGAGAATGTCTTATGTAATCAACTCACCTTAGAAAAAAGTGTCTTTTTCTGAACGATGGGTTTTCATTTTTAGAATCACAGTGTTGGAATGAATTGAATATTATATAATATTATAAAAAGGTGCAAGCTCTATACGAAAAGACACCAGGTCTATTTTATTTTAATTTATTTTACTTTATTTTGGCTACTCAAAAGTAGATTCCAGGCTGCTTTAACTGCCAGTTTGATGCAGGATCAATGCTTCTGTTATCACCCCAGGTATCGTTGAATCAGTCAGGTCAATAGGTTTAAATCGTGTATTGACAGAGGTTCTGTCTCTAATTTGTGTTATTGTGCCTTCAAGGCATTTCAGCATCACACCCTGAATAACAGCTTTAGAGAGACACGCATTCCTCTCAGAGGAAATGTTTATGCATTCTGTTGCATTAAGAATGCATGCAGGTCTTTTGATTAAGGCAGGCTTTTGCATTGCATGAAGGTTATGTTTTGAGCACCTTGAAAAGATTTACATATTTGCTATTACATCAGCCTATCAGTGGCACACTGGGGTAAAATTAATCTGATATTGCTTTAATTAACATGGACGGTGATTATTAGCAATTTGATCAGGAATTTCATTTCATTGTTTCATTCTTTGTCGTGTTTTTAAAGAAAATCTTATATTTTGATTGTTTCCTCTTCCCCTGATGTTACTTCCATATTTACAATCCAAACCAGTGATTGCCCTTTACATCTCGACAGGAAGCACCATCCATCGGTCAATAGCAATGCTGTCATTATCACCACACTATGAATCTCTGCACAGCTTGACAGGCATGAAAAAAGATGCAGCCAGCCAGCAGGAAGTGAGGCCTATGATCCCAGAGCACATGGTCCCCTCGGCCGAGTGCTGAGCTGAAGCTCTGATGGAGAAGGTAATTAAAGGTGATGAGGTCATTAATAGTGTATCAGACAATATGTGTGTGCGTGCAGAGAGCATGGGTGTATAACATATATCTGGGTCTAATACGGAACACATTATTTCTGTCTGTCGGACTGCATTCAACTGTAAGAACCTGCAAATGCATCTTCAGCATCCATTAAACTTTCAAGTCTATTAATGCTTATGAACAACAGGATGAACAACAGGATGTTGTTCATACAGTCCCATCCATTACTTTCAGGAAAATCTCCAAAGCTTCCAGAGTAAATGAACTGTCTGGCCATAACAAGTGCTTCGTAACTCCAGTTGGTAGTTGTCAAATTCACATTCATGTGCAAAACAAAGGCCCATCAGTTACTGTTAAGTGCAGTAGGTGTGTGCTCAGTGGGTTGGCAGGTCAGCTATTTCAATCACAGTGAAGAACAAAGTTAAATCATAGTCACGACAAGAAACACTTATTTTTAGCATTCAATTGTTGCTATTTAGGAAATTTCCATTCCATTCCATGTACTGTATGTGCAGTATGTGTAGAAGTATGGCTTAGTAGCTATTTCTTTCTCACCAATGCAAAAAAACAGACAATTAGTTCAGTAGCCTATGGCAATAGTTTTTCTGTCTGTTTGCTTTCAACACCTGAGAAAGAAAAGAATATGAGGAAAGAGATTGGAAACACTGGGGAATGTGTGATTTGGAGAATGAATGAGGATGGGGGGAGTCAGAAGCAAAAGCCCAAGTAAGGAGACAGTAGAGTGTTGTGTGAGGTGAAAACAAATTAGTACTCGGGCCTATTCTTCCCTCTGTGAATAATTTGGAGGACAGTTTTTTCTTTCTTTCTTTTTTTCAGGTGTTGCTTTGCCTAAACCAGCAAGGATAATGGAGCAGAGATGCAAAAACTCTAAATGAACTTTGTAAAGTCTACCAGCCTCACTCAGTGTGAACAAGGAGCTTAAGAAGAGCAAAGGAGGCACACTGCCTTGTTCTGGATTTACCATGCAAAATGTATTTAGTCACACATGGATTAAGGGCAACAAAGACATTTTAACACCAGTAACCTCCCTCAAAAATGTTTTCCTGCCCACAAGATTCGCCTTGACTCTAGAGAATAAAGTGAGTGTCAGCAGTGACCGTTTGGTTTGAATGGATGGGTCCACTTTTAAAAGCAGGAATCAGAGAACTGGACATAGACTGAAATTTAACTCTGCATGCATCTACTGACTGACCACAAACTGTATATTGTTATCCAAGACCAGGTTGCTAAGCTATCTAACTATCCATCACCATCACCCCTTGAGGTCTTAGGTCTCAAGGTTCATATAAATCAACTCAAATGTTTGTGTTCCCAAAGCTGTGGAAGGGTGGAGCAAGTACAGTAAGTGTCTTAGATTAAACAATGAAGGTAATTTTCTCTCAAAGAAAATGTGTAATATATATTAAAAAATGTATCCACACACCTGCAATTGGCCATTCAGCACTTTACACTTGTAAACTGCACAGAAAACCAAGACATTTTGTCTTTTTGATGGTAAATGGGCCAATAAGAATAAAGTTCATGTTTAAACTACTGATTAGATAGATGACTTTGGGTCAGATATTATCAACTGTCATGAAATTGAGGGCAATCATTATTCTTTGCTCCATGACAATATACGCCAATATTTAGATTTATTGATAAGGATCTGCACAACGGTAAAGAGGGCAAGTATTCCGGCCTGAAAGGGTGGAATCAGCAAAAGACAGGATAGCAAATAGACAACAATCACAAAAATTTGATATTTCTGGTGCAATGTCTGTGTTACAATGCACAATACATTAGGGGTTGTTACGTTTTTCTTCCCACCTTCCACACTTTTTGTGAAAAGTTCTTGTTAACATTTTAATCTTAGAGGTTTCCTACATTTCTTAGAATTGTCTTGGGTATAGCAGTGACAGTTTTTCCCATTTAAAAAGCTGAGTCTTGTTTCACTCAAATGCTGCATGTCCTCTGAGTTGCATCATGGCCTATTAACGCTGCAGCTGCAGAAGGATAAAACAACCCCTCTGCAGTGAGTGCAGTATGTGCTTGTGATAGAATTTTTTTTTCTCAGACAATAGAAATAGACACAGAACTTCAATACTATGTCAATAGTATGGTTTGAACAACAAATGGAAAATGATTTTGCTGGGTTTTTTTTGCTGTGAATAAATTTCTACATTATTTTCTTTGTTCTACCAGGGTTTAAAAATATAGAAAAAAATGTAGATATTTATATTGCAAACATGAATAGTTAAGTGTCAAAACGTAGGTTTTCTCAAAAATCTGCAAATTTATAATTAAGTATTGAAGATTCATGATTTTGACTCTTAGCATCTGAATATTGCATCAGATATTAGAATACTGACTCTTTCATTCATAGCCTTGACAAAAGTCACTTGCGTTTACAAATTTTGAATTACATTTCAAGATCATAAAATAAAAACGAGTCATTCTTATTTATAATGGATCTGTGTTTTCAATGTGGTAGAGGAAATCTCTTCAGCAAATATGTCATTTGTAATTTCCTTGTGAATGTTTTTGAGAACCTGATCAATCAGTAGAGTTTAATTTGTAGAGTTACACCATCTCCTCACTCTATTCTAGCTATGACAACATATTATTTTACAAAAGTCTCTGTGTAAAATGAGTTTACGCTAATTAAAGACATTGCACCTCATCGCTGAATTCTCCCATCTAATAGGCATTTGGACGACGACCGCTGAGAGATAAAAGTTGATTTAGGAAAAGAAATAAAAAGAATTGGGTTATAGTCATGAAAATCCATTTTGTGATCAGCACGACTCAAAGCAAAATAGACCATTCGGGAGATTACGTCCTGAGAGTTAGCCTCACTTTAACTGTTTAACACTCTCAAAGGGAATTAACTGCTTGTGTTCAAGTGTCACATGCTTATAGGAAAATCCAAAATCCAAAACAGGGTACTGGAAGAAAAAGTTTGACTGAGTAAAAGTTCTTAACAGGTTAGTTCCATTTAGAGTATAAAATAAATCCTAAGCAGTCCAGCAGCAAATCCATTCAGACAAAAAAGAATGCAAAACATATTCCAACGGTGACCGAGGAGACAAAACACCCCAGACTGATGCTTTCCTTTGTTAAAAGCATCGCCACAAACTTTATATCACCCTCTGGGCTCGGCTGTTCTTATTCTGTTTTTTAGCCCTGACAGAAGTTTCACATTTCCTTTATTCCTCCTCTCCTCTTCTTCTTTGTTCCTCTACCTTTGTAGTCAACGAGTCATCTCAGAAGTACCACTGTCCTCCACCAACAAGGACTACATTTATCTACACAGTACCTCCACATTATTGTCTACTATGCTAATAACTTTCCCAGTAACATATTGGCAGCCTCTTATTTGTTTTATGTGTTATGTATGTTTTTATGTATGTAATGTATTCTTTAGTGCGTGTTTTTTGCATTATGGATTCCTAATAAAGGTAAGCCCATGTGATGCCTCTTGAGGCATCACATGGGCATACCTGAGTATGTACATATGATAAATATGTATGTATGTATGTACAGGGAGTGCAGAATTATTAGGCAAGTTGTATTTTTGAGGATTCATTTTATTATTGAACAACCACAATTTTCTTAATAAACCTAAAAGACTCATTAATATCAAAGCTGAATATTTTTGGAAGTTGGAGTGGGACTTTTTTAGTTTTAGCTATTTTAGGAGGATATCTGTGTGTGCAGGTGATTATTACTGTGCATAATTACCTGTATTAGGCAACTCAACAAAAAACAAATATATACACATTTCAATTACTTATTTTCACCAGGGAAACCAATAGAACAGCTCAATATTCACAAATATACATTTCATTAAGAACATGATTGTTGTTCAATAATGAAAATTAATCCTCAAAAATACAACTTGCCTAATAGTTTGCACTCCCTGTATGTATGTATATATGTATGCATGTGTCTGTCTGTCTGTCTGTCTGTCTGTCTGTCTGTCTGTCTGTCTGTCTGTCTGTCTGTCTGTCTGTCTGTCTGTCTGTCTGTCTGTCTGTCTGTCTGTCTGTCTATCTATCTATCTATCTATCTATCTATCTATCTATCTATCTCATCTCATCATAAAACATTTATTATGCATCCATTGGTTGCTCGGAAATGTTAACTAGCAGGTTGTTAAAGTAGTGTTTGACTTTAAAAGCTTCAGAAGAACATTCTGCATGGATTGTGCCCCCAGGCTTGTGATAATGGCTTTCTGTCATTTCCTTTACACATTTCAGCACATCTTCCTCTCTCTAAAGACTATAATGCAAAGCACTACTGTGTCCCATCATTACAGTGTTCACAAAATGGGAACCACCATATTATCCCCGTATGTGTCATATTTCACAGCACGTGTGTTCCAAAGTCAGTCACATGGCATCTGAGCTGTAGTTTTAATGTTGCTGTTTTCTGAGTTGTTGTAAAGCCTCCCAGTGTGTAAATATTGTCTAACAGGGCTGTAGTTTTGCATTTTATCACTCAACTCTAGAATTTATAGTCTCTTAAGGGCCCTTTGGTCAAACCATGAGTAGGACTGTTAACCCCCGTCAACAACTTGTTGAATATTTTACATGAAGAGGAACTTGGTATATTCGTCCCAATGTTCCACCACAGATACTATCCTTATCCTATTGAGTCCACCCCTTCATAAGCAAAGATTCAAATGCATTCTTAACTTATTCATGCATGCAGATATTGAAGACAAATACCATAACTTTTACATCTGTTTTCATTTTTATACGCAGACAAAAGAAAAAAATCTGTCTGCGACTATTTGTATTCCTTTAGTGAACTGTCTTTCGCTCTCTCTCTCTCTCTCTCTCTCTCTCTCTCTCTCTCTCTCTCTCTCTCTCTCTCTCTCTCTCTCTCTCTCTCTCTCTCTCTCTCTCTCTCTCTCTCTCTCTCTCTCTCTCTCTCTCTCTCTCTCTCTCTCTCTCTCTGTTGAAATAATATCTGGTTGCAGTAGTTTGAAATGTGGGACGTATTATCATTACTAATGTACAATACAAGTAAACCTTTGCCCTCAGATGTCGCTCAAGTATCAAAAGCCCTTTTTGTCTTGTCATCTCACTGTGTTGCCTTGAACTGTCTGGCCAAACAACAGCAACCAGGGAAGCTTCGCAGGGACCTTCACACCAGAAGAAAGGAGGTCTTCTGTTGGTAAGCATTTCTGAAGCCACAGGATTCTTTCCTAGTTGGGCCGGCTTGCCCCCAATGCCTTATGCTGGTAGTTAATAACTTAGATCTCCAACAAGAAAAGCGGCCAGGCCAGGAGAGGACAAAATAGATATGAGAGAGGGGAAAGGAAAAACAAGAGGAAAAGAAATGGTGGGTCAAACAGAGACAGAGATAAAGAATAGAAGGAACTGACTTGAGATAGATGTTGTAGAAAAGATGTCAGGAAAATAATGGTGGGAAATATGGCTACTGGAAACATCTGTCCATTTATTTCCATTTTCAAAATTTAAGCTCACTATTTTAAGGCACAATGGGTAGCGCTCTTGCCTCACAACAAAAGTGTTCCTGGTTTGATGCCTTTCAGTGCAGTTTGTATGTTCTCCCCATGTTCATGTGGGATCTTTCTGGGTTCTCTGGTTTCCTCAGACATCCAAAAACATGCAACTTAGGTGAATTTGATAGAGTGTGAGTGTGTGCGAATGCTTGTCTTTGTATGTGGGGCCCTGTGATAAACTGGCGACTAATCCAGGGTGTTCCCCACCTTTCACTCAATGTAAACTGGGATAAACTCCAATGTAACCCATGACCCAGATTTGGGTAAGCAGGGGAAGAGGCCATTTCTGATCAACTTGTCTTCATAAAGATGAGTGAATGAGTGAGTGAGTGAGTGAGTGAGTGAGTGAGTGAGTGAGTGAGTGAGTGAGTGAAAATCTGACACTTTTATGAACCTAAATACTGTACCACCTGTGGGCAAAACTATCTACAAACGAGGTTATAGTAACAATAAAATCTGAATTATCTATAAGCGCAACTGAAACATTTCTCAGCCACTGAGAATGCTAAACCATGTGCCATCCTGGTTTTGATCTGAAGTATGGATAAACAGAAAGGCCACAACAGAAAGGGCATCTAGCTTAAAACAAGTGCCACGTCGGATACACAGCGCAACCATTGAACTCCTATACCGTGAAATGGAGATGGATGCTATACTGTGGCAACCGCTGATGGGAATCCCCAAGGGTAGAAAATAACTGGAAAAAGTGATGCCGCTGTAAGGTGATTGTCTCCATATTCTGTGCACATTAATGAAAATATAATTGAGCATTACATTACAATCCTGCCCTTGAACGCCAAGAGATCCTTCACATTGGATCAATGCACCCCAGCTTTTCTCACCATATTACTCTGTACATTAAACTATATTGTTATGCTGGAAATGCTCTGCTCTGCAAAGCTATGGATAATATTCATTGTATAAAACTTAGAACTGAGTTGTGCTTCTTTATCTATTCTATGATCTCATGTGTGGAAAAGAAAAATGTGTAAAACATGGGAAGACAAATTGCAAGTCCAGGCAGACACCATGGAGGGCTCGGATCTTTTGCTCCCTGATGTTGAAGATAAGACACTGAAACAGCCAGATTAAAATCAGAGAGGCCAAAGCACTTTGTTTTCCATGTGTCTTGTTAAGTCTAAGAGAACAACATTCCAAATAAAGGTTAAAAAAAAAAAAAAAGGTTTTGACAACATGCAAATATTTTGTGTGGAACAGTGAGACTGGGTAACAGCAGGAGAAATCTTATATCCCCATTTGATATTCATGTTTCTCCCTGTCGTTCCCTTGATCTTATGATCTCAGGACCAATACACATGCACAGATGCTGTGAATGAGCAAGTGTCTCAGAGCTCCTCATAATGTTCATACAACCCAACCCACACACTTAGCCTACTTTCACAGCAAGCCAAGCTCAGAATTAGTCATGTTAAAAAAAGGGAAAATCAAAATGCTGAAGAAAAGCAGGGCTAGATTATTATCCTCCTGCTGTTTGGTGGTTGTATATTCTGTCTGGTTGTCGCTGTGATTTCTTTATAACTGCATAGATACTGGTCTGAAATAAAACGTTATTATAAAAGCCGATCCTTGAGCTCCTATTTTGAAGGAACCTGTGAAGATGTCAATTATTTGATTGATATATTCACAGTCTGAGATAGGAGTCAATCTTACAAAGTCTTGTATATACGTATATCTGTCAGCACAGCCCTCTCCTGATGCACAAAGACCATATAACATCCAATCATCACCGCTGAAATGGTGACCACTGATCTTCGTCATGTTGAGGAAGACATAACTGAGTACCCTGAAGCATGTGAATAGGTCACGTGTTTCCTGGATGGAAGCCAGTACTGTAGAATAATGGAGTGCTCTCTTCGTTTCAGCATCCTACCGCGAATTGTCTTTATTTTCCCTGATAGCTATAGTAGGTCACCATTATATTGTGATCCTTCTGCGGTTAGCCCACCAGTGGGACTTCCTTTGCTTCCCTGCAAGCAAAGGCCATCACTTTGCTTGAGGACGATTTTGGTAACCAAAGACTGGATGTTACCATTGCTTCAATTTCTCTTTCTTCTCAGACTGGAATTGGTCGGTCTTTTCCATCTTCATGGAATTGCTGGAGAAATCTTTTTGTACCCACCTCAGGAATGGCAATTTTGCCTCTTAATATGAGCCAAATCCCCTTCTCAATAGCCCAAACCCCTTGGGTCGACACCTTTAGTCCTATCCTATTTTGGTACAGCCTACCCCATCTAGTTGATGGAGTACGCCCTAGACAAGTCACCAGGTCTTTACAAAGGCTCATAGAAAGATATACTGAATTCATGACTGCATTCATTATAGATTCACTAATAGTGCATTTTAGTGGTGGTGGGAGGAAAGCGGAGAACTTTGTTTCAACCTTAGGCCAAAATGTTATCAAATACCCCTGAATACCAACAGATGGACATACTAACAGCCACCGACCTCACGGAACACTCATCATCAGCCTCCACCCTGCCGTCACAGACAGAGGGAAGTCTGACTGAGCCTGGAGGTAGAGAATAGCAAAAGGGAGAGACAGTGTGGAGTAGTGACATGACCACTCTGCTCTGCTCCTCATCTGGCTTGCCTGTGGACAAAGCCCATCCATTAGAGTGCAGGTCACGCACTACCAGGAATACAGATGGGCTGGTGAGTCTTTCTTCCCTGCCACTCAATGATTTAAAAGGTGACATTAAACAAGAGAAACTACCTGCACGTTTGTTGAGCAGAGATGTGTACTCATTATATTTGGTTAGGATGTGAACGTGCAACTGCGTTCACGGATTTTAAAGCGGTGTATGCACACACTGTACTGCTTTCATTTGCTGCCCTTTTGTGGAGCTGTTTGCAGACCTGTGTAAATTTTCTCATACGCCAGGCTGTGTGTGTAAACAAGACACCAGTGAAAGCATTCATTTAGGCAGCAGAGCAGTGTGCTGTCACAGCTGAATGAGACAACATTGGGGACCAATTGAATGAATCAGAGTAAGAGCAAAATAATCTAAGGCTTTTAGTGCTTTTAGTGTAAAAAGACAACGTTGCTCATTCGTTTGACAGAGTGATGCTCCCTTATGCTCTTTGTAATGTGGTCAGTTCAGCTTCAATGTTAGATTGATGTTTTTTGAAAGCCAGGAAATGGAAGAAAATAAGTTGATCTAAGTTTTAACAATTATAATGGAAAAGACTGCTGAGCCTCTCACCTGTAAAAAAGTACTAGAAATACTAGAATTTACTTATCGTTTTGATACAGAGTACAAACACCTCACATATATAAGTTTTACATCATCATCATCGTCATCGATTGCTGTGAAGATGCAGTCATTCTGAATTTGATGCCAGCACATTAGATAGCCTACACAGTAGCTCTGGTGGACATGCTGCATCAGCATGTCAATCATCCTCTTTGGTATTCTGGTGTTGTATTGAGGTAAAACTCCACATTTTAAACTGACCTTTTATTGACACCGGTCCAAAGCACACCCGCACTACACACATTGTACAGTCAGCATCATAATCAGAATCATCATTGATTCATTCTCTCAACTATGGATTTGATCAGAATGTTGTTTCAAGTCTGAGGCACATATTTACTGCTCATAAATATATTTTAAATGTTTGAGAGGAAACATAAGTCTTTTTGATTTGTTTTAGTATGAACAAATGGTTTTCTAGGTGTCATCAATTTTATTCCTATTAGTAGTCGTAATTAATTATAGACTAATTAGTCCTTAACACAAGCACCTACACAGACGAAGTTTGCTTTCAGCTCTGGTATTTAAGTACTGTACAGCAGTTTTATGACAAATATGTTTGCTTTAATATTTAGTCTGTTGTAATGAAAACATTTCCATAATTTACTTCCAATGATAAGTATTGCTTCTGCAGCCCAAATCTGATTCATTATCATCAAATATTAAAAACACTTCAGCATTGTGTTGCACTGGGTATTTTATATTAATTTGGATAATTTAATATAAAATGTGAATCATACAAGTTAATTCACCTTTTATTTTGTAATGCTTCATTGATCTGCCGGAAGATAAAATGTCAGTTATTCAGGAAATCTCTTAAGCCTTTTTATGAATACATTAGTAGTGGGTCCTCAGGAACCAGTGGGTTTAGACTACTTGTCATTTTGCAGGTGCATCATGCTTAAAATGAGCGAACATGTGTCAATATTGGATATTTTCAGCTCTCACATTGACCACCCTCCAGTCCTTTGAGTGGAACAGCTATTGACATAAAAACTTTGACTCTGTATGAATGACGCATGACAATAATAATCCACTTACATAATTATTAGAGGTGTTTTAACTTATTTACCAGATCCAATTTTGGTTTAAAGGGTTGCAAATTAAAAACTCCTGTGAATAGAGAAAGAGGGACGCATCGTTCTAGTTTTTCATGTGAAATATTCACTATAAATGTTGTGGGGGGGGAAATCCTCTTAAATGTACAAACTGGAGGAGTTACTCTTTTCTATCTTCCCACATAGGTTTCATCAAAAGCATGGAGCTTTCCCTGAGACAAACATTTTTGCACATGCTCTTAGTAAAACCACACCTTGATTTAAATTCACTGATAAGGACCTTGGTCAGTGGTCAGTAAAGTAACTATCGAATCTCTTCCGATACTGTTTGGAGTTTATGTGTCTGCATCAGTGAGTCTAAGGCGTTTATCTCTCCAAAGACACTATGGCTCTTACAGCTTGAGGGGAAATCAGTAGGCAACATGGCTGATGAGAAGATGCACTTTTGTGTTTCTGTGTGGGTGTGTGCATCGGGGTCAGAAGCTGAGTAGTCGCACCACCTAGTGGCACACAGGCCTGTAATTTTCTTTCAACCAGGGAAAGACAAAGAATATTACGTACACCTGATGACCTGCGCTTCATTCTCTCTGCATAGATAACTTGGTAAGAGATGAATCATGAAATTAGGTGACAGATGGTTCAATATTGTTTTTTCCCACAAAGAAAGAAACAGTCTGGATGCAAACACACCAAGGAGAAGAGGATGAATATAGAAGAAGACTCAATTCACTTCTGTCTGGGTTGTGCAGTTTCACTGAAAGGCTTTTGTTTAACAGGTGTAAAGCGCTGATCCCATTCGCCCTCCATCCTTCTCTCTCAGGGGCAGATGTCCAATCAATCTTCCTCCTATTTACTCTCATCCACTTTCTCAACAATGATCATAACATGGGGAATTCTCCTGTTGATTTCCTACAAGCGGAGCACAGTCATGTATAATGCATTGAGGGAAATGAATGGCAGAGGTGCCTGTCATCTACAGCGGCAACATTGCCTTTTGGAATTTCAATTGCACTACATCCAAAGCATAATCACATATTTGCATGTTGTTAGACAAGACATAATAACATGTTGTGTGCCGCTACCCTGTCTTTTAAATTTAAAGCCTGAGTTTGACCGTAGTTGTTGTGGAATCATGTTGCCAGACAGTGTTTCACTACATTCCCCAGCCTCCCCAAGCTATTTCTAAGTTTGACTCTCAGCTTGCCACTGCAACAGGAATCCTTTGTTTCCATTATTCAGCAGTCAGTCAGGCTGAGGGGCCGCGTCCACAAACTGTCACCAGAGTGTTGTTAAGTATACTGACAACGGTTTAAACTTGCACTCCATCCTAGCCAGTTTGTCAGCGAGAGACATCGCTCACCACACACACTTCCACTAACAGCCGTCTAGGGTTACACAGACACACACACACACAAAGATGAATACATCGCTAAGCATTCGGTGTCTGGCCAACAGATGGAAACCAAAAGGACACAAAACATCACTTGCCTTTGGTTAAGTGTTTACCTCCAGTAGCTGCACGAATGAAAAAGCTCAACTTACAACTGAAAATTAAAGACAGCATTCTGGCTCGAAAAGTCAAAGAAAGAAAACACGTAGGGAGCCTGCTGAAAGTAGCATCTTGTTTTTGCGATACAACTATTTACATGTAACCAAAGACAATGTCCTTGAAACAGGTACAAACAGTTGTTGTTTTTTTCCACTTTATGCAATTTTTGTTTTTTTTTAAATGACAACTCAGAAATATTGTATAAAACAAAAATATCAGCTTCAGGGAAAAAGTAGTCTAAGCATTTTAAATGTCCATTAACCACTATATACAGGAGTATATACATTTGACTCCACTCAGGCCAGAATTTTGCAAAGTAATTAACAGTAAACTCTGTTGCAGTCATGTTCACCACAGCCCTACAAACCAAACTAATCTGCTAATACAGGTATGGCCGTTATTCAAATGAGTGATCTCACATGTGAAAGCAAAGAAGCAAGTTCCTGTGCTTCATCGCAGGTAAAATGACACCTCGAAAAAATAAATAACGCCAGGGTCAACTCATTACATCAAAGGCATAGACATGATAGACAACTGTATGTGGCTGGACATGCAGCGACTTGATTCCCACAGTTTGATTCATGGGAACAGAGATTTACAACTCCTCGTTTATTAAATGCAGGTTTCTGCATTACTTGGAGCTAAAAACCATGACTCATAGAAAAAAATCAGTCGCGCATGTGTGTGTGATGTCCAGCTGCTGAGCCGTCACATGGGCTATATATTAATGAGACTGACTGGAAACTTATGAGAAAAATGGACTCTTACCTGGTAGACATGAACAAAGGAGAAAGCATTAAATTAAATACAGTTTAAAACAATCAATTATAAATTCAATAGGAAGCATAACCATCATTTTTAAGTGACAAGTAACTCATATTCATTATGCCTGTGAAGTTAGATGTAGATTAAATGTAATTTGTTATGAACAAAAGACCAAATGCACAGTGGACATGAAAGAACTAAACAGTGTGTAATTTCCGAGTGTCATTATCAATCAAACAACACACCCCATAAATCGTTCAAAACATAACTCATAATTTAGCTTTCATAAAAATGCCCTCCAGGGAAAAGAAAAATCTAAAACCATGACAACACCTAGCTTGTACAGGTTACTAAATGAGCGGGCATAATGAGAACTTAGAAATCAAAAGCTTAAAATTTCTCCCTTAAACATTCAAGCAAACGTGTAGGTAAATAGATGTATGCACATTTACACATAGACATCTTCTGAACATCCATGAAAATAAAATGATTATTTTTACATGCTAATGAATTATTTCACACTTGGCTTCTATGTGGATGAGTAGAGATTAAAATTTAATGATCCATAAAATTTCATTTAAGAGGTTCACACTCCAGCTACGCAAGCAGGGATCAAGAATCAGACGGCAGGCACCACCTCGACAGCCTGTTGCTGTCAGACCTTTCGCGCCATTTCCGAAAGAGATCTGCTTGCAGTCCGCCTGACATCCCGTTGAGTATTCTGAAACTTGGGCTTGACTTGGCCTGACTTGCAGCTACCTGAGCACGGATCTCGATCTGACTCTGGATGTGGCATTTCAGTAGTCCAGTGGAACTGAAAGAACTCTGTGTCCATCAGCTACCAGGGCTTTGGTTCAGGCTGTGCTCCAGGAAGGAAGTGAAACTTTTTGAAGTGAAGGGAACGCTGCCACGTCTCCAATGACACCCCATTGTGTCTCCTGTTGGGTAGGGGTGCATGAGAAAAGCCTGGGATCCCTTCGATGTGCAGAGTGTGAGTTTGCATTCTGGTCGTCTGTTAACAGTGCTCCAGGTAGTCAATGACCCGTGAGATGGACTTCTGTCCGGTGGTGCCCATTGCACACTGCATGAAAACAGAATAGGAAAAACAAAAACTAATGAGAGAAAGACAACATGTACAATGGAGTAATCTTGATGCAGTCTTTTTTTTCTAAGGGTGTTTACAATTCTGTTGACTTGAAAGGGTTTTTTGTGAAACATATGGTTGAGTTCTGATGAGATGAGTCACATTCAACACTTCTGCAAAATACACATCTGTGACTCTGTAAATGTTCTATCTAATATTCATGCTTGAATTAATTTTAAATTACCATTCGTATCACTTCTTGGATAAGCAACAATCGCATTTAACTGATAACTTATTGATCACTGTACACAATCTAATAAAATCCAAGTGCCACTAGAGTATGTGTTAAGCAATATTAAACCAACTGAGAAGCTATTGAGAGATTGTAAATGGAAAACTATCAGAGCATTTTTAGATATTGGTCTTCACAGGCATTCCAGACATTATGTATCCTTCAAGCTCTGCGTTAATGATGTAAAAACAAATAAAAGCTTCTATTGTCATTCAAATCCTAATATATACTCAGGAGGAACAATAAAAGGGAGAAGAAGTAGAAACTGCAATGTTTAACTACAGAGACATTGTCTGTTGTGCAAAATCCCTGATCAGCAAAAGACTGATTAGATTCAGGCCAGAGGGCAGCAGAAGCAGAAATACAAATTTTAACTCTCTTGGCCCATTCAACACTTCTTTATTTACACATCAACACATTGATAATCATCCAATGATCACATTGATGATTTTAGGCAATTACAATGAAAACAAAAACATCTATTCAGATAGCTTATCTACAGAAGGATCTGCTAATACACTTGTAATACATTTATTTCTAACTTGTATATCTTACTTTAGTGTAATGATGACCAGGTCATTAACAGGAAAGCTTAGTCATACTCACAGTGAGGTTCATGAAACTCAAGAACTTTTTCAGCATTTCTGTCATGATGGAGAAATCTCCTTTAGGTAGATGCGCTCTCACAGTAGTTACATTTATCTATGAGGGACAGAAACGTGGGTGAGCAATGACACAAAGATCAGTGAGAAAAAAAAATCATACTGTATATGTGTAAGTTATTCTCACCTGACTGCCCTGGCAGAGGCAGCCCAGCAGCAGAGCTGTGTAGGAGGCAACTATGCTGTCCTCCATATGCTTGCCTGCATGCTGCAGAGCTACGGCAAAAACACGAGGTAGAGGGGAAAGATTCATACAGTCACGGTTAGCCTCTACTGGAGGGGAATCTTAAATTCTCATGTTAGCAACTTTTTAATAAATACATTATTTGGCCGGTGAATGTAACTCAGCAGCCGAAATTCTCTGCTCAGATACCAAACAGGGTGTTTACAGGCAAAACTCACCAATCCAGAAAAAATATCTATTTTGTTTGTGCAAAATATCTATTATTTGAATTAGATCTTTCACTGTTAATCTTTACTGTCTTTTACTGTCTATTATATATTCAAAAACGTTAGATGACACACTAGATTTAGAAAATTCACAAAACAGTTGCTTATGAACTTTTTTGTCAATTGCTAATCAGCAATTCAGCTTCGCTGGATAAACACTTTTTTTCCATCAATTGGTTGAGAATTAAAAGAGGTAATGAATTTCTTTAAAAGTAGGAATCATTAATGCAACTTTAATCACATCCATTCGTATTATCTTCTGGCCAATGCAAAAAAAAATGCTTTTATGCATGAATAAAAAGGGCTTCAAACACACAAAAATGTCTACCTTTATTTAAATCCAACTCTTCATCTTCCTCTTCTTTCTCATTTTCCTTCTTTTCACTTTGGCAGTCGTTGGTTTCGGCAGCCACCCACTGGATCTCTCCCGACGTCTCCTGCCATTCTCCGCTCTTGTCCAACGCTGGCTTGGGCGCCTCGCTGATGAGGTCATCAGTTTTTGCTTCAGCCAGAATGGCAGCACGCTCCCTCTCCAAAAAGAGCTAGGATATAGAATGGTAAATAAACAAATTTAGAATCTACATGCAAATTATCAGATCCTTAATCACTCAGTGATTAAAGAAAGTCTTAAAAGGCAAGAACATTGATCACCAATTAATTCTCAAAGGTTGCTCTCAGAAAACTTTGAGCTAATAACTGTGTTTGCCAAGGAATTGGTTTAAGTAACCAATAAAAATAAGGAAAAACAATATTAGAATTAGAATTTAACATGAAATTTAAGCCCACAATTGTGCATTGATTTATGATGGTGAATGGCCTCATTTGTAGAACACAGCATCATCCATATTCAGTGAAGAAAGAAAAGACTGTTTAAAGTTAAAAAAAACAAAACCTTTTCATCAAATGCAAATTGTTCTTATGTCAGCGAAAACATTGATTTTTTTCTGACAAAAAAAATTCACAATGATGCTGAAACAATTAATTGAATCCTGGCACGGGTCCTACCTTAACCAGGGCCCCCAGTGCACCGGAGGACTGTGGCTCATCAGCTGTGTCTCCCTGAGTCTCAGCTATGCTCGGCGTCGTTGATGCTGATGCTGATGCTGCAGCTGTGTCAGCTGGTGACGGGTCAGAAGGCTGTACCAGGCTGTCTTCCAGACAGGTGTTGTCAATAGTGTATTCCATGTCTACCAGATAGTGGCGGTTTCTGGAGCTGTACTCCACAAGGTTAATTAGTAGACCCAGACCCTGGTGAACAAATCACACAAATGAGAAGCTTACACGCAAAAGTGCAGAGAGCAAATACGATGCTGGAATATCTTGAACTATTAGACAACATTTGTTTTTCTAAAAGCATCTTACCAATACTCGCACATCAAAACGCTGCTCCTGGGGAATGTAGCGTGGAACACGAAGGACACAATTCAAGGCAGTAACTATTAGCTGCTCCTGCTCACCTGTCTTAGTGCTGCCCCATTCTGCAGACAAAAATACCATCATTAACTCACAGAAGTTCATGACTTTCCCTGCTGAGCAGCCAAGTTGCTGGGAAGTGTACTTTGTAGCAATGCCAATAAGCAATAGAACAGAACTTGAAAAAAAAAAAAAGACCCACACAAAGCACAAATAAAAGATGACAGCAGCATAGAAGAAACGCAAATCAAAAGTAAATGCAAACACCATTAAGTCATAAATGAGAGTACCGTTGTCATGGGTCAGGTTGAGCAGCACCCCTATGACCGCCCTCATGCAGTCTTCCACTGCCTTGCCCACATTACTGAAGCTGCAGTGGGGCAGAGCTGCACCCGACAGCGACAGAGAGCTGTTGTTTAATGCCCTGCTGTACCGCTGAATCATTTCCTCACAGTACCGCAAAGCTCTGTGGACAGACAAGGACGACAGAAATCAAAGTGATATTTTTAGGAATATAATCAAGAAGAAAAATGAAAATTAGGGACAAGCATACTAAGCCTTTATTAACTTCTTATTGATTAGTATTAACCCACCTACTAGGACATTGCAAATGCCCAGCTGTAGTGATAAAAAGGATACTGAGAGCCCACTCTTACAGAAACAAGAATCCAAACAATCAGATCGAGACCTCTAGCATTCAGCCTTACAGAGAAATCTTATGTCATACTGTGACCATATAGCTGACTGTGATTATCACCAGCCTGACACATTTATTATCTTCAGTCCTGTCCAGCAGCTGGCAGTGACAGAGACAAGCAGCTCAGCCGGAGAAGATCAGGTTTTTTTTTTACACATTACACTGGACATTATATTTAGTTTTTCAATTGCTTGATCTGACAACCACACACAGCATTCTGCAGCCCAAACACAGTTTCAGTGACGATCACACATAGACACTCATCCTATTCCATCCCGATTCAGTGTTTCCACTTCAAAGTTTAATTCTTTTCAAAAAGAAATTCAGAGTAAAGATGGACAATTAATATGAATATATGATAGTCGTCTCAGTACGCCTCCCTGTCCGGTCACTTTTAACATGCTCACCTGGCTGAGGAGATGATGAGTTGTGAGTCTTTGTAGGCAATTAAGTAACCCTGATTTTCTGGGTTCTGCACAGTCACCTGTTTAAAATGAAAGACAAATAAAGCCATTAGGGGAGGAGGGTGGAATGAGCCAAGGGAACAGAAAATAAAAGGATGTGACTTTCAGTGGGATGTTAAATGAGACAGTATACAGGTGACTTTCAGTGTTTTGGAAAAAGCTTTTCATCTGTTCACAGTAAAGCTTCCACACAATATTGGACCGAAATGGCACTCCTGTATAAAAGTAACAGTGCAGTACTTACACTTTCAAGCACTCTCAAACACCTTTCAGCTCCCCACAAAGATGCAACAAGGTTCTCCTTGTCATCCTCTTGGCTCAGGTTCTGCACACACTCTTTAACTGTGGCAACAGAACACAACACAACATGACGATTTCACATCTTGAGAGTACATAAAAGCCAACAGCTGTGCCAGTTGCTTTGAAAAGAAGATCTCTCCACATAAACACGAGACTTGTACTTTAGCCCCCGTTATCACCAAGGGTCTCAGCATCTCACACGCCTACCTTTGTCTACAATGTGGTCCAAACCCCCAAGTAGACGCAGTTCTTCTTTGAACCAATCCCCGGCCCTCTTGGAGGTTAGAGAGAGCAATGTCTCCATGGCAAGGTGACCCGTCTATAACAGGGGAAAAATAAGAATACATAACTCATAAGAATAGTGCTACATACCAAGGTCACTCAATGAATCAGAAACATGTAATTAACTTTTGTCTTTAACACATCAGCCCAACTGAATATTCGTCGTACCACTGTATGAATTATTTAAAAACTGACAGCAGGTTTGGACTACAATACATTCAGAGCTGACAATTGTCTTCATTATTGAAGTAAAGCTCACCGTAATATTCTCCAAGTCAAGGTGCTTATTATGCACAGTCTCGCACAGTTTTCTGATTTTCTCTTTGACCTTCTCCACCTCTTTAGCAGTGAGTTGATCCTGGTGTGCTGAGTAGTCCTGGTCCAGTTCCAGGAGCTTGATCATGAGCTCCAGGCAGGCCCTGTCCAGATCCATGTTAAGACGATCCCGACTCAAAATGTACATCAGAGCAGCCGTGCACAAAGCAAGATTCTGTCCGAATGATGAAGAAAAAAATGTTTCAATGCCCCACCCTACTGCATTTTAATAAGTGAAAAAGGCTTGTTCATGAAACACCTGACAATACTCATGGATTATTGTGAGTAAGTGGGGTGATGATTTCAAGTGGAATGCTGATGTTTCCTTTGTGGTTATTTGTACACAAAAAAGAAGTGCCATCGAGTTCAATTAAACTCAATAGAACATCTCTACAGCTGATACCTCAAAACTCTTGGAAACAAAACAAAATATCCCTTTCAGAGGATACATTTTTATCAAGGAGAGCATAATTAAAACACACACTGTCATAAATTCCATACAATTTCAGGGAGAAAAGACTTTTCACTGACCGGGTGCTGTGGCGCATCACTGAGAATTTTGAAGACCTGCGCCACCTTCCCTCTTGCACGCAGGTGCATCCTGAAACTGGGCATGGCACATCGCGTGGCCAGGCTGATTATACTTGCAATGTGAGGGAGGACAAAAAAGGAAGAATTAGACAAATGTTCGGTCAAATATTTAGCATAACAATAGTCCATATCTGACCTTCACATTAGAATTACCATTTGTGGGTTCCGAGTGCAATATTTTGTTTTACATTTCAGCAGAATTATGACTTTTCACCCTGTTCTTTTGTGCATACAATATGTAGAAAGAAAAAAAAAGGCTGAACCGCCTGCAACTTTTTAAAAAATCTCTTAAATGTGCATTCCATTTTCACAACAGACTGTCTATATGCTTTCTCAGACTACAGAACAACAACGGTGGCAACAAAAATATGAAGATGAATACAGAAGATGCATAAACAAACCGTAACGCAGAGAAGAAATAAAAATGGGCTTGCAGGATGTCTCTAAAGCACTCACTCTGTGATCAATAAAAACAACTTGTCAAAAACTAACAAAATACATCATGGGGAGGTGCTAATCTTCATCTGGTTATTGCATTTTATGTACTTAAAGACTGTTGATGCTCTCAAAACAAATACCAAAATATTTTTTATGCTATTATTTTTGGAATCTTTTTGCTTTAATGGAAAGCACAGCCGAAAATACGTGACAGGAAATGGGGAGAGGGAATGGGGGCTGACACAGCAAAGAACTGTGAGAAGCAATCTAAAGCATGGCCACCGTGTTACAACCGCAGTCTCTGTACATTGGTCATACACTTAAACCAGTGGTTCTTACCCTGGGTAAGAACTCGATGTGTCGGGTGTTTTTGCCGGACATATACGAATCACTGTGTACATTTGACACATCATGTCAATCCTTGATGACACGCCCCCCTTAGCCATCAACTGGCTGCAGGTGATCGCGCTACATTGATTATGATTGTGCTACATGGGATTTTGCGCACTCAGTAGTCGATTTATGCCTGTCATGATGGTACGTTATCTGATTGCTTTCTTAATATTTTAATTCATAGTAACTATGTGAGCAAAAAAAGAAAGTGGTCGGACAAATATTTGCAATGTGAATTTACATGTACTGTATAACGGAACGTGATGGGAGTCAGCGTTCTGCATGATTTGCAATGTCAAGTTGAGCAACTCTAGTCTCACACTGGCAAAAATAAAGGAACACTTCCTTAAGCTGCATGGAAAACAAAAGAAACAGACGTGCTGTGAAAATGACAAAAGAGCAGCACTTGCCAAGGTGAAGCCATGCACTGTCTTGGTTTTGTTCTTTGAAAAAGGTGACATTAATGCACAATTCATTAAATACACCAGTAAAACATATACTTATGTCTTATATTTAAAAAAAAAAAAAAATTTAATTACTGAAGAAGGGTTCGATGAGTGAGCATATGAAACCGACAGGGTTCGGTACCTCCAACAAAGTTAAGAACCACTGACTTAAACAGAACCATCAACGCCTCCTTACAACTGTTTGGGTTTTTTTACACTTACCTAAGGCATCTTGTGTTGAGTGGCTGACTGCTCTTTAGTCCAGTCTCCAGGTACTCAAAATCATCTGTGAACTCTTGATTCTCTCCAAACTCCACCACGTCATTGAAATGTTTTACATGCTGCACCACAGTGTACAACTGGTGGAAAAAAGTAATTAAAGATAATGGGTAAACAATCAGGAACAAACAAAAAAATCACAAATATAAAATAAGGAGTGCTATCATTGTTAAATTCCTCTGACTTGCTTACATGAGCACCAAAAGCCAACTAGTCCAATACAACTCATTGAAAAAAAGCTCACTGTCGAGTTAGGTCGTGATTTCTTTATCCCATATGTCTACAAATATCAGCCATAACACGTGCTCAGCATGAGGCGTGAGTGAGTGTTTAATGTTATAGTGGGTTGGTTCTGATCACTCTGCGATTGTCAGAGTGGTCTTGGGACCAAATGCTGTTTAAATCAACAGAATCAGTCCTCTTAACTGACACTGCCAGATTTCAAATAAATAATCTTAAAATGCACCTAGCAAACGCTGCCCTTTTGCAGCATAGCCGGCTAAAAATCTCTTAAAATGGCTTCACTATGTTACACAAGGGATCGTTCCATAGAAGCCAGCAAACATTCTTGTAATACCAAAAGACAAACAACTGAAAAGACAGTGCCTCCTATCTCTTGCATCCCTCAGCCGACATCCAAAAACATCTTTATATGCTCCAGACTCACCTCCTTGTGCTCCTTCCGGCATTTGAGTGCAGTGACAATATCTTGGTTCAGTCGCGTGGGAATAGTCTCTGCCTTAATGACTTTGGGCGGCGGTGGAGGAGCTTTGAACAAGCCATCATCTTTATGGGAGTTGCTGTCCTTGTTGCTGCTTGATAAAATGGCCTAAGGAAGAAAAAAGGCGGAGAAATTTGGTTCATACCAAAGTAACAAAATCTGTTTAATGAAGTGTCCACAAGATTTATCTTGGTTGACTAGTCTGTTAAGCACACAAGACTAATAAATGATGCTAACAGATGTCGAATGAAGCACAGATGAAAATAAATTTTAAATGAACAAATATTGAAATGAAGGTAATTTCACAGAATATAAAAAATAAATCCAGATTCACTTGTCTGAGAAATAACCATTAACAGAAGATTAATTATAACAATTAGGCAAAACTAGTGAGTGAAACACAAGATCAATTAACAACAACTTGAATTTTAGATTGTTGGGAATGGAGCATTCTAATAGACAAAAAAGGAACTAGTTGTTAGCATTCATTTTAGACCGTACTGCACATTCAAACACAGATTCACGCAACATTTTTTCCAAATTGGCCCTTAATATATTTACAGTACTTAAAACAAAATGTAGCATTAATAGTAACCACCAAGAGATCTATATGTTACCGGAGCAGTTTGGGATCGAGCTAGTGGGGGCACAGGAATTTCTTCAGTCTCGGGTTGATTCCAGTGGCGAGCATTGTAAACCGCTTTAGCAGGAGACTGGAAACCAAGGAGAATACAACAAGAACTGGTTAGCAACAAACATCTTAATGCTTGATACAATGTTCCAAACCAACTGTACTGGCTGGTGGGTTGTCAGGCCAATGCTAATGTTCCAGAAATGTGTATTTTTTTAATATAACAAAGATTAATTCCAAAACTATATTTTTCATTTAGGAGTATCATCGGCCTCTATGTCCACCTTCACTCAGAACTTTCATCACCAACATGTAAAAAAAACCCAGGACTATTTCAATGAAAGCTGCAATGTGATGTAATGATGTACTGGACCACAGAAATCCTGGATTTTACTTTTGTATCTTCTCATAAGATTCTAAAAGACATATTAGGTTTGTAATATCCGATATGTTCTCAGTTAACAGCAGTGGTGCTGTACTTGGCTCATGTTGTTCAATGTCAATATAAGTACAACTCAGCTTTAACATGTGTTCACAATCAAAGTGGTGCTTGTTAAGCAATTTTGTGTACTTTGCACAAGAGAGTAGTTTGGAGTCATGTGACTGAAATGTACATGTATACCTTGATATAATAATTGATGTGGGATTGATTTTTGCAAAGTTTTGAACTATTTGTTTCCAAGTCACTTTAGTTAACCAAAGATTTATTGAGTTTTTTTCCTGAACATGTCCCTACAAAATGTGACAAACAAAATACAAGCATTAGACAAGTACACATTTAAAAATGAATAAACATATGTTAAACTAAATGATAAACATTTAATGTTTCATTCAGGGGCGGCAGTGGCTCAGTGGTAGAGCGGGCAGTATAGTGGGTTGTGCAATGTTCTAAGATCGGTGGTTTAATTCCCGTTCCCGCCCAAAAACACTCGGGAGTGTAAGCTGACAGTGGGAGGTGTCAGCACACCTCTGGAGCACTGCCGAGGCGCCGTCCCCCTTACAAGTTGCTCATTTGGGCACACCATGAAGGAGCTGCCCGCCACTCTACCTCCCCCTGCATGAGTACAAGCTCGTTGTGTGTGTGTGTGTGTGTGTGTGTGTGTGTGTGTGTGTGTGTGTGTGTGTGTGTGTGTGTGTGTGTGTGTGTGTGTGTGTGTGTGTCTTCATGACTATAACAAAGTGTGTAATCTGTGCGTATGCAAAAGCTCTGCATCCATTTCTTCTTTGAATAGCTAAGGCTTCATGGAGAACAATGAAAACAGTCCATTATACCAGAACCCATTACAATACAGCATCCTGTTAGTCATCCCTGACTCACTCAATTCAACTATTCACTCATTCATTTCTAAAAAAGAAAAAATCAAAACTTCTACCAAAGAATAGGCCAAAATAAACAGTTATAACAGTTAAGCTGTGTTGTGTGTGTGTGTGTGTGTGTGTGTGTGTGTGTGTGTGTGTGGGTGTGTGTGTGTGTGTGTGTGTGTGTGTGTGTGTGTGTGTGTGTGTGTGTGTGTGTGTGTGTGTGTGTGTGTGTGTGTGTGTGTGTGTGCGGGGATCAATTCAGGGCATTAATTCTTTTTTTAAATTTTTTTAAATAAGGTCACTGCTTTTTCCATCCCCTTGCTCAACCTTTCCACAAAGAAATTCCCATTTCTGGTCAGTTTTAAGTCTAGATCAGAAATGTGTTCATTGGCAGAGTCAGATACAAGCTTTAAAGTAGACCTGCATATTCGACCACTACTTAAGGAGCAGCAGTAGCTCAGTCCACTAAGTCTTGGGCCAGGGGACCAGAAAGAGGCTGCTTCAAAAAATGTTAGACTGTGAGTTGTCAGTGGAGGTGCCAGTTCACCTCCCGAGCACGAGCCAAGGTGCCCTTGAGCAGGACACCGTCCCCTTTATAAGTTGCTTATTAGAGCGCCCCACAAGGGAGTTATCCACCTCTCTACCTCCCTGCATGTCCACAGACCCCTTGCGCGTGAGTGCGTGCGTGTGTGTTTAGGGGCCTGTACCTCATATACAGTATATACTCGTGTGTGATGACTAACTAGAGTGGAAAACTAATTTCCCCTATGGGGGATGACTAAAAGATTTTAAAAATAATAATAACTTAACCACTGACTTAATAGTTTTCTCACTTTGCCCAGTGAAGGTATACTTTTTGGAAAACATTCTATCTCAGCATCTACCACCTCAATGGGAGTAGTAACTTGATTTCCTCTACAAATAACAGAAGATACAAGTACATATACTCAAAATCCCATCATCATCTGGAGAGTATTGATATATCGGATTGACACAAATCCATTATTGTGCAACCTTAACAAATATCCTTGAAACATCAATAACGTTACAAGAATTGCCTGCCCATAGCCAAGGAGTGTGAGAACCAAAGATCAATGCTTGGTGGGAGGAAGATAGCGAAGGCAGAAGACAAATGAACTTTTAGTGAAAGCATGTTAAGAAAAGTAAAATCAGTCTAGTTTACATAGTCACCTTTTTGGGTCCACTGAAGATCTTTTTCTGTCCACTACCAATGTCCTTGGATTTATCATTTTGCTTTCCTGAGCGTCCTTTCTGGCCCTCAATGCCGCCAGGACTGGAGTCATCAGAGAAGTCAAATGCATCTGATTGAAGAAGCAGATTGTTGGTGGGAAGAAATCAATATGTGAACAGACAAGAGTGATCAGTGGTCTCTTTTATTTCTTCTTCAGACCCACGTTTTTATAATGACAAACTATCTGCCAAAAGAACTAGCAGAGCTTATTGATAAATTGGAAGAAATTGATCTGTGTACGAAAGAACAATCCTGTTAATTTTTGCTACAGTTTTTTCTACAGTTTAGGGCAGCGGTTCCCAAACTTTTCAGGCCGCGCACCCACTTCTACCTCCCGACTTAGCTGACGCACCCCAAGGGCCGAAACATGAAAAAAAAGAAAGAAAAGGCGTAGTCTTTATAGCCATATAGGTATCAAGTTAAAGGCTCCTGTTAACACAGAATAGATTGTGCAATAATGGGCCTAATGATCTCTCACTTTAGAAACGGTGGGGAGAATAATAGTAACAATATAAAAATGACAATAATATTTTAAGTCAAAATGGTCGCCGAGCGAGCCGACTACAGATGAATGATGAGCAGCCTGGTAGACTGCACAGCTCTCAGTTGCGGCCAATGCATCCTGTCCTCTTTCATTTCTCCCAGATTTAATACCGGACAGACTGCCCATTTTCAACCAGTTATGCATTTCGGCATATTATTGTTGTTGCTATCATAACAAGCTAGCACGTAGCTAGGAGAAAGCCAAGTGCATTTTGGGTATTTTTTTTTTTATTTAAAATTTTCCCAAAACGTTTTTTATTTGAAAATTACAAATGATTTCCGTGAATGAATTTAAATATTTAAAATGTTAATCCTCCATTAAAAAGTGTTTAAATTATTTATTTAATTATTTATGTATTTCAAGGTGCTCAGCTGCCATTACACTCGCGCACCACCTAGCGGCAGCTTGCGCACCACAGGGGGTGCGCACATCACACTTTGGGAATCCCTGGTTTAGGGAATCAAAAAGGTCACTTCTAAGTGACAAGCTATACATTTAAATTGCAACAACACTATATGCTCATTAACAGTTAATACGGCACATGTTAAATACTATATAGTTTGGGCACGATGTGGTATCTCACAATTTTATCGCACGCGCTAATGTCTATTTTTAACGTCATACAATCTACACCGACACGATCGACTGATCAATTGCAAGGACGTGATGAGCATCCCTGTTTAACTTTAGAAATGGGAAAATACAAATAGAGTAAACAGCCAATCATCAAAAGAAGTCGACATTTTTGTGATAAACTGAGTGCATGTCTACCAGGTAAACGTGCAGTCATCAGTAAAACAATCTTGTCCAGACAACCTGATTTCTCTGCACTTTCATCTCCACCACGGCTCTCACCTGTGTTGCTGCTGGCCTGACTGTCCTGAGAATCACTGGTATGGGGGCTGTCCACACTGGTGCTCAAAGAGGCTAAGGCCACAGCTGCCTTCTTGGCCTTCTTTTCTTTGGCCTGAGAGCTTTCGTCATCGCTGTCACTCTCGCTCAGGTCGTCAAAGCCAAAGTACTTGATTTTGTAGCTGCTCTTGCCTACCATACCACCCTCTGGACCATCCTCACTCTCTGCATCTTCTTTGTCCTCAAAGCCAAAAAACTCGAGCTTTGTCTCAGTTTTTGTCTTCTTTACCTTTGTCTGGGTGGGTCTGAACCTGGGAAAACACGACAAGAAGATATGTTTGATTGCATCTGTTATTTTATTCCAGGCCTGTGGGAAAAAGTGGAATAAACTAAAGTCACCCACTGAGGACAAACAACTGTAAATAAACAAGACCTCAATCGCACTTCTCTAAAACTCACTCAAAAGAAAATTTAAATTTTCAGTCATTAATTCTGACAAAAAACAGAACAATTTTAGACTAAAATTATTGCTGCTGTTAACCAATTTTCTCAACATGCAGTATTTTATCCAATCTGTTAAAAAGCTTCTCTATTGCTGTAATTGATTCACTGGGGAAAAGTCATTCTGCCATTTTGTAACTGCAAGGACTGTACATCAATGCCATCACTAATATCAATTTTTATGACGTCTTTTTCCAGGTCTCTGCTTTAAGACCTATGACTTTGCCCTCTATCGACAAAACATCTCTTTCCTCAGGAACTACACAACTATTTCAGTAGAGACTGTAGTAATGGTCCAGTGACAGTATAGAACATCCACATCAATTTCTGTAGAAAGGCAAAGAATTAAGTATAGAAAGTGAACATTTTTTTAATTGTCAGGTCACAGTACGTGAAAGTCAATGTTTCATCAAATGTTCTTTTATCATCCACTGGTTCATTCCAGGGAAACGTTTTATCACTGCTTTAATTTGTTTTACACACCAACGCTTGCCAGAGTCAATATACAGGCTATCATATCATTAATTTTGTTGATTATCCTGTCCTTAGTTAGCCATAACATTCCTCAATGCTGCCATCATCCTTGAGTAGGGCAAGTCCTCATAGTCAATCACCAACATGGTCAAAACCAGAGATGATTGTGTATGTGGAAAATAATGCTGCACTAATCAACCCTGTAATTACTGTTATTACTGATGACCAAACAGTAAAGGGTGTAAAAAACAAATATTTTGGTACATTAATTGACAATTGGCTGAACTTTGACCCACAGTATGACTTTGCAAAGGCACGAGCTAGCAGCTAATGTGCTTTTATCTGAAAGTCTGTAATTTTAAGATGAACTTAAACAAAAAAGTTTTACTCAATTTTATTTAATAAGTGTTCATTTTAACTTTTATCTGCTGGTTTCAAAAATGAATACACTGCAAAGTCTTGTTAAAGTCTGCAGCAAGGTAGCAGACGTGACTCTAAACTTGAATGAATGCCCTGAATGACCAGCACAACACATGGAACTTATGCCACACTGGCCAACCCAGCCATCTCTCTAATGAACTCCTGTTGCTCCTATTCTGGGGGCAGATATGTTGTGCCAAGATGTGAAAACAACTAAAAGTCATGTTTCTGCTGCTATTGGTCTGCTTTGGCATCCAAAGTGAGTTGACTTTATTGTCCTGTACATCATGTCCTATTTATTTTCATGTTGACTGTTTATACTTCGTCTTTATGTCTTTTTCTTCACTGCTGGCTGTGAAGCCAACTGCCCCAAGGGGATAGGAAAGATATCTTATATCCTTGATTTCCATTGTTGTTGGCTCAACTTGTTGTTTAAGCATGATGTAACAAATTTGAATAAACTTCATTTCTGAAAAAGTGTAAAACTAAATACAGTATGCAATGGTTGTAAATTCACTGAACTATTATACATAATTGAAAATAGCATATGGTAAAACAAAACTTCAAATATTACAAAGAGGAAAAAACTTTGTTTTGAAAATATTTACAATTTGATGTAAGCAAAATATTTCACAGAAGTTGTAACAGGCTCATTTTTACCATTGTATTGCATCACCTCTTCTTTTCAATCTACTTTATAAGCACTTAGGAACTGAGGAGACCAACTGCTGTCATTTTTTTCCATTCCTGATTCATGTAGAATTTTATTTGCTTAAGAGCACGGGGGCTCCCCTGTTGTATGTTATGTTTCACTGTGTGGCAAACATTTTCAGGGGGTTACAAGTTGGAAATGCAGACAGGTCATTTTAAAACTCAGAGTCTTTCACTATGTAACAAGCAAAATGTGGTTCCGGAATGTCTTACTGCAATAAGCCCCTCCCTCAAAAATACAGTCTATTTGGCATCACTTGTTACTCCACAATCCCAGGGATTTAAGTGCCATTTACAAAATTGTTATCAGCATAAAATTGAAATTTTAAGCAAAAAAAAAAGTGATTGACACATCAATATTGGCAAATTGTCACAAAATGATAGGATGCAATTTTATCTCTATAACTCATTCCCACAATAATGAAGACCAGAGCAACTGCTCTCTTCAATAAAGCACCCAGAACAGATCACAAAAAGAAGTATAAAAGGACAAACCTTGTAGGTTTCGGAGGGACAACGTCTGATTTCTTCTTCATTTGACCTGCCTCTCCAAGGTCAGAAGGAGCAGAAGGGGTGACCAGTTCATCAATACTCCTCTCTATTGAGTCCTGGATGGTGACATTGCATACTGACAGGCAGGAAGGGTGTAAAACTGTATAGTCTCGTACCCTCCCACCGCCTCTACCTGTAGGCTTGGCTGTTTTCGCACTGGAAACAGTACTTTTTGCACTAACAGAATGGACACTGTTGGGTTTATCTTGAGCATTCCCCATTTCTGTGAGCTCATTGCTGTTTTCAGCAGGTTCAGATGATAATTTGTTGGATCTGCTGGGTCGCTGGTATTTCTTGCAGTTTGAGGCCCTTAGGGTAAATGGAGAAGGTGGAATGTTGTCCACTGGCATAGGTGGAGGCTCCAGCTCAGGATTTTTCATCTCCTCTGATGACAGTTCATCAAAAGATGAGACCTGGATGTCTCTACTACTACCTGGTGCTTCAGTGGATAATGTAACAGTTGTGTCTATATTGAGCAAGGAGGAGCTGGGCTTCTGGGAAGCTGAAAAATGATGCTCATCGGAGGGGTCCATGCTTGACAAGGATGCCTCATATGCAGGATTTACGTTGTCATCGGATGTACTTTTGAACTGGTCATTTTTAACATCCTTAACTTTAGATAACTGCTTGTCTATAAATGGAAGAGATAATCACAAATAGTAAAAAAGAAAGATTACCAATGAAACAATTACTTCTTGAACTACAGATCAAGAATCCGGGCATTATACAATCAAAGGCATACTTTAAGGAATAGTGTATGGAATACACTATATATGTTATTACAGTTGATGAGTCGATTACTTACTTGCAAACTTGGTTGTTGAGGTTGCAGAACCTTGTGAAGAAGTCACACCTGAGGCTGCCTCACTGCCTTGCATTGCTGTCACCTTTGAGACTTTACCATCGCTGACTTTCGATTGGGATACACTTTGAGAGGTTAGAGTCTTTGACTCATCATCACTGTCAAAACCAAATGGGTCTTCTTCACTATTGCTGTCCTCAAGCCTGGGCCTCTTGGACAGCTCATTCACTTCAGGTTTTAATAGTGGTCTTTTAGTTCCAAGTTGAGCCTTGTAGGTTGTCTCCCCCCATCTGGTGGTCAGTGTGGGCTTTTTATTAGAAAAGACCTCTTCAAATTTTGAATTGGCCTCCCCTCCCTTGCGGTTATATGTTTTACCAAATCTAGATGTCATGTTGGTTGCTTTATGTTACATATTATCTGTGAAACGAAGCAAAGATCAATCAACATTTGACTAACAGATCAAGTGTGAAGTAAACTAAGAGCCTTTAAAGGTGAAGGCCATCCACCAATAAAAGCTAAAGACGAAAATGTCGAGCTACCAAAGTCAGGCAAACAGTAATAGTAGTTAAATTAAATATAATAGAACATTATACAGCATTTAAAAGCAAGCAAATTAAAGTCGATATTTTATTTAAAAATTACGCTGACGTTGTTGGTTTCATAAATTTAGGGTAAGCTCGCAGGTCATGTGCCAACTATTGGTTGCTGGCTCACCAAGTTTGTATGGCTAATTTGCTTTGGTATGCAGCAAATCATCCGAATATCTATCTTTCAGTGCAACTTGGCAAGATAGGATGTACGGTAAAACATGGACTGAATTGCATTACGCGCCGTGATGGAAGAATCGCTTATTTATCTGTAACTTTTAGCCCAGACCTGGCTATGTTAGTAAAGTTACTGAAGTTAGCAAACACCCGATGGTTCAGAGTTGCTAAACTATGCTAACAGCATGCTCTTGTTTGCATTTCTGAACTTGCAAAGGCATTACACGTAATAAATGTATTATTAACATGATTCATGTAGTTTTGCACATACAGAGATTATGGTTAAAAAAAATTGCTGTAAGCACAAAAGAACAACATTACACACTGTTACCTCCGGTGACTAGCTGTTTAGCCAGCCGGCTAGGCCCGATCCCCCACTCGCGTACAAATCAAGCGATTAAAGTCCGTTCAGCCGATAACAAACAACATTAGACACATATTTCCAACCAGAAAACGTCCATAAAGGAATACTCTTTACAGAAAAAAAGCAGCAAAAGCGCACACGTTATTACTGTGTTCTAATATAATAGATAATCCGCACTTTTTGCATTCTGTAGCGCTGCCGACGGCCATTAAAATATCCCCTCCCTTCTCGTTCCATGTCGAGACTCATAAGAAGTGAGACGAGCAGAGCAGACAGCCAATCGGCGGCAAGGATGGTAGGATGTGTTCTTAGATTATGTTAGCAAACTTGACTCCCATTGGTTAAGACTTGAAACCATAATAAACGACAGGGGGCGCTGGAGATCTATGTTTGTTGACATACAATAAATTCGAAAAAAAAAAACGTGCCAATGAGAGGAGGCAGGCATGGTGGCGTCAAGCGAGTATGAAACTGCATTTGGATTTAGGCATCTATTAAAAGCATAGGTTCCATAAAAACAGCTTCCGAATTGCACGAAATATTTTATAGAAGTTTATATTCGTGATCATCTTAAAAACAGATTGTCAGTATTTCTTGATCACAAAAAGTGACGTAGAAAGCCGAGTGGTTGATCTACCTTGAAAACAATGTGCTCTCCAATGAAATGTCCTCACACGTCTCACAATCAATTGTAGTATACTATACAACAAAAAAGATCAATTTGATTTTCTGCGCTTACCATGCTTGATGTTCACTCTTGCAAAAACTGGAAAAAGTATACTTGTATTACTAACACTGGCCCCATACTGCTTACTGGAGTTGAATGGATAGCTTCTCATTTAAAACAATATCAACAGGTCAAAGTGGTCCATTGGCACAGAGAGGCCATGGGAGTCCTTCTGAAGGTCATTTGGTTGCCTTTGTGAAAATGTCTGTTCTCCAATCAGAGATAACAGGATATCAATATCTATGTAGTTTTCAAGTAGCATATTTTAAGGTTAACTGAGATGTTGACTCAGTATTATCATCACTATTCAGTATGAAAAGCATAGTGTCTTCAGTTAGTTTCATAGAGTCATGTGTTTGTATGTTTAGACTGAGAGATTGTCCCTCGGCATTAGGGCCAATAAATGGTGAGGTAACATGGCCATACCCTGCATGACTGATGGTTTCGAGCTCAGGTCTTGACAGTCCGGTTGCAAACGTTACAGCTGTGTCTAGCGCTATGTGTTGTATACTGTAATGTCTAATGTTGATGCATGGTTGAGAAATTGATGCCATTGCCAAGGGAAATAAAAACTTGCAATGTTAATTTTTGTCTTGAGACATCTATTGTCAGACATGTAAATTACAATGGTACTGCAACACTAATGCAGAACCATGAGATGGCACTGTCATGCATATTTTTTTGTTTAATTTTTTGTCATTTTCCCCCATTGACCTTGCCTGAATGCGTAGTACATATATTAGATGCCAAATATGTGACAGTACTGTTACTAGCCAAAATATTTTTAATATGAAGCCTGTATTTAATATAATATGTCATTATGATACATGCCTGTGGGCTGTATGGCATCAGAAAAAGGATTTTTTGTTAATGTAGCTTCCATGTGGTGTATGGGATTGGAAGCAATCCACCGACTATTAGAGGGCTGAAATTCAAAAAAGTAAAACTAGGTTAGCCACATTGTTGAATGACAAAATAAATTCATCTGTCTTCTATTTGTGATTAAGTTTGTTCTTGCGCAGACAGAAGAACCATGTACTTTTCATTTAAGTTATGATGGGATGTCAAGACAAAGAAAAGCTTTTACACAGTTTTACTACCACAGATTTCACTCCTAGTTCAATCAGAAATATTCTTGTAAATTCTAATGCTGTTTTTCCCGTACTTCCCAGAAGGTCTACTTCATCATCAGCCTCCAAATCTAACGAGGTTAGCAAAATCTCTACCAAAACACTAAGTGGATATACTGTATGTATTCATGCAGGCCCATCATCTGTGGCCACTTCATCGTGAGTCTGATCACTGCTTGGCCCGTACTCCTGTCTCTGAGGTCAGCTTGAAGAGGCCCAGGCCCAACAATCACATTGGGCCTCTATCAAGTCTATATGAAGAGGACATTTTATGATCCCTTTGTGGAAGCTTAAATGTATGAGCAATGGCTGAGCTAACTCTTAACACAGACAGACTATGCAAATGACAACTTGGATGAAGTGTATGTGTGAGAAGAAGTGAGAGACATGGAAACGGAAGCAGTGTCGAAACAAACGAGAGTAAACCATTTATTTTCTCAGTATACATTACATAATCAGCACAATCATTCTACAGTACTTTGAAAAAAGTTTTAAGGTAACAACAATTATACAAATCAGCTTTGCCCAGCGAGTTTCAAAATTGCTTAAACTTGCAGTAGGTAGGCCTGACTGAGCAACTGTTCATATAAAAAGGCACAAGAGGAGAAAAAAGCTGAAGAAAACAACATGCCACTAACCAACTTTGTGTGTGTTGTTGTCAATCAGTTGTAGCATTGATTAAAAACATCATAGATGAAAAGTGAAAACACACATGGGAATAAAGCACTGATTTTTGAGCAGTCATTTATTTCAAGGCAAAGCCAGTGTTTTCCTGGATGTGTGGCATCGCTGACCTTTAGCCAGGTGAGAGAGAGTGCATCAGTAGAAACTCTCTTCCAATATAAGGTCCACTGGTGATAAGTAAGACATAGCTCCAGATCCTGAAGTATGATTTGTGAATGGTCAAGGATCGATCTCCACTGGGACAACTGTGAGGATGGCGTCTTCATTTCCACGACGCACGACTATTCTCAAGTTTCCATCCCTTTTGATGGCAGCACTTACATCATTCGCTGATGAGATCCTCTGGCCATTGATCGAGATGATGACATCATGCTCTTTGAATCCACCACTACAAGAGAGGAGAGATTACTCTGAGGGCTTCATAACCACAAAGTGTTTTGATTTTGAATAGATTTCGTTGGGGCATGAAGATAGTCCCAGGTATAGATCAGGTTTTCACTTTATACAACACCAAAACCCTTTTTTAATGATGTTGCAGATATTCTTGAAAATAATAGGCAAACCCAAACAAAACTACCAAGCATTGTCAGAAAATAGCATCAACAACAAAAATAATTGGCAAAATTTGTTTCATTGAGCAGTCCCGCACACAGTGTCTGGAAATATTTATAGTGGGTAGCGTTATAGTGGTTAGCGCCGTCACCGCCTAGCACGGCGGTTCAGGGTTCGAGTCCCGCTCTCTGCAGAGTTTGCATGTTCTTCCCGTGTCTGCATGGATTCTCTCCAGGTTCTCCGGCTTCCTCCCACATCCCAAAAAACATGCGCTTCAGGTTAATTGGCCAGTCCCAAATTGCCCGTAGGAGTGAGTCTGTGTGTGTGTGTGCGTGTTTGTGTGTCTGTGTAGCTCTGCGGTGCACTGGCGTCACGCCCGGAGTTTCCCCGCCTCACGCCCAAAGACAAGCTGGGATAGACTCCAGCTCCCCACGACCTGCGCAAGCGGATCAAGCGGGTTGAGAAAAAGAATGAATGAATGAAAATGCACATTAATCCAGTCTTCGAAATTGTCCCCAGGAAACACATTATTACCTTCTGCTGGAGCGTTTTAAAAAAAAGTTCCATTGGGACTGCAAATTGGAGACAGACTAATTAGGGTATGTTCATGTGAATTTTTGACAATAATAAAAATATACGATAGATTAACTCAATGTTTAGCTTTAACATAAAAGTTAAATGTGTTTCCTTTCTCTTTCCATAAGATGTCAAAATATAATTCATTTAGATTTTCTACAAAGAAAACTGCAGGTAACTAATAGCTGACAGATGTAACCAATGTTTTCTGCTGGTATATCTAACTAAAATTTCTGTCAGGTCTGTGAACACAAGCTTAATCAATCTGTTCCTTGACTTTCAAAAATGAGACCAGCTCGATGGAATGATCGGACATAAGGCTAGAGCGCAGTGCAAATTAAAACTCATATAATGAAAGACACAAACCAGTAAACGTGAAACCACTAGCAGACCAAGGCAGTAACCGGCAGCGATATTAAAAGCCAACTCTCAGCACAGCTGCTAAATCACAGCCACATATAAATACACACCACCGCCCCTTCACTTGCAACAACCCCTATTAACACAACTGCAGCTCAGTAATCCCCTCGTTACATTCAGATTCTGTGCCACCTCCAACAGAAGCAAAAGGAAAGTTCTCTACTGCAGGAATCAAGACTTTCAAAAACAGATGTGAAAAAAACCAACAGAATGATATCAGAGGATGAACGTGCATACTTGAAAAGAATTTGGGATGAATCAGAGAAACACTGCTGTGTAAAAATACACGATGATTTAAGGAATGACTAAACTCTGAAAAGGCCTTGATATTGCTCTGGAGTGGGAAAACAAAGCAGTCACAGGAAAACCACAGCATAGCTAGTAACCTCCTACCCAGGCAGTAGCCAGTATTGACATCAAGCACCCTGCACTCTCCATGCTGCTGCTAAATCACAGACACATGTAAACAGAGACCACCACACCTTCACTTCCAATAGCATCCATTAACATAACTGAGTATTCCCTTCATTACATTCAGATGTTGTGTCAATTGCAACAGTTCTCTTCGAGTGGTAATCAAGAAATTTAAGGCACAACTAAAAAAACAAAATTCACTGACATCACATGCATGAATGTGCAGCCTGGAAAATAAAATTATATGAACCACAGCAATGAACAAACTCTGACGAGGCCTTGTAGGCATCAGCGCTCTGGTGTGGAATGGGTGAGCGGGCACAGGAAAACCACACAGCTAGTAACCTCCCTGCACAAGCTTTGAAGGATTTAGCTGACCTCAGCGTCTCTCAAGCCCCACTCTGGTGGAGTTGTGGCTTGATGGAGTGGGCTGCAATGGAGGGACAAGGGGAATGCTTTTGTGAGTACAGGCACTTCAGGCACATCGAAGTGAGCCCTGAAGTTAGGCTTTACAAAGACCGCTGTGTATGGGGCTACGTATGTGACTAGTTAGGGGAGAGAAAAACAATAAAGAAAGGAAATTAAACATACGGCATGTTTGCATTGCAAGTGGAGAGCAGGAGCTGCAGGAAGAGTGGTGAAAGTCTTGGGGGAATTAGTTGCATGTGTGCAGCAGAAGCTGCCAAAGTCACCATTTGAGGACTGAGATAGAGACATCCGTATTGGGATTTCACTGAGAACCATTACGTTACAGCCATGATCATTTGAATGGTAGTGATGTTTTTGGAGCCATTTAGTGTAAATATATTCCTTACGTTGCAGCTGGGGTCTTTGCAATAACCTCCATAACGTAAGCTCCAGAGGTAATGTCAGGGAAGTCACGATGTCGAGTTTTCAGCTCTTTGGCAAGCCTAGAGGCGAAAAAGGTAACACATGAATTGTGTATTCAATTACAATTTCATTACAATTACAATTTTATCTAGCTTTAAACAACATATTATTTTGTATAACCCTTTATTTGTATAAGCATAATGAAGTGTTGTATAGATAAGTGCATACAACTTACGCTGGAGTCAGGGTCATCATCCGCACACCAATATACTTCTTCTTCGTAGCTGCACTCCCTAACGGTGGACAACAATACAATACAAATGTAGTCATCAGTCTTCTTTGTTGACTGCTAAAAAATACAGTGTATTTATTTTCTGGTTGTGACTGACAGAAATATTATTTTAGATCAGTCAGTGGATTTCCCACATCCTCCAGGACAATGTGCTTGTCTACATGTGGCATCTTTCATTTGTCAGCTTCAGTTTGCGTGCAATTCAAACAAAGACGTCATACAGACAATCGCAAATTCACATGTGCACTGTTCTGAAGCACTATGAGGGAAAAAAGGTGAAAGCGCTGACATAAAAGAGCAACATACAAATACTCTACTGGCATTTCATTTTCTCTGGTTTATCTGCAATGACAGAATCCTGTCACAGGCATAATTTCAAAAAGCTTGTATCTCTCAATAGCAAACAATGTGTACCGACAGCATTAACAGACCTGTCGATCAGCTACACAGTATTATACTCACACTTCATACTTTGTGGGGGCTTATCTGACACAACCCTGATCTTAATCTTAACCCAAACTCAATCCTAACCGTAACTCAGACCTTAAACCCAAGTCAAACCGACACCTAACCCTAAGTCAAACTTACACCCTAAGCCCAGACATATTCCTAACTCAAGCCAAACCCTGACTCTTACAGTAACCCTTACTCAACCCTAACCCTAAACCAATCCTAAATCTAATCCTAACCTGTGACTTTTTCCTAACTCAACTCTAATCTTAACCCTAACCCTAACTGAACCCTAACCCTAGCTCAACCCTAACCCTAATCCAAACCCTAACTCAACCCTAACATAACCCTACCCCTAACGCAACCATAAGTCAATTGTAACCCTACCTCTAACACTAACCCCAACTCAACACTCACCCTAAATCTAACCCTAACCGTAATCCTAACCCCAAACCTAATCCTAAAGGAACCCTAATCCTAAATCAACCCTGACCCTAATGTAACTCTAACCCTACACCTCTCTCTCTCCCTCTCATACACACGCACACACACACACACACACGCACGCACGCACGCACGCACGCACGCATGCACACACACACACACACACACACACACACACACACCACAGGATCACCATATAGAAAAACTAAAATGAAAATATAATAAATTGTGTCTTGGAGAGCCTTTACCTCGGGCCTGCCTGTCGTAGGACTCTGCCAAGAACTGACGAATTTTGTCTGAGGGTATGGCAAAGGAAATGCCCGCCGTAACTTTCAATGTATTAATCCCTATCACCTCGCCATCCTGAAATAGTAGACATCAATTGAGTCTCAGGTAATACAGAACTGTAAGTTATTGTTTGGATTATGATGTAAAAATTGTATTTGTCACCATAATAATAAAAAAAATGTCTTACCAGGTTTATCAGCGGCCCACCTGAGTTCCCATACTGTCAACCACAACAAAGCATTAAGTAACAATGTGGGAAGAATTAAACATAGGAATAATAATCTGCTTCGGTCTCTTACATTGATGATGGCGTCAGTCTGAATATAGTCCATGTCAGAGTTGCGAAGCCCCAGCTCTCTGCCCCCTCGCTGAGTGGTGCTGACAATTCCCGTCGTAACCGTGTTCTGAAGGGAAAATGGGCTCCCTATAGCAACCACAAACTCGCCTGGTCTCAAGTCTGACGAGCGACCCAGCAAGAGCACAGGAAGCTTGGTCTTGATGAGAGAAATACAAAAGGCAAACATGAACATGTTAAATTCACTGTTATAAAAGAATTGTCCCTGAGATTAACAACAACTTGATGATTCCACAAGGAATAGGAATATTGTATACTTTATACAGAGTAAGCATCATTTATTTGTGCTGCATGACTATTATCCCCCACAAAAGCAATTACTCCCTGCAGAGAAAAGCAAGACTCCAAACAACTCAACAATAATTGGTAATATTAATGATCAGGGGCTTTGCTATTGGACTGAAAGTGTAGTCCAGCTGAAAAATCATTCTTATCATGCACCAAGACGTCAGATGTTGGAAAACTGACAGTTAGGTTTATGGTAAATAATGAATGCTTTGAGTTATGGTCAGCCTTGATATACTGGCCAGTGGAAACCACGCTAGTGAGAGCTTGCTTCTGCAAACAGAAGGGATATATTTATCCATCCACAGTGATAGTTTCCTTTTCTGAATAAAAACATCTCTGCTGGGAAGCCAACACTCAAAGCCCACGCACGCAGCCCATGTCAAGCTGACTTTTATGGCACAAGAGCACCATGTTAGAAAAGAAGGGCCTGTCCTGAGCGTTCCTCCTGAGCTATCAATTTTTGTTTACCTATAGGGTTATAAATAGAGACCAGAAGTGGCTGTAAGGTAACTGAGGCAGCAGAGGAAGTTGGCTCAAACAGACAAAAGCAACTATCTGAAGTATATCTAATACCCAAATGTAGCATGCAAATCAGAAACTATGTTAGCCTCAGTAATGACAGACACGTGATTAATAAACCAGCTTAAATGTAATTTGATAGGTTTGCAGGAAAATATTTCCCAAGCATGTTATGCTTTGCTGTAAAGGATTGTGAGCCTTGAGGTTATTTTTAGACGATAACAAATAAAGTGATAGCCAGTAGTTCAGGCTATTTATATTTACCCTATTTTCCACCTTACCTCATAAGCACTCAGGCACACAAACATGACCAGCATGAATGTCCAAGGCTTATTGGCGTGGGCTTTTTGCAATTTTGCATGAATGTTGAAGCAAACATGACACACACATGGGTCACAGAAGTGTGTTGATAAAAGAGAACATGCATTTGGTGTGTAGTTGCGATATAGGAGTGGTATTTTCACTATTCACAATTTGTGCAAGATAAGAGAATAACCAGATGGAGAGAGGAAATCAAGTGGTCATCAGTCACTGCCAAAACATTCAGGACTCACGGACATGGTGATTTTAACAGTGATACTAGCGGTGTCATGGTGACTGTTGCTATCAGGTGAAAACTGACATCTGAAATGTCAATTTTAAGGAGCAGGGCAGGGTTTTTTTTTTACATGTTCTACAAGAGTTGAATGAATAGGTTTCTGCTGCTTGTAGAAGTCTATACCCATTTATCGCTCATACACACCCACACAATATCACAATGTTTATGGAAAAATCCCATGTAGAACGCACCAAGCAGCACCAGGGTGAGAGGGCTGAACAAACACTGAACATGCAGACGACTCCATTTCCTGAAGGACCCCTAGTTTGCACGCCGCTTGCTAATCATGATTAGTCAGCAACAGGGAACGACATGGAAAATCATGTCACCATGTGAGTCTACCTCTCCTGACCATCCAAGTGACTCACCCTGCTATTTCAAATGAAGGTTAAGATGCATGGCACTTCACCAAAACACTATGTCCACATTTTAAAGGAGGAGGGGAAAAGCAAACACCACAAACCACAGGAAAGGAGTGTGGGAATGTCAGGCAAGTTAGTCAACTTTTATTTTGTTGACCTTATGTTGAATGCCCCCCTCACCAAAAAGTCATTTTGAATGTATTTAATGAAGAGTCAAGTACCCGACAAGAAACAAGTTATTTTGACAGTTGTTTCATCTTTTACATGACAGCCTGAGCTGATTTGGGGCTCGTTTAAAAGACTTTAGTTATCATTTAAGAGACCAGGTAAAAAAAACAAACCACAATCAAACTGGGATGGCCTGTGACATCATCGTTTCTCAGACACATGTGTGTTTAAGTACACACACCGACACACACAGGAGGATGGTGTAGGTGGCCTGTGAGTGAACCTTCACAATCTCTGTCTGTAATTAAATCCCACACATCTCACCCAGCTTAAATATACAGCCCTACCACTTCAGATGCTGGGTCAGTCCATGACCCCAAACTGTATATAAGCTCAGCTGCAGTCCAGTTTCTTTCAAACAGTTGACTTCAATAAAGGGAATATACTTATATAATGTCTGTGCTGTAACATTTGCAAATACTATAATGCATAAGGTGTTTGTCTTCAAGTTCTGCTCAAATGGTAAATAAATTGACAGACTTATTTGTGCACGTGTGGTAAATGGAAAAATAAAAATGCATATGTGTGTGAGTACTGAAACTCTGACATAAGGTTCACTGTAGGTAATGTCAACAGGTTCAAATCACACCGTATAAGTGTGTCCTTGCTGACGCCACGGAAACCACTATAGTTTCCATATGTTGTTGGGAAGGTTTTCAGTCCATAAGAGCAAACATGTGTCTTGTAGTTTCATGTGTAATTCCACTGTGTGCAATTTTGCATGTGAGCCCTGAGGACTTCAGGGCGTCTCGGGTCTGGCGAGACACCACAAAACTTTGAACCGCACAAATCACAATGATGAGGGGAGATGATGTCTTACGTGTTCATTTGCTGCTCAAAGTACAGCATATAAAGTAAAGTTCTCTTTCCCCTGAGGCATTAGATCAGATATTATCTACATGGTAGTAAAAATAAATGTTTTACTGTTTGTGTGATGTTGGCAAAATTTTGCCCTGTGTGTGATGTGAGAGGTTGCCTCAAGTTACATAAGTTACTGTGCTTTCAAAAATCAGAACCCAATAATAGTTTCGTAGACAAAATATTAAGTAATCATTTTACAGTTCCATTTAAACCTTCTTGAAAAGTCACAATTAAAAATGGTCGATTCTGTACATTAAGATTATTTCAGTAAAAACATTTTAGTGACGACCTATTTTAAGTCCACAGATTTTCACCCAACACTATCCTGGGTAGATTTAGAGAATATAGATGAATATACTACAGAGTTAAAAGTATAGTTACTATACATCCATCATAAATGCAGAGAAGAACTACAAAGTAAAAATCAAACTACAGTAGAACCAAGGCAGTCACAGACTGCAACATCCCGCGACACCCCTGAATTCAAAATTTTACCCCGACCTACTTGCATAGGTCAAAGATCAAAGCTAGTGCTCTGACCTACTTTCATAGATCAAAGCACTGACTTTGATCGACAGTCTTACACTGGCCTTCTCCATCGTCCTTTTATGTTTTCCGATTCTTGAATGTACAAAATTTGAAATTTGACCATGACCTGGTTTTTTTAAGGGCAAGGTCATCATCTCATTTTCATCCCCTTTGCCACCATAGTAATGTGTTTTTGTTTCATCTTTCTATCTGCAACGGTTGCGAAGATATTTGTGGACGAACGAACAAATGAATGAACACACAATACATCACCGCTTCGAAGTGGGATGTATAAAAATATAAATGAAAACTGTAAATGTCATTACATTCATAGGTCAGACTCAATGAAGTGAATGACTCTTATTTGATGTAGTTAGAATTACATAGACTTTGACGCCTGGACGCATTGTCTCAATTTATTTAAAAAAGACAGCTGGAGGATTCCTTACATACAGTTGGTCATCAATCATTTTACCATGACCGCAATTGATCTGAACCTTTCCTGTCATGCTTCATATACATTGAAAATGACATCACTGACTGGTAAACTCAAACATACTTGGGAAAGCTGTTCCCTCTCCAGTGGGGATGGAAAGCAATTACACAGCTAAAAAGTAGGCCAAGACAAACTCCATCAATTCCCAGTTGGGCTTGATTCAACTTTCAACTTTCAGCATGGGAACAATTTTGGTCACCACAACAAGAGATGAAGGAGAGAGTTTGATTCAGGAGGAAAGGAGGATGTGATTCATTCATGCATTCTCTGTCACTGGCAAAAGAGTCTCTGTGCGTGCGCGTGCACACACACACACACACACACACACACACACATACAAACAGGCACACTTATATAAACCCACGTAGACACAGATGCATGCAGATACACTGATTTGAATCACTGATTGCAAGTTTACTTTTGTCTGTTTTCATTTAGGAAATGTGGATATCATATATTTCCTGGGGAAACATTTAGCCTGCCCAATGTTACTGATAACCAAATGAGATAAATACAGGAAAACATTACTATATATAGTCACATTCCCTCTTTTTCTTTCTGCACAAACACAGACATACAGTTAGATTTGTCCAAACCAGCACTAGAAAAGTTCCCAGGAACGACGGAATGAGACTCAATGTCAGCCAATGGGCGATTAATGGCTCATTTAGTGGAGTTACATTTAAGTGGGGTTTTGAAAGCAACTTATCTGTTTTCTAGTAAATCCATGTAGTGATTTAGTAAGCTAACGATGCACTGTACCAAAGTCCTCCTGGATGTCCACGTTCCTGACTCTACCAAAGAAACTCTACAGAGGACACTCATGACACACTCCAACATAATGCACCTCGCTGAGAGGTGTTCAAATTCTAAGATTATATAGCCCCATAATTGATTTCAGCCGTGGTTACAAGTGGCAAAAATTTCGTACTGTCTCTGAGATGATGGCCCTCATGTAGGGTGCTTTGGTCGAAATTGAACTGTTGCTCCTCTCCCATTAAGAGAAATAGCAGGTTAGGTTTAAAGCAATAAACTAAGTTAGGTTAAGAGGATCATGGTGTGGAAGTAGAACCAAATGAAAATTAGCGTGATAACCACAGACCTTTCTTTCTTTGATTGAAGAATTCAGCAATACAAGAGTGCACAGCATTCTCTGAATTCATCGTAGCACAAGCATACAAACTCAAAGCTAAGGAATGCCCAGGTCGTGCAGTAAAATGATCTGCTATGGAAATTTCCTGTGCGGTACCTATGAGGATTTTGAAATCTTTCCAAACAGAGAGGGGTTGCATCCAAGTTTAGAGGGTCAACATAAGACATTGTGATTAACTAAATATCCTTCCAAGTCAGTACGCTGTCAGCTTAAATCTGAGTCTTTATAGGAAACTCTGAATATATCTAATTCATAGTCACTGAAAGTGAGTTTGTCCAAGTTCTGAACTTGCGAACCGGGTTAATGAGACATCTTTTAAAACCTGAAACAATGTGTTCTATCTTAACTGTCTCATTACACATTGCACTAATTAGCCTATTAACTCAATAGTCTGGCAGACATATGGGTATGTTTTTAAGGCATCGACCACATTGCACATTGTTTACCATTTTTGTTCTCTTTCCTCTCTTTCCTTTTCCAATATTTCTCTCCCCCAACACTCTCCACACAGGAACAAGTCCCCAGCTGCTGCAGACAGACTAATGTATTCCCCAGAGCTGAGGGGTTGACCACAGCTCCAGAAAGGGATGGGGCCTTGCTACCAGTAAATTCCTATTTCACATTGCAGATGGAAGATAAAGAATGAAGTCATTACATTCAGGGAAAACTTAGCTTTCAATTTTTCCCCCTCATAAACTGGTAAAATGAGGGAAGGAAGTTTAAAGTGATACATTCAGAGCAGGTCAGTATATAAATTCATAAACTCATAAACTCATATTTAGAAATTTACAACAACATAGTCAAATTTATGTATGTACTGTATTTAAAAATACATTCTTTATAGGCATTTTAGGAAGATAACTGTGACCTTATTTAAGTTTGGTCTCACTTTTAAATGCAAATATGAGTTTATATTGCTTTAAATCATGTTACTTCTGTCTTGTCTTTTACTGTCTGACAATCAAGCTCCTAAAATATTCTATTTATTCTAAACTAATGACAAGATATATGTACCATGTTTATAAATAACCAAACAGGATCAAAATGGTGTAATTACTAGTACTACATTTTATTTTTTTAGAGTTCATCGTAACTTATCGCATTCTAACTTTGAATTTTATCAAGCAAATATGAAACTACTGCTAGCAAAACAGTTTCTCTCAAAATGACTGGTACAATCAAACCACCAGGATGAGAAGTGTGTTGACCTTAAAGGAAGATTTTTTTTGTCAGCAGTTGCCAAGAATAAACCATCAAGTTTATTATCAAAACTGATTTCAAAATAAAATATTGAGTCATTTTAAAGGTCAGTGTTTGCGGGCTAAGAGATCACCATCTGTCAGTTTAGTAACCTAACCTAAAGGTAGAATAATAGAAATAGCTATTACTCTAACTGCTGTAATTAAATATCCTGTAGCAAAGGTTTGGATTACTGCGTTTTCCTTTTCAGTCTAATCCTCAATGAAAGAGCTGCACACCCTCCTGCCCTCGCAGTTTAACACCATATATGAAGTGTGAATATTGGATTGTCACACGACCTGCCACCATTAGTACAATAACTGGTTGAAGCTCAAGTGACAACTAGCCTTCTGGGCTAAATTACTGACTTGTGTCCTAGATGAGTCAGTCAATCAGTCTAACTTCACTCAATGACTGATACTATTTACCAAAACAAGGGTAGTCATGAGGTCCTCTCGTCACACTCTGGATACATCTGGGTGTCATCTGATTACAATGAATCTACTTTGTTAACATCACCTGTTGTTCATGTTCAACCATGTAGAGGAACGCTACCATACATTTTGGGAGAGAGGCTGTAAAATATGTCTGCATGCTCTGCTGAAACAAAGGCTTATGCAATAATGAGGGTACGCTATTGTCAGCTGGGGTGCTTAAATATGTCTCATGCCTCTATAAAGTGTGAGATTTCCTCAAACATACATTGCAGGAATCCCAGAGTGCTCACTGAGCAAGCAAACTAGTACAGAAATATCAATGAAGAGGAGACTTTCAGCAGCAGATGGAGCCGCTTTTATTTTTGGACGAATGAACAATAAGAAATCATCCATCAACGCGCGTTTTCCTCGCTTTTCGCTCACATTGACAGACCACACAAAACCAGAGGTTTTCAGAAATGACGGTCTTTGTAATGCACCTCGTGTTACTGTATGAGTGTCTATTCAGCTGCATCACCCGACCCCGGGAGAGAGTTCCATCATGCACTCTCGGCTATGACTCCCAGTCTATAGGCCCTGGATCTCTGCCACACATTCCTTCACATGACTGCTCGCTGATTAATGTGTAACGTGGATCTTGTCCAGCAGACAGGGGAATAAACACAGACAGACAGGGACATGGGGGGAACAAGGGAGAGGATGTAGTAAACACATGATGTGGTGCAAAGCGAAGAAAGATATTCACATGTTTTCTTTCATTATCAACAGCAGCTTTAAGCTGGCAAGCTGCTCGTGATAAGAGTTGTGAAAGACATGTCAGATGTTTCTGCAGAGCAATGTGTCTGAACATCTAAATAATCTGAACAGCTGCCAACTGTCTTTTAAAGGCTAATTTGCACCTGCATTCCTACATTACTCCACTTGCACTAAGAATAATCTCCTAAATTTGGAACCTTTCATGCTCCACTTTCATCTTCAAGTTTTCAACCGTCAGTTGCACCTTGATTATAGTGTTACAAAACAGTGACGTAATGTTTGGGTACTGAAACCATAGTACCTTTGCAATTTTCTCAACCCAAATAACTCTTAAAGCAACATTTGTGTACATCTGTCATCCTCATCCTCAACATTGGACTTTTCTATAATGTGAATTTAAAGGTATGGCAAACAATAGTATTTCTTCAATCTATAATATTCGAAAAGATGATAGACTTCCTTGGTCAAAAGCAAAGCTTTATATTGATTTAAGGTTGTGACAAAAAAAAATTGGATTTAATTCGTTGGACTGAACGCAGAATAAACACTGGAAAAGTGCAACTTTATATTCATTCATTTTCCAGGTTGCTGTGGCCGGATTCTCAACTTAGACAAGGCTATTGGCTCACTTTACCTTACTATCTGAGATACAACTCTGGCTGTCTGTGTGCTATTTAATTTTTTTTCTTTTTAGAACTGATTTTACAGTTCTGTATATGAAGTTTTAATGACCTTGCTCTTCCACACATTATAGATTTTCTTTCACTTAATGTACCAGCCAGATTACGAAGGCTGCATTCAGCTCTTCTCTTAAATGCTCCTTTGTGTTCTATAAAAATGCCAGTGAGAGTGCTTTGTGTTTTAGTGCTCCTAAACTGCGGCCCTTGCTGCCACTTCATATTAGAAGAGCCAGCTCGATGGTTTTTAAAGGAAATGAAAGACCTGCTTTAGCAATCTGGATTTAGATTTTAAGGGATGGAGCTTTTGTTTGTAAATGGCAGTTCTTTCACCCAGTGTTTAATTTCTCAGTGTTTTAGTATTCTGAGTTCATAATTCTGGAATTCTTAGTCCCATGATTGTATATATTTCTTGAGGGGTTGCATTCTGTCTGTATTGTGTCAGTGTCACCACTTGAAACACTTTGAGCTGCATGAAAGGTGCTATACAAACAAAGGTGAGTTGAGCATATAGCATAGCCAGGAGGCATTTACCTTAGATTTGTGTAAAGACTGAAAACAGAGGGAAACAGGTAGCCTGGCTTTGCCTCATTTGTTCAGAAATGTTAAAAATTATGACGCGTCAAAACATTTTAGGAGGATTTTACAGCCTCATTATTTCTGGACACCCAGTGACCATGTAATGTGAGTCAGTAGTCACATGCTTTCATGCCGATCGAAGCTGTTTACTTTCTGCTCTTGGCTCTCCAGTGTGTGAACTAATGTGATGTGACTGGCATTGTTCTTTTTATTTTACACTCAGCACATGAATAAGCATATTCACAAGAATTAATACTATTCCTTCATGGGAAACAAACACAAACCATGTCTTTTGTTCGACATTTCACCCTTCAGGCGACAGGATGTCTCTAATTATCTCTATATTTGTCATGTTAAGTTTCTGGTCTTGTCAGTGTTTACCACTAACCGGTGCATCTATCTTGATGAGGGCAATGTCCGATTTCTCATCCACATCTTTGATTTTGGCATCGTAGGAGCCACCACTCTTCAGCTCCACTTTCACCCGATTCTTATTAGCCACAACGTGGGCATTGGTCACAACAAGGCCATCTTCTGACACAACAAAGCCTGAACCACTGGCCACTGCAACCTCCCGCTTTGAATAAGTCATCCTGTTGGAGGAAAAAGAGGGAGATTAGAGTATTCTCACTTAGAGAAGTCTTTACAGCTTAGAAAAGCAAACCAAGGAGGTGTCACATCCAATGGATGATGTAACAGCAGTGCAATACTCAACAACTGGAAGCAAAGTTTGAAACACCCGTTTGTGAACAGATTTTGTTGAACAAGGCATTAAAATATGCAGGGAAGTCAGCAAAGAAACAAGAGATATTAGGTACTCATCAAAACATAAAAACACTAACATTGTTACACGGCATGAGCAAAATGAAAGGTTTCCTTTTGCTTGGCATGATGTAGCAACAGTGAGAAGAAAACAGAGTTCTGAGTGAGGGAAATGTGGAGGAGCATGAGGCAGAAGCATGAAATCAAGAGAGCTTAACAGATTCAAAGAAGCAGTGCAGAAGCCACAGTGAAATATCAAATTGTGAAGACACAGATTTCAGGAGTCAAAGAAGAGTCAGAGACGAAGGAACATCAACACTGGTGAGACATTCAAAAGAAAATACGATGAAAGACTGGAGCTGAGAGTTAGGTGCTCTACCAACTGGTGTGGGCTAGTTAAATACACAGATGGGTTGTAAATTCTAATGTGTTTCAGTCCGTCTCACAAAGACACACACACACACACACACACACACACACACACACACACACACACACACACAGGTGTAAAATTCTTACTTGCGGAAAAGTTCAATGTGAACCACAGATGGTGCGATTCTCTCCACCACATCAGCGATGAAGTTGTATTTGTGCCTTGGGCTTTCTGGGTCATCCTGAGCTGGAAGCACAACACACAAAGTATGTTAGAAAAAAAAATCCAAAAGAATTTGCTTAAAACTGCATGATGTAAGTGAACGGAAAATGAAAAACCAACACAATAAATGGGACATTATCATAACACATCAAAGAGCAGACAACAGGTGATTTGCAGATTTACATTAAAAATAAACCTGGTCAAAAAAACTTTCAAACAACTATACTTTAAATCAAATGCCTTGGCATTAACCTGTAACTGATTGTCAATGCAGACTCTTGAAATATTTGCTGGACTTTTGTCATGTCATGGTTTTATAAGTGTATTACCACTCATCCACAGTCACTGTCAGACTGCAAGTCTGATGACTGCCAAATTCTAAATCATCCATTCCAGTGTTGGGCAAGTCAGGAAACGTTGAGAGATTTACCTGGTAATTAAGTGTAACGCAGAAGAGAGTTTAACCAAAGCTATGAATCCAAGCTTCCCAGACGTTCCCCTCAGAGATCTTCTTCCTCCCATTCGTAAACCCTTGATTTGCCACATATCTCAAAGTATTTAGTCTTAAAAGGACAATTTTCAGTCATTAAATCTCCTTCAGGCAAATATTTTTGGGATCTGCAAACACTAGGATATCTTTGATTGTAGTGAAAAGCTCATGAAGGAGAAGTGCTCTTCGCTGAAGTTAAGCTAACACAATCAATGAATCTTTCCTTGTGTCATACCTGAAGACATTAAATTACACGGTAAGAGAACATTCATCAACCGCGTGAGGAAAATTCCCAACACATAGTAACTCAATTGTCTGTTTTTCTGTCTGCCCTTTTCTGAGACAATGTGTCTCTGTGAGGCTAAAATCATTCTAAAATAGCAGTGATAAGTTTTACCCCATTTGCCAAAGACTTTATTGTTCAGTATGCTAGTATTAGATAATTAAAACTGAAGATAAAGAAAAAAAAACTTGATTCATATATAATGACAATTTGTCCAGTTGACATTTCACCTAAACCACAACTGTCAGCGCATCACAGTGGCGTCAAAGAAAATGTCAGGAGGATCATTGAAGTTATAATGACATATCCTCTGGGTACCATTAATATTTTATTTTACAGGATACTAAAAACAAGAATAAATGGATTTAGTCATGTGGATATCTGAGCCAAAGTTTATATGAAGACATTTCACTAAAAACCAGTGATGTCAACCTCAGTGTGGAACTACAGAAGAGCTCAGGGAATCAGCAAAGTCATCAGCTGTGTCATGTGGGAAGCTTAAAGCATGCAAAAATGTATTTCACTTAAAAAATGTAGATGCTTTTAGGGCCTTGCTGCATTTTTCCCATGCTCGCTTCACAACTCAGGAGGTTCTTCTTTATCCATGATAGGATTGTAGATTAAAGCCAGGCTTCCAGAACTAATGTTGTTCCTGGAGCATCCATACATCCTCAAACTCCCCTCCAGTTTGTCATTTTGTGATGAATGTGGTCTCTCCACCACATGCAGAAATATATTCCCAGCGACATGCTGTAACACAAACGATAGCAGACATAAGCCCAGGAGTGACGATCATTAGAGATGGAAAATCCTGAATCACATGAAGCACAGCTCAGTTACATTAGAGAGCCCCACCGAGCCATTCTTTCCTGATTTATGTGTGCTGTCACAGATTGCTTCACTGTTAAGCTGAGCCCATACAGACTTTATTGTTATAGAATTAAGCTGATTTATGAAGGAACTGAAAAGCAGAATCCCTTTAATGCCAAAAATGACCAATTTGTCTTTGGCGTTTTGAATTCCTGAGTCTCACTGATACATGGAATGGGAATTGAGATGTAAAACTTCCCGATTAGTGTCTGCAGGTGGTTGAAGATGAGTCACTGCTGCTTCCCACTGAAAGGAGAAAAGTAGTAGACGGTTTCCTGAGCATCCGCAGCAGCGGCACGCCGGCAACATTGGTGACAACTTTCTAAAAAGTTTTGCGGATGAACTGGCAATGTTGCTGTCAGGTTTTTTTTTCCTGACAGCAATGGCAGTACATTGCCGGGGAGGTGGGGGTAATATGCAGTTAGAAACATAGTTATATCTAGTTCAAATTCATAATTCATAACCTTAGGATTTTCAGTTATTACTCTAAATATCTAGCACACAATCTGTGTATACTAGTCTGAATGGCTGCTCCATTTGCAACTTACCCTTAGAGGCTACCTTTCCTTTGACTCAGTTTAATTTAGATATGGTTTCAGTAGAACCATGCTTTCCTGAACTCTAGTGCAGAAGCTACTTGTGATTCTGTCTGGCTTCAGGTCAGCATTTTTGTAGCTTAGAGCGTAAATAATCGGTCTACCACCGTGTTCATTGATCAGCGTTGATGCATGCACCGACTCAACACGGCAGTCGATGGTTGTTTTTACCTGCCTTACCCGCAGCAGTGCACTGTGTAAGTTATTGTGAAGATAACCAGTTTGACAGCTGAAATACACATTCTGATGGGTCTTTAGATTCCATCCACCTTGTGCACCAGCGATGGCCAGTTGGCCATTAACATCAGCATGGACAATGGACTTACAATGAGAGAAGGCCTTCAGTTTCATATTTCTCATTTTACACAGTACAGTAATCAGAAAAACTGCAGCATCTAAGATCCTGAAATAGACACAACCTAGCTGATCTTGGAATGCCATCTAGCGTAGCACAGTAACAATGGAAATGTTGCACAATATTCAACATTGTTATCCATCATTACCTTTTACTAACACACCTCTCTGTGCTGTTGCTCAGCTGTGGGACTCTGGGAAACCAATGTTTGTTGATTGGAATGAAATACATAACTGTCGGTGTGCAGGGATCTTAAACTCACCAAATGCTCCAGATTTAAGAACCACATAATACAGGTAACTGAATCAGAATTATGTGGAACCATTTGACAACAACTTAAATGTTGACGACAACTTATACACAAGTCCCGCATAGCAAGTTTACCTATGTTTCTGCAGGACTTTTATTAGAAAATGTTTTTAAAAAGAACTGTATTACACTGCACTCTGACCTCTTTTACTCGAAAAACATGTGAATACTTCCTTCACCACCAGTAATAACAGATAATCATGCTTGTCTAATTGTTTCGGTAAGGATACGTAATAGTTTAAACAGCAATTGTACTAAATGCAATACAAACACAGATGATCACATCCAATTAGGGGTAAACAAGAGCTCTTAATAAATGACTCTTAATAAATGATCTTAATAGAGCCAGGGATCCATTTATAATAACCATGTGTCTAATGGACTGTTTCTGGAGTAAAATCAAGCAAGAAACTTCCCCAAATACCATTTTCTTCCTCATTCCCTCACAAACACACACGAAGGCCGCATTATACCATATACCCATTACCCCTCCCATCGCTGCACATTGACCTTCACCACATGGGTTCCTGCTCAGGATCTCAACTTCTCTCCTATTTCAGGTTTCCCATACACAGTACCTGCTGTTTTATTGGCACCTTCAGGTGGAAACAGCTTTTTCTTTTCCTCTGCACTGTAGAAAACTTGAAAATAGTAAGATCATATCCTCTTCTTCAAGCACTGCTGCTTTTATTCATACATACTGATTTACTGCTGAAGCCCCCACAGGCTGATACTGCATGAATGAAATGGAAGCAAAAACTTTTCTGAGCTTGTCACAAGAATAAAGGTTGATAAAATGCAAATCCTGTTTATTCCCTACAGTCTTAACTGGGTTTATGAACTAATATCCAGAGCCTTAAGTGGACTCATGTGGAGAATCATGACAACACATGCTGTTATATGCACTCTGCTGTAAATGTATTCCCTCTGAGTCACTGGTTTCAGTCCAACAACATATTTATATCTATAGTATAGAACTATACTAGTAGATATGAGTACCAATGGCAGACAGGCAATAACAAAGGCTTGCCAAATCACAATAAGAGCATAAAAACACAATATTTCCATGTTTTAGATGAAATGAAGTCATTAGGAAAGACAGAGCAAGTGCTGTCTACGGAAGATGCTGCAGTGGAGATGTTCAAAAACAAAGCAAGAAAAGTGAGAAAGATGCGACACACTTTCCACAAATTAAGAGGCAGACTGACGCAGCGACATTATAAAGGAAAAAACATGTGTGCAAAGATGATCTTTTAATATTATGCGTGACTCAGAGGGGTTAGGGAAGAATGTCCATATTCAGCATGTCACAAGCTGAATTTACTGAGTGCATTCTGCAACATCAGCTGGCAATGCTATTGAGAGAAGCACAATCACTCAGCAGCTAGAAGTGGAATCAGGTTTTCAATCAGATTAAAATCTTGATGGATTATCAACCACAGACATCACTGAAATGCACACTTTTATTTGTCTAGGCACCCCTAAATAACTTTATCTTCCATACCATGTCACTCATATTGAGCCAAAACATACTTTTAAAACATTTTAAGCAAATGTGACCACAGGTTGACAGCAATATTTGACCTAATTTCCCTTGCCAGAATGAACAGCACATAAAATTACATCATGCAAAGTGTACTTGCATATGTTTTCTTAACATGGGGCCAAGTTGCAGGGCAGTTTGTTTAAGGCACTTTGAGGGGACTGAGTTTCTTTTCAGCAATGGTTAAAGACATATTTGAATAACCTCTTACTGCAGTAACAGTATAGGAATACTGTTACAAGTCAACTGGTGTCAAATTGTACTACAAGACCTGCTTTTAAACTATAGAAATAATTAATACGGTACATTGAGCTTATAGTATTGTGTTGTAAATGTTGCAGAATAGAAGTACAATACTGCTCTCTCAAATCCAGTACTTTCCAACGTTAACTCCTGCATGTTTCAGGCCACAGTGAGGAGAGAAGTACATCTGATAAATCAAACAAAATGTGTTTTATTGCAAATATGGAAAATGTCAGTGGCCGCCTTGGAAAATCAATGGCACTCACCGCAGTCTGGTGCTTCAGACAAGGTTAGCTGTCTGTGAATGACTTAACCATTCTAGTTGCTTACATGACTGACCACTAAATGCGGTGAAACAGTCTGCCCTGCAACCCCACCCACAGTTTTTGATGCACATGTAAACCTTTTCCAAAAATATGGGTTGCTAATTTGGTGTTTTCCTCTGTGTCTCCTGCCTGTTTTCAACTGTCTTCCACAGAGGGGGAATTATGGCCATGATTCAGCAGCAGGAATTCTTTTGTGTTAAATGTGTTTCATGAGTGACACCGGAAACACTGAGATGTTGAAGGAGAGATGGAAGAGAAGGAGAGAGAGAGAGAGAGAGAGAGAGAGAGAGAGAAGGAGAGAGAGAGGGGTGGGGTGTTTTTGAAAGTTTCCAGACTTTGAGGTAGGATACAGACCTCTGAGTCAACAGGTGTTGAAGCTCTTCCTTGGGGTTTCCATGTGGTGAACATTTAGATGAATGTAAAACTGGAGATTGAAACAATGCCTTTACCACCTGCTCCTTGCTTCCATTTGTCATTCCTGAAGCTGTTGTTTAAATATCCGCACCACACATCCTACTAATGATGAAGTATGACTCACAGATTTAAGCCATGAGTTAATGGTGATGTCTGTTATTTAATGAGCTCCACTGATTCAGGTTAAATGCCTTCCCCTTCCAACTTGATATACGTAGTAGAGATGCACTTTTAAACAATAAGTGTGACTTATGACAAAGGTTTTGATCAGCGTAGACAACAATCAATCTGTCTTATCTGTTAGTCGACAGAGGCTGCTGGTATGAAACAGCCAAGCAGTTCAGTCATGTGATATCTGGTGATGTCGCCAAAGAAAATCCAAATGCTGATAAAGTATTACATTAGATGGAGGAGCTCATGACCTCATCCGACTGGGAACAAATGAAACCAGCTCTTTTATAATGTGTAATTGTAATACATGAATAAGAATTAAACGAGCTTGAATGGTGGCTCTTGTTATCCTGAACACATGGGGATTGTGTGAAACTAATGCAGCTATCACATCTGTGTGACTGTGAGGAGGAAATTACACAAAAGAATTACTTCAGTGTGTGTGTGGACGACCTGTGTGTTTCATCTCTGTCCAGATGACGACTACTAACATCTTGCAGCGAATCTTGCACTGAAATGTCTTGAGTTTAACTCAGCAGAAGCTTTGCAAAAATAAAATACTAACTGTTCTGACCAAGACACAAACAAATCTCATTCTACTGCACTTAAATTCTAGGTGTACTTCAGCTTGTTGCTCTGATCAAAACAGTCTCACCGTTGCTTTTCCCGCAGGATCCCCGCTGAATGAAAAGAACAGGTGGCTGCTGCAGCTTCTGCGCCCGGCGGCTGACCCTCTTCAGTTCGCAGATATTCCTGTAGGACACCCCGTCGCTTCCACAGACGGGCTCTGCGGCTTTGCACACGCATATACCACTCTTGCTTCTCCTCCTCACCGTGACAGTGTACGCAACCCCGCTGGACACCGAGCATTCCAGACCCTCTCCGCACATCGGGTCCCCGAGCTTCCCGCTGGCCCCGCAGGTTTCGCCTTCACCGTACGCACACACCGAGCAGCAGCGGCAGGCATCGAGGGTTTGTCCCGCCAGACAGTCCGCTGGTAGCCGGGGACACATCGACTTGTCACACCGAGCGGGACATCCGATCACGTACCGGCTAGAGATTTGCGCATCTCCCGGCAAGGACGCACAGGCCACGATTACGCACAGAGACACCGACCAAAACATGTTTCTGACCAAAAGTAAGTTATAAAAAAGTCACACAAAAAGTTTCAAGGAGATGTAAAACTACGCTCTCTGCTTGCGAGGTTATGGGATGAGAGAGCTTTGTCCTGGTGAGGGGGGGGGAGCCTCTTCAGCTGGAGGGGTATTTAACCGAAACTCTACTGCGCAGCCAATTATGCGACTTTACGTTTTTTTGCAGACGTATCATTAAAGCAACTCTTGATAATTATATCAAACCTGGAACAGAAGGGCTTCTTTATGACGTGGATCAGAAAAACTGATTAGATAAAGAAACACAGGAATGAGCAAAAATAAAAAATATTAAAAAAAATCTGTGCGTGTAGAATTGACTTTATTTCAGAGCTGTGACACAAATAAATTGTCAGGAATTGCAAAGAGAGTTTGCGAGTTATTATGTGGAAATTCACTTTGTGGCTTCCCTCCAAGTTAGTTATCTCATCTCTGGAGATGAGAGATTCTCCATAAACGGTTCAAGGACATTCCAGGTCTGCCTGTATTTGCTGACTTTGGAAAAAAAAAAGAAAAAAAGTTTATGAATAAGTAAAGATTTTTATTTTATTTTTAAAAACAATAGTGGAAGCAGCCATGCATGCAGCCATGCATTCCTGATTTATTATTATATGCTGCACAGTTCTTCACACACTCTGCAAGCTTTTTTCCTCACGTGTATTTTTTAACTACTAACCTCATGAAAGAGTCGCTCCTGGCATCCACACACGCCTTATGGCTATATCGGTGTAAAAACTGGGTGGATTGTGGAATTTGAGGAGTTACTGTAGCTTTGCAATTAGGAACAGCCACATTTGTTCAAAGGGGATCATTGAATGAGAACATAATTAATCCTTTAATTATCTTTTCCAAGCTCTGTAAGTTTCAAGCTGTCGGGAGTGACAAACATCTAATGGGGATTTCCAACTAGAAATAAATAGCACCTCCCAGATTTAAATGGAATTCAATTAAAGTATAATCAATCTGGGTTTTTTTCTTTGTGCCGTATGCTAGAAGGAAATGTAATATTTGTGAGAAACCAAAAAATAATTTTGTTGTTTGTTCATGAGATGCATTTCCAGAATTAAAGACCTGAGTATTGGTGTTGGTGAATACAAAATCTGTGTTTTAGATGTCTGTAGTGAGCTGTAAAAGAATCCAGTAAACACAGAGGCAATGACTGAGTGTCATAAAACACCTCAATACAATTGATCATGAGAACAGGGCTGGATGGAGGCGAGGGCCACAGAGCTCCTGCTAAGGAAGGGAGGGAGGAGGCCCCCTGTGGTGTGTCAGAGCAACAAGTAACACAAGCCTCTGTCTCCAGAAGGCAATTAGAGTGTGTGTGTATGGGGGGGGGGGGGGGGGGGTGGCAGTGAGGTTGTATTTTTCAAAGGAACAGTAAGTGAGACGTATAACCCAGAATTCAACATAAACCAAGATTAGAGGGCACACTCCTTTCTAAGCCTGGAAATGTGAGCTTTGTGTCATTTTGATGCATTACAACACACAATGTCCCAAGCATGCAGCCATAAGAAGGGTTTCACAGTACCAAGGGAATACTGTAGTGCTCAAACACACTGGCAGGAATCAGTGGGAACATCCATAGATGAAAGCAACCTCATCGGTAGAAACACCCATTCTCCAACTACGACCAGTGAGCATAGCCAAGGATTCACCAGTGAGGTCTGTGTGATCTCTCCGCTCCAATCTGCTTGTCTTGGCTGTGAGGGAGGCCCGTTCAAGTCCAACTTGGCCCTGTCTGAAGCCACACAAAAGTCTTGTATCGTCCAATAAGCAGCGGAGATGGACCATGTGAAAATGGAAGAGAAGAGTTACATCCATCTGCTGACTCCCAATGCAGTATCCACAATATATTCCATGTATTTACATACAGAGACCTAAGCCCAGTATATGTCACGGCTTATTATCTGACTGATTTTGGAGACCTTGCATATTGAGTATTGCACCACAACTGTACTCCATTAGCATCTACATATAATGATGCTTTATGTAGATGATGCTTGGTAATGAGTACCAAGTTAGCAGCTGATGGATTATGTAAACTGCATGATGAAATCATGGGTGTTAAGAAGGAAATGCACTGCATTTGGATTTTAACTATAAGGGCTTTCTCATTTACGATATAAAAATCTAAGTGCTGCTGTGGGAACCACAGACTGTGCAATTCTGTTGGAGTAAGAAACAATATGGGAATATCTGGAGCTGGTTAAAGGCTTTCTATACCTATTTGTCAAATAGTAATTATTCCACTGAGATTCCATTAACAATTCCATTTCAATTTTGCCCATATTGAACATGATATGCTCCAAGGGTTGGTTCTTGGACTATTCAAGGAGTTTTTTTTTTCTTTTTAAATATGTTTTATTGCCTATCTTTGAGTCTTAATAGTTTATGAAGTGGTATCATAGCAGGGAAAAACACACTTCAAATCTGCATCTCAGAGATTGGATGTGGCCTTTCCCCTGAACTTGTAAAACCTTGCTAGAGCTAGAACCCAAATCTGCCAATTTCACCCACTTTTTACATGATGTCTCCACACAGTCCCATATAATAGCAGATATCTGAAATAAGTTAGTTGTTTTTACTGGTAATGGTTTTTCTTTGAAACTGACATAAAGGAACATCTATCTGTAAGGACTCAGCTCTGACTCAGTGCTAGTCTGCTGCTTATTCCATTGATTTGGAATTATTTCAAAGGATAGAAAAGTCAAATTCTGTTTTATCATGTAATCATTGGTTTGATTCTTTTATAGGCCTACGCAGCTACAATATATATATGCACAGATACCAAGACCATATTTCATGTGCTGTGACATTAATAACTTGAAATTTAAAAAGATGTAATTTGCATATCATATGTAATATGTTGAAGGGGAAACATGGAAGATTAATAGGACTGATGCTCCTATCATTAGGGTTTGGTGAACCTTAAATACAAACTACATTTTATTTTGCAGGTTAAAATGATTTTCTCAACTGATTACCTTTTATAAACTGTTTACTGCTTATTGTGTTTATTTCCTGTATATCGTTTTCCTTTCTTAGATATTTCATAATACTAGAACTTGTTTTCTGTTGTAGGAATTCAAGCTCCCATGATTTGTTCAACCAGTTACGCATTTTCTTCTTTCACCACAGGAGGGCAGAATGAGACTTGATGAGTGATGAATTCCAAAAACGAATTTTTCTCTCTTAAAATGAAGCCCTGACTTTACCTCAGGACTAATCAGGCTGATGGACAAATAAATATTGAATGATTCTCAGCAATCCCAGAACATTTTCAGTGTTTATTACTTTCAAGTCATCCACATAATAAATAGAGACAATTCAAATCAATAACAGACTGACACAACTAGCTGGAACATAAAAGTGAAATGAAAAAAAAAAGTAAATAAAAAAAGATTAGTGTTTTATTTAGTAGAACTAAAGTGGTATTTTAAAAAAAATAAAACTATGAGGCAGCTGCATCCTGTTGTGTTTGTGACACAGGCACAAGCGTTATGATCAGGAAATATCTAAAAGCATACAAAAATAAATATCTTGGACAAAACTCAGCAAACACACAACACACAGAGCGGCCATAGATAAACTAAAAGCAGAAAAAAAATCGGAAGAATTATGTTAAAATTAAAATGTTAACATGCAATAGATGTGCCTGAGCTTCAATTATTGTTTCTCAAAATGTTTACATGGTGTTCACACAGTACAGGAAGATTACCTATAACTGACCTAGCCCTTTTTTATTACTACGAATTGCAAAATGTGTACAAGCATACTTCTGGCTCCTGTTGTTCACTCAAAACCCTGTTGTTCCTTTTGTTAACCATGAAAAAGATGATTCTACAAATTTTAGTGTACTGAAAAAACTGAAAAAGTGAGGCATATATTGCAATAGCTTTTAAAAATGTCTTTCTTTTGCTTTTCTGAACAGTCAAACTCACTTAACAACCAGAGGTTGTTAAAGTAAAAAAAAATACTCACTGTAGACTTATATGTAACCTACTTCAGTTTGTGCTGAGACATAGTAAGGAAGCTATATGAATGCAGTCATACCCTTGAATACAAAAAACAAGAAAGTGAACGTAAAAGGCTTGGCAACTGTAGTGTGGCTTCAACTAATTCAATTAGTCTTATTATTTTTATCTTTATCCAATGTTAGACCAGTCCAGAAATACTGAATTATAATTTATATTAGAGTCAAGATTTGATCTCAACCTAGGCTTGGCATACTGGTCAACATCAGTAGGCAAATCTAAGGGTATAATAGCGAGTGCATGAACAACCCTCGCAGCTAAAATCAAATCAGAAGACTAGAAAGGCGCTGAGGAGATTGACATCCGTTGCAGCATCTTTTCAGACCAGAGGAAACTGCTTGCACTAGAAACCTCCCTTGTGTTCTTGGCACCAAAAAGGTTAAAAACATCCACAGTCCCCACTGTTGTCTCTGTAAAGGTTAGGATAACGCTCTCTTATCAAATTCTAATCAGAACTGCTCTGACAACCTTTCTTAGTAAATAAATACAGGGCTGTCAATACAACAGCTGGGAGGCTAAGGGCTGCAGGTGAAGACTGGGCTGTTTTTGGCACATGAGTGCAGATCAGAAATGATTTCTCTAGCATGCTGCTGGAGGAGTCCAAAAGGTGAGTTCAGAATGTTGAATCTCATCCCCCACAAGTGGCTGTGGTTTGAAAGCAACCGACTGATTCTTTTTAAACACCTGCTGCACACCGTTTTCTCCTTTTTTAAGAAATCACCATCTGGAAAAACACATTTCTACATCCACTTTGATGGCTCAGACCTGGCTCACCGGCAGGTCAGCCTCATCCAGGTTCAGGGGTGGATCAAACATGTGGGGCTCAATGCTGCTCCGCCGTCGCCATAGTGACTCCTCAGGGGTTTTGGTAATGGTAGTAGGCAGCCTGGGGGTCACTTTGCCAAGCTCGTCTCCTGCAGTGACAGGCGTGCTGGCGCGTGGTTGTGACTGGGCCGTGGTAGCAGGCTCATGAAGTGCTCGCTGTCCCACGCCAAGCTGTGAGCGTGGGCCGCACGGGACAGCAGCCCCCCACTCTGGGTGGCATGGTGGCATGGCAGATACGTGCGTGTAAGAGACGGTTGGACCCGAGGGGCTGCAGTAGAAAGTGGAACGGCTGCCATGTTCCTACAGGAGAAACAGCAGGACACAGAAAGGGGAAAAAAAGTGGTTGTTAGTAAAAAAAAAAACACCTAAATTTATGATGTGTCTATGTTCATCTCAGGAGCATGAAAAGTTACAAACTTGCAATTAACATCAGCACATGGGGCCTGATGCAGCTTTAGAAGATTGGGGCTGAAGGTTGAAAGTTCTGAAGAATGAAGCATTGCTAGGTTGGAGTTAGCAGTAGCTGAAACAGTAGCAGTAGAAGTAGTAGTGGAAGTAGTAGCAACAGGAGAAGTAGTAGCAGGGGTAGCAGTCAGTGACGGTAGTCAACAGGGTTTAGTTTTGGTAGTTGACAAGTTGCAATGGGGACCTTAGGAAACATTAGTTGATTGTTGTTCATTATTTCACAGCTTTTGCATTGTCAGATTTCAGTCTCTGCAAAACAAAACAGAATCATGGGAAGAAAGAACAGACACAATAAAGGTGGTAAAAGCTACTACGTAGTAGCTAGTGAAACATTTTTAGAGAAACATCCCAGTTAAAAAAAAACAAAACTGCAATGTAAATATCCAATGACTGTAGAATACTGTATTCTGATTTTCTTCCACCAGGTTTTGGGTTAGGGTTTACACAATTATACCACAATATTACTTCATCATTGCAATACGTGAGACTCAATGTCCAACAACAAACTCGCAAGTTCATGATTTTCTCCAATCCAAATGTCTAACATCAAGCACGTGCAGATATTTTAGATGTTAACTTGGAAAGTTCACTTATGTGAAGTAGTGTTTAACTGCTACATTACAAGGACGTATTTCATTAAGCTGTTAACACTAACAGCTCTGTACTTGTGGATTCAGCAACTGTTAGTACTTTTTTCTTAAGCAGTTAACTCAAACATTTTGCACACAAAACACAAAAGAGGTCAACACGGAAAGAAGTATTGTATTGTCATGTGTGCGAAAAAGTAAAAAGAACATACAGGCAGTGAGCAGGAGGGAGTAGGAGAGACAAGCAGGATGTCGCACATCTAAGACAGGTACACAGCTGCAGCAGACTGCATAGATCATAAATATGAAGGGAAGAGAAACAGAAGGTGTGAAAGACACATACCCAGTGATACAGACGGGAGAAAGCTAAAGGTGTTCACAGCTGAGCTGGCAAGACGGTCACGCACGAGTTGTTGATTAAATCGTACATCTTTATTTTTACAAAATAATGATGAAGGCAGTTGAAAGCTGTGCACATGAAGTTATGGGGGAGAGGGAGGGCGGTAATGACTGCAGGTGTGGATAGGTTATGTCTTTATTTAGTCATATTTAAGCTTTGAATTACACTGTACAACTGTTCTTTGCATTTGATCGACTTGAGTTGTGCTTGATATCAGATGTCATGCCTGTGGCCATAAGCCATCACATGCAAGAGAAATTAAGTCAAGCACACCTCTGTTCTTACACTTTCAGAGACATCTTTGACAACTTTACCAGAATGCACTTGACGAAATGAACTCAGACTCGAGCTGAGCTTGAAGTGACAGTGCAGCAAAAATAAAGGCAAAGCAAATGAGGAGAAGTGGATGAGATAAGCAGCAAGCCATACCTAAGATGGTTGGTTCTTAGAATACAGAGCTTCAGCTGTGCAGTCAGATTGGATCTGTGCTCATAATGTCTACAGCCACCAACGGCCAGCCAGTGAGTGGAAAACAAGATTAAAAAGTTAAACTTATATTTGAAAGGGGGGCGGACTGAGACGAGCTGACATACGTGCTGCTGCACTCCCCGATTCGAGACGTATACCTCTGTATACAGGGGTTTGACAGCCGTCTGGCCTGCCGCATCTGCAACAACACAGTGCAAAGCAGTATTAGAGCAGATGGGCTGTCGATAGGGAGAGGAGGGAGTAACTGGGGGGCTTTGGGGGGGGGGGGGGGGAGGAGAGGAGAGGAGAGGAGAGGAGAGGAGAGGAGAGGAGAGGAGAGGAGAGGAGAGGAGAGGAGAGGAGAGGTGTCGTGTTTCCAGTAGTTTCCAGCATATGACAGGAAACTCTCCTCTGCAGGACTATCAGCTGATTCACTAGCTACCAGTTCCTTCTCATGTAGTTACAATCACACGGGCAGTTAAAGTTTTTTTAATAATAACAATAATAATAAAATTCTGCTAACACTAACCAATCTTTTCCGTCACATATTAAAAAATTTAACTCTTGTGGCTGCATTATTAAAACATTTAACTGGTTACCAGAAATGCAATATTTGTCAGCCAGTTGAGCTTTTACTGCTATGACCAAAGAATCTCAGTCCTGCTCCTCTACATTGAGACCATGGGGGCAGGTGTTTTAAGTCAGTTATTGTCATTTTTGGCTAAGTATTCACTGAAAAAAAAAAAGCTGACTGATGGCTGAGCTGATGGAAAAGTTATAAATCAGTGAATGAATCACGGACTAGGTGAAAGCTCGGGTGAGGCTCAGGGGTTCGGACGACTAACAATGACCACAACGTCCCCCAGCCAGAATCCAGCTGAGGCCCTTTGCTGCACATCCCTCCCCTTTCTCTCATTTGCCCCCCATTTCCTGTCATCAACTGTTGATTGGGTGGCACAGAGCTTTTACTTCCTCAAAAAACATGAGATTTTTGGTGGTCATATAGGAATGAAGAAAATGGAGAACTGGAACAAAGTACATAGTGCAGCTGTGCTTAATATGTATAAACTGGAAAAAAATGGTCAAAGGGTACAATGATTTGAAAGATACAGCCCCACTTTCAAATAGCCTTGATTCCTCTTATGACCCGATCTCAATCAGTTAAGTCTCAGGTTCTGCACAAGCAAGATTATGTACACAATCTGTCAAAAGTCTAAATCATATACTGTCCAAACGTTTGACTGAGTCTGCTCCATTTTCTGCAGGTGTCTTTGAGGCTTTGGGTTTAATCTATCTGATATTTCTTAAGCCTAGCTATGGGTACATTCTGTTGCACTGCAGGCAAAAATACATACTGTGGCAGCAGATCTTCCGGGCCCCCGCTGGGCCACAATGGCACCAGAAACAGCTTTGATCCAACTGTGCATCTCCTCTGGGCTGTCCGCCTTGTTGGAGACACAAAGGAAAGAGATACTGAGTGATGGGGGGGTGACAGGCAATGAGACAATGTGGACACAAAATCCGCAAAATGACTACAGGCAGACAAACGAGCAATCCCAGCTTTCATGAATGAGGTGGAATGATAAGTTTTGTTTGTGGAGATGAAAGTCATCTTCTACTTCCAGCTTTTCCCTTCAGGGGTTGCCACAGCAAATCAGTTTCCTCCATCTAACCCTGTCTTCAACCTCCTCTTCTCTCACACCAACTACCTTCATGTCCTCTTTCATTACATCCATAAACCTCCTCTTTGGTCTTCTCTAGGCCTCCTGCCTGGCAGTTCAAAACTCATCATCCTTCTACCAATAGATTCACTATCTCTCCTCTGGACATGTCCAAACCATCTCAGTCTGGCCTCTCTGACTTTATCTCCAAAACCTCTAACTTGTGCTGTCCCTCTGATGTACTCATTCCTGATCCTATCCTTCCTGGTCACTCCCAAAGAGAACCTCAGCATCTTCATCTCTGCTACCTCCAGCTCTGTCTCCTGTCTTTTCCTCAGTGACACTGTCTCTAGACCAAACAACATCGCTGGTCTCACCAGTTTTGTACATCTTTCCTTTTTTTTTAAGCTGAAACTCTTCTATCACACATCACCCCTGACACTTTTCTCCACCTGTTCCATCCTGCCTGTACACACTTCTTCACCTCTTTTCCACACTCTCCATTGCCCTGGACTGTTGACCCTAAGTACTAAAAATCCTCCACCTTCTTGATCTCTTCTCCCTGTAACCTCACTCTTCCACTTGGGTCCCTCTCATTCACACACATGTACTCTGTCTTACTGCGGCTAACCTTCATTCCTCTCCTTTCCAGGAATAACCTCCACCTCTCTAGCTTCTCCTCCACCTGTTCCCTGCTCTCACTACAGATCACAATGTCATCTGCAAACATCATAGTCCATAGGGATTCCTGTCTAACCTCGTCTGTCAGCCTGTCCATCACCATAGCAAACAAGAAGGGGCTCAGAGCTGATATCTGATGCAGTCCCACCTCCACCTTGAACTCCTCTGTCACACCTTCAGCACACCTCGCCACTGTCTTACAGTCCTCATACATGTCCTGCACCATTCTAACATACTTCTCTGCCACTCCAGACTTCCTCATACAATACCATGTTCCTCTCTGGGTACCCTGTTTCTCCAGATCTACAAAAACACAATGCAGTTCCCTCTGGCCTTCTCTGTACTTCTCTATCAACATCCTCAAAGCAAATACTGCATCCGTAGTACTCTTTTTTGGCATGAAACCATACTGCTGCTCACAAATGCTCACTTCTGCCCTTAGTCTAGCTTCAACTACTCTTTCCCATAACTTCATTGTATGACTCATCAGCTTTATTCCTCTGTAGTTGCCACAACTCTGCACATCTCCCTTGTTCTTAAAAATGGGCACCAGCACACTTCTCCATTCTTCAGGCATCTTCTCACTATTTATGATCTTGTTGAACAACCCAGTCAGAAACTCTACTGCCACCTCTCCTAGACACTTCCATACCTCTACAGGTATATCATCAGGACCGACTGCCTTTCCACTCTTCATCCTCTTCAATGCCCTCTTCACTTCATCCTGACTAATCTTTGCTACTTCCTGCTCCACAACAGCGACCTCTTCTAGTTCTTTGTTCTCTCTCATTTTCCTCGTTCATCAACTCTTCAAAGTACTCTTTCCATCTTCCCATAACACTACTGGCACCACTCAATAGACTTCCATCCCTATCCTTATTCACCCTAACTTTCTGCACGTCCTTCCCATCTCTGTCTCTCTGTCTTGCCAACCTGTATAGATCAGTCTCTCCCTCCTTACTATCCAATCTAGCATACAAGTCATCATAAGCCCCTTGTTTGACCTTTGCTACCTCTACCGTCACCTTATGCTGCATCTCCCTCCACTCCTGTCTACTCTCCTCAGTCCTCTCAGTGTCCCACTCCTTTTTAGCTAACCTCTTTCTCTGTATACACTTCTGTACCTCCTCATTCCACCACCAAATCTCCTTATCTACTTTCCTTCCAGATGACACACCAAGTACTCTCCTACCTGTCTCCTTGATCACATTAGCTGTAGTTTGCCAGTCATCTGGAAGCACCTCCTGACCACCCAGAGCCTGCCTTAACTCCTTCCTAAAAGTCATGCAACATTCTTCCTGTTTCAGCTTCCACCATTTCATCCTCTGCTCTGACTTTGTCCTCTTCATCTTCCTCACCACCAGAGTCATCCTACACACCACCATTCTATGCTGCTTGGCTACACTGTCGCCTTCCACTATTTTGCAGTCACTGATCTCCTTCAGATTACACCGTCTACACAAGATGTAGTCTACCTGTGTGCTCCTACCTCCACTCTTATAGGTCACCCTAAGTTCCTGCTTCTTCTGGAAGAAAGTATTCACTATAGTCGTTTCCATCCTTTTTGTGGAGATGAAAATCAATTGTGTATTATTCTAAAAAGGAAAAAAGAAAAAGATATTCTACCTGTATATAAAAGGTCCTCGTTGCTGTGACGACTTCAAACAGATTATCTCTCATCATTATGTCACTACAACAGAAGTGGAAAAACAAACCGGTATTCACATATCTTATTCTAAATCAGTAAAAAAAAAAAAAAACAGGGCTATTGATATCTTTTTACACAATCACAAAATGCTGTGGCATGCTAAATACCTCTGTTTACACTCCTGGACTTTGTGAACTTCCTTCAGCGGGATCATCCTCAGTGGCTCTTTGTCCTACAAGTAAGGAAATAACTATTACAAGAGCCAAAAATACACATCAGTAATGTTACTATTTGCATGGAAGTATATTACAAATATTTAATATGTTGGTTAGAAATTCATTTGTGTACTTTCTTGAAGTATCAGAATGCAAACTAAAACCTCTGATGGCTGTAACTTTCTTGACCTGTCTATTTGATATAGCAGACAGGAAGTGGGTAGAATAGAAAGAAAACACTGTCAAATACTGGCAGACTAGGAAAGGATATGCCATGGAATGTACATTATTATCATAAAGATAATCTGTCTATGTGTGTGTGTGTGTGTGTGTGTGCATGTGTAAGTATGTAGCACCACAGAGAAAACAAAGATGAAACGTGTCAGAACTTAGGACAGTGTGTTTGCAGTTAATTCCTTTCCACAAAGTGGTACCACATAAAACATAAAAACAATAAAAAAGTTAATTACCAAATCTGACTTGAAGTAACTCAATGAGTTTTCTTCCAGTAAAAAATATCGCCGTTTCCAGTTCTTCATCTGCAGGGGGGTGGGAAAGATAATGGGAAGAGATGTTGAGATCTTTTACATTCACCAACACTTATAACTTACTTACAACGCAATAATCTGAGTCATAATGTCGTACAAACGGGGATATACTGTACAGTTGCTCAGTTGAAAGTTCATAGATAAATGAATTGTAGACTGACAAGCAGAGGGCCAAATCAAACCGGCTCAGACAACCAAAAAAACTGCACACGCTCACCACAGCTCCCTGCTTGACGCAGTAGCCCGACTTGATGACGGTGTTGTCCTGAACCGACCTGCTCAGGAAGTAGGGTAGCTGGCTGTGGGAACGATGGAAGACCTCACGTTCCGTTCTGTCTGAACCATCACCACCTTCATGCTTGAGGTTAAAAGTCACCAGAAAAAAATGTTAATTGCAATTGAAGGACATTTTGACAGTATGGCTGGAGCCGATCCCAAAGCACCCAGAGGAAATCCACGAAGGTAAAGAAATAACGTGCAAATGTCCCAGCCAGTCAGCATCGAGGAAAATAGAACCTCTTTCTGTGAAGCAGCAGTACTAATGATTCTAATTGTTATAACTGTGTTTCACAACTTTCAGATATTTGTCACATAACTGTGAGGAATCTGTAAAAAATCATCTTTAATCAAGCCATCTTTGTCAAAGTTATATATTTTAGGCAGTTTTAATTTAAAACAGCATTATTACATGAAGTTGCTATATAGATATTAACATGTTATAAAGAAAACAGAGCACGTTAATGTGCATGCAGACACATAGGATGGTATGTTAGCAGTGTATTCACCTGTGTCTGGGTGACAATGGGGACTCCTCCTATGATCTCTGTCTTATAGGAGACTGGTTTCTTTGTCATGAGGACATCTGGCAGAACCCTATGGTTTTCTGCATTCTGCTGCCCATCGGAAATCTTTGGCACCTTAGAATAAGACGCTCATTTGAGTTGAGAAGTTTTTCTACATATAGTTATTTGTAGTTATTTTGTGGAATTCAGCTGTCAGTAGGGAAATCCACTTTCTTCATGACTATAACAAAGTGTGTAATATGTGCGTATGCAAAAGCTCTGCATCCATTTCCTCTTTGAATAGCTAAGGCTTCATGGAGAACAATGAAAACAGTCCATTATACCAGAACCCATTACAATACAGCATCCTGTTAGTCATCCCTGACTCACTCAACTCAACTATTCACTCATGCATTTCCAAAAAAGAAAAAATCAAAGCTTCTACCAAAGAATAGGCCAAAATGAACAGTTGAAACAGTTAAGCTATGTGTGTGTGTGTGTGTGTGTGTGTGTGTGTGTGTGTGTGTGTGTGTGTGTGTGTGTGTGTGTGTGTGTGTGTATGTGTGTATGTGCGTGTTTCTCACAGTGATCTTTGTGGCTTTATTGAGAGCATTGACCCAGTCCACAAGATCCTGCAAGTCATTCGCCTGCAGGAAGAACTTCCTCATCCCAGCATTGATGACTAAAAGATGATTAAAAAAAGAAACAGGAACAGAAAAAAAGTGAAAACATATTCAGTCAGTCTTCATTGTCACAGTCTACATCCTCTACATTAAATCATATGATTCACTCTATGTTTAATATGCATCACGTGTAAATAAATACTGAGGAAAGTCTGCTGTGCATTGCACGGGAAGTGAAAAACATCTGAGCCAAGAGGCTCTCCCACACACAACCAGCAGTTCTCCAACAAACATGTGTATGATGACAAAGCTAGACCACGCTAAATCCAGCTGCCTCAGTTTCAGTCTTCCAACACCTACGCACTTATAACCATGACAAAAAAAGGAAAATGCCCACGGCCACCAATGGAATATCCTTACATATTTTCGCACAGATGGAACACAAAAAAACCTTAAAAATATACATACAGAACTTTTTGGGTCAAATGCTTATTAGCTATGGACTGAGATTTAGGACCTAAAAGGATTGAAGTCTCAATCTATGTCTCTCTCTAAAATAAAACCCTTCAATTCTGTTACTCAGATCATTCTTGCACTTCCTCCATTTCTTTTCAACAGCATGCGAATAAAGGACATTAAAGCTGGGATGGTAAATCTGGTGGGAGCAAACTGAAAAAGGCAGAGACAACTCAAACCGTGGAACAATGAAGAGCCATTTTCCTTGTTCTGCATTTTCTGTATATAAAGCAATCTTTTTTCTTTTCCAGTACAGTATAAATAATCAGCTAAGCACCTCTGAAGGTCCAGACTCATGTCTAGCAAAAATTGCAGAATGAAATCTCTACTGTTAAGGGATCTAAGAGAAAGTTAAACAATGATACTAATGTTATCTGACTACTTTTTCACTCCAAGTGCAGTGTAAAAATCCGGTTCTCATTAGGACACTGGCAATTTCTCAAAACTTCAACAAGACACATGGTGTCAAACACACACAATTAGACAGTCAATATATTAGTCTACTACTGCAGTGGTACACTAGTATACCACTTAAGACATTAAGTGACCTAAATAATAAAAAAGAAAGGTTCATTCCTAAATAAACATGATAATGGGTATTTAAGAGTAAACCTTCCATGGGACTTTTAATTCTATCCTGACCAGACAAAGTAGAACGGAAACATTTTAACAAAAAACTAATATTGGATACAAAAGTATTAACAAGTTTACTATACAATCCATTTTTATAGCAAAGCCTGGTTATGGGGGAGGCTTAAACTATAAATATTCAATATAAAGGCAAAATATCATGTTGCTAAACAACCCTTCCTAGTCAAAGGTGGGGAAAGTATATGAACAGTACTTGATGAGTTACACAGAGCAGAGGAAGACTGAGCATTCCTCTCTTAGCTTACATCAGGTGTAGTCAGCATTTTCAGTATGTGATTCATGAGTTTCTATAGAACTGCAGGGATCCTTTTTATTATCCTTCTGCTCCATGTTTGGTTGCAATAATGGGCTATCAACCAATATCAGTATTTTTATTTATGAGATAATAACAGACAACTTCAAATGATTAGTATTTTCTTACCAAAGCAGAATTCTGCCTTAGGTCTCAGCTTTGTGGCATCACTGACCTACAGGACAAAGCTCACAATTGTTAGCTTAAATCAAGTACTGTAAATGCATTCTATTTATACATAATGTTTGTATTTTTGTCAGACAAGCTTCAATTATATTTCTTTTTACCTTAGAAATGTAAGTGAGCTTTAGGGACCCAACGCAGTTAGCACCAACAGGCAGGTTCTGTGGGGAAAAAAGGTACAAATGGTGATTTGTGTATCAAGAAAATTTGTATCCAAGGACACAAATTTAAAAAGATGATGGTCAAGATAAGGGAAGCTTTGGTTTATTTTGTCCTGCAAAGCTCTTTGTTCAGTGTTTGTGTTACAGTAAAGACTGTTCCAATGTCATACACAGGCCATGATCCCATACAAACTGGCAGCAAAGCTCTCGCTGGTACTTAACCACTTATTAAAGCAGACGACTTACTAATGAATCCACTATACATACATAGAGTTGTGGGTTGAGCAAAGTTTGTCATAACAACTTGATATTAAATAGTCACTACACTGTATAATGCTTTGAATGCACTCCATCAGAGTTCATTTCAGTTTCTGACTGGCTTTGAAACCAAGGGATCCAGATTTAGCGTCATTAAAATTTTAGTTTTTGGATTTATAAAAAGAAAGCAACAAAGTGAATCATTTAAAATCTCTTCTGCACTACATGCTTTCTGTTTACTCCACTTCAAAATATAATATCTGCAAACCAGCGTGGGGGTCAAAGAGCAGAGAATGATAACATCTGTGATCAGTGACAAAAATATGCATAAGGTTCCAGGTATATAGCAAAATGAGTTCATTCTAAAAAATATTTATATAACACAGAGCGTCAGTCTGGTGTATTCCTGTGCTTGTAATTTGTTCTTCCTTTTCGCTTACTGCTTGAAAGACCTGAGGTAAACTGAGGTATTACCTGTGGATTGTCCATGAACCACACCAAGCTTCCTTGCTGCGTGTCCAGTATGAAGTAACGACGCAGAAACTTGCCACTGCTCTCATTCTCTTCTATGTCCAGGAAACCACAGATGCGATTCTGTCTGTCCACGTAAGGCATCTCACCACTGGTACATTCCCCTCCCTGCTTGGACCAGGGATGAGTGGGACGTGGGAAAATTCCTGTACAACAGAGAGAAATGATTTAAAAGACATGAGAGAAGGAAAAGAAATGATGAAGCTCAATGTCCTTTTCAAGGATTTCTACTTAATCTTTGCATCTATCTCCTCTTTATCAGAGCTTTCCTTCACCTGGAGCTCACTAGGTTACAGCCTGCTAGGAAATCATGTGACAGAAATTACAGTTCTTCCTTTATCCTTTTACATCATCCTCACCCAGTCTTCTTTTTTCCTCGTAACACACAGTCTCTCTCTGTCCCTCCACTAATTTCTTCCTTTCTCCCTTTTTTTGCTTGCAGTCCTCTCCTCTCTCACTTTATGTGCAATCCTCCCAACTGTTCTCGAATCTGATTTGGCAAGCCTCTGACAAGCCCCTTCTACCGCCTCCTTCCCACCACAGCTGAGCACCCACTTCAGCATTGACCAAAAAAACGCAATGAATAAATAAATAAATAAATGAAAACTATTGAGCTCAGCCATGTTCAACACAGGGAAACAACAAACACACCCTCCGTAGCTATGCAGGAGAAAATGTGCAATATTTCACTTGCTGTGGTGTGACATCCCTAAAAAGTACATGAAAAAAAAAGTACATGATTAGATCTATATCTGGATACAGCAGAGTGTGAATGCATTTACGAGAAACATGACAGTAAGCATATTGTCATACTTTAGCTGCTGAGCCTACAATATGAGACTGACATGAGTCTTTGGAAAACAGAGATAAAGGCACTCTTTCTCCAGGACATTACGAGCACTTCGTGGGCGGATGGGGCAAATCAGGGACAAAAGGCCCAGTTGTTGTGCACTGACTCTGAGCTGAGAGCATCTAAGCGGGGCATCGTATCCACCCAAGTCATCCTATTTGACACAGAGGCAGGATAAAGGAGCAACGCTGTCATGGACGACTATCTCACCACAGCACTAACAATGATTGTCACGAGAGAGTGAGAGGCGTCCCTGTCAGGATTGGTGATCATGTCAGTTAGAAGCTGCACAAGCTCCTGCTGCATATGCTCATGTACAGAAAAGATGTCAAAAATAATGCAAAGCAAATCCTCAATGTAATTGAACAGGCACTTCTGGGCTTGCATTAAGAGGTAGTATGACTAAGCCGCTGTGGCTCAGTGTAAAAGAATTGAGTACGCTACAAAAAGCCACATTCTGTGTCCAAGACAGTGGCGCAGCCCGCCACGCTGACCAGCAACGCTCGTTGTGGGGGTGTATGGGGGGATACCCCCCCACAGGGGGTGTGCGGGGGGCCTCCCTTTGGAAATTTTTTTAGAAAATAGGGTTCTTTTCCTGCATTCTGGTGCATTCTGAGGGCAATATCTTCTGTTCAGTTTACCTAAAAAAATACACTAAAGTCAACAGTTCAAGCTTAACTATCTTTATTTCTATCCTACTTTATGCAGGTAGAAATGTGAGATTCCACAATTGAACACTTACATTCACTATGTGAAGATAGTCATACAAAATATTACTCAATGTTTACCTGTAAGTTTTACTTAGACCAGAAGATGTTTTAACTTTGATTTAGACAATTTCATGTTATTAAATTTGATTCTTGGTATTACTCAATGTTTATTTGTAAGTTTTACTTGGACTAGAAGATATTTTAACTTTGACTTTGACAACTCCATTGGTATGCCATAGTTTAGTTTTTTTTTTTTTAATTCGATAATATGATTTTTCATTTCAATTTAAAAAGGCATGAAAAATACTAAGCGAGGTGAATACACATTTACATGCATATCCAAAAGCATGTAAATGCTTTTGGATATGCATTTGGAGACTTCTTCAGTTCTTCAACTGAAGAAGTCTCTTGGATAAGAGACGAAATGTCTTCAAGAGCTTTCTTAACGTCCAGTGGATGGACTCAAACAGCTTTTGGATAACCATGACCTCACTGAGAACCTACACAGACACATTTACATGCATCACTGGTTATTCCTGCCGGTCACAGGGATCAAAAGTCTAAGACTACAAAAAAGTATTGATAATATATTTCATCTACCTTCTGATCGGTCTGTCACCACTCCTATCCCCTGTCAGCATTGTTCAATTAGAATTTTAACACAAAATCTACTGTAAAACACTCTATTCTCATTTTCTTTCAATCGATCGTCCTCACCTTGTCGTACACCAATTTGCGGGTTTAGCTTGTAAAAATAGAATCCTTTTTTTTCATTGGACGAGAGGAGGTCATGACCCGAGTGCATATTTAATGATCGGGAGCGTTCGGGTCACTTCGGCTATTTCCGTCGGCATGCGCCTAGCGAGAAAAAGTTTGTTTTCTTATGTTATCACTCGGGGATTTTTGCAATTCCAAAAAAGTTGTAAGTTTTAGCCTTTTTTTCCTAAAAATAAGAACGACACAGTGGCTACACAGGCTAAAAACCTTGTAGCCACTCTGGAATTTACTTCGCCTATGGTGTAGTGGTTATCAGCTAGCGCAAGCCCAGGGCAGCCATGTGTAAACTTTTAAGTTAAAATGAACTCAGGTTAAGTGGTGGGTTAATTTAAAGACGTATTTGAAATAATAGGGCATTCCAAGTGATGGGTGACAATTATACAAGCCAAAAATAAAATATGAAAAGGGTATTTCCTACTTGATGGGCCAAAGCGACTCTCAACCATGCCAAAAGTAAGCCAATCTATTTATTTAATTGCCAAATTTCATCAAATAACCATTCATTATAAAATAATCCATTACATTTTGGAGTCTCTGCTTTGTGTTGTTCTGAAAAACACATCTTTCTGTGTCTGCACTACTCAGAGCTCTAGGTTTTAAGCTATCTTCGTCAGCCCACAACAAGCACAACCAAGACCATTTGGATTAATTAAATTTGTATTGTGATGTAATGATGGACCAAACCAGGCTAATCTTGCCTTTCATCTTCACCCAATGTTCTCCAGCTATTCTTGAGACTATACAAAGAAGTGCAACTACGACGGTGTGGCAACAGTTTTAGAGCTGTTTTTACTTTTTAAGCAATATGTTCAAATCTCAGGATGGAACTGCTGTGAGAGAACACGTACACACACATACACACACATACACACACAATACAATGAAGGTCTCTCTAGATCATACACCTTTTAACTTCACAGCAGATGCGTGGTTACATGAATGGGGCATGTTGAAATGCAGCGAATAGATTTGAAGAAACCTTTAGGATGTTGAGACACAGGCACAAGGAGTTTACCAAGACCATCAAAGAGGAAGTAGCATTCTACCAGGCAGCATTAAAATACCCTCAAGTTACTATGTTGGCAAGACGTTCCTTGCAATGGGGTGTTCTCCAGAGTAGGGCACATAGTTATGAAAGAGAGACCGCCCTCTCTATCAGGATATTGTTGACATTCTCAACTTTTTAATTTTTCTTTTTTGTTTGCTATATCTAATAATGAAAACTGACCTCAGATTCAGACTGCAAGAACATCTGGACACGGAACAAAAATCTTAATAATTGGGCCTCCTGTGGGAAACTTTCCATATCATGTTGCCATGGCGAAAGCTCAGTAAGATCTAGTCCCGGCAATAAGTCATGTACACTGTGTTCATGATGTGATAAGTGTATACTTCGCAGAATGGGGGGTGGGGTGGGAGATATCATCTTTTTTTAAAGCCAGTTCATGACAGCACATGCACTGGGGAAAATATAAGCTGAATTACTGACCCAAGCAAGTTGTTGTTGACAGGTTCCAGTAATACCTCATATTTCTCAAATTTTTGAGCAGAACCAGTAACACCAAAAGGGATATTACATGGGTTAGCAGTTGTCCAGGGTAAGTATAATGTTGCCTTAAGCTCATAAACCTTCTGCAACATTGTGTTGAGGACAAACAAACTACTAAAGTAGTCCAGGAAGCATGTTTGAGTTTCTGAAGCCAGGATATGAGGTTTACCTGCTCAAACACATAACCTGAATCCGTCAAAAACTAATGTCCAGGATACTAGCGCACACATATAAATGCATTCCAACTAGCTGCCTCATAAATAGGCTTTACTGAGCTTGGCTTTCTTCTTAATGTAATACAGTACTGTAAAAATTCTCAGTTACAGTAAGCAAAAGAGGGACACAGTAACAAATAAAATTATTCACAGTGAGAAGCAGAGGTCCATTCCAAGAAATTTTAAAGTGGTAACCTTGACGGGAGAGACATATTGGCTGACTTCTTTCTATTTCTATATTCTGTCCCCTAGTAAAAAGACAGTTTAGGTATGGTGAAAACTTTTTCCACATCACATAGTAGCTACCTACAAACAAAGTACAAGAAATACAGTAAAGCCAAGCTTGACAGCCAGAGGATTAGTATTTTCTTTTCATGATCATAGACCACTGCCGATCACTTAAAGTCACAACAGCTGAAAACTGGAATGGTGGGGGAAATAACCTGGTTTTGTTAATGGAAATTGAGAGTATTGTGTTGTGGAAATTTACCCACTGTGGAACTAATAAAGGAATATTTCATCTCATTTTGGTGCAGACACTGGGTGTCAAACCACAGAGCTGGAGATCAAATCATATAACCATTATGTAACATGGAAATTAAAAGCATATGGTAATCAGAGTTCATTTTACCTCAGGAAAGTACTGCATCCCTGGGATGTGCTGCAAAAAAAAATTGTACATCCCAGCATGAAGTTTATGCATCCCAAAAGTAATACCAGAATATACGGTAAAAGGCGTATGCAAGGATTGAGTTTAGCCAATAGTACAATATAAAAACTACAACTGTTAATTTTAATGATATTATTAATAATGTCATATCTGTTTATTAAGTAAAAAGAAAAAAGAATTAAAAAAATTATCAAAATGTTAAAAGCCTGGTAGTTATTCTTTAAAAAAGAACAGTTTTAAAAATATTGTATCAGAGTAAATTATTTGAGCATAGAAAACTAGCCTCTTTATATTTGTTACATCTGTTGATTCGTCTGCTAGGATGCTTAATACCAGAGATGCCTGATTTTTTTCTATTAACTCTTTCTCTGCAACTTCGGCCAAACTATCCAAAAGTTGGCTTCCTGTGACGTACGAGTCATGATGCATGTTTTGTTGTTTAAGGAGCTCCACATCAGGTACACCAATGTCATGCATAAGTTCAATGATAGTTTTAAACTTTTTGAAGGGTATATGTTCAGCAGCCACCCATTTCACAACCTTCGAAAGAGCCAAGATTGCTTTATCCTTCTTGGCATTGGATTTTGCAATGCATCTCTTTCGGTCTTCTGGCATTGACGGGATATCCATGGCCAACATGTGTGAGTTCAGTTCAGCATGGCACGTTAAGGTGGATCTCAAGAAATTTTGATTTTTTTTTGTAGAATTGTGCATTCCATTGACTGAATTCTGTTGTGTGCATACCTCGCAATACATGTAGTTTTCACCATAGTTATCAACGTGCCTCACTCATGGCAACAATTGCACCCATTGGTGTACAAATGCTCAGATTTTGTTGGTTTTTATTTGTCTTCTGCCTCTTCATTCTTACTGTCCACAGATATATCTGTGACTTTGTCTTCATAAATTTATGATTGATATTTGTCCAAAAAAGCACTGATTGTCATTTATTTGTTTTTTTCGGAGGCATGGTGATAATGTAAGATTAATTCGTTGCTCTCTCACTGCTGCGTGAAAAATGAGCAGACGTTGTGTTGCCGTTACTCTCGATGCAAGTCGATTTTAACAGGGCTGAATCCCGCAGATGAGTCTCGCGTGAGACATAATGGCAATTTCCAGGTTCAAAATTAAAATGGAGAAATGGATAAATTGTGAATATTTCTTGTTGAAAGGAAGTGCATTTATCCCAATATTATATCGCGAAAAAAAGTAGTATCGATTTTTTTTATTGTAAGCATTTACAGCTTGCATCCCTGGGACGCACGCTCTCTGACGATCGTGCGTCCCCGTCAAAAGTTGTGCGTCAAAGATGCAAGGTCGCACACAAACGAGAACACTGGGTAATGGCACTCCTTTTTTAACCTAAACGCAACTGCATTCAAGACAAAGAAGATATTAATATCCAAACCGATTAACCTTTGATATAAATATATGCTAATTCCAAGTTTAAGTCTCACACCAGGTTTCACAGAAGTTGGGTCTGGACCATATTTACCATTGTTATATTAAAACACATTTTTTAAACAATGCTCACTTTGAGAAGAAAGGAAACTGTTTACATTTTTAAAGTGGAATTTTGTACGATTCCTGCTTGATGGACGACTTCAGTGGCTCAAACTGTCTGAGGTCAAAGTTGTTATATTTGACTCTTCCGAATGCACATTTTCAACAAGGTACAAGTCGAAACTGCAAGGCAGGCCAGTTAACTACTCTCTCTGATTTTGAAATCACAGGACTGCAAATCTGCAGAATGTGGCTTTGTTAGTGTCTTGATGGAATAAGCAGAGATCACCATTTCATTGCAAATGCTGGCTATTGACCTTTGCCCTGCATGGAGGGCACAAGGAGGCACGTGATCTCCAAAAAATATTTGTAATGTTAATTCTTCAGATCAAGGGACACTTGACTTCTATGCTACAGTTCATCTCAGATAAGATCTGTACCAGAAAGGTCTGACTGAGGCATTACTGAATCTTGTTGGTATACTACTTCGTCTTTTATTGAGTTTTAACATGTTTTCATCGATGCACTACAAACTCAATTTAAACTGGCCACAATTTCTCATGTAGTAATCTTTTTCATAAAACCATGTCAATTTTAACTGAAGGCCATCTGAGATTACACAGGTCACAGGAACTCAGTGTCCATCTTTGTCCTTGCCCCTTTTGTCCAGAGATTTTTCACAATTCTCTGCACTCTGGACTAAAGGTGACCAAATTCGTAAAAAATCTTACATATTGAAAAACATTGATTTTAAACTTTTTAAGTATTTCCTATGTAGTTTTACAAATATTGGTGAACCTCTCCCCAGTGTCTGCTCGTGAATGAATAAATAAATGATTCTTTTAAAGATGCCAGGCAGGTATACTGTAATTATAGCACCTACTACAAATTAAACTCCTTAAATTTTCTTTGAGGAATGATCTAATCAGGTTTATAACCATTAGTTATTTGATGCCCCTGTGTAAAATGTTTCAAATGTGTTGCTGGTATAAAATTTTGAATAAACATATCCACAACAATTAAACTAGAAGGTAGAACTTCAGATATCACTTTGCACTGTTTTTAATTTAACTCAATGCCAAAAAAAAAAAAAAAAAAACAATTACACATGAAAACATGTTAATTTATAGGGCAGCTAATTTTTTTTAAACTCGTGGTTGTTCTGTCTGTTTTCAGTGTTGTGGAATTTTTTATTGATTTTTATTTCAGAAAAAACTAATGAAAGAAACCCTTTAGGACAAAAAATGGACGTCAACCAGGAACAATCCATTGAAACGAATGGCATATGCAGTAATGTGCTTTCATGAGGTCTGGAACAGATCAGTTATCAGTCAGCTATCAGCTATGATGGACAAACAAGCAGCACATTAAATCTAACAGGTTTGACAGATTTTGGCCTTCAAAGCTTAATCAAGCAGGGTCCTTTATACACCAGCAGTTTGCTAGTGAGGTGTTTAATCGGGTCACAATGTGCTAATTTGGAGAAGAGAATAAAACGTACTCCTTAACTCGCCTAAAGTACTTGAAAAATTACGTGCAGGATAACCTTGTAATTATATCTGACGTTAGCGAACATTAAATTGTCCCAACTTTTATGCTAGCAGCATCACCGTCCCTGGCTGGCTGGCCCGAGATATGGCTCAGGTTAGCCTGCTATTAGCAGCCACTTCACATCATCACAAACTTGCTAAACAAACAGCATTGTATTATCTTCCCACTTGACGATACAAGCTGCCATTCCTGGGTTGCTGGACTTTCAAAAAACATAAATATAAAATAAAATAATTTCATCTGACGCTTTATAGAAGAGGTTAATGTCGGGAATTAAGTATCCTAGCTAACATTTTCGAGACCTCTTAGACGTTGTCGTAAAACACAGCTAACTTGTAACTACAGTTGGATGAAACAACAACGCTGCGTATGTAAGTGTTACCCTGTTTCATCGAGTGTTCCTGGTCAACTTACCCGACTATTCCCTTCTCTAAGCGCCACAAGCAGCGGTCAACGGTCTTGGTGTTTAGTTCGGTACACTCTCTGCCTCAGCCCATCTCCAATGAGCCACGACGAGTCTCAACACTGCTGTGTCGAGGTGTATCATAGATTGTATATAATGAAGATGTTCACTCTATTACGGCCGTCTAGTACGAACAAAGTGAATAAAAAAAAGGATATGTCCCTGTCCCAACAAAGAAACTTGTGGTGGTTAAACATTTTGTAAAGTAGTAAATAATACGATAGAATAAATTTTCTAAAAACTATTTCAAATCAGATCCTGAGAAGTTACATTGCTATTATAGCATATGCTATGAACTCTATTCCTAGTTTGGCAGAACCATGCTTTAATACTTTATAATTAAATTGAAAACAAATGGTGGTATGGTGGAGCCTAAATGATCATTTCACTCCTTCGAAAGATAAAAGAAGCTTCCTGATCTACAACACGAGATTTATCTACGTGTGAAGATCGAGAAGCACTGTGTGGATATTAAACTCAAACAAACTTTTGTTTAGAAGTCTTCCCCGAAATATTTTTCAACTTTATGTGCATGGGGTTCTCTCCGGGTTCTCCGGCTTCCTCCCACCTCCAAAAGTATGTGCTTCAGGTTAATTGGCCGGTGCCAAAATCGCCCGTAGGAGTGAGTGTGTGTGTGTGTGTGTGTGTGTGTGTGTGTGTGTGTGTGTGTGTGTGTGTGTGTGTGTGTGTGTGTGTGTGTGTGTGTGTGTGTGTGTGTGTGTGTGTGTGTGTGTGTGTGTGTGTGTGTGTGCATGGTTGTATGTCTTTGTGTGTGGCTCTGCGGGTGCACTGGCGTCGTGCCCGGAGTGTCCCCTGCCTCAAGCCCTATGCCAGCTGAGATGGGCTCCAGCTCACCGTAACCCGCTACAGCGGATTCATTGACAGAAAATGAATGAATGAAATGAATGAATGAATGTGCATGGAAAATAAGATCAGAGTAAGAACTCTTCCTTTTATTGCCTTTAAGCGCGGAGGGTGATATCCAGAGTGTCAACACATAGAGGGCTGTACATACGGTACAACTACAACAGAGTGAGGATTTAGCGACATCTAGCGTTTGAAGGCCGTTTCCACTTGTGTCCAGTCTCTGTGACACTTTTGTCCTTGCGTACATGTACAATATTATTTGTCAAAATTGACTATACTTATATACAAACAGAGGCTGTACATATTCTTATTTTTGTTTTTTTATCAACAAGACATTTTATTTTAAATCTGATTCTTTTTAATTTTTAATTTAAATGTTATATACTGTTATAATCCCCAAAGGGAAATTAAGAACGCACACTCTAGTTTTTGTTAGTCAATCAATCATATGCATGCATATTAGTGTGTACAGGCTCCTGTAATTGACACAACCACACACAGGGGGGCCTGTAAGCATGTAGGGGACGTAGAGTGGTGAGCAGCTCCTTCGTGGTGCGCCCAAATGAGCAGCTTGTGAGAGGGGACGGCGCCTTGCTCAAGGGCGCCTCAGCAGTGATATTTTTTGGGCAGGAGTGGGAATTGAACCACCGAACTCAGAACAATGGTCGACCCGCTCTACCGCCCAATTTGCCACTGAGCCACTGCCGCCCCAGATAAGCAACAAAATATAAAATAAATAAAATCTAATAAATTACCAACATCAAGCTATTGATTAAAATGTTGGTAATAAGAGTGCTGTTGTAGAACATTTTTCTACACTGTGCATTCACAGCCTTAAACCTGGAGACTTTAAAAGAACAGGTTTAGAAGACAATGGAATTCCCCTGACGAAGGTCGAAAGTGAATATGCGTTGGACTGTTAATGAAGTTGTTCCTGATACTGTAAGTTGTAAGGGTTTTTCTCTGAGCAAAAACCCGCTTTGGTTCATTGATCTCGGTTAAGAGGTGTATCTTAATAATGACACAATTTGTAGTGGGTAAAAAAGTTTATTGAAGAAGCTTAGTAATTTACAAAGTTGGTGAGGATACAGCGCTGCCCCACAGATGGGGCAACAAACCTCTGCAGAAGAGTCCTGATCTTTACGTATAGTGTTGGCTTAGACTCACCCTAACCATCAGCCTGACTCAGCCTAACATATAACAGTTATCTATGTGCTGTGTGTGCTGTTCTTTTGTATTTAAAACATTATGTGACAGACAAGGAACTGGTGTGCTTTCTGTTTGTATAAGCAGATGCGGTTTGTGGTCATTTCCTTGTTTCATGGAAATGGATATGGAAACAAAGTGTTGCAGGAGTTTTTATCTCTTGGATTTCAATTATACATTTTTTGTCATCAGACAGGCAAACATCTGCCATGAGCAAACACACGTATACACACACACACACACACACACACACACACACACACACACACACACACACACACACACACACACACACACACACACACACACACACACACACACACACACACACACACAGGAAAAAGCAGCAGAAATATAAGGTTGGCTTTTCTTTTCTTTTTTCACTGCAGAGCTGCAGCTCTGTGACCTACACTGCTGCTGACAAAAGAGGCAACCATGGAGGAGGTGGGGGACCGCCACACAGCTGAGATGAAAGATTTTACTGTTCTGTGGCCTCTCTACAGGTCTCATTCTCAGAGTGACACCTCAGGGTTCCACTCCAGGGTGCTGTGCAGGCTCCAGGGAGCTCACTCAGGTAAGATAATCCACTTGATTGACTGAAAAAGACGTTTAAAAGCTACGGCAGCACGTCTAACCTCCTTTGCCTTATATAAAGAGTTTTATGTTACACTAGTTGCTGAACACCATCTGGATATGACAAATAAAGCAGCCGCGGCTTTGTTCTTGATGCCAGACCAGTTTTACTTATAAATATCTTGTGCTTTCTTTTATTGTATCTTCTATGATGATGGAATATGTGGGGTGTGTAACCCATTAAGAACATTTTATTTTATTTTATTTTAACTATAAATGTCAACAAGTGAGCTAAGGATGAAATATTTTCTCGCACACCATGAGACCACTGCATCTGAACAACTGTTTCCTCAAAATCTTCCTCAAATGTTGGTGTCACAGTTTATTGCCTGAAGTATGGAGAAATGGGATGCTTGTGTTCTTTCAGTGGTTAATTTAGAACCACTTCCTATCCTGCGTCTTCACAATTCAAGCCTTGAACTCTTACAAGTCACATGCTTATACTTACTCTGACCTATAATCCAGACAGGAATCTTATAAATAATTTGCTTCTTTTGAATGGGGGCTGTCTTTTTTTTTTAGCAGTCAGATGAAATTGTCAGAACATTCAGATCTTATTTTTGTGATTTGTAGTTAATTATAATTAAAGGAAACATTCAAAAAATGAAGCAGTTTGGTAATTTGATGTCTGAAGTTGTTTGCAAACCCATGACAGTTCTGATTCTGACCTTCATGGATGGTTTGAAAAATGAAATGCTAGAACTGCATCATAGATTCCTCTCATCTGAATGCCTAACATTATATCATAGTTTTATATTGTACAGTATGAGTAAATTTACTTCTTTCTTCCATCTTGTGATGCCATGAAATAGACAGTTCATAAATCAAGCAACAGAGGGAGCCAATCCTCCAGTTATTTTTAGTTGGTATTTTCTCCACGGATTCAAAGAAACATCTTTCACATCCATCCCACAGCTTCTGCAGCAGCTGGGTTTGTTTTGTTCAGTCTTTGAAATGTGAAACACAGATAAGATCTGAAATGAAGGTCTAATGACACTTCTCGATAAAAATAAACAAATCCTATTATTTTCGAATATACTGTAGTGGGTTGCATTAGCTGATTAGAATGTCCATCTACCCAAGTGAATATCACCCGAATTAATGGTAGATGGGAGGGATGGTTTTTCACGTCAATGTTCCAAAAACAATTATCCCAGAAAATTATCTAACTTAAAGGACTTGCAAATGTAATAAGTACCACCAAAAAGCAAAAAATTTGGCCTGTATGTAAAGTTTAGAGACATATTCATGTTCTCTCCTTTCTATATGTAGAAAACTTGAGTCAAATCTCACATAAATATTTGATATTCCAGGAGGTTAGTGCATTTATTTAAGTGAATGGAACAACTTAGCAGCAATTGTCTCAATGTTAATATCAGGTTCTTTGGTACATTTTAAAACCAACTCTGCCTTTAAAGGTACTTTTTTGAGTAAAATTGTAATGATAGGATAAAACCTCTCAAGCAAGTAATAGATGAAAGATATAGTGAGATTTCTTTTGTCGGTTGACAGACATTGAATGTTTTTTTGCATCCAGACAGAATATTATTGTTCATATTCGGCTGAATACATGCATGTGTGCTAACTTCATAGATAAGTTGATGACTTATAATTTTTAGAATAATTTTTTTATGCGTCTGAGCATGCAGTTTGGTCTGCATATTAATTTGTACTCTGGTGTATGCGCATTTGTGTTTGAGAAAAAAAACAATTTTGGATAATTTGTACTCTGAGGTGGTATAAACAGCATGCTGTCTCCCAGATGAAAGCTGAATCAGTCAAATTAACCAAGAAGATAAAATAAGAAATGAGAAAAAAAGGAGATGCACAATAGAAAATCAAAAATGTCAGAAAAAAATTTAAAAGGAAAGATAACAATGGGAAAGGAGGCCAAGGAGGCCTTGGAGAGAAGTATAAATCACGGTGAAGCTACAAGTGAAGAGTGAAAGAGTAGAAAGCAAAGCAGACAAGGAAAATGAGGAGAAAAGAATGGAGGGTAAAAAATGAATGCAAGGACAGAGTGATTAAGGAGGAGGAGAGAACAGCAGAGGAGTGTCAGCTTGCTGGTGCTCTATGCTGGCTGTGGGTACTCGCCTTGAAATAACATTGATTATAGGCCCTTTTAGCCTGCAGTAACCACTTGTTAAAATGTATTGTAGAGTAGAGAGCAGCTCTACCCCCTGCACTGCCCACACAGTGTATCTTCAGCCACCGGAGCTTCTGCAACAACCGATGACAAACCCGAAAAGCTCTGCATCTTCAGGGATGAAAGGATCCGTCTCTACCTGTGTAGTAGTTTGAGATGTTGACACTTTTAGCTGTTACCATTGTCAGCCACTGTCTTCATGTTTACCTGATTTTACTTGTCATCTGGAGGCTTCTTCGTCTGTGTCCTTAAACACAAATGTTCTTGTTGTCACTGTCTTCTCTACTTCGGACAAAGAAGCTCTTGGATTAATTTTGGTTTGATTCATTACATCCATGCTTTTATTTCTGTAAATGCCAACCCATTTTGTTGAGTATGTCCCCCCAGCGGACTCCAGAAATTCCTATAAATAGAACTAGTAGGCACGGGTTTCTGCAGCTGTCTATGCATGAATCCATCTGGGAGTATGATGCAGTACGTTGGAACAAAAGTCTGTTTTTAGTTGAAATTCTAAGAATGACAATTTAGTATGAATATTCTGTTTTTAAGGAAATATATTTCCAGTTGGCTGCACCTTTCTTTCCATGATCGCCATCTTCTTACAGCAAGCTAACATTAGTCAGTTAGCACTTACAGAGTGTAACTGATGCTGACAGGAATGATTATAACCTGTCTGATTCAAAAACCTAAGTATTGGCCTGATGAGGCTAGATGAAAAGTGCAGGAATTACCAAATCAGTGAATTGTGAATGTGTGCAACAATAGTCATGGCAATCCATTCAGCTGCACATACAGTTCAAGTAATTTAATTACATCTTAAATAGATATGTCATCCCTGAGATATCCTCTACTGTCCTCTGCAGAAAAACAACAGAATCAATCAGAGAATCCCGAATAACAACAGAAAAAGAGCACTCTATCAGCTCTACTCAAAAGGAGATCCTTGTCTTATCAATTGATTGGTTGATCATTTTGTGTTTCTCCTTATGTTTAGGTTTGTTATAGATTGCCTGAAATTAATTATCTTATGATAGTTTCTCCTTTTTATCCCTATTACAATCATGCTCTCCGTTGAACATGCTGGGTTCTATGGGATTTGTGGGTGTTATACTTGTGGGTACGAGTATGCATCTTTTTAAAGAACAGTTGACCTCATAATGTTCTGACCACACTTTGTGTGTGAGCGTGTGTGTGTGTGTGTGTGTGTGTGTGTGTGTGTGTGTGTGTGTGTGTGTGTGTGTGCGTGTGTGTAGGGAGGGGTCACCTTGCTCGTTCTGAGCCATTTCATTGGACAGCACCATCAGTCAAAGTCTAAGTGTGCCCCTTCCTGTATGTCCATCAGTAACTACTGTGGTTATTCACTGGGCCCTGAAGTTTATCATTAGTTGAACAGCATCGACAGCAAATTAACAGGATGTTAATATAACACTGGACATCCATCAGTAAAGCTGTGTACACACAACAGATTTTAAGCACCGTTGGGTTAATTTTAAAAGTCAGTGGAAAAGATGTTTTCACAAATTTCATGGTCAAAATAGTCTGAATGAGCTGCAATAAAAGAGATTAACAAGAAAGGAGACGTCTACAGCCTATACATCATGACATTATGGTAGCTAGCTAAGCAGCTACCAAGCAGGTCGACAATTTTATTTCATTTATTTGTGTTTATGTTGGCTTAGACACACATTAGTGTGTCTTGTAATATCCTGCTGCTCTTTTTGCTAAGTTCCACCAAGGAGATTAAAAATCATGTTTGATTCACACAATCATGTAGGTGATTATCTTAAAGGGGATGCAGCACGCGTTATAAGTTTTGATCATATTTTCTGATGATAACTGGCTGCTATCAAAAGATAGATAAAAGCAAAATACATTGAGGAAATGTAAGCACACCCTCTACCACACATTTGATTAGCTGTTTTTCAATTTTCACCCTCTTTTCTCCTCTCTTGTGATGTTATTTTTATTTTAACCTCAGTAAAGAGTAATTGGTAATAATGGCCAGAACTAGATCCAATCTGTAGTCAGAGGAAGAAGGAAAAACTTGACAGGCAGAGGGATGGAGGTAGATCCAGAAGATAGAGATAGGGAGGGAGAAGAGGAACTGAGATGGAAACAAACATTAACTTTTAATGCTCTTTATTGGCGCGAGATGGGGCAGGAGGGATGGGGTGGGGATGGGGGGGAGTGAGCAGCAGTCAGTGGACAGAGGCTGAAGGAGGGAGGGTTGAGCGATGAGAGAGGGAGGTAGACAGTGGGGAAGGGAGGAGAGGGAGGAGGTGGGAGTGAGTCAGAGACGTGGTGTGTCGGGAAGAGGCAAGGATCATCCCACACTGCTGATAATATTCCCTGGGTCAAGTCATGGAACATGGCGGTGAGTTATCTTCTGCGTAATAAACTGTGCTGTGTGCATCTGTCTCTGTTTCTGCATGTCTTGTCCAGTTTCATGCTAATGTGAGAGGAGGCAGAGATTCTTCCCACCACTTTTCATATGCTCTCCTCAAACGTAGCTTTATCTGTCACCTGTTGGCCAGAGATCCAGTAAGCCCAATAAACTGAAAACCCACTTGCTTGCAGAATCTTTAGTCTTTAGTTTGAAGTCATATGTGTTAAGACAAGTCAGCTAAAATGAACTATTTGTCTGAGCATCATTTCTATCAGAGGCCAGTTGGTTAGGTGTCTGAGGAACACGGGTTTGGGTTTTTTCCACTACTTCCTCAATCTAAAATAAGTATTCATCACAGAGCTTGACAGCAACACACACTCCTGCATTATGCACAGGAACACTGTTTTGAAGACATAATCAACTGCACCATATGTGTTACAGTATATTGATAAGATGCTTCAGCATTTCCTTGGCTATACATCCACTTCACCAGGCGAATGGTAAGCTTTGACTGTTAATTTTGGCAGTGCTGGTGAATCAGTGAAAATTTTGTTGAACAGTCTGCACGCTGTTTTATCGTAGGGTTACCTAAAACATTATTTTCAGTATTTATACCAAGGAAAGAAAAAACAAGAATAATTCCTGGTAGCTAATTTGCTTGTACAAAAATGATACGGAGGGGTTGAGGCTGTAAAGGGCCCCAGGTTGTCTCATATACTGTAGCTTAATTACTGTTTGCAGAGGTAATCGGAACATATCGTAGTGTTTAACAGGCAAAACGCTCTGGCTGCCATGCATTTAGCAAGAGAGATAATTAAGACGGATATGATTTTTAGACTGCTGTTTTTCTTGTGTCACCTCTTAGAGCAATAAATCTGCTTTAGTCTGTGCTCCATCTGTGTGTTCATGTTTGCTTGTAGAGGGGTATGCAACATATTACCATCATTGTCATTTAAACAATCGTAATTACAAATAATATTTTGCAAAAGAAGATTTTGCATGTGAATGTTAAGAAATACTTGTGGTTTTGCAATGAAAACATGTCATACAGTAGTTTACATTCATAAAAGACTGTAAAGTCTGACTTAATGTCTGTATTAGCATATCATATTTTGTTGTGGTCTGCACCACACAGAAACAATGTCGGTTGCACATCCACCTTTGCACACAGGGTGTCTACCATTTCAAGGAGAGGTTTTTCCTGTTATAATGAAGTGATTAAAATGTCAGTTTTGCGGTGTGCAACTGTGTGAGTAAGGCTTGTTAGTCTCTCTTTCACACCCCTTTTTTAATGCCCTTGTAAAACAGCATACTTTTAACTTCCGACATGGATCTTCTTGTTTTACAGGTAGATCTATCTAGCTCTCTAGTGCTTAAAGAAATATCCTCACACCAAGATCATGATTCACATAGTAGCTTAACCTCATGAATGATTGAGGATACAGTATTTGTGTAAATCCGTACAATCTGTGCTGTTTACATTAGAGCGATTGTTCCTTTTATTAGTGCACTTGCATTGAGCCTTGCAGCTAAGCCTGTGGTAAATGTGTCAGAGTTGAGAAAGCTTGGCATGTGGCACTGCCACAGATCCCTGAGCCACACTGTGGTAACAGACCTCATGAGTCAGTGAAAGCTGTCTGGACATCAGCCAACAAAGCCATCATCAACCAGTGGCAGTCTACCGTAAAACAAACCATGTTGAGTCTCCTTAGTGGTCATAATGCTGTTCTCTTATGTCCTCATGTCACTGGTTTGAAAATAAACATGTCCTTTTGTGACGATATTCTCCTGCTACTGTCTGCATCCCGTGGTTATTATGAAAGACCTTGTGCTACAATATCACTGTTTCCTCAAGCTCTTGTTTTCCCTGTCCCTCTCAAGCAGCTGCGTCCCCCCCCCCCCTCTCTTTCTCTCAGTCTCATGCTCACTCTCAGGCGCTCTGGCTGCTTGTCTGGCAGGATGTCAACTATTGATTTATACAAGCAACATTTTAGCAATGATGGTTGCTTATGGGTTATGCTAAATAGAAAACAACAAACGGGATCAGGTTGCAGACAGGCTGGCTGGCATTTGTGAAGAGGAATAACAATGGTGGTAACCACTGCTGCATTGTTAATGCAGTTACTACTGTAACGTAAATCCCTTTTTCAATAAGAATATATAGCACTAAGAAGACAAGAACCTGTCTGAGAGTTATTATGGATGAGTTTTAGTTTCAGGCTTTTTGGAGTTTGACCTGATATTAAATTATGATTTCAAATGACTATAAACAGGTAACTTTATACCCGCAACAACTAATGATTTATATTTGTTGGCCTAGACATAAAAACACCAATAAAGTCAGACATGGTAGAAGTAGAATTTCTCTTGTGAAAAATTATCTTTTAAATTTCCGGAAAAGTTTAAAAAAGAAATCTAAAGTATTTTTCTATGAAATTACATATGGATGACTGAATTATTCTGAAGCCATTTTTAGGGTGTTTTCCAGGAAAAGTTGACTTTAGCCAATACCTACATATAATGTAACCAATAATTTAAAGTGCAAATTTTAACCATCTGCAGTGGACTGTGAAATTCCTTTAGCTCGATGACAAATAAACCTGACTGTAATTTCATTTTTATCTGACAAAAATATAAAGTTCCCATTTCCAGAAGAGGGTCTGATCACTCTGCTTTATATCATATATCTTTAATGATTTGGTCTGGATGCACAATGAAACATTTTAAGAAGTTTCTACATTCATTGGAGTATTTTCTGCTGAGTTACATCTGACAGTGGGGACAGTTTGGTTTGGTTTTGCAGATGCAGCGGAGGAATCCAGCCCTCAACTCTTGAAAAGGTTAAATGCTCCAGAACACTTTAAAAAGCCACAAGTGTAACTTCATGCACTGCAAATAGAATCCCTTGGCTATTACAACATTATAACACTATACCTATGCAGAAACCTAGTTTAATGAATAAATAAAGGGGAGGGTAAAAAGGCTCTGAAAAGTAGCACTTAAACAATTATTACCCCTGTGTTCCGCTGAGGCTACTACTTAATATTTGATGACTCCTTTCCTTTCTGCTGGCCCCTCTCCTCCACTGTCTTTTGTTTTCCTGTTCCGGTCAATGAAAAGGTCATGCTCCTTCATTAGATCTGATGTCAGGACAGAACAGCACCCGATTGCTGAAACGTGTCACCTTGACATTCAGATTCCCACTCTAAAAAGATTTTTGTACCCTGTCACAGATTTACAGAAAAGCATAAGATCGGGCCAAGACAAATCCGGGGGGAGCTTTCCCCAATATTCATAAGATACAGTATAAGATGAGTAACTGATGCAGAGGAATAAAGAGCGCGAAGCATTGTTAACCAAAAGGGTAGTGAGTCATAATTTCCCAAAGATATTTTCAAACCAGTTTCTATATGTTTTGGTTTTATGATCTTATACATCGTCTAATGTGTGTCTTCAATTTGGTTTCAATAGGAAGTAAAATCATGTGAATGTGTTAAAAATGAAAGAAATAGGTTTGATTTGTGTTGACTTTCAATCAATCAATCAATCAAGTTTTATTTATATAGTGCTTAATCAAGGCAACAGACATTCCAAAGTGCTTTAAATGACAGAAAAAAACCTAACTGAACCCTCCAGAGCAAGCATAACCGTCAGTGACGGGGAAAAACTTCCTCGTTGAGGAAGAAACTCCGGGCACGACCCAGACTCTTTTGGGCCTTGACCATTGGGTGGAAAAAAAATGAAATGAAGATAAGGGTAAGAGAAAGAGACAGACAAAGAGAGAGAGTGGCAGATAGACCAGATAGAGTCAGTGTCTTTATGTTTATAGTTAGACGATTTGATGCATGCGCTGAATTGGGGACGGGAAAGTCAGGCTGCGTTCACCGACTCCTGGGTTGTTGCCTTCCATAGATGTTCCCCATCAGGTAGTTGGTTAATTCAAGGCACAATTACAGCTGCATGGGTGACTGTGTGGTGGCACGGAGGGAGAAAGACAGCAGGACCCCAGCCGATGGTAGATGGGTGGTGATTCTGGTGGGGATGGAGGAGCAGGACCAAAAGCAGATGGGCGGATGAGGGGTGGACCAGTATGGTGTCTTCCTCCGTTGTCCCAATTCAATAACGGAGGAAATGCTTTTAAAAATATAGAGTTCAAAGAAAAGCAAAACTAATGATAATCTTTCCATTTATATATCCATCAATATCCATGTATATATTTATATTTTCATAGAGCATTATACAGATGAAAATTATAGATATAGTATAGAGACAACGGTTTTACTATAAAAAATGAGCACGAATGAAGAGAAAAGATTTTTGGTCCCAACCTGAGAAGCAGTGATTGCAGCAGTAATCACCACTAGAGGGCGATGTTAAGTAGAAAATCGCATCCACAACTGGCAGGCTGATTTAGCTGTGTGACCACACACACCTCTGTAGAGCTGACATCTGAAATGTATCACCCAACACTTTATCGACCACGGTTATAACTCTCTCTCTCTCTCTCTCTCTCTCTCTCTCTCTCTCTCTCTCTCTCTCACGCACGCACGCACGCACGCACGCACGCACACACACACACACATACACACACACACACACACACACACAGTCCCCTCAGAGCTGGATTCAGGGTTTACTGATATCAGTGGAGGACATTAAATACATACATACAATACATTATGTTATAGTTTGTTATTTGAGCTCTCACCTATGACAGTTTTTTTTTTGTACAATGTGGTATTTCAAGTTTTTCTTCAAAGCATCCAAGCATTTGTTTCATTGAGTGTCGTAGTTTTCTGTGTTTGGGTGAAGCAACTCTGAAGACTGAAGGACAGATTGTCCCTCAAGTATTGATAAGTGAGCAAATGATTTCATCCAATTTTTGGCTGATCATTACAAGGAACTGGAGGGCATCGGTATTCATTCATTTATTGGTATTGTATTAGTATACTGACTGACAACAACTTGATAACTAATAGAGAATAAGATGTAGAAGATTTTTGGGGGAAGACGACAAAGAATTTCAACAATCAAAAGTAATTTTTAAAGTTGAAAACAGGATTTGAAAATAATTGTAAATGCACTAAAACTGAATTGAGTAGAACATGGTTAAGTTAGGAAAAACAAATCTGTGTCATATGCTGTACAACTGAAATTTGTGTTGGATTAATAGCAAAATAATTTGCAAAAGTGAAACATGTCAGACGTTCCCATATATCTGGGGCAGGCAATATGATGTTATATCTGGCTTTATGAATTCATAGAGGTATGATATTTCTAGTGGCATTGTAAAATCATGTCGACCAAACAACAATGACAACAGTCTGAAGTTAAATGATTCATGAAAATAGTAATCTAGGGCAATTCTATGAACTTGAGCTGCATCAGACCCGTTAACAGATATCATCTCTTCATCCCTTCTTATCGCTCCACACTTTAAGAGATAAGAAAAGAAGTCTATTTGTGGATGTGTGAGATATCTAAATCTGCACCACGGACTGTACAGTCCAGGCTATGTACATACAAACACATCTGCTATCTGTACACTAAAAGAAACTACACTGGTAGAATGTTTATTTTATTTGTTTTTAGGTCCATTTGAAATCCATCTTTGTTGTTTTATTTGTATTACACAAACTTGAACTTGAATTATATGTAGATTGTGCATAAAGAGATGATCAAAGATTGGAAGATAGAATTAGGTTCACAGTGGGCCAATAAGAACAAATAATAACCTGGGGGCTCCATGAAAAATGCGCTCAGTGCCTCATAAATTCTTGGCTCTGCCCTGTTGTTTCCCAAAATGTTTTTCATTTTGAATCCAGACTGTACTGCCGGATCATTTTAATCTTTCTAGTCTTGTCTAACTGGAGTCTGGGGGTGTCAGTCCTCACTACCTTTGACCCCAGCAGCGCCTTTAATCTACAGCAAGAATGAGCGGCATTCTTCAGCCTGCACAGGAGGAGGAAGAGGAGATGGGAGGGGAAGTTACGACGTAGCAGCGACCGAGTCGGGGAAGTTTCCAGCGACTCAGCCGACACGGTCTGAAACTTTTTTTTTTTTTTTGGACATGAACTCAGGATCTGTGTGTTAGAAGGACGAGATTGTGGTGCGTTTTTTTTGGGGAGGGGGGGGAGGCTCGGTCCGGCCCAATGATCCAAAGAAGCTGAATATGGGTCAGACGAACGTGTCTGCCGTGTCTCAGACTGCAAACGGTGAGTGTGTGTGTGGTTCCGCTATCTTCATCGGGCTTTCCGCTCATTTTTCCCCCCCCTCGTCTTATTTTAACATTTTTACGCGCAAATTGTCAGTACTTCCACACAGTTACGCACAAAGAAACTTGGGGTGGGAAAAAAAAAAGGTTTCAACACGCTAATAGGAAGTGATCTAACTAATGTAAGAAATTGTGTGTCAAATTAATTCATTTGCGTCTATCTGAATGCATCGATGCTTGTGTTGCTCGTCAGTGTTTCGGCAGGGCGTGTTGTGCAAACGTTCAGCTGGATACAAATCCCCAGTGCTTTTGTTGGCACGGCTGGACGGGAGTGAGTGTGCAGCAGCCAGTGTTGACTCCAGTCCAGACGAACTGGAGGAGAGCAGCTTCTATACGAACCGGTTTGTTTAGCTGGAGAAGAGCAGAAGACTCGATGAATCCCGCCTGGATTTAGCGTGGACACGTTTGTTTGTTTGTTTGTTTGTTTGTTTGTTTGTTTCTCCTGATGCGCTTCACATGTCAACAAGTCAATCGTCACAGGAAATGTCATCGCGGGCGAAATTTGCTCTTCCCCAAATATTTGAAGAGTTGTTACAGATTTATTTAATTTAAAAAAAACAACAACAACAACAACAAAAATAGCTAAAAACCTATTTAGTATCTGTTGATGCTTAAAGGTCGCGATTCACGTTATTTTTAATACTCTTGAAATACTATTCGGAGTTCCCTGTCCTGTGTGGAGGCTGTGCCTGTGACGTCAGAGCAGGCGGAAGTCACTATGGTTACGCCCGCTTGGTGGAGGGACATAAAGCATTTAGGTAGTGGCATCATCATCATCATCATCATCATCATCATCATCATCATCATCATCATCATCATCATCATCATCATCACTGTTGGGCATTTAAGAAAAAATAAAAACCTAACATAGTAAAAAAGCTGTTGGCTGCACCAACAAATTCCAGAGGAAGCTGCAAAAAGCTTCCAAGAATTTAAAAAAAATTTTTTTTTTAGAAGAGAAGACTTTCAGTTCTTTAATGATTAATGTTTCCCTTGGTTTCCAAATCAGATCAATTTAAATGACAAAAAAGCTCAGTTCCTGCACAAACATGGATGATTGATTCTTTAGCAGATGTCAGAATAGCTTATACAATTGTTGACCCTTGAGTTAATTAAAAATTTCCCAGCTTTGAAACATTTTCTCTGAAGCTTTTAATTGTATCTCACAGCTTTCATCAGCAAAGTGTGCTGTCTGGTCGTCATATCCATGATTCCACCTGCTGACAGTGTGTCATAAATGCTCATCACACACAGTCTTATCAGCTGCATGTATCAGATAGCGCAAGTTGTGTACCCTTTCTCATCATGGCGTAATACCAGCTGTTTATAGAGGCTTTGTAAAGTAGTCTGGCCTGTAATTGAAGATACAAGCTGAGGATGACACATGTATGGCTGCATTATAAACTCTGTGTCTTACTAATGAAGCTACATAGAGTGACATAAAGGGTATAATCCTATTCTAAAATATATAAACTTCACCAGCCTCTGCATTTCAGTAGCATGGGAACATATTACAGACCTCTGTCTCAAAGCAATGTTTGTCATGTTCTTTAGATCTCTGTGTCCATGAACCTTGAACAATATCTGCATTTGTTTGTGCTTCTTATAGGGATGCTTTAAGGCAATGGGTTACAGGAAGCGATGAAAGACTGAATGACAAGAACAAGAGAACTTTTTATGACCCTGTCAGCAACCGTCTTGTAGCACACTTATGACGGAATGAATGTATAGGAACCTGAGCCTATAATTATGATGTACGTGACTGCATTATGGGTTATGTAATGACGCTGTGATGCATTTTAAATGCTGAATATACAGTACTGATGGCATAAGAGTATCTAAGTCTTATGGGAAGATCATTAAGATAAATGTAGTGCCCTATGAGCTTTAATAAGTCGCCGCTGCAATTACAGAGGTAAAAGTTGAACAACACTTTGCTTCTGTGGGCTACATTTAAAATGACTTGGAAGAAATGAGCCAAGTGTTAAAACTGCAGCAAGTGCCCAGTGTCACCCCTCCCCACGCTCCCTTCCAGTACGCCTCGTTGCCTTGTTTTCTTCTTCTTTCCTTCCCGTCTTTGCTACCCTCCTTCACCTCATCCTCCTGTTCCTCCTCCTCTCGTCTCCACTCTAGCTATTCCATATTTCCTTTTGCTCAACCTCACTTTCCATTTTTCTTTTTCTTTCTCAAACTCCTCTTATTTTTACTCGTGCTCTGCCTGTCTCTACTCTTTCATCCCCTTCCCCTAGGTTCACGAGGTCTGGTTCTTCCCTCTCTGAAGGCTTACAGTGAAGGAAGGAAGCCTCTCCCTTTCCCCTCCTCCTCAACACATGTTCCTGCTATAACTTCTGAAAAAAAAATCACACTAGCTGTGTGACAGTACAAATCCACTTTAACCCTTCAGTGTAAAACAAAACCAAATATATGCCACTTATGCTAAAGGTGCAGAAAGCTGTACAGCTGTCAAACTGGTCTAATTAACATACTACGTATACCTTTAGTGTTGTAGATCTATGTAGAATAACAATTACAATTCCCAGAAGGAGTTCTGCGTGGGATCTCTGCCCTGTCTCAAGTTGTGTTTCTGATGATCTCACAAATTTTCACAGTTGCTTTGTATTAAAATGCCTGAGTCATCCTTGCAGCACAATTATTGTGGCCAGCTATTTCATAATAAAGTGCCTCTGGCTATAAAGCTGCTTTGTATCATGAAGTCCAGTAAGCAAATATAAACTTGTAGTAATAATACTCATTGATTAACACATTGATGATGCAGGTAAAAAGTTGGATCAGAATTGTTGGTGTGAAAATCCATTTCCTCCCCTTGGACAGATCTGCTGTATCTTATATAAAATGCAGGATTTCTGTAAAGCTGTGCATGTTTGGGGTTCCCTGTGCGATAAATTAGTCATCACCTTTATTAAGTATTGCAAATACAAGTTTGTCTTTCTTAGGCTATGCTTCTGATAGGGTTTTGTGCTTCCAGTTCTTTCTTTTGGATGGTCTATTTCTGTGTAATGTCTTACAGGATGGAGTGTATGGAGAAGTGGTGGAGTTGGATGAGTGGGTGGACATGATGCTCCCTTGTAGCTTGAGCTCCTGATGTCACGGGGAATGGCACTCCATCACTGAAAGAAATGTGAATCTGCTTTATGATAGTACAAAACTGAATTGGTAAAGTTTTGGGAAAGATCATGGTTAGTGTAGAAATAAGTACTCGGTTACTCTAGCTCAGCAATTATGTTGTTGAATGTTGACTATTTGTTGGTCAGTAGAAAGTTGGTGTCTTTTGTGTGAAATTCTCATGTTCTGTTGAACCTCCATCACCCTTGACCTCCTCATGTCAACTGTTTTGCTATATAACATCACCTGACTTCCTGTTTTGCTCCTTCTGCATAAACACATTGTGGTTTCTGGACTGAAATGACTGATGCTACGTTTCTAGTTTTGACATTTTGATCTAGTGTACATTCTTAAACCACTAAACTGCTCTCCTTTTATGTGAATCAACTAAACTAGCATCCGCCCTCTGGTTGGTTAGCTGTGAGCTTCATCCTCTGAGGGTCTTGTCAGTGCTGTGCTGGTCAACAACTAGCTAAATGGCATCAATGGTGAGCAAAGAAAGTTGGTTTGATAGATAATGAAAATGAAACTTCCTTTGCTTAAATAGACTTGGACCAGTGTCAACGCTTTCAAACCAGATTGATGTTATTTCTGACACCTAATCAGTTACCTAGACTTTACCACTAGCAGTCACTCATCAGCCTACCTCTGAGCACAGGAACGGAGAATCTAGTAGGCCTACAGGCCGTTACTTTCAGTGAAATAAGACGTGGAAAAGATGGCAGTGACTGCATTCCAGATCCACGCAGCAACCTTGCACGTAAAACCTGCAGTGAGTTTTCCAGAATGTAAACAAACAAGGCAAGCCTGTCATTTTAAGATGTAGCGAAGCTGCGACGTATGAAAGAGAGTTTGATCGTGTGATGTAATCAAACCATCGATTGCAAATTCAGAAATTCAAAAGCAATGCTACATCTGAGTATTCAGAATTAAGAAAAAAGTTATTGCAATAGATTGAGATTGCGATATGATATTTCATAGGGGCTCTCTAAAATATCAGTTTCCTGTATGCATTAATCTTCAATACTAGTGTCATACCAGGTTTTGATATTGTTACCTGTCTTTCTCGTTCTTCTCTTTATTTCCAATTCAAACAATAATTTTTCTTTCAATTCTTTTTATTCATCTTAAATGTTCTTCCTCTCTTTGCCCTGTAAGTTTTAACTCCATCCAACATGCCCATTTGTTTCCCATGATAGGTTTAATAGTTGGTTTAATGGTGATTATCATCACTGTCACTGATTTTCCCATTAATAGCTGCACCAGGCAGCTGCTGAAATCCACCTACTCCTGTGATTTGATATCAGTGCAGGGACAGGAAATGTGTGTGTGCGTGTGTGTGTGTGTGTGTGTGTGTGTGTGTGTGTGTGTGTGTGTGTGTGTGTGTGTGTGAGTGAGTGTGTCGGAGTGAAGAAACTAAATTGATGTCTTGGCTCTAAACTTCATTTTCCTGTATTTTTTTTCTTCTTTGACTCTGCGATTCTAAAATGCAAAAAAGGTTTGAACCTTTGTTTTTTTAACATGCTCTTACTGGAACAATACATAGATCTGTGATCACCATCAAGCTGCAGCCAGAGGTAGATTATGCTCATTAGCTTCACCTCATGTCTAACATTAAGGCAAATTGAGCACCAGATGGTCAGTAAAGGGATCAGCACTCTGTCAACACTGGAAATATCCGGCCAATGAACACTGTATTGATCATTTTAGTCTAACCAATGGTAAAGATAGGGCTTTATTCTACCAGATATGCACACTGAGAAAATATTGTTGCTTCCCTTTGTTTCAAATGGTGTTTATCCGGTCCTGCCCTGATATTTGTTCTTTCCTTTCCAACTTTGCTGAGATTTCAACTTTGGTCCGTGTGAAGTCTTTGGATTTTTTTTTTTTTTTTGCTGACTAAATCCTGTTGCTTCATAAGCCTCTTAGAAAAGAGAAATGGCTGCATTGTTTCCTTTTAAAACAACCTGTTTCTGCAAATGTAATGGAGTTGTTTGGTGGTTAAATGCTAGATTATTTTTTTAGGCGTTCAAGTCAAAACAGGAAATTTTTGAAAATCTTCTTAGCCCAGTGTTTGGTCTCAGTGGCCAGGACAATATGGAACTAGTGCAGTGATCAGGTGTGTAATATACAGTATAATAGGTTCGTTCATGTGTGAAAGATTTCCACCGACACACTAAGACTCGATAAAACTCACTAAGACAATATTTGTTACTTCCTTAGTTAGACGCTCTGGTTCGATCACATGTCAGTCAGTGTTATAGATGAAACTATTCTGTGTTAACACTGTTAATCCCTGCTGCCTGCATGGTTACAACAGTTATTTCTTGGCTCAGTGGCTGTGTGTTGTACCACTGGGCTCACTAGCACAAAGTCTGCAGAGCAAAGAGTTGGATTGGGCTTCACTTGTATTTAACAATTCTGATTCCAGTGCGGATTCTGCTCCTTGGTTTGGGTTCTTAACAATTCAAATTCTTTGAAGGGGAAACAGACCATGTACTTATCTATAGAAGAAAAATGTATTTTAAAAAACAAAGACTAGCCAGTCTGGATAAACGATGTACCGTTCATCACAAATGACTCATTTGTGTCACATTGTGGGTTCAGTGCCCCTGGATTAGCGGCAATAAACTGTGTTAGCAATCTGAAATGTAAAGACATAAAAATCCAGGAAAAATCCATTTTAATTGCATTTCACTTAACTGATTGTCACAGTGCTGCTGTTTGTTGGCTTTGGGTTGATTGAAGAGGAGGTTGAGGGAAGCAGGACTGGTGTCACGCATCAGACATGGTAGATTTGCTGATATGTACACCATGTAGGCAAACAAGTTTACTAATGGTAGTTATGCAACCAGTGTTGCGTGGAACATGTCTTGCGGAGCTGCTGGAAGGTACCACTTGACATTTTTTAGGGCAAAACAAAGGTACACGTTTGGGCACCACTAGCTTAGGTCTGTGGCAGAGCCCGGCTCGGAAGAACTGTCCAACCTGGCATGGAAACTGTAGAAGCTGCATGCCGTGACCATGGAAATGTCAAATAATATAAAAAAGCTTTATTATCATTGTGTTTATTTAAGATTAGGAGTACTGCTCTGCTTTGTGTATTCAAGGACATAAAAGAACATATAATATAGTGCATAAAATAGAAACAACCTCAGTATCTAACAAAGCCTCAACACATGGCGTTATCCACAGGAGGTCAATTGCCCTCATATTGTCAACATTGTATTACGGAGGCAGAAAAAATAACTTTCGGATCAAAAAATATGTTTGTACAAAATGAATTATTGCACTGATAGGGTCGATTGTTAAACTTTGAATATTGTTTGTTGTTGGGTTCAGATGGAAATAGAGTTTTGGACGATGTTCTTGATCCCCAATGTTAGTGGCAACTCAGTCTTACATTTAAGAATTAAATTCATGTAAATAATGAAATGTAAAAGATATTTTACTGTACTGAGTGAAAAATTACAAGAAAGAAGCTTTATTAGTCTGAAATATCAAAAAGTTGTGTGAAACATGAACTGTTCACATAAGTTGCCCATGATTTGACCCGCTTCCTCTCTGTTGCACAATACTGTACTATTTAGCCACAGCTGGTGACCACACAGGAAATCAGGAATGATGAAACATCCTCTAAATCTTGATAGATGAAGCGGGCAAACGGAAAAGCAATAAATATTATTATTTAAAGGCTTTTGCTGATCAAAGTCTTTTTTTTACTGGGATTCCTGCGTTAGTCGAACAGGTAACTAAAGCGTTTTGTGGCCTCAGAAAGAACTGCGTTAAACCGAAATGCCTTTTGTGATGCCATTTTAGTCAGGGTTGGTAGGGGCCGGAGAGGAACAGATTTTAAATAAAAGAAAAACATCTGCGAGAGTGAAGCTGGAAAGAAGTCCAAAACCTATGTAGCTTTCCATTTCTGAGCCAGACTTCAGCTGTATCTGATAGGTAGTTGGAAAAATAAACCATTCTGTGCTTGAACTTGAAAAAAAGACCACCCTCTTTTTCCTCTGTCAGAGTTTGATATGGCACTGACACAAATATACGGTAGTACCTCGAGGTAGGAGTTTAATCTGTTCTGTGACTGAGCTTCTAAGTTAAACAACTTGTAAGTCAAACAATCATTTCCCCATTTAAAATAATAAAAATTATTTAAATCCTTTCCAGCCTTGTAAATAAGCCATAAACTCCTACAAATTATGAAAAAAAATAATCTTTTATCGACCAATAGACATGCTTTATCTGTGCATAAATAATTAAATGTATGTTACATAAACAATGATTTAGTATGAAAAAAAAAATGCAAAAGTCATGAGCGACGTCTTTTACTCCATGAAAGAGAATGAGATGTGGTCTCAGCTGATGTTGTATCCATCCGCCAACTAGTGATAGTGTCCCTAAGCACGGCTCGTCTGTTGAAAATTTGGACAGAGCGATGGCTTGTCTGTCAAAAACTCATATGTCAAGCAACACGTACACACACACACTACACACACAAATAAGAAAATACCAACACACACATCTTCACCTGATTGTATTGAATGTTCCAGGGAGTTCACACCACTTCAGATATTTCAGCTGGAAGAAAAGGAATCATTGAAAGCCAAGATTAAGTCTTCAAAACCACAAATTCCAAAGCTTTTACAGAATTCTGAGTGTTGTTTGTCTAATATAACACTGCATTTTAGTAGATATAATTCTTTGTGTGTTTTTAGTCGATGGGTTGGAGAAATCCTCACTGGCCAGCTGTGATGTGGTGGTGGACAGCGCCACCAATACCCAGAATTCACATGCATCACGGCAGCAACGAGGAAAGCTGTCCTCGCTAGGAAAACTCTTCAAACCCTGGAAGTGGAGGAAGAAGAAGACTAGTGACAAGTTCCAGGATCTGTCCAAAGGTAGGCATCTTGCGCAGGAATGTCAGAATTTATGTGTATGAAAATCAAATGGGTTAACTCTGGTTTTAATCAAAACATCGTCTTTCTTTTCTTTGTTTCGGCTTGTAACGTTAAGGGTCACCATAGCACATCACCCTATCTCCCTACATCCTCCTCTCTAACGCCAACTGCCCTCATGTCTTCCCTTGCTACATCCATCCACCTTCTCTTTGGTCTTCCTCTTTCCCTCTCTTCTGGTAGCTCCATCCTCAAAACCCTTTACCAAATATACTCACAATCTCTCCTCTGTTTTCATCAAAACATCATGGTTTTAATTTTTGGCCCTTCTTCTGACATCAAATTGGTGATTGGTAAATATGAGCTGGAGCAGAAGGGCTCGAGATGAATCTCTCATCACTGGTGACCCTCATTAGTGATCTGTTTGTATTTTTAGCAAGACCTATTTTACAAATGCTAAATTGATGTCTGCAAATGAGGAATTCAAGGATGTAGAACCAAAAACAAAAGTCTTACAGATACTGCAACAAAAACCAGGAAGGAAAAGTGTCAGCTCACTAATTAGATATGCGAGTAGCACTGAATTTAGATGTAAAGACTTATTTAGAGCACCGAGGCAGCTTATCTGTGTGTGTGTGTGTGTGTGTGTGTGTGTTTATGTGTGTGTGTGTGTGTGTGTGTGTGTGTGCTTGTGTCTGTGCATGTGTGTGTGTCTGTGCGTGTGTGTGTGTGTGTTGTGATCCCAACACTCTAACAAATATCAGAAAACAGCATATGCAGGCACGTCTTCACATTAGAGAACCTGAAATCAGACAATCTAAACAATTGAAAATTGGACCGACTGATGGATTGATTAATTTGGATCCAGCTCCAGCTGTGTGACCAGCGTCGCGTGTGACTCCGATACATACGCACCTCATTGCAAGTACAACAGATCGATTCCCTCTCAAGCTGTTTTTCTCACAAACCCACCAACCATGCAAACAAGCTTTTTTTAAAAAAAAAACAAGGATTGGAATTGCTTTGCCCTGTTTTTATTGATTCCTGTATAATTGAATGGCTCTAGGTAGGGTACTACATAAAGGAAGAGGGAGTTAAGTTACTCCTTTCAACAACACAATGTGCGTGTTTATCTTTCAGTTCTGGAAAGAAAAATCTCCACTAGACAAACGAGGGAGGAGCTCATCAGGAAAGGAGTTCTCATCCCTGACCAAGGTTTGTCTCATAGTTTGTCTATTTGAGAAACATCTCCAAATTTATCCTGGTAATATTGATGGAGCTGTTTTGTTTTGGGTTTTTTTGTTTTTTTCCAGTTCTTTATATTTTACAACATTCAATCTTCATGTTGCATTTCTTACTTACAATTATTTAAGTTTAAATAAATGGTTCATTTTGGTGTTTGGAATCTGTCCTTCTTAGATGAAACAATAAGCAGTGAAAATTTGAATGGCCATGCCACATCCAGCGTGACGTCAGAGGAGGTCAAAGTTCATATTGAGACTCCAGAACCCCTGCTGGAGGAACAGGCCACCGGTCCCGCCATTACAGAGGGCAAAACAGGTAGTTTGTGAATCCACATCAAGCATATGCTTCTTATGCCTGAAGGCTAAAGGTTAAGAAGAGAGAACGAATTCTCTCCAGTCTCATCATAACGATCAAACAATTTTTATGTCTCAGTCACATAAATCATTGTCTCACAAGTTTGCGTTTTTCTTCCGGTTCATGAATGTATTCTTAATCACAGTAGTGATATTATATCAACAAAGACGGTGCTCATTGGTTAACTGGCGCTAATATAACTGTGAGTTCAATCATAGAATGTGTATTTTGTTACTGTGAAATGTGGGATTTTTACAGTTTAAAAACTATTTTTTCCCTATGCCATAATCAATTTTCACAGCCTATTTAGGTCATTTACTGTGAAGGAACTGAAGGTCTCCTATTATGATTATATAGCATGGCTCAAGCCTGACCAACTACTGAAAGCGCACATTCATACACTGTAGGCAGAGGTTACCATGCAGCCAATCATACACCAAGGGAGCAGCCAATGAGAGTGATATGGGCATCAGTATCTTTGTCAAGGACACTTTGACATGTAGACTTGTGGTCGGGGCAAGATCGCCAACCTTCTAATAAGTGGAAGACTGCTTTACCTGACCTGCAGCCATCCACCGTCTTTTTCCTTGGCTGTGGAGTGAAACCACCGACGGACCTCTGACTCAGTCAAATGGGTTCCGAAAGATATTTCTATTAGCCGCCATTCACAGTCTGAAAAGAGAAGTGATCATCTCCTGATGGCCCCTGGCCCCCAGGAGGCACGTGCTTGTTCTCATATCTGATGCTACTTTAGTGCTGCACTGTTCTTATCTCAACCCTGTTAGCATTGAACTCAGAGCCATTTGTTACCACAGCCCAAGGGGTTATTTTTTCACCCGTGCCTGTTTTTTTTTATGTACCAGCAAGATGAGCAAAAGCTACAGAGTGGGTTTAAATCCTATGTTATACTGTATGTGTCAAGCCTTCTAAATTACTCATTGCGATTGAGATAAGCTGCTCAGGAGTTATAGATCAGACACGCTTTGTCATTGTCAGCTCTGTTCACCTCTCTCACTCTATCTTTTCTTGTCTGTTATACATCTCCTTTCACAGAGACATGAACGGTAACCTCTAATTTTCATACCCTTCTTTCCTGCTTCTTCTCATTTACTCAGAAAAGTGTGATATTAAATCCCCCAGTCCAGAAAACCAGGTGCGACCTCGAGATATTCAAACTAAAAAAGCGCAAAGTGCCACTCTGCCCGCCTCTTCCAAGTCTACAGGTGGCGCTGCAGCCACAACCAGGCACAGGGATGCTGTCTCGGGGGCTAAAAAGGCCACTAAAACGACAGGCAAGACAAGCTCATCCCCTCAAGCTAAAGCTAGCCCACGGGGTGCTAACAACACTAGTCGTGGAATCGGTAAGTCCAGCTAGTTGGGGCTGAAGCCTTCTTCGTGCATGCCTGCATGACACTGCCCTTGTGTTATACTGCCCTCATGTTACTGAACTGCCCATGTGCGTACATGCCCGCGCATGGGTATCCTACCTCCCAGAAGATTGTATGCAATGGTTTCAACTTCTGAAGATTCCTCTGGGAACTTTTACCAAAGAACACTTCTCAGACTCTAAGGACTGTTTGACTCTGGTCAGCTGAAGTCCAATTTACATATTCACATGTTCATTGGGGTCTTCTCGGGTCCCTGCAGAATAAAGTCTACACCAACTCTTCTTGTAGGGTGCTTCGATATAATTTGTTATTATTTGGCCCTATATAAATAAAGGAAATTAAAATATTTGGTTTAGGTCTTAATGATTATGCTTTTATTTTATTTATCAGTGCCCCCAAAAAAAACTTTTCTTGGTAGCACTGGTGCTCCCAAATTTAGAAGTTAGTAGTACCAGCAAAGACTTTAGGAGCACCTACCCAAAAGCAAGGCAGTGACGGAGCGATAGAGAAGCTCCGTCCATCTCCGTTCCGCGCCTCTCTCCCTCGCCCAGGAGAGCAGCCGCAGCTGCGCTCTCATTGGTTCCTGGCAGGACCGTAGGAGCGCGGTCTCACAAAAAAAGGCACACCAGATTTTTTTCCCCTAGTCGCACCGGTGCTCCCAAATATATTTAATAGTCGCACTGATAAAAATTTACCTTAAACATAAGGTAAAGTTTCCTTTTCTCTTGTAAAAACAGGAGCGCACATCCTGTCCTCCTGTGCAGCTTGTGAAATGTGCAACCTAACGAACATAAGCCAGGAAAAAGAGTACTAGAAAAATGCCACTTTTGTCACGTTTGACGCTGCTGTGCTGCTAAGTCTGCGATACTACTACTATAAAGAAATGCACACCGTCTGGACTGGACTGATTTAGGGGAAACTTTTATTGTAGATAACAGTCAGTCAAACATAGGGGAACACATTCTGTCCCCAAAGACCACATTTATGTCATTGAGGAATTCCAAAAAAAAAACCAGCAATACAATATTTTTTACTTTTAAGATTTTGTAACTTTGACTTTTTCTTTTGTGACTGGCACGTCATGCGAATGTAGTAGAAAACTAGAGCATGAGGTTGAAGGAATTCTTGTAATGATTTTTTTTTTTGCTCCCACCTCTTTGCAGCTAAATCCTCCCATCAGAAGAAGACAGGAGGTACAACAAAAAACATTCCTGCCTCATCCTCCAACCTTCGTTCTCGTGCAAATAAGGATTCTGGTTGTGCAGGGCAAAATGGCGGAACAGATGCGAAAACTAATCGGAAATCAGACACTCACACCTCTTCCTGTATTTCCCAAAAGACCTCTGTAGAGGCTCCCAGCCGGCCTCTGGACGCAAAATCTTCGCCCCTTTCCTCAGATACCAAGTCTGCCTCTTTAAAAGAGGCGAAGGACAGTCAAGCAGGATCTCAACCTGGTCTGTTTGCTAAATCTGCTCCTAAGGCCTCTGCTGCAGGTGAGGAGACAGATGAAGATATGGCCAAGGTTCTGTCTTCACATACCAAGACCACTGTAGAGGAGACTTCATTCACAGAAGGAGAGATGGACAACAGCTCAAAGGGGATGAGACCAGAAAGAACGGAATTGCATGGAGAAAAAAAGACAGGAGAAAAGGAATGTGCTGTGGAAAACACCCCGAGGTAAAAACCCACACATGACATTAGTGTTTGTGTGTTTACAAATATTTGTGACCTATTTAGATATGTACACATAGTCACACTGGAGTCACATGGTAAGAAGTGAAGCAGTGACCTTATTAATTTTATTTGTGGGCAGTAATGTGGTGGGAAAGAAGATTAAGAAAACAAAACAAAGGTAGAACAGAGAAGCTGTAAAGAAAAGAAGAATAATGTAAAATATTGGTGGTAACAAATTTATATATCTGTGCATTTGCTCTATGTAAAAAAAAAAATCCATGTCCTCGTTCTTCTTTGCTGTTTTTAGGTCAGCGGAGGTCGAAGCTGAAAAGTCACATGGCCTCAGTGTGAACATAGAGCAGGTCGAGGTGACGGTGATCCCTGATAGGCCGAGATACAGTCAGACAAGTGACTCTGACTCTGACGGCCCGATCCTGTACCGTGATGAGGAAGAAGAGGAGGAGGAAGATGAATACACAACCAGTATGCATCAGCTTTGTATGCATCACACAATAAAGAACAAAAGACCAGCGTATCTCAGAACTCGCTGACATTTTAGATGGGGTCCTCATGACTACATATCATCAGCTGTGAAGTGATGATGATGATGGTGATCCAGGCTTAAATAAAAGAATGTAGGATGTTTTAAGCCCCTATGACATCTCTGAATAGTCCTCGTTGTTTGCTCTCTTTTTCAGGCTCGTTGGCGATGAAGATCCGCCGACGAGATACCCTGAACATCAAACTGGGGAATCGACCCAGCAAGGAAGAGCTGGAGGAGAAAAACATTCTGCCAAGAAGCTCCGAGACAGAGAGACACGAGCTCCGCCAGCAGATAGGCTCCAAACTAGTCAGGTACACACATGTGTGTGTATATAAACAGTATACACACAGTCCTGCAAAAGAGATACAGTAGAAATCTGTAAAGGAGGTTAGTGGGGTCTTTTCCACCACATGAGTCGCAATGAATTGACACAAGCAGCATTTGAATGAACGCCCGAAAAAAGGCACAACTGTTGTTGATTTTCTGTATAGGGCCACTTAATGTCGAAACAACTTCCTGTTGACAGAAAAATAAGTGAACAAAGTTGACTCTTTTCAGGCGCCTGAGTCAAAGACCAACGACTGAGGAGCTCGAGCAGAGAAACATCCTCAAGCGTAAGTCGGAAATCTTTTTATGACGTGATATTTGAGAAGTTGCATCATTTTTGTTGGAGTACCTACATGTGCAGGCATAAGACACTACACTACTTGGTTTCTACCATTTACTTTTATTAACTTTACAAACTTGAAATGTTGAGCATAATAGCATTTGTTTCACTGCCTCATTTTTACACGTGGGGAATATGTATGGATGCCAGTAGAAAGCTAGTTTTACTGGGTGAGTACAGCACACTGTAGGAGGTGAATCACAGAGGAGCAGAGGCGGGAGCTTTTTGCAGTCACAGAAAGTGTGATATGACTCAGTTTGTTCTCTGCTTGCAGAAAAAAATGAAGCAGAGGAGCAAGAAGCCATACAAGAGATTAAAAGGAGACTCTCCAGGAAGGTAGTGCAAAAACCAACTCCACACACACACACACACACACACACACACACACACACACACACACACACACACACACACACACACACACACACACACACACACACACACACACACACACACACACACACACACACACACACACACACACACATACACATACATAAAGGTGGAGTCATTTTAGGCAAGAAAAACTACTTTGCCCAGAGAGATTAGTATCATCTAGTGGACACAGATGGAAATGATATTTACCTTCAGTTGAGATGTTTTCTGCCTGTTTTGTATCATAAAATATTTTAACACAGTTGCATAAAGGCTGTAATAATTCATACATATACAATATGATGGACTAGAAGAAGAAGTACACTTTATTGATCCCCGTAGGGAAATTATTATGTCCTAAGACTAGGACTTAATATTCTGAATGTTTCATGTTTGTGATCTTTCTACGCCTTCTTTAGCTGAGTGTGAGGCCCACAGTGGCGGAGCTTGTCGCTCGCCGGATCCTGCGTTTTAACGAGTATGTGGAGGTAACGGACGCCAAGGATTATGACAGACGGGCGGATAAACCCTGGACTCGGCTCACTCCTGCTGACAAGGTGCTATACTCAACTCATGGCATTGTGAACGTTCCTGATGTTCAGTTGAATTGATTTATTTCATATTTCTTATTAATAGAATGTGGTTGAAAGGTGATTAAAAGTATTGCAAACTGAACTGAACTGGTTAGTGGAAATGATGACTTAGTGTTTTTCAAAGTCCAATAATGGTCAGTGTGAATTACTGGTCTAGTTTGAAATCCCCTGCATGTCTTCATAAATCCTCCTCTCAGAAGGAGGTGCTACGGCATCTTCAATGTAAAGCTAGCCTTGTTAGAAGCACAGACGTCCCAGAGTTCTCTCTTCCCCCATAAACTAACAACCCACCTCAATCATAATCATAATCATAATCATAATCAATCATCTTCAGTCTTCATGATCAGCATGAGTTCCCAGGTAAAGAGCGGTGGTATACAAACACTGCATGAGGACAGGTGCAGGATTCATGTGATCTGTGGCAATCTAATCATTTTTCATATCCTGTAGTTTGATGAATGTTTGTGACTAAACTCTGAATACAGTAATAATAAGAATGTGTTATTACTATTAATGCTATTTGCAAACCATATTCCATAAAAGATTGCAAACAAAAACAAACAACCATGACTTGTGGGTAGTGCCCTGAGGGGACATCTTCTATGAGTGTTTTTATGGAAAGGACACTCACAGAGCTCAATAAATCCAAATGAGGCTGCTGACTGGATGTGATTAGATGGGGTAATGCACGGGATTTATAGGGGTGTGTGTTTGGTTAACAGCCTTGTCCTTATTTTATCATGAATCATGGTGTGTGTGGGTGTGTGTGTGTGTGTGTGTGTCTGTGTACATCCCTCAGGCTGCCATTCGTAAGGAGCTGAATGAGTTTAAGAGCCGGGAGATGGAGGTTCATGAAGACAGTAAACAGTTCACCAGGTACTCTAGCGGTCGATCGCCACCATTTATTTGAACTCTGACCTCCAGTTCTTTGTCATTGGTAATTTATCTCCGTAAAAATAACTTTGTCTTGCTGTTGATTAGCTTACAATGATCAATATTTGCATCATTCTGGTTTGCCTAAAGCCATTTTCTCCGCATTAAATTAAAGAGTTAATCTGAGGTCAGTTCATTATGCTTTGACAGTGATTACCCGTGCGGATCAGGTTCACTCACTTTATTTACCATTTAATCTGTGTAACATGGTTTTATAGCTACATTGCATGTCAAATCCTAAAATACAGTGGCAGCGTTGGTAGCTTTTGTTTTTTACCGTTCCAAGATGAATATAAATTCTGTGCTAGTATATTCAAAAACCTGGTACATGCATTTGGATTGTACTTTCATGAATGACGGCAGGTATGTATGTATTTGCAGGTTCCACCGACCCTGAGCAAGCAAACGTGCCGTTTAGGCGACGGAACCACGAGTGGTCTGCAGCTCCCAGCACTCTCTCCACCCTCCATTACCTCAGCACACTTAACTTTGAGGTCCTCACACACCAGATGTATATCTGACTATAGAGACACTTACAGGTCGACCCTTTGGTGGACACCGGTGAAATATTTCATATCTATAGTAAGAACAGTTGTGTGCATAGTGAGTGCTCTAACTAGAACCATTTATTTATGGCAAATAGCCAAAACCTGCTGATATGATGGTTTTTGGGTCACTTCAGGCCTGGTATTGAGAGGCTCCAGGAAGACAAAGTGTACTCTGTGTGCTTGCCTAAATATGCCTTCTCATTAATTGCCTTATGGAATTAATGGGCATCCTCCTAGGACTGGAAACAGGACGAATTGGGTGTTGTAAGAGTCGATGTCAGCGCCCATGTGAGATGTGAGAACTGTCATTTTCTGCTCTAATGTGCCTGTAAGAGTTGAATCCGAATTAATTTGGTTCATTTTTAGACGTATTTGAAGTATGCTGCCACTAGATGGCACTATACCATAAGAGATATACTGTACAGTAGAAGGTAAGGTCAAAGATTTGTATACAGATTAAGATTAACCTGCAAGTGTTATATTTATGACAGCAGAAGCTGAGTGTTTGGTGCAGACCTTAGGGTCTAATAATGACGTGCAATGGAGGTCACTCCCAGTCATCCCCAATTCAACCTGCTCACCAGGTTTCATCATTATACATGAAGGTTTTGTACCTTCATATTTCCCATATTGACTTATTAAGTGCAAACCTGTGATCAGTTAATGCTGGACTGGTTTTCTGGAGAGTTTGGTTTGATTTTTTTTGTCATTTTAGGATTTGGCTGTAACTCTTAGTTGGAGTGACACAATGCCAAAGGAAAAACAGGATTTTTTTTATATGCTGTTCTTATTTGAAAGTTTACAGGCAGGGTTGCAAGACTAGACTTCCTTTAAGGGTTTTATCAGAGAGAACAGGCATTGAGAGTGTCGCTGCTGAAGCAATCGAAAGAGCTGTCAAAGAAGAATTCCATTTCTTTTGACATGCATTCACAATTTAATCTCTCAGCCTGTGATCAAAATCCTGAGAAGTACAGCAGTCTTCTTACCCTTCATTCTAACATGCACCTTGAATTTAGATCTGCTATATTCAACACAGTTTTGTCTGTTTTCATCCCTAAACTCTACATTTGTCATCAACTTGACATTGTGAAGGACTTCTTCACGTTTTTAGGAAATGACACAAGAATATTTGGCTATTAATCTACTAGTCAATCAACAGGACATTAATTTTGAACCATTTTACTAATAAATTAAAAATTAATATTAAACAAGCTGCTGAGGCGATGATGAGATTCAATGTGATGTTTTGCTCATCATCAAAATGAACAGGATTTGGGCTATTGATTAGATAGAACAAGAAAATACATTAGTTGTTGTCTTAAAATACATTGAATTGCTTTTTTGTGTTCAATGAGAGGAAATTAATCTGATTTCTACAAGATGAATATCAAGTTACAGCCAACAGATTAGAGGAAAGGGTTAGCCAAGAGCTTTACATTTCAGTTTTTACATACAATCAACATAACAAACTTTTATTGAGAGACACTGGGAGGCTTTTTTTATTGTTTGGCTGAGCCAGGCTTGCTGTTACCACTTATTATGTGTCTTCATGTCAAACCAAGCCATGACTGCTAGTTGTAATTTCACATTTATTGCACAGATGTCGATGTTCACATGTAACTGCATGGGGAAATATGAAGCAGATTTATTTCCCACAATGATGAGCAATTACTTTAATATCATCTTTAAGGTAGAGTATGATTCATGCTATGGTGGTCTGAGGTGACACAGGGAGGAATGAAGCAGCATTTCTTAGCCTATTTTGTTTCAAGGGTTTTTGGGATTAAATTAGCTTCTTCTGCAGTCTTGGAAAGATATCCTGACTTTTACAAGTCTGGATTGATTTCACAACAACCTTACTACTCTCAGAAGGATTTGCTTTCAATCAAATGTACAGATACACCTGAATTAAATGTATGTGTACATTTTTGGTTTGTTAGCTTAGTGGTGACGGTTTGGTCATTCGGTTCACTATTTCATCTTGCATTCATAGATCTTGTGCTAAAAGTATTCAGTGGAAATAAATTCAAATTGTTCAACATGTATGTTACTGAGACATGTAAAGGGGAGAAATTATTAATATGTTTTTCTTTTTTTACAAAAACCAGAATGTTTGATTTCACTACCAGGAAAAAAAGACAGTGAAACTTAAAAATTCTCTCAAAATATTTCAGGCCTGAATTAAGAAACTGGGATAGAAATTACAACACATGCTTTCTGCGAATTGCAATGGATAAGCAAAAATGTTTGAATTTTTTCCCATCCTGCCTCTGGAGTGTGTAGGGCTGTAAATTAGATTATGTATATTAATAGAGAAGAACCATCAGTATTCAAAGATGTTAATGTATGTTGTTATATATTCATTATTTTGTACAGACTGTATATCAAGCATGAAATCAGTTTTATTACAAATGATTTACACCAGAACTTTCATGTTCTGTTTTCAGTTCTTTCTTTGTATTATATTCAGATAATGATATTGTAATGAACTCTTCACACGCTTTCAAGTGTTGTTTTTAGACATATGAAGCACACTACATTAAATAACTGTCATGTCATATCTACCTTGTTTCTAGATGTGGGCAACATTATATGGACTGCATTCAGTCATATGAGATAAATTGCCGTCTGGTCATTTTGTTTCTGATCCAACACTTTGACTGAAAATATTTCTGGCATAGTGACTCACATGTATTACTTGTCTGGAGCAGGAAGCAACTTGAAAGATTGTCAGAATTTTAAAATGTTCATTTTAACTCCATTGAGTTAGGCCAAGTATAAATGTGTGTACTCTTAAATTTTCAAATCAAATTAGTTGCATCTAGTGTCAAAAGTAGGTTGTATTGAAGTGAGTATTTTTAAAAAAACCTCATTTGAAAAATTATTCTAAATACACACATTGTTACCTCATTTACAATTGTGATCCAAACATGGTGAAATAATCATAAATACAGTATACTGCTTGTATTTTTTTTTAAACAACAACTTGAATTAATGCAAATAAAATTATATTTATTTCAAACCAGTCTAACATTTAGAAGCAGTGTATCCTAATCGATTAATTTGTTATGTAGATGTCTGCCAATATTAAGACAAAGTGGACAAAAATATTACCATATTGCTATAATACAGTAAACTAAAACTTCAAATAACCATCAAGGAAATCAAACTTACATGAAAATAATGAACCTACAGAGACCTACAGGTGGACAGAAACACAGCTCAAGTAATTGATGTTGCTGCGTAAAAGAAAACCTAAACGGCCAAATCAACTTCAAGGCGTTAATGCTGCCGTCTCCTGGAAGAAATCCATAATGCAGGTCTCAGTGTTATCATTTTACTCCTCATGTGAAGCATCCACAACTGCTGAATAAACATGAATTATTTGTTATATAGCGTGGTTGTCATCGTATGAAATGATAAGGAAGTGAAATCTGAATGTATTTACAATTGGTTTAAAGCTTTCTGTGAATGATCTGTCCATGTGTATGAATGGTTAATAAATACCTTTAGGATGATGTATGAGCACAGTGATGTCAGTCATTTCTGAGCTGTTTATACACCAGTTATGGATGCATTTTAAATTAGACTTTGTGTTAAAGTAAATAAACTTTACGAACTACATCAGACCTCATGAGAAGACAAAAATCATGTTAGTTAAAACTGTGCTGTTCTAAAAAAAATAGTGTTGACAGTGGGAGTCCATTTCAGCACTATCAATAAAATAATTACACAGTTTTATTCCATAATTAAGTTGAAAAAACAAAAGACGTGTGGAGGAGTCTTTAGAATTGTGTAAGCTATAAAAAAATATAATGACTGCAACCTTTTTTGTCTTACCTTTTGTGTAACTGTAAAATGAGCACCATAAACCTGCTGACAGTAAAATGTAAAACAAACAGAAGTTTGAAGGATGTGATAAACAATACATTTTATTTTTAATTAAACAGAATATGTGAATTTCAAGTACCGAAATTACAATGTCAACAGGTATCACTCTAAAACTTCACTTGTGTTTGGAACTGGATTCAGTCTTTAGCTTTCAACCCTTATCAGGACATTACGTATGGGCTTCCAACACCTTTGCTGTACGTTTGACACAGAGTTAATTTTTGAGGTCATAGGATGATATCATAATCCCAAAAGAACAGAGTAGAGTTGTAGAACATTGTAGAGTCCAAATTATGTTGTTTTATATTTTATATTTGTTTCTTATATGTTTTTGGAGAAAACATATGTAATGTATGAGCAAAAGTGTGTTAGTCATGAAGAAAGGAAATGAGAGACGCTCAGGGACAGTATAGTAAATGGCTTAAATGCTCTCTTCTTTATCAGTTTATTATTACTGGCCCCGAATCTGAGAGCTGACTTTATGAAATACATTTCTGGCTCCTCAAAGGCCACATTAAGTTATTCATTATTCAAGGACATGAAACGAAAAGAGCAGAAAGAAGCTTGGTCTCAGTAGGCTTTTATTTCTAAGTGCTTTACATCATTCCACATAGATTTCCTGGACTAATAAAAGACAGTGCCAGATCTTCTGTATATTTCTACTGATGTTACAAGGACAATTGTTAAATTTAGAGACTATCATAAAACTCCAACACGTAGAGATTAGTACCAATTTACCCTGTCTCTTATACTAGAGAAAAAGCACATGAGACAGCTGACAGCAGATGAAGAAGAGCTGGAACAGTGGAAATTCTTTACGCTTTTCTCTTCTGCTTCCACGTCTTTGAATTACAAAAATTGTTGAGTGTGACTGTAATTGATTTGATTCATCTGCATTGAGCTGTGCCTTTGCCTTTTCCTGGGTTTCCTCTTGGGGTACAGTGTGTTACACATATATGTATAAGGAGCCACATTGGAGTCTGATACAACAGCTGATATTTCTGTATTGTTTGCTAGCTGGACACTATACCTGGGTGGGTGTGGTCTTTTAATATCATTTGGACTCCGGTAAGGCCCCACTCCCCATTGATATCTCTAAAGCTGGGGCATCGATGGCATTCTATGTGGCTGTAATCTTCTCTCTTGTCCTGGGGTTTGCACAGACCAAAGCAAATTTGTGATTTTTTGACTGAGGATGATTTCTATGACTCCTTTGCAAAAAATTGCTTGAATACCCAAATAGCTTAAAAACTGGAAAACCCTGAACATCAGAAGCTACTTTCCAGGCTGTGCTAAGACTTAAGACATGTTTACCAGGCATCCTCTCTCAGATGGGCCTGCAATTTTGTATCAGTGTAGATCATCAGTTGTTATATGATTGCGTCCAGGGCAAAGCACTATGTCACTATGGTGATGTTGCCATGGTGACAATTTTCTGAGACCTATCTCATCCCAAGGTATTGTAAGGAACAGCATCTTCACAGGTACAAATCCATTTGAATGACTGAATTTGATGGCAGTGCCCATTACAGGACACACTATACATACTGCCTCTCCCCTCCAGATTTATATTTTAGTTCCCAATCTGCAGGGTTAGAACAGCTTGAATTGTCCATGTTGAGATGGGCGTATGATCATTTTTAAGGGAGGCTGCATCCCGCAAAGTTGAAGATTGGGGGAAAAGTGGTCCAGAATCTTCATTAAGACCTCAAAATGTTCACTATATTTTCCTCATTTTCAGGTTCCAACCCAATGCAACCTTGAATGCCATTCCCATCATCCTCAGCTGAATAAATGGCGCTATCATTTTGAGCATGAATCCCAAAGCACCAGAGGACCATCTCACAGAGCCGCCAGCGTGACTGGAGATGTTTTTCATGATTTCGGGAAACAGATAAGGCAGAATTCATACTGGAGGGTCAACACTAACTGAATCTGCAGTCTCCTCATGTTTCTCCCACCATGGCTTTTAGATGTGGCTCAGCTGCCTTCAGATATTATTCATTGCAATTACCTCAAATCAAATTCTGTTTATAAATCTCTTTAATATGACAAATGCAAAATGAGAGAAATCGTGTGTGGCTGTTCACATTTGAATGCATCTTCAGTCTGCATTCAAAGTTTCACTTTGTCGCTATACAATCGCATTAAAACTATTTTTTAAATTTGTGTTAAATACTCCAGGTAACTGCCGTCTGTTTGCAGTGTTTGCTTGGTTTTTGTCAATAGGGCTTTCATATGGGATCTTGTGGTCTTAGGGTGCATTTTTATAAATAGTTCTGTATGCTTGAGACAGTGTTCATTTTTGGTTTATACACTCAACAAAAATATAAACGCAACACTTTTGTTTTCGCTCCCATTTTTCATGAGATGGACTTAAAGAATCTATAATTCATTCCAGGTACACAATCTTACCATTTCTCTCATTGTACAAATCTGTCTAAATGTGTGATAGTGAGCACTTCTGCTTTGCTGAGATAATCCATCCCACCTCACACATCAAGATGCTGATCTGACATCATGAGTAGTGGACAGGTGTACCTTATACTGCCCACAACAAAAGGCCACCCTGAAATGTGCAGGGTTTTTTTTTTTTTGCTTTATTGGGGGTCTGGGGACTCAGAATCAGTCAGTATCTGGTGTGACCACCATTTGCCTCATGCAGTGCAACACATCTTCTTCGCATAGAGTTTATCAGATTGTCAATTGTGGCCTGTGGAATGTTGGTCCACTCCTCTTCAATGGCTGTGCGAAGTTGCTGGATATTAGTTGGAACTGGTACATGCTGTCGTATATGTCAGTCAAGCACATCCCAAACATGCTCAATGGGGGACATGTCCGGTGAGTATGCTGGCCATGCAAGAACTGGGACATTTTCAGCTTCCAAGAATTGTGAACAGATCCTTGCAACATGGGACCGCGCATTATCTTGCTGAAACATGAGGTGATGTTCATGGATGTATGGCACAACGATGGGCCTCAGGATCTCATCACGGTATCTCTGTGCATTCAAAATGCCATCAATAAAATGCACCTGTGTTCTTCGTCCATAACAGATGCCTGCCCATACCATAACCCCACCACCACCATGGGCCACTCAATCCACAACATTGACATCAGCAAAGTGCTCACCCACACAACTCCACTCACGCTGTCTGCCATCTGCCCTGAACAATGTAAACCAAGATTCATCCGTGAAGAGAACACCTCTCCAACGTGCCAGACGCCATCGAATGTGACCATTTGCCCACTCAAGTCTGTTACGGCGACGATCTGGAGTCAGGTTAAGACCCCGATGAGGACGACGAACATGCAGTTGTGCTTCCCTGGGATGGTTTCTGACAGTTTGTGCAGAAATTGTTTGGTTCTGCAAACCAACTGTTTCAGCAGCTGTCTGAGTGGCTGGTCTCAGACGATCTTGGAGGTGAACCTGGGGGATGTGGAGGTCCTGGGCTGGTGTGGTTACACGTGGTCTGCGGTTGTGAGGCTGGTTGGATGTACTGCTATATTCTCTGAAATGCCTTTCGAGACGGCTTATGGTGGAGAAATGAACATTCAATGCACGAGCAACAGATCTGGTTGACATTCCTGCTGTCAGCATGCCAATTGCACGCTCCATCAATGCTTGTGGCATCTGTGGCATTTTGCTGTGAGCCAAAACTGCACATTTCAGGGTGGCCTTTATTGTGGGCAGTATAAGGTACACCTGTGCACTACTCATGATGTCAGATCAGCATCTTGATGTGGCACACCTGTGAGGTGGGATGGATTATTTCAGCAAAGCAGAAGTGCTCACTGTCACACATTTAGACAGATTTGTGAACAACGTTTGAGAGAAATGGTAATATTGTGTATCTGGAATGAATTATAGATTCTTTAAGTCCATCTCATGAAAAATGGGAGCAAAAATAAAAGTGTTGCGTTTATATTCTTGTTGAGTGTGTGATGGGTTTCTATGTGAATGACCATCATCCACTTTCAGCCCGTGTCATCAGCTTCATCCAGAGTGCCAGGCTGCAGGCTTTTAAAGGGCATGTGGGTGTAATGGAGGTGGTTGTTAAGAGATGAAGGGAACAGAAGAAAGAAAGATAGATAGATGGCTAGATGGATAGATAGATAGAATTAAAATAAACACACACACACCGTCAATAAAGTTCCACAGTTAGGATGGTCAGGCAATTTTATCCCTGGCACAATGCCTGGAGGTCTCTGCTGTGCTACAGGTCTACTACTTAGTTGTAAAAGAGTGGATATTAATTATGCTTCAAAGAGTATCCAGTGGGGATACAAAATGGGTGATATTAGACTGATTATTCTACTCTTTATTCATCCTCTTTGCAAAGCAAGCAAGAGGTTCTACGGGAGCAGCAAAACAGGACAGAAAAGAACTGCAAATCTCAGTCAGCAGTCTGTGCTTTTGTGAAAGTTCTGCATAATAACCTTTAATTTAAAAGGCCAAAAGTGTTTTATTATGTGTACAAAGTCTATTCATATTATCCATCCTCTTGAGGTTTTTCTGTTTGCATGTAATTTAGATAAGATTGCTCTCATTCATAGAGAACATGTTTGGCTCTGTTGCAGTGAATTAACAAGAGGTTTCATCCTGAAGGTTTTCAGCACAAAAGAAGAAAAAAGAACAGAATATTTGAGAAAATTAGAAGGTTATGAGATTTAGAGAGTGGGGGGATGAGTAGACAAGTTAAGTGGTTGGGGAGGAGGAAGTTATGGCAGATGGATAAAACAAGTGGGTGACAGAGAAGGGCAATCATAATTGGATTGTGTGAGCTCATATTTGAGGATGGAGAATGAGCTTCCTGGACCTTTTCATCATTTGGCTGAGCTCCTATGTAATCAGAGGAGAGAGAAGACAGGAACTATTGGCCAAACAAGATGCTCGCATCAGCATGAACCAGAAAGATAAAGTGGCTATTAACAGATACCATTCAAAGTGTCAGGCTCCATTTAAAAACACAAATACACACCAATGCTTTTGCAGCTTCCATTTTATCTGGACTGTAGCTTTCATGGGCTCAAGTGAAGCAAATTAATTGCCTGGACTATCTAAATGATGCAGGGTCCAGGATGGGTGTGATGTGATAATGACCCTCCACGTGGGATTTCATCAATTCAATGGATGCTTGCTGCGCAATGCTCAGAAGAGTCAGTGACGGGGTCCCATCAAATGTCAAATGGATCATTTATCTGTAATTTCTGTCTGATTACCTCTGGATTTTAGAGAAACAAAGTGAGGTCAGTCAAAGAAAAAGTTCTGCTTAGCCAAGACTGTTATTGATTACAGTATAATAACTAACTAAAATAAATATAAGTAACTAAAAATAATATATGAGAATAATGTTAGTGACTGAAAAGAAATAAACTAAAGGTGTTGTTGTGAGAGCTTGAATAAGAATGGTACATAGGTTTTTATTGGATGTTCTGAAATAAATGCTATGGCAACATACAATAAACAATCAATGAAAGAAACTGACGTTAAGTGAGGAAAATATTTACCATATGCAACGTCACAGTTCTATTACTGTAGTACTGAATGAAAAAGGAACAAGAATCTGTTGATCTGCTTTCTTATGAAACCTTGACGATGTCTCCAGAGGAAAAGTCAGTGACGATGAATATCAGCATGGTATTTTATGGTGATCCATCCAACAGCTAGTATAAATATAGTTGAGATATTTCAGTCTGGACTAAAATGATATTCTCTGAGTTACGATGCTACAATGTTGATATATTCTACCAGTTCTATCCCAGCATGAAACAACGGGTTAGTGTCTTTCGCACTATACATGTACAACTGAAACACTTTATTGTGGAAATATTAGGACCTGTTCCTTAGCTAGGGGATCCTAGTGGAAATTTAATATTTTTATTCTCCTCATTTTTATTCATGATAAGTCGTTTCCTGAACTTAATTAAAAAGTTTGTTATTTTTTACTGCAGATGCAGGAGCTGCAGTTTTTATATCCCCGCATTGTAAAAGCCGTCGTGTGTGTGCGCGTGTGTGTGTTTGTCTGTGTGTATACATGTGTGTGTATGGTCACAGGTTTGTGCATGCAGGACAGGAGTTTTTATGATCCATTATGAAAAGCATTTTCTTTCTCTCTTTTTTATCTGTTCGTTTAATTGTTATCCTTTTTTTCTAGAATCTCTAAGGAAAGGGAAAATTTATACTTAAGTGCTTCACCGACAAAGTGGGTGTTAGAGAACCCTTAATCAAAATACGCCCACCTACAGGCCTGACTAACATTACAGAGGGAGAGTCCCTCCTCTCTGATGTCGCTGAAAACTGAGCAGCAGATGTCTGTTTATGTTTTCTGTCTCAGAGATAAGCCATACAATTTTATTGTGTGTGTGTGTGTGTGTGTGTGTGTGTGTGTGTGTGTGTGTGTGTGTGTGTGTGTGTGTGTGTGTGTGTGTGTGTGTGTGTGTGTGTGTGTGTGTGTGTGTGTGTGTGTGTGTGTGTGTGTGTGTGTGTGTGTGTGTGTGTGTGTGTGTGTGTGAGGGACGACAGTGCACACCAACAGACCTCACGTTGCTGTCACAGCTGACTTGGCAACTCCATCAACACGACTCTCACAGCGAGGACAGATGGCAAGGACTTACCTACTAAGAATCCCCTCAAGGCCTGCACACCCAATCATGACATGGTACAACACAAGAAGCTTCCTTTAGAACCTGCTGATTTTTCTCTCCATCCAAAAATGAGTCATGTTTGGTATCCGTTCCCACAAAATGTTTATGTACACACATTCTGGCTGGCGGTATGCTTCAGTAAATCACATGAAGTCAGGAAATGAAGCATACCTGTTTGTTCCTAATGTACTTCAAATAAGAGCACTTGAGCCTCTTCCAGTACTTTTTCAGTTTGTTTTATAAAATTCTCATCTCAGCTGGTATATATTAAACTCTCAATCTTTCTTAAAGACACACAGTTCACCCCAGGAATGTTTCTTTTAATATTCATGGTTGTTTTAAATCTTTGCTATTTCTAGAAGCTAAAGTACTCTCTGAAATATAATGGCTCATTCTAGAGTGTCAAACCTGTAAAAGAAAATTACCAGACTTGACTGTTTTTTTTTTTCCTCTGGCAACACCATAAATTCAACTTTGTTAGCATCAAAATCAGCATTAAGGTCCCTTGTGTTGTTCATGAATTCTTTCCTACAAATGTTTGTTTTGAATTTAGAGTTGTCCTAAATTTCTTAGCTATTACTGTCAGGATGTGTAGAGAACCTTACAACCTAAAAAATAGACTACACCAACTTAACAAGGCGCAGAATAGCTACAGTTAAATTGACTATTTGTTTATTTCAGGGTCTGAGCTGGATACAGTATCAAGGACATTGTAATATCCAACATGTGAATTATCCCCAAAAGAAAACAAAAAGTCACACAGGATCTGGAGAATGAACAGGAAATTTTTAATAAAAGTAAATTGCATAGCTGAAAATAAATCAGGCAGACATCCGACCTCAAGAAAGTTTTAAAATGGCAGCCTATATCTCGAAGAGATAACACTTCAAAAAGAGCGATCACAAAGAACAAGCCCATAAATGATGATGTTAGATCTTTTTATGAAAAAGTATACGTCAGAAATAAAACAGTCAGGATCATCTTCCTTCTTTAAATTCATTCAACCTTAAACGCCTACTCCCTGAACAAACTGAACTTAGTGAGGACATAACCAACTGAATCAATATACCAATCGACTATATCTGCTATATCAAAACCAGATAAGGCCTACGAAACACCCTCTGATTATAGACTAATAAACTTAATAAACTGTGATAGGAAGATCACAACTAAAATTTTGATTAATAGACTGATGAAGATTTTATATAGTTTAATTCATTGTGACCAAGCGGGGTTTATTCAACATAGATATTTAAGAACTAATATCAGAACATGCCTTTCTGGCAAAGACTGAGAGGAAAGCTGGGCTTGATAGACTGAAGAGGTGATGAGATGATGGGGTGCAGCAGCAGAGGAGATGCAGGTGTGCAGGTTGCAGGTGGAGCAGGAGGGGAAGCCACGCCCACATAGGAAACAGAAACAAAAGGAACCAAATAGGAAATCAAGACTTATCCGAGCACTACCATGACACTTTCTGGTACCTAATTGTGATGACCCATAAAAACTAACAAAATAAAATTCTTAATTTTTTTTTTTTTTTAATTTTGGGTTATTTTTCACGTTTCCACTTTATTTTGTTCTGACCTCATATTAGAGGCTGCGGCTTTAGAGAGGTTTCTACACAATGACCATTAAAGTATCTGATTTTAGTCTGATATACACAACCACATCCAGACGGAGCATGCAACCTTTTAAAGAGGATGTGGGCGTAATGGATTTGCCCATTTAAGTAAGATTTTTGTTCTTTTTTTTTAGATCCTTGGCCATTTTCCTTCTTCTTTTTTTCATTCATGAAGCACAAGAGAGAAACTCTTACCAAAATTACAGGATCTTAAACCAACAGTCTGTAAAAAACTTGGGCATGATTTTTAAGCATGACCTAAATTATATCCCACATATTAAAAATGTAACAAAAACAGGTTTTTATCACCTTAAGAACATAACCAGTCCACCTGTTTCTCTCTCAGGCCAGCGCTGAGGTGTTGATGCATGCTTTTGTCTCGTCCCTTAGATTACTGTAATGCCCTGCTCTCTGGTCTTCCCAAAATACGATTTTAAGTTGCTGCATTGGCTCCCTGTCTGTTTCAGGATCAATTTTAAGATTCTTTTACTGGTTTTTAATTGTCTCTAATGCCTTGTGCCATCTTATTTTTAAAAGATCTAAGACAAATCTTTTTAATCAGGCTTTTAACTAACATTTTAAACCCTTATGTTCCTATACAATTTCATGGTGCTGCTTTTGCCCTACTTGATTTTCTCATGTATATTATTTTTTTGTACTGTTTTATTTTCATTAAAATTACTCTTTTAGCCCTATTTGTGCTTGTAGTCTTTAGCTTTTACGCCAGTACTTCCTCAGGGGTGTCCTCCACACTGGGAGCTGTGTCCAGTCTGCTGCTGGGGTTGCTGTCCTCTGGGTCTGTTCAGCCCAGCAGGTGGGGATCCACCTATTTGTTGGGAGTCGGGGGACCCGGGTATTAGTCCCCCTGATGAAATGGCCTGTGGCTCCTCCTGGTGTGGACCCCCACCCCACCACTTCCTTGATCATCAGTGCCATGCCATGTCTAGTGTGGGAGCAAGGTGCTTACCTTTGTAATTTTTTTGTGTTTGTTTTTAAGTCTGTGAATCACTTTGTGTTGCATGTTCTTGTATGAAATTTGTTCTACAAATAAAGTTGATTTGACTTAAAGACACCCGGAGTCTGACAGACACACTGAACTGTCATCCATGTGATATGAATACTGTGAGTACTGTCTCAATTGATGAATTGCAACATTTGAAACAATAAACCATATCTGAATTTGAGCTTACTTTCTAATCTGTCCCATTAACCATCAATAAAAAAATGGTAATAATGCACAAGGAAAGGTAAAGTCACTTTTTAATCAAAACAGAAAAATAATATTGTGGAAAACAGAATTTGAATACTGCACAGGTGATCGATACTACTGTGCCACTTTCTATGATCTTCTTGAAAATGTTTTGATCTTTGTGTGTAAGCAGACAATCCATTCAGTGACGGAAATCTAAACTGTTTTTAATTTATGACACAAAAAATAAAGAGAATGCCATTCTGTGTGTGGCAAAAAAAATTAAGCTCATTGTCAAAACTTTATCAAAAAACACCTTGAATAAAACATCCTCTGATCTGTCCAATGTTAGCTAGGCATCATCAGGTTTGTCAGCTGGTGGTCCACATGGTTGAAGCATCTTCTCCATCAGGTTGAAGCGGACTCGTGCTTTGCTCTCATTCTCAGAAACAGAGAAGTAATTGAGAAGGTCAAAATGTCCCATGTAGGAGCAGTAAGAGTCTCTGTGCTGGTTGACCAACCATTCCCATTTGCTGGTGTCGGCGTGTCCTGTGCCGATGTACTTGGACTGAAGATGCTCTAGTTGACTGTGGATGTTGTACCTGTCCGTCATTGTCGCTTAGAAGAGTCACACCTCTGGATGAAAAAGAATGAGAAAGAGTAGATATACTCAGAATACATAAATTAATGCAGAGAAAGACATATAGTTGACTCAATGAAGTTTAAAAAAATCCAATCCAGAGTAAACTAAGTAATGCGGATTGTTCTTCAAATATTACTATGTGTAAGACCAATACGTATTAATTCATCATTGTAAGAGTAACTTTAGTTTCCGAACTTGAACCGACTACATATTCGCTATATAGTGCTTTTGAGCAGTTTTGTAAAACACAAATAGCTAACTAGCATGCTAACATTGCTGCTTCAATTCACGTAGATGTTTATCTGGAAAAAGTCTTCTAACCGAAACGTAAGCCACTCTATTAAGTAAATACTGTGTTCTAAGTGATAAAACAACATCCACATTAAAAAGGAACTTACTCGACGAAATGAAGACAGCTGAAAAGGCGACGAGAAATGCAAATATTACGGAGACACTAAGCGGTCGCCGCAATGCGATGGAGAAATGACTTCCGGTTAGGTCCCGCTGTAAATTGAACCGTGGAGGAACAAGGCGTAAAAAGAGTTCCCACCCTCAAATAAACGCGCTTATTTGGCAACAGGATTGTAAACATTGAACGATTTTTTTATTTGACAACTTTAGCAAAATTTGAGTAAAATCAGGTACTCAATTCGGTGGGTGTTTGGGGAGTGCTGCAGGGAGGTAATAGTGAAAAGAACAGAGTACACAGTTATTGCAATTAGTAACCTGCAATACACAGCGGCACGGTGGCGTAGTGGGTAGAGCTGTCACCGCACAACACGATGGGTACGAGTTTGAGTCCCGCTCTTTGCAGAGTTTGCATGTTCTCCCCGTGTCTGCGTGGGTTCTCTCCGGGTTCTCCAGCTTCCTCCCACCTCGAAAAACATGCGCTTCAGGTTAATTGTTCCACATTGCACTCATGTCTTCAATGACTTAACAGCTCATAGTAAAGCTTTTGATTGATGGCTGTGTTCTGAGCCAACCTGTTAGAAATGAAGAAACCTCTCGGATGAGAGGTATAATGTCTTTGAACCTGACACAGAAGTCCAGTTGCTTCAGATTCAACCTTAAAGGTTATTATATGGTGGATTAATGAGAAGCTACCAACCGCTTCACCAACCCCAGGGACATGGCACCTGGAGAAGACTACATCACAGACATGACAAGGTGGTATCCTTTTCTTTCCTTTACCATATGTCTTTTGTTGGAACAACATTTAAAAAATTCAGTACTAATTTTCTACATATGAAATAGCTTTTAATTTATGCATCCAGAAGCCACATAAGTATCAAATTGCCAAACATTTGAGTGTAGTTACTTGTGCATTTGTAAAAGCTCAAATACCCCTAATTAAGTTGGTCATATTAATCAGTTTTTCATGAAATGTTGATTTGAAAATGTGCACTAGTCCTGCATTGTTGAATGGAGTGTGTTTGAAGGGCAAGCACTTTTTTTTGTGGTCTTTTTGAGACTGTCTCACTCATCTACTAGGTTATTCATAACAGAAATGCAGTATATATAGTGGACCTGAAGTTTTCAAAGAACACACGTTTTTAGTCAACAAAAAAGCCCAGCAGTATTTCCACTAAAATTTGTCTGTAACTATCAGGCTCTTCTGTATTTAAGGGTCTTCTGTATTTAAGGGGCTCTTCAGAAGCTGCATTGTACAGCGTAGGTCTAATACATTTACAAAGATGGTGTCTCTTGTGCTGCCGAGTCTCACTGATGTACCAGGATTCTGACTGTTCAAATCATTTCTACAAGTAGACCTGCACTGATGCAAACAATGGTCTTCTTCATGACCAGACTTGAATACATTTGTGAAGGACAGGGGTGGAAAACATTATGCTTTAATGTATGACTGGAACATTGTTCATCCATATGCATTTGTTTTAATGATCAACTGAAATGGTTTTACATACATATCTCAGTGACTGCTTTGCTTGTGAAAATTGATGACAATTCAGACATTTTCTGAGAGGCAGGATCACAAATTTGGCCTCAGCTTTTGATATGGGGGGGGGGGGGAACAAAGTTACACCATGGTAACTCAAGAACTTCGTATAACTTTTGACTTCAAGTGACTTGAAGCCAGAATACCTGAGCAACAGATGCGTTGACTTTATATTCATCTCTCAGATTTATCAAAGTCAAATTCTAATTTGGTGGAGTAGGCTCATAAAATTGACTAAAGCATAGTTAAAATGACTAACATCCCTCTGTATGGTTCTTGGGAAGAAGGAAGAATCTTAATGGTGACCAAATCAAACAAGAGCTTCCTTTAGAGGATCATGTCAGTTCCTTTATGGGAAACAATGAAACCTGTGAAGCGTCACCGTAATATTTGAACAAAATCCTGCCTGACTTGCATCTTAACTACAGAAAGTTTTAAGGGTGCAATATTTTTTTCTCCTTCCGGCGTCATATTTTTGACAGCAACATGTTTTTTCATGAATATATCAACAGCATCAAGTATTTTGAATAAAGATTGAAATGTAACAGAAAAAGGACTTTTCTTTTCCGATTCCATTTGAGTCTGTAGTCCGTAAATAAATACATCACTCAAAACAATAAAAAACATTAAGTTGCTCCATCAACAGGCTCTATGTGATGCCTCCTGCTTCATGACTAATTACATACATAATAAAATGTTTTATTATGTTTAAATATTTTATTTCTATGCTCATTCTGACGTCAATCCCAAATCTTTCCTGCAATCCTGTGCATCATGCTTTTCCCATGAATCCAGTTCGAACCCAAACCCTGCCTGAATTTATTACATTGCACCACTGACCCAAAAAGGGAAAGAAATTAGTCCAGGCTCACAGATCCTGTCATAGAAATAAAGTAAATATAATGTCCACGCACCCAGCAGTTTTAGTTATCAGAACATCACCTTGACCCTGTATCTGTAGAGTAATCAGTCTTTCATATCAGGGTATTCTCATCAGGTATTTTTCTATAGTGGGTGATCTGTACAGATGATCAATAGTCTGAAAGAAGGGAATGCACTCCTAGTTTACCTGGTGATTTATTACTGAGGATTCATTTTACAAGACTTGAATGCTGATCATGGACATGAAACTCTTAGGCAACTCTAATGTTCTTATATAGTGCAGTATAAACATGGCGCTCTGTTTATCTTTAATGAATTTCTAATTATGTCTAGTCATAACTGGCTAAAGGTATGCAGTAGTAAAAGCTCAAATAGCCCTCATATTTGTTCATGTTAACCAGTTTTATCACGTAATGAGGCATTTCAAAATGTACATATTCCTACAGTGTGCAATGGAGTCTCTTTGAAGGCCAGTACATTTTTTTATTTTTTTAAAAAACTTTTTTGGTTAACTTTTTGAGACTGTCCCACTCATTTAATGAGTCATTCATAACAAGAATATATTTAGTGAACCTGAAAATTCTAAAGTGCTGCTTCAATTTGCCATTCCAGTATCTGTGAAACAACCTCTAATGGAAAAGATTTAGTGATATTTTGAACGATCAGTCCCATTGAATCATGTGAATTTACTGTATGTTCATGTCTGTCTGAGACCTAAGATCATACTGGATATTCATTCATACTATTCCTGTCCTGTCCTTTCTTGCATGTTACCATAAAGCAGGTAAATGCAGATTTATTTATTTTTTAATGGAGCTATATAATAAAATAATAGGCACATGGGGGTAATAATCAAACTTTGATAGCCATTCTTTTAGTGAGCAGACCAGAGAACTGCAAAGCAAAGCACTAGCAAGAGGAAAGGGTAATGAAATCAACTGGATGAATGGGATTATTGCCTGACTGGATGGCTCCTGTGCCTCATAGTCCCGCTGAGTGATAGCCTAGTAAAAAATGGAGTCAGCAATATTTTCCGTGATTTAGATCAACTGCTTAAGACAGAGCCCCTTGCCAAACACCAAGTGTTGCGGTAGATAGAGAGAAGAAGTAAAAACAAACTACCCCCTGTAGGCTTTTTACGACGATAGTTGGTCGATCGACGGGCCAGGGAGACAGACCATCGATCAGCTGTCAAGCTTGCCTGCTTTTGCTGAATGGCTGGTTCACAGGCAGATAGTGTTGAAGTGTTCATTAGCTTTTCTGGACCTATGAGTTCGTCCCCCTCATTTGGTTACTTACACCCGCTCAACCAAAAAATGGACAATTTATATGGATTACTTCTTGTCTGTTTTCTAGTTGGTGTGAGAGAAGAGGATGTTGGTGTGGTTGGTGTGAGAGAAGTTGATGTGAGTTGGTGTGAGAGAAGAGGATGCAGAGGACAGGGGTTAGATGAAGGTAATCGATTCGCTGTTGCGACCCTTTGAGGGAAAAGCCGAAAGGAAAAAAAGAAGACGACTTCTTGTCTGTTTTCTACAGACTTTCCTTGTGTTCAATATCCTCAGCACACACCCCTCTCTCTCTCTCTGGCATGCCCTTCACACCTTCCTAATATATTGTGTGAATCTCACCAGCAAAATACAGTGTTCTTCCCATCTGTCAGATGACGAGAGCCAGTTTGCCATTAATCTCAACTGCGAAATAGCCGAAGGAAAAGAGTGCTATATGACCGTGCTGAGTATCAAGGCCTGGAGGGCTTAAATTGGATTTGACATGGGTGTGAACGCAGTCTTGGTCTTGGTGTAGTTGCTGTTTGGGCTTTCATGAAGGATGGTTATGTTTGGGTCATAATGTTCTTCAGTGAACATGTGCTGTGATCAAGAAAGAACTGCTTTGCTGGAGGCTTTGGTTATTAACTGAGCTAGGCCTCTAGCTGTGGCAAAGACAAACCCAGACTCAATGTATTTGGCTTTTTCCTCTCACAGAGCAGATCAGTGATGTGCAGTATGAGGAAGATATCTGGAGCACTGCTTGGGTACATCAAAAGAATTACAATTACACCTTCTACAGGGAAAGGCATAGCGTCTGATCTCATTATGAAGGCATTGCATGTTGAAGACATGATGTTCGAAAGTGCAGCTTCAATCAGTGGTCCCAGATCTTTAATATATGCATACTGAGCATGTGTGTGCAGTAATTATTTACATACATCTAAATAAGGGCAGCTTGTGACTACAGATGTAGTTCATTGACCCTGGTGCAAGTGTGGAGTATAGGAACAAGGGTTTCAGTGCAAAGAACTTTGAGTGTCTATAAAATGTTATGTAAATCCAATCCAATCCATTAGCCTTACAAAAATGTCCAGTATTAACACAAGAAATTTAACAGAATGTTCTCATTTTTATAAGGAAGTTACCTGCTGTGCTTTCTGCACAATACAGCAGGAGGAAGTTTCTATACTGGGAAGAAAAATGAGCTTAGGTGACCAAAGTGCTGTAGATCTTTTGTAGCCTAAATAACTCCCAAACGTTGGACCCTCAGTCAATAAACTGTTGTTTGATTGCATTTCTGTACAGACAGCGTCACAAAATCCCATCTGAATGAGGCCAGGAACAGGTGACATTTAACTGCTTTTGATAGTAATCACTATGACAGAAATCATCATGCTGCCAACCCCAATAACATGACGCTTGTCTCCACGACAACCCCAAGGTAGAGCTGAGGAAATGGACCCAGACACATGTCACAAACACACCCATGCACTCCAAAATGATTCTGATGATGTTTTCTCACACAAAGTACATCATACATGTAAACACATGTACAGTTTTTTGTTTTTTTTGTTGTTGTTTTGGGGGGGGGGGGGGGGGGGGTTGCTGAGATACTATTTAAACACATTTTATTGTTGAAGTGACCTTTGGTGAGGAAAGCTTAAGACTTTCTCCAAACTTAGAATTGGCCTCCATAAATCACTTCACTTTTTTGAACAAAAGTTTATTTCACTGCACTCTTGGCAATCCAGTCCAATACACATTCGTGTAAAAAACACATTGAAAAATGATGGAAGGCCAAGGAAAAAATAATTTTGGTGCTCTGAGACATGACAAACATTAATCTTGTTAAACTCTTGTTCCAGAGTCCTGGTGCAGTGCATGCTGGTTCACTGGTCAGTTACTGGTTGAGTTCTTTCTGACTACAGCGAGAAATCACAGTTTCTGTTCTGACATTTATTTATTAACTAAATACAAATGTGCTGTACACACTGAGCTGATTCAGCATCTTGTGGTCAATAAATATTGTGGTCAGCTATGTCACAACAGGGAGAGGTTTTTACTCTACTGCAATCATTTGGTAATAAGTTACATTTCTGTGAAGTAACAGTGACTGATGATAATAAAACACCTTCCTCATGCTGTCAGATGCTGGATTTGAGCTACGGCCTGTCTCCTTATGAGATACATCTTGCTCCTAATTCATTTTTATTCCAGGTTATCCCTCCTCATTGATAAGTGGACACTCAGAAAATCTGTGTCGTGTCTTAGATGATAAATGGGAGACATTTACATTTGAAGAAAAGAAAAGAAAATGAAGAGATACATTCAGTGAGATACAGAGGAGCATTTTTATTTCATCGTACTGGTTTGCATTAAAATTATATGTATATATATCTTGTTACAGAGTCCTACTGAAGTAGAAATCATTATGTGTACAGGTTACATGAAATACCATTTCAAGAACATTGAAGCAGAAGCTAAAACATAATACGTCACGTAAACAAGCAAAACATGGAGACAGGAGTTCAGATCATCAAAATTAAGGTTGATTTTCCTCTGTCCAGTCAATCACATTCTCTGCCAGACAGTGCTTTTATTTTATCGTTGTAAATGTTTTTCATTCAATTTCAGATAGATTTATGTTGATAAAAGGAGACTAATTTTTTTTTTTTTAAACTTTTTTTTTTTTGCTGGCAAAAGTTTTTATTGTTATTACTTCAGGGCTTCTTAGCTCCTATTTATTGTATTACATACAATCATTTCTTTTCTGTGTAAAAATACAAAATCATAGTTTTTGATCTAAATTACTTAATTTAGCTGCTGAATCTTTTGTGTTTTTTTTCCTTGTTCTTTTATTTGTCATTTATAAGGGTATTCAGTGTTAATCATTAAAATAAAGACATTGAAGTGATGGGTACACTTCAGTGTCCCATCACTTCAGTGTTCAGGTCAAACATAACTCTGTCTCCAGGAACATCCAGTAACTGTCACAAAATCTCCCAAATAAAATCCACACCTTTGCTTTAGAAATAAAAATTGGTAGCCACTGTAGGTATTAGCAATTTCATATTCCGTATTCATGATGACCTTTTCCAAAACACACATACTGTAAATTGAATGAATGAATGGAATCCACTTTCCATGCATCCTGTTTCTTTTTTTTTTTGTCCTGAAATACGTAACACAGTATAAAAAAGGTTTTTGTGATAAGTAATATTTTAATATTTGTTCTAAATATTGTTAGTAAAAAATATTCTGTAAATAATAGCAATGTATGGTAGGCTATATTCTTTCTTGAGTTGCTGAAACCAGTTATACTAAACATTGTGGTGCTATGTACAGCATGACATTTATATATTTTTTTTTCAGTCAAAATAAATTGCAGTTTATAAAGATAAAAGTTAATAATTTGAGAAATTTTGCACATAGTTATCTGATTATACATCTCTTTCGTTAACAAAGCAGATTCAAGATACAAAAGCCTTTCATTAAAAAAAACTAGAATACTTAGATAAATACAATCATGTTCATTTTTTTCAGATTGAAACAAATACAAGTACACAGAATAGTGGGCAAGTATAGCACACAGCACAACACATAAGCAAAATCAGCGTAGCCCAAATGTACATTCCTGCTTCACTCACAAGAAAATTCGTTGAACTTCACCATTTATGTTCTGTCACAGCACGTATTCACACATGTCACAAAATCATCTTCTGTGTGCTGTGCAAACTGGTATTCTTCGCTGATTTAGAGAGTCTAAGGTCCATTGATAAAAAAAATAACTGGCCTTCCTTGTTTTTATTCGAAAACTTCAAAGAGAGGACAGGACAGGAGGAAAGGAAAGGAAAGGAAAGGAAAGGAAAGGAAAGGAAAGGAAAGGAAAGGAAAGGAAAGGAAAGGAAAGGAAAGGAAAGGAAAGGAAAGGAAAGGAAAGGAAAGGAAAGGAAAGGAAAGGAAAGGAAAGGAAAGGAAAGGAAAGGAAAGGAAAGGAAAGGAAAGGAAAGGAAAGGAAAAGGAAAGGAAAGGAAAGGAAATTGTTTCTTTACACATACAAACACTTGGAAAAATAAGTACTGTATTACAAAGAAATTCTAAATAGTGTCACATTAAATTAAGACTATTTATTCATTATTCAAATTCATTATTTATCATTATATAAATGTCCCATGTGTCTTGTCTTGCATAATTGGCATTAATAAATATATCTGACTGTCTTTGTTCCACATAATCAGACTTTTTAACACATTTCATCAGAGTTTTAATGACACTGGAATAACTAGGTCATAATTTCTTTAAGTTGTGTGTATAGTTATTTAATACTCTTACTTCATGGTATTGTAATGATGCTTGATTTTCTTTTTAGTTTATTCAGACTTACGATTGTTTATTTTTTGGGATGAGAAAAATCCTAGCCATGCAATTAGTAACTGCCCTGATGAAATGCTGCAGTTATGCATCATTGAAATGAACTGTAGTACTGACGCTTTGTCATGTTCTGGTTTGTCAGCATGTGAGCGGTCAAAGTCCTGTGGTGACCTGTGTGATTTCTGAGTTGGGATCCTCGTTGGTAACGCTGCCACAACAGCGAGAGTCCACCGATGACCCCTCCAAGGCTAGTCATACCTGCAGACACAAAGTATGTTCATGTATATATAGGTTGTATGCAATGTTTGAACTTATGTGTTATTACCTAAAATGAAGGTTAGAATTTTATAAGAGAGTGTGTGTTGTGTTTCCATCCTGGTATATATACGAAAGTGAACTTAAGTCGAAGCGTAAATCTAAAATCAAGACATCTTCATTATAAAAAAAACATGCTTCTCATTATTTTACAGCCTGTATCTTGAAATGTTGGTTATGTAGTCAAACAGATGATGTGTACCTGTTGATTGGACCTTTCCCTTGTGTTTGCACTGTTGTGCTCACGCTGTGGGATCTTGCGGCTAGTAGCTCCGGTTCTGGATGAGTTCTGCATCTCCAAAACTGAGGGACTCGAGCTGCAGAACTCACGGAAACAACGTTTGAAGTTCTCATCCAAGTAGCCATAAAGAACTGGGTTCAGACTACTGCAAGGGACAAAACAAGGTCACAGATTAACACTTGAAAAAACAGCTTTGCTAAAAAATTTACACTATCAACAACAACACATGAAATTTCAGTCCTATCTGTTGAACACGTGTTTTTTCTTATGATAAGATTTACTTTACCTACGGCAGGCTACCACGCAAGAGTGCAGCATCCAATGTTTATATTTCAATGATAGATTCTGCAAGAAATACTGCTTCTGTACAGATTTAAAAACAAATACTGTATATATATATACTTTATTAATCTACAGTAAGGATATGCTGTTTGCACTCTATGAATTACATGTAGGGTGGGGCACGCGAGCACGCACATACACAAACATACACATACACACACAACCACACACACACACACACACACAAAGGGCTTGTCATTGTGCAAATAATGGAGAGATGGTTGAGTGATGGAGAGCCACATGGTGGCACCCTGGAAGCAGTTATTGGTGTTTGGCACCTTGCTCAAGGACACTTTAGCAGGGCTTGGGAGAGGAACAGACAACTCTCCAGCTAGACGAAGGAGAAGGAAAGAAAGGCCTATCCTCACCCTAACCCATGTAACAGCAGTAACCAGCAAGACCCATTATTACTGAAGATTTCTGAATCGATCGGCTGATAACTGAGTCAGGTTGTTCTACAGGACTGTGTGCTTTCTTATGATGCACTGCAGGACTGGTGGTTTCTGTGCAACGCCAGGGGACGTACCTGTTGGTGTAACCTAGGGCGATGCAGAAGTGCCAGGTGATAGTCTGAAATGTGGAGTTGGGGATATCAACCAGTGCTGTGATGATGACGAAGATGTGGATGGGCGTCCAGCAGACGATGAAGACGGCAACCACTACCAAGACCATACGGGTGATCCGACGCAGGTTCCTGTCCTTCTCCTGTGTGTGTGTATATATGTGTGTGTGTGTGTGTGTGTGTGCGTGTGTGTGTGTGCGTGCGTATGTTGGGATAAAAGGAGTACAGGATGAGTGTCGGAAAAAACACAAACACGCAAATAGAACAGCAGGTGAAGGTGAGGTGAGGAAGATAATGATGTATGGAGGACAAATTGATGGAGGATTGTAGAGAGGAAAGAAAAGGCTAAAAAAAAAAGAAAAACAAGCAATAAGAAAAAGCATAAAGCTGTATAAAGCAGGATGCTTAGAGGGAAGAAAATTAAACAGCAGAGAATAAACAAGGATGGCGGTAATAAAGGAAACCAGTTGCCAGACAAGCATTGGGGGCTCAATAGGAAGAAATCATCTTTCATTAATTTTCCTATTTCACCCTCTGTAACTACAGTATGTTGTTTCTTGAATGTGCCCATGCTCTTCAGCCAGTATTTAGTTTGTTTTCTCTAACACTAACTCAATAATTACTGTTGTCACCATAGTATCTGAATCATTTCACCATCTAGAGAAATTCATGGAAACTGAACCACGGCATTATCTATTCTTCAATTGTTTTCTGTCAAGAAAAATTAGTGTAGCTTATTTGCACTTTGCCTTTTATTTGTGTTTTGCTTCATTGTGCTGAAAAATGCAATCAGTAAATCCTTCAATAAACTTCCACACAGTAGATTTTACTCTTTCACAAAATGCTCACAAAGGTCTACATCTGAAGATTCCCCATTTACATTTACTTCTACTATTTATCACTTTGGTTGATATTTGTTAGACAAAAAAAAAAAAAAAGTCATCACCTGGGATCCTGACAGCATGCGCACACTCTTCAGCCTCAGGATCATGAGGCCATAGCAGACGGTGATGATGAGGACGGGCATGATGAAGGCAAATATGAACACACAGATCTTCAGGAGAGTGTCCCAGTACCAGGATGGGTGGGGGAAAATCAGCTTGCAGTCAATGATACCGTTGGCTAGGCAGAGTGAGGACATAGACACGTGTTCACGTGTTTACAGAGACTCAAAAATGTTCACTACTTCAAAAGCAAATACTAGCTGTTCATTGTTGTCATTGGATTTACAGTATCTCTAAATATGCAGCACATTCTGAAGGTCATGTACAAACACAATACCCCCATACATGTTTTTAGACACTACACTGTAGTATACATACGTGTAACGAAGGTGGAGGCCATGAACATGACAGGGAGGCCAATAGCAGATGAGAGTATCCAGTTGCAGACGTTGACTATTTTGGCGTTATGCGGCGTCCTGAAGTCCAGAGCTTTGACTGGGTGGCACACGGCGACGTAGCGGTCAACGCTCATGGTTGTAAGGGTGAAGATGGAGGTGAACATGTTGTAGTAGTCAATGGACAGAACCATCTTGCACAGCACCTCCCCAAAGGGCCAGGTCCCCATAAGGTAGTTAACGCTCTGGAAGGGTAGAGTGCTGGTGACCAAAGCATCAGCCAAAGCCAAGTTGAAGATGTAGATGTTGGTGGCCGTCTTCATTTTAGTATATCTGCACAGAAAGTAAGGATTTTTGGATTTGTTTATTACATTATTGTTTCCTCTGATAAAGACAAGACCACTCACTGTAATTATAGAGTAGAAAAACCCCACGAATGACCACAAACAAGGACACAAAACCATTTACGATAAATTTTTCTCTCTTTGCCGTTGTTCTGTAGTCTTTTAGTTTTCTCTCCATACACAAGAGACTGGATTCATCTGTCTTGTTGTAGTCGTTTCTTTGTAGTATTTTGAAATTTGTTTCAGTCATTTTGCGCCTCCTCAGATTCTTTGTGACATTTTTAGTTTACTGTAATATTTCTTCTCTGTCTGTGTCTTTGTGGCCAATCTCTGGTTCTACAGTTCAGAGAAGACTCGCATTGTTTCCACTGAAAATGTAAACGTCATTCTGAAACATTGGATGCTTTCTCAACACATAATGGAATTTTGTTAGTTGCTGAATATTTTAGATTGATGATATGGATAATGTGATTTCCTTTGTGAATTAAAAAAGTTTTCCTTTATCTGAAGTTCAATTGAATTTCTGAAGTTGAATTGAATTACAAATGCCTACTCACTCCACAATGCTAAAAACAGGGCTGTCTTTTGGAAAGACGTAGATATGTGAATGTAAGTAAAATTAAATTCTCACAGCTACTGTTGAGTTACGTATGAGTGTTATGACACACATTATGGAAAGACATAAAAAAAAATATTTTGTGTCAATACAATGTGACCTCATCTCTGATTTAAAACAGTCTGTACATCCCCTCTAAAATACACCTGGGAGCTGGTCTGGGAATCTGAGTCAATAAATCACCATACTCATAAATAAGAGGGACAAGGTTTAAGTAAATTAACATTATCCTATTTGCCCCTGGACCACTGGGACAGCACAAGGACACAAGTAGAGTGCCAGGAAACTATAATCCAAACGTGTTGAGTAGAAAGAGCTGCAATCATTGAACTGCCGTCTTTTGAACAATCACTACCAGAATTTCAATGCACAGATAAAAATGTTTCCCCTGGTAATTCAGACATGAGAAATTTATAGAAGGTGCAGCATGAGCTGGGGGATGTAACCTTCTAGCTCATTAGGAAAGACAACTGTTCAGATTAATCAGTTCCAATGTCTGAAGATGAAGAGAGACATAGAAATGACTATCTTTAGGCTTTTCTTACGGAAACACTATTGAAATGTCTGAAAAACATCCATTTGTTGAAAGCAAGACATTTATTTCAGACATTTTCTGATTATGATTCTGCACAAATCATAATCCAACACAATGTTTATAATTCAGATTTTGGCACAGCTCCCTAAACCAATGTAGAAACATAAGGGCTCATCAAATTTCCTGCAGCAAAACACATTTCTGAAAACACTCAGTATAAGCAGCATAAAAAAATCCAATTTTGCAAGAAGGGACAAAGAACAAAAAATATAGACAAACCTAAAACTGATTCTTAGACTGTACTAGTTCTGAAAGGTGATCAAGGGTGTATCATGGATCGTTCTTTTTAGCAATATCACAAATTGTTCTTACAAGCAATATGGCGACTGATATCAGTTCAAAGCATGAGGTGGGCAGTGGAGTGTTTATGGAAAGCAGAAGAAAGCAGATGTATCCATTAGGAGAGAGGATGAAAACACAGAATATTGACCTTGTTTGTATGTAAATAATTATACTGCATTTGAAATATAATTTGAGGTATTTTTTTCTGTGGATTATTCATCGTAACCACATGGAAAAAAATTGAAATGACAAACAACAATCATTTCCAGTTGCTTATTATAATTATGATTATTACTACTCATTATTTTGGTTTAACACAGATTCATGGGTAACATTTAAATGTCTACCTATCTATCTTCATTATTTTTAATGAGAATAATAGTGACGACAACACATGTGAACTCGATGAATGAAAATTTAGGCACAGCCTTCTGGTATAAGAAGACCTCAACATGTAAAGTGAAGCAAACATGTTAATCAAGCTGCCTTTGTTTTCTCATTCTGTTAAGTGTAAGGAGTATTTCTACAGCAGATTGCTGCAATCAGGTCTATGCGCCTGCAAGCTATTATAAAGTGACATTACAGAGTATAGAGTTAACATGAAGCAAATTACCTGAGTAACTAAAGCTATAATGAAGCAATTCAGGAATTAAACGTTCATGTGAAAAGCACTCATATTCCACTATGAACTGTTAATTTAAAAACACTCAGATTCCTTTTCAGAGTTAGTATGTCACATCAAGCTACAAATAGGAACTGTTAGCATGGGTTATCATAAAGGTTGGAAAGAGGGGAAGACAGTTAACCCAGCGTGTTCCAGTGGTAACAAAACCCACCTTCAAGCACCTTTAAAGATTCCAAATTACCATTGTTTGTTAAATAATACAAAATTTTACTCATCAAAAATTCCAAATGCATGACATGTCAGATAACTTTCTGGCTCTGAGCAGTTGAGAGACAATGAAAAACATACACGTTTTATATTGCAGAAACAACCTGCAAACAAAACGTGTCTGTACAAATGGAGCTCGGTGGAAGATCCTTTTATGCCCGCTGCAGCAATATACGCCTGAATACGCTGAGTAGGCGTGTTGATTACTGGTTAGTCCAGTTTGAACAAAACATGGTCCTAGAGAAGAAAATTAATTTCGCTGCTGCTGTGTAATGCCTGCTCGAAAGAGGTTAAAGTGACAGTGATACATCACTTCTTCTGGTGTTCACCTTATTAAATCCCAACTGTTACTTCGCCAGTAAGGTAATTTACTTTGGTTTTGTTCTTGTCCTCTCCTGAATAATCCCTAATCCTCTTAACAACCAGAGATGACAGCTTGTCGATTAAATTCATATTAACTTTAACACTGACAGCTTAAGTGTGTTTGTTATTTCAGACTTTATTTGCATGGGGACTGACAAGGCACCTCAGGATGACGAAAAAGCTGTCATCCTTTGCTGAGTAGTGTGGCAGAGCTGGAGGTAATCACCGGCAGCCCCTTATTGACTTTGTGACTGTTGTAAACATGGCAGTAGATGATCGTTTGTCTTTCGCCTCTGTTGTGCAGCTAAGGCCTATTCATGACCAGCATGCTGTATGGGATTAAATGACCTCATCTCATGTACATGAACAGAATGGGGTGATTTATTGATGAATGCTTAAATTTTAATTATTCTCCACCCTTGAGGTTTTGCTTCAGTGATTACCGATTCATTGTTAAGGGTGGCATGGAGACACAGTGGATAATATCCCTGCCTCTCAGCAAAAAGTTTCCAGGTGTGTTGGTTCTCTCTTGGTGTGAAAATCAGCTCAGGTGCTGGGTAGCAGTGAAAATATTATTTGGAGTTTATTTGACTTGGGTTCTCTCCACAGACAAGGATGATGATTTGTTAATGAAGCCCTGAGTAGAAATGCATTTTCAACTAGGTAATAAACATGGGTGAGATCATCCCTGTGACAATCCTCCACTGACACATTTCATAGTAGAATTTCTGATATTTTTCCTCTTTCCTTCTGTTGATAACATTTCCTGTCTTTTCAGACTTCCTGTTCCAAGTGTTCTCTCAGCATCCTGTGTGTTACCTGTTTGTCATCATCCCTGTCACCTCTTGTATCATCATGTCCTTCTGGTCCATTTCATGATGCACGTTTGTCTAGTGCCCTGCCCTGTAAGTTTTTGACTTTGTTATTGTTAGACTGGTTTTTGTTTTTTGCACATTTTACAGATATTGCAACCACAATTTCGCAAATAGGAGGAAGCACAGTATAAATTCATCATGTTGATTCAAGCAACTTTACATTTAGAAGTGTCTGCTGTTGCAAATTGGTCAAAATGTACAGAGACAGGTATGATGTCCTCTGGAAAAGAGCAGGCATTTCATCAAGTTACACACTTTTGGGAACTTAATAGTTACAAAAGTAATAAATAATGAGTAAATCACATTATCATTTTGTAGAGTGTATAATTAATTAGTCCACCAGCAGAAAATCCATCAAGTATCGCTTGTGATGAAGATGCAGATCTCCAACAGATTAGTTTTTATAATAAACGGAAGCTTTGATAATCAAAAGAACCTGAGTTTTGTTTTGTTTTTTTATAGAAAGTGGATAAGAGAAATAAGATTGATAATTAAAAATGTCTGCAACAGATATTGGCCTATAACTAACAGCAGAGAGACAGATAAACAGTAAATATCTTTTAATAGTAACTCTTCATTCTGCTGGCTCATGAATAGAAAATGCTCAGTAACAGTTCTCATTCAGTCTGCCTCTAAAATACTGTGGTCTCTTTGTGGACCACTGAAGCATAGAGGCTGCAGATTGATGCACACTAATGGACCTTCAAATTACCCAAAACAGCCATTTCAGAGAAATCATGTTTAATTCATAGCCTTTCATCAACCCATTATCATGTTTCCCACCTGGGAAGTGAGGTCTCTTCCTTCCTGCTGTTTGTCATCTGTCTTTATTTCTCCTTAAATGAGCAAATACAAATCTGGTAATGAAAGTAAATCAACTGTGTGACAATACTGATGGGAAACAGATTTTTTTTAAAATTGTTAACACATGCTCTGAGTTGAGAGAACTAGACACTTCAGTAGGATCTCACAGGCTGTCCTCTCAGACACATTATAATAGTCAGTAAAACAAACAATTTTCTCGTTTGATAGTCTTCATTTGCATAAAAATACTCTTAACCAGGTAGGACGATTTAGGACTGCTTGTTTTAATATGCGCAAATTCACCAGAGCTTAACAGTCCTTTGGGCAAGTTTGTAATCATTATAATATACATTGTGGGGCTCCTTCTTGTAAAGTGTATGAAAGATTATTTGAAAACAGAATTAATATAGCATCTAGCCTGGCTTCCAAATAAGTCTCATCTATTAGGATGGATGGATGTTTATCAGCAGTCAGACCAGAGGTTGTATTTAGCTACTCCCCTCCTCAAAACTGGCTGAAAGGAAGGTGTATGCTGAGAGCAGGGGGTTTCAAGCCAGCTGGGAGTCAGGGTACATGTTCAAAGAGGTAAAAGGTAAAACTGTGTATCGCCTGCTAAGTTTGCATGTTTCATCCCCGACACAATGCCCCAGCGGTGCATCCAAGCTGCTCAGATGCTCTCTATGTTTCTTAGCACAGACCTGTGTGAACAATTGTTCTCTCTGATAAAGCTGAACAAAACATCACACAAGAGCCGTCTGACTGATAATCACCTTCACTCAATCCTGAGGGTTTCCTCAGCTCAGAGTCTGACCATGAACATTCATGAACTTGTACGAAAGTTGAGACACAATCAAATATCAGGGTCAGCCTCAGACAAGTGAGCGTCACACAGCAGTAATGTATTTTCAGTTTTAAATTCAGTAAAATTTTTACATTTGTTTCAACAAGACATGCCTGTTTGAAGGAAGTATTGTTTTGTCTGTGTGCCATTTATTTTTGTATTCTATGTTATTTATTTATATTTATTTCAGTTAAATGGACTCAAGGAAAATTGCAGATAAAAGCCATGAGAAAGGATACAACTGATTTGATTATTTTTTTATTTTACTATTTGAACGCAGTGATTGATAGAATTGTAGAGCAGCACAATCATTTTTTAAAATTTTGAAATTTTTTTGCACAATAATGCATTATTATTGCACATGTAATAATGCATACACAATAATGTATTTTCCGTTTATAATGCATGCAATTTCATTTATGCATTTATTTTGAAATATATTTTGTTGTTGAAGGACGTTTACTTTTTTGCTGTTTGCCTGTTGAAAAGGTTTACCCTTGGAGTCTCAGATAAAGCCATAACAAAATATTGCTTTATTTATTTAATCATTACACAATATACACTGTGTAAGCTCTTGGTTCAATAGGCTATGGTCATTTCAATATGTTTTAATTTGCAATTTTGTTTTTTTGGCCTTCCATGTATTTGACTTTGACACCCCCGTCTTAGAGTGAGAAGTTTGACCAACAAAGTAGCAACATTCACCTTTTGAGAAACAACACTAGCTAACAAAGTAACAACGGAAAATCTCTGGCAAATACTCGTGTAATACTCGTGTAGACCAAAAAACAACAGAATCACTGGAGCAAAAGCTTGCAGCTGCAACGCTTGGCAGGAGACAAGGTCAGTAACGTGGCGAGACACAGAGTGCAAGACTTGGAAAATCTTCCGGCGCTGAACAAAGGTGGAAAAGTGGTTAAATAGGCCCCAGGTAATCAGCCCATGGAAGCTCAGGTGTAGAGATCAGGTTCTCCCCACGAGACCAGACCTGTCTCCTACCCTGCTCCAGCAATGCAGAGCGGGAGAGGGAGAGCAGCGCAGAGAAACATGACCAGGGCAAAAAACACAACCATGACACGTGTGCTGCTACTGGGCTGAAGAAGGTCAACCTCAGTCATTCAGCAACAAAGGATGCCCTCATTATTCAAAACCAGACAATAATTTCATAGCCGTGTTTCCTTCTTGTTCGATCAAAAGACACACGAGGGACACACATAGGAGAGAAAAAGCATTTGGATGACAAAACGTCAGTGCAGTTCATAAATATAGAACACAGCACGCAGGGTTTTGGTGTTACATCAATGTTAACTGTTGTCACATGTGATGTTGAACTACGAAGAGGCAGACAAGAACCTTATGAAAAATGTGATGATGTTAAGACACCTTAATGATTTACATTCTCCTCGGCAATCTTTCTTTTGAGTAGCCGGCAGCAATAAGAGAAACCGTTGATTCCCTTTTTGTCAGACAGAAAATGGAATGTATGTGTTCTGTTGTTGGTTTAACCAAATGTATGTATATTTCACATGTTGCATATGTTAATATGTATGTATATTATTTAAGTATTTATGTATGACCCCCCCCCCTCCCCTGCTGCCACAATCACACAAATTTCCCCACTGTGGGACAATAAAGGATTATTATTATTATTACTATTGCTATTATTATTATAAACCTTCTGACTTTCTTCCTCAACATCAGTCACTGGATATACAATCCACTTATGTCTAATTGTGAGCCAATGACTGTATCTCCTTCCAAGACGAGAGAATTGAATCTTTACAGATAAATGTATTTTAGAGTTTTTCAGTTTTGTTTGATTTTGTTCAAAGGATGATACTAAAATGCAAAAGCAATGACATCGAAAGATGAGAAAGAACACAGCAGCAACTGAACACACGGCTCAATATCGCAAAAATGACATGAACATCGATGTTTCATTACATGGAAAAATGAAACAAATTGAAAGACAAAAAAACAACGACTAAAAAAAATGATTGACAGATGCACACCTTCAGAATCCCTTAAAAAAAAAAGAGCTGATTGTGAGGAGATGGCAATAGAGCATATCGTCACAGATGGGTGGATGGGCGAAGGCACGCCTATGACTATCAAAGCTTTTTTCTAATCGCCTGCTTGTTGTCTTTAGCAAATGTTTGCTGCTTTTTGAGGCACTTGATGCATCAAATAATTCTGAGAAACAGTCATTAAAAGACAATAACTTCACAATTAAAGCTACTCTAACACCAGCAGTGGAAATTTATGTGTATGTTTGGGGGGGACTTGTGAATCAATATCAACAACAAAAAAAATCTCAAAATTCAACAAATGTCAAGACAAAATTAATGGTCAATAGTTTGAACAAGACCAGATTAATTTTGAGAGCTGTTGCTAAACAGCAGACTAAACACAGGTCATCACAGCCCTGAGAAGCTGGCCAGCGTGCGTAGCTTTTTGTATGATTCATGTGCTGCCGCTGGCTGCAGATAAACCATTGATTCCTGGTTGCAGAGAAGAAGCTGCTCATGTGAACACATATTTGCCCCTCTGACTCTGAACAATAACATCGTCTATGCACGGTGTGACGGGCATAATGGATTAGGGTGAGCTTGGTGTGATTGGCTGTGTGCATGTCTGACTTCTGGGGATGTTTCCTTTGGTGAGCGCGGACAGCTTGAGGAGATTTACCTCCAGCTTTGAATCAAGCATCTATTCCCTGTGTGGTACAGAATCACCATCGTGATGTATAGATTTGTATGTAAAGGATGTTGTACGCCTAGTAGGCCATTTTATGGTCAACTGAACTGTTATAGTTCACATTAAACTGAACATTTCCATTGACAGTGAAGTCATTTTGATGATTATTCAAAATCCAGTACTGCCATAAAAGTATTGATTTCCAATATTCCCTAAGATGACCTCACATTCTTCTCAAGACAGTTGGTGTCTTTGTATTGTCGTATTGCTCACATCTACTCCATGTATCACACTCTAATGGCTGTCTAATGCCGCAGTTCAGAATCTAAGGAAGAACAGAACAGGGATGCCGATCTATACTCTGATCTTTTTCTATGGATAAACAAATAAAAGCTGAACAAAGAGGAGTCAGGGACTCATTGAAGATATTAAGATTCAGGGACTGACATGACCAAACGTCATTGCTATTCATATAATAGTTGTTGACAGACTTCTTTCAGCAAAGACTAAAAAAAAAAAAGGCATTAACTGTCAGAGACAATAAAACCAATGATTTTCTGTCGACGTGACAGAGGACACTTACTGCTTTATTGGTGCTGGTGTTTGCAAACCATATTTCTCCCTAATTATTGGTTTTAAACGCTTGTAAATCTTTTCAGTAAATGGTAGTCATTAGACTGCCACTACTAAGACTAAGCTGCAGGGGAAACCGATCTCACTGTACCAGAACCTGCAGTAATATTGCAGATATGACAGACAAATTGAGATCTGGCCCGGATTCTAGAACTGAGACATTATAGAATGGAACAAATATGATTACTGTATTCCATGTTATATAATATAGATGTTGCACAGGAATAATACAGATTGCACACAGTCCGTTAGCAACGGAGAGCCTCGAGCTATTTCACCAATGCCCGCCACCATCTGGCAAATTATATTTATTATACTTATTATCCTATGATCAATTTGAAACCGTTTGCTGCTCTCAGCTTTGGGTTATCCAGGGCTGACAAACTGAACCTTGGTAATGTACTGTATATCAGAATGGATTAGTACAGAAGCTAATGACTACTAAAACTATTGAATATATTTATGAAGAAAGTTAGATATCTGGGGGGTAAGACTCTGAGGAGGAGGCATGCTAAAACAAAACTGCAAGGTCAAAAAATACTGGAATTATTGCCCTCCATCTGATCAGTTATGTTTAAACAAGATGTGTAGACAATCAGTTTAATAGCTGTTTATTTCCTTTTTAAAAAGTCATCATTTGAGCAAAAAATACTGATATAGTGACAACCACAGAATATTGGAGGATAAAGAGGAATTAGTGTGTTGTATGGTTGCATCAGTCCTTACATTAGTAAGCAGAGACCTGTACCTCCTTTCTGTTTCATCTCATCCTCCCTCTCCTTGTCTTTTTCTTTCTGAGTGTGTCATATAATATGAGTACACTAAGTAGATTAGGCAAAGAGACAGCGACTTTGTAGTGATTGTCTTGTTGTCATACGATGAGACTTCAGAGCAGGTTTCTTCAGATCAGAAAAATCCCAAACTAAAATGATTCTGAAAATCATTTTTTGGGCTATGCTCAATATATATTTTCTAACATTTTAATATCACAATATTTTGTGTTTAAATAAATATTTGTGGATTTGGGGCGCACGTTGCACCACTTATAATACAAAGAAAGCATTCAAAGGCGATACAAACACAAACCTGCCCTTCCTTTTAACATTAACTGTTGCCTTATCATTCAAAACACGCACCAGATAGTTGGAATTTCACTAGTTTGACCTCTACTGATCAACCAAGTGGTGACTGATGGTTATTTAATAAGAATCACTCAACAATAGGAGGTGAGATTGTGGAATGCTCCTGATTGGCCTGACTGGAATTGATGGAAGGCGATCAATATCTATTGATGCACAAAGACGAACTCCGCTGGGGTGGAAACTTCACAGATGTACATATTGATCTACATTCACTGACGAGGATGGAACTCAACCCTCTGCTAACACCTGTAAACCTGTAGAGTCGTGAAAGACGGGATGAAAAAAATCATCTGTAAGACACTTTAGAAATTCATTTTTAATAAAAAGTTACTTTGTTTTTGAAGCTGCTTCATGACCTTCTTCACTGTTCAACTAAAAATATCCATTTGTGGGAATTTTTCTCTAATGTAGCCTTTGGGGTGTCTGTGGTATGAAATTTTGCAACTTTCAGACTTTGCAGCACATATTTTTCTTCAGGCTTTAGTGCAACAGCAGATGATGGATTACCAGTTCCAAGCTTTGTGTCACCAGAAGATGACTGCAATTGTGATGAAACCAGTTGAAACCATGGACTAAATCTATTTAGACATTTGAACACATGTGTATATTGTGTGTATGAACAGGACAAAAGGTCTAAAACAACAAGTTACATAAGATAAGAAAGAGCAGATCAAATTATATCAGAAAACTTACTATAGCAATGAGACACGGTAAGACAGGATGCTAAAAAGGAATTCATGAGGATAAAAGTTAAATTCACTGCCTGATAATGTGCAATCTATCTACAGTAAGTGGATAAAATAGTTGGTATGCAAATTGCCAGTGTGCCATACGCTATTTTTAACATGCATCTTATAACAGAGTGGCGTATGGAGTCTTAATCCAGAGGAGTGGGAGATGCTGAGTGCTGTGCTGCGTATGAATGAGACTCCCCAGTGCCTTGAGGCTTGTGGCTGGATGATTCTGTTTCTGAACCTGTACCTTAGCCACCTCAGTTCCACACAGACAGGATCGGAGGGACTCCAAGGCTTTCAGCTTTCCTCTCATCCTGTTGTTTGTTGCTGCCTCCACATCGTCATGGTACATCAAAAAACTGACCTACCTCAGCGGGTTATTGCATTTGTTTTGTGCCACAGCACCTGATCCCTCCGTCCAAGAAACCACAGCAGTAAAAGACCACACTAGAAGAATATCTTTAGCTTCATTGTCTACATATTGAAGGACAATGTCCCCACCGAAAGAACAGTCTGCTCTGTCCTTTCCTATAGAGGTCATCAAAATTGTCAGTCCAGTACAATTTATTGGTTAGTTGCACCCCAAGGAAAGTTTAAGTGTCTACAATCTCCACCCTCTCCATCCTTTATGGAGGCTGAAGTGGGTGGGCTTCTCCTTCGCTGGAAGCGCTGTGCTGAAAATTACTTGATGAGGTATCGATGTCTTCTATCCTTGGATCCAGATGAATCTGAGTTATCATGTTTCATTTGTTTTGGCAGATACGTCTGACCTTCTTCTTATTAAGAAAGATTCCATCCTCATTTGTAATGGGCCAATCACAGCCAGCTGGAATCATGCAGGTCTGATATTTTAACTTTATAAACATCCTGTTTTAATAGTATGTTTTAAAGGCTTTGAGCATCTGTAGGAGGTGTCTACTTTATGGTTTTAATGTCTACAAGGTTTTCAAATGCAAATTAAAACACCAACAAAGCAAACTGACCATCAAGTTTCAGCCTTCAGTTTCTATTAATATCAGTAGTAGAGGCACAGCTCCCTTTAGCATTATTCAAACTACATCATAATGACATCCAGGAAAAGACCTCATGCTTTTCTGTGCACTGCATGTGGTATGAAAACCGCTGCCCACTTCATTGTGCTTCACTCTTGTGATGGTTTTCCATCTCAGGAAACATGAAAATAGGAAAGCCGAAGCACACTGTGAGGCTGCTTTGGAAACAAGATCCTCAGAAACAGTTCATCAGCTTGTGGTGCAGCAATACTGTTGTCAGTGTCCTGCGGTCTCTGCGCCCTTGTTCTCCGCCTTAAATCCACATCTCATAAATGCTGCTGTTGACCACTGAGCTCAACAGAACAACTCCTATTGACTCTTTCTCTCCTGCTGTATCCGGTAATGTTAAGGTGCTCATTACTCACGGACACACAAACATGCACACACACTGCACACAATGGAATGGAATAGAAGCCTAATTAACTCTCTTTAGTTGTGTCTTGTAATTCTCTTCTTGTAGGGAAATTAGACTCAGCACCAGCCTTTTGTGTGAAAATATGTGACTTTGAAAAAGCAGCACCTCTTCTACTCACAACTCTAACAGCAGGCAGCCTTATTAACCACCATTAGAGACTGACTGAAGCTGGGATTTGAATATAGTTTTATCACTCATTTTGTCCCAGATACATTTGTCAGTAATCTAAAGCAAACAAAATGCTTACACTATGAAATTCATGGCCAATCTTTGTGCTCTCAGCTTGTTGTGGTAATCAAATAATCCAAGACCATAAACTGCTTTGTTCGGCCCTGTACATCTGTTACAAAAGGTCAGGGAGCAAGGTCTCAAATGTTTGCAGGCTGCAAAGAAATAAGAGACAAATGTAGCGAGCACTCCACACAGATATAGGAAGAGAAACACAATAGCAAACAACAGATGTTTTCCTGGGTAGGTAGGAGGTTCACAACTTCAGTTCAAGGATTGTGTGAATTTCAGAAAAATATCCATATGTTGGATGCTGGTAAGGAATTTTCACAGCCACTGCCATGTGTATGGTTTTATTCAAATCAAATATGTCAGCTCTCCATTTATTTCTCTATGTGAGTTGTATTTGTACGCTGCAGAGGGGGAAGACTGGAGGGGTTTGCAAAAGACACAGCACTCTCCAAGCAAGAAGTTGAAGCAGACTCACCTTGTTCACACAACAGGTGTCACTCTGAGGTGGGAATCACATCCCAGGGTGATCACAAAGGGATTTAAATTTATATTATAACGCTTGTAAAAAAAAAAAATGCTTGTAAAAAAAAAATTAAATTAAAAATTGAACAACACAATATTGCCAGGCCAGGAAACATGTGTGCAAAAGGGGGGGGGGTGTATGCACACCAAGAGAAATGGGGCATATGGGAAAGAAAACAGGGATACTTGGGGATGTGCAATCTGGAAACATAAAACAAGGTTAGGTTATATGTAATATAATGTAATCCTCTCAGCCATGAGGCTTTCATATGTGGTGTACAATGGCACTGCATTGAGCCACTAAAGACACGACATACAACAAATAGCAACCAATGCCTCCAAGCTTACATAAGAGGTATATCCCTCTTGATTAACACAGACTCAAATTCTTTTCTTTTTGGATTCCTTTTGATCAACACAAGCACTAGAATTTATTTGTTAAAAGCTTTGTTGTCAAGCATTAACCTGGAGTTCAAAAGTCTGGCCATTAGTTTGTTTGAAACTTGAGACGATTTGTCACATCCCAGCTGCGAGAAACTCTTTAGAGAGAAACATTAGTGAGGATCTGCGACATTAGTCTTGTGAACCACACTGTGTTGACTGTCACCATAACATCATATTTCATGTGACTGGGTTCAGGCTGAAATATAAACAACAAAGACGTGATGTTTAGTTGTTATACTGACACAAGAGAAAGGGGGTCACGGATATCTTCCCTTATGTGAAAACGTAACAGAATTAAGAAGTGTGTAAGATGCAGAGCGAGAGCGGCTCCATGCCTCCAGGTCAGGAGAAGCAAAAGTCTCAAAGGAAAGCATCCAACACTCTAGAAACACTTTAAGGAGATGGTGGAGTCATTTTGCACTCATGGTGCTCAAAACACCTCACAGTGTTTCCATGGTAACAGGAAGCACTCTCCACTGATGGCATATTCCTCGTGGAACTCAGCAGTTTCTGCACAACCGCAATTGATTTTTTTTTTTTTTTTTTCAACTGAGCATGCAGACCTCTTGTTGTGTTTGCTTGCTCAAAAGAAGTTTGCGAATGTAAGTGGGGAGCAAACAGATGAGGGAGAGGACAAGGAGATAAAGAGTGAAAGAGAGATGTTTTATGGCATGAAGGTTATCATTACTCAGACAATGAGAGGGAAAACATTTCCTATCCGTCTCTGTCTCTATTTATTCTAAGAAAACTGCATTCAAGACCACAAATATAAAATGGGAATTGAAGAAGTAAACATTTATAAATACATTTACCAATAAAAATCCACTCTAAGTAGCCAACACAGCAGTTTATTGTCAAACTGCAAGAAGGGAAAGAAAAGACCAGATTAACAGGAGAAACACAACAAGAGAAGGTGATGAATATTGAATAACCAGGTGGGCTGTGATTCACTGTTACCTTCCTCCTTTCACCTTGTGCCTCATTTACCAAGCGCATAAAGTTGAGGATATCCACAAATTTCACAACCAACCTCAACTACACACATCTCCATCCAGACACACACTCCTTTGCAACATCAGGGCGATTCCTATATCATTACCACATAGAGAAAACAGGAGACATGCTTGTCATTCTAAATGCATTTTCACACAACAGTTATAGATGAGTGTGCTGAAACCCAAGTAATGACCTTCACACTTGTCATCCATAGATAAACTACTATAGAATACATAATGCAGGTTTTTATACCACCAGCTGAAATATCATAACTTCTCTTGTATCCCTGTCAGAGAGCTGCAGAGGAAGAACCTGTCATCAGAATGAAGCCAAACAATGAAAACAACTTCAAAAGCAATTTTTGCCGTAATTTGTCTGTTCCTTTGTTTCAATTCCCACTGTTGCTCTTGAAATGCCAGAGATCGCGATGGAGTAAATCCATTTTTACTCTAGTTACAGTAACAAAGTCATCTTTCTCAGGCTTTGGAAAGCTGACAGGGTGACAGTAAATGTGCTGGCCAGCAAAGTGGAGTCGAACTACTAGTTGCTTGATCTTGCTCGATTTTAAAGATGTACATGATATGGAACCTTCCACATTCATTTTGTATTAATTTGGGTACAATTTCAGGGAGCCTAAGGATAAGGAAGAAAGGGATCAATGCCAGTGGAAATTGTTCAGGAGCAGTGTAGCTACAATTCAACATCATGATAAATGTTAATTAATGCAACCAAAAATGAAGTGAAAAAAGTGTAAAAAAAAAAAAAATTTTAAAAACCCATCTCAAACCTCGATGTACTCATTGGCTTCACACACAACAGCAAAGTACGTAGTCACAGCCTCCTGCTACCATCACAATAATTATTGTTTTCAGAAGATTTGAGTCTTCACTGCCCTCTTGTGGATGTATCTATGCCAACGTAAATGACACTTGGAATGACAGACATATTGCTTGAAACGGACGTATGTGTCTAAACATAAACTGAGCACAAAATCCTTTACTCCTCACACATGGGGCTCACACACACAAATGAGCAAAATTCTACAAAGTTTTGATTTGAGGACTGACAATCTCAAAAGACATCTCAGGCATTCCATTTTAAGTCAGACAGACAGACAGAAAGAACACAAATTGCATGGATGGTCATGATAGAGAAGAAAAATCCTGCAGTCCTGTTAACTTCTTCTGCAGTTCAATGGAAAAAGAGTTTTGTATTCAGAGAGTTGTTAGCATGCTTCCAGTTGATTTTATCAGTTATGGTTAGCCTTACCATGAAATGTATTTCAACCTTACATATTAAGATTTAGTGCATGACCATCAGGCCATGCTGAGTTTGTAGTTTACATGGCCATCATGGATGCCACAGAGGGACTCCTAAACTCTCTGGGATCATCATTCTCCAGAGAGATGTGAGAATCCAAACTCCTATTTTGACAATGATACTCATCGCAGTCAAGACTGTTAAGCTTGAGCTAATTTATAACTTGGAGGAATAGTGTGGGATTGAGTTGACTAAGGAAGAACTGGACGTACTTAAGCCTCACAGATGGATGTTAAAACAGGTGTCTGCAGCAATAAACCAGCAACCTTTACCACAACCGAGAAAACCCATCCACACCCACTGACATCTGTTGTTTGTCATCAGTGGAAAAGGGTACAATCAGCAGTAATTTACAGGTCAAAACGCTTTAGTGCATTGAGCGCATATTTATTATTTCCAGTTAGTAACTATGTAAATATGAAATGCCCTTTGGCGCAATCCTAAGACCTGTGTCAGAAGCCAGCTTAAACAGTGTGTGTGTGTATGTGTTTGTGTGTGTGTGTGTGTGTGTGTGTGTGCATGCGTGCGTGCGTTTGTTGAGATATACAGTACGTATATAGAGATATATAAAATACACTCTTGAAATCAGCTAAATCTATTATCCAAGCACTCAGAAATAAAGGGTTTCCATATGCAATTAGTGAGCATTTACTTCATGTTGGAGCTACCCTAGAGACTAATGGGTTTTACAAAATTATCGTCACAATTTAAGTCTGTTTTAATGTCATTTCAATTGTAAAGCTTAAGCTCCTGTCTGACAAGTTAAGCAATGCGAATCCTCTGCTCAGCCCTTCTTCAATCTGTCTTCATTTGATCAAAAGGGTAATCACAGCATTAACAAAAGGAGATGGCCCATCTATAATTATACCTCCCATCTTCTCAACTGCCTCACCATCCACAGTTCAATCAATCAGCTTTTATTTATAAAGCGCTTCATCACATCAGCAGACATTTTCTCCTCTCAATCCTATACTTTTTCGCAGCTCCTTTACAAGCTCAACTGTCACTTTTCCTCCTCCAGGTCTCCAACTACTTCACTGATCCATCCACCTGTGACACCTCAAAGAGCCTCATTTGGAACAATGTAGCATCAGCCTGGGAGCGTTTAACTAGCATTGATGTGTAATTAAGGGCCACCAGTGAAATCCTCCTCCTCACACAGAAATCTACATCAGTGGGCTGATGTAATTAACAGAACAGGTCATTTTAGATGTAATTATGTCCTAAATTAACGCAAAGGTCCATTTATGTTCCAATTAATTCCTTCAACAAGTATATACTACGATAAAATAAATTATCAATGTCTGAAAATGTGAAGAATTCAACATATGTAATTTCAAATTATAACCCTGTTCATGAGTCATTCCTCCCTGTAAATGTCCTGGCTGAATTGCTTTCTCAACAATTAATTTTATGTGACATTGCGGTCAGGAGTCTGCACAAAGAGCAACTAACCATTTTTGTGAACCTTTCTTTGTGTATAAATTATCTGTGATGAACGATTGAAGAGACAAAAAGGTCTTTCTGTGAGGAGTCCTTCAAATTGAGATATTTGTTTGAAACAAAACTGAAAACGTTTATTAATCGTTTGTGAGATTAAGATGTGGCATGAAAGGCTCAGATTTTTTGAAGCAGCAGAAAAGATATGGAAACATGTACTTTTTATCTTTTACACTATTTTAACTTTTGATTACAGAAAGGCTTCAATACATTTTGGATTTGAATCTAAGCCAGAACATTTAGTATCCTTTATCACATCAGTTGTTTAGAAACAACTTGTTTTAATATCATCTCCAAAAACCGTTTTGGGTTTTTTTTTTCATTCATTCATCTTCTTACCGTTTCATCCGCTGCAGCGGGTCGCGGGGAGTCTATCCCAACTGACTAAGGGCGTGAGGCGGGGGAAACTCCAGGCGCAACGCCAGTGCACCGCGTAGTCACACAGAGACGCAGACAAACACGCACGCATACACACACACACACACACACACACACACACACACACACACACTTACACACACTACGGGCAATTTGGGACCGGCCAATTTTGCTGGTGGGAGGAAGCCGCAGAACCCGGAGAGAACCCACGCAGACACGGTGAGAACATGCAAACTCCGCACAGAGTGGGACTCGAACCCGAAACCACCTTGCCGTGCGGCAACAGCGCTACCCACTGCGCCAGCAGAAAGCCATTTAGACCTAATTTCATTTCACGTTAAACTTTTAATGCGCACGATCAGCGGACAAGTCTCACAACATATTTGTTCAGCACTGACCTAAATGGTGCGCAACGTGTTTACAAGTTTAAAGACTGAAGGTCTTCGAATGTGACATACATGCATGTTTCCATTGTTGTTCTGGGTCCAGAGTATATTCTGTGTAGCGGCTGTGTGTTCGTGTAGCAGCTCTTTCTCCATCCAGTTTTTGTTTTTGTTTTTACGCGCTGGAGCGTCCTGAGAGGTCGGAGACATTTTTACGCACGAACGGCCTCAGAGCTGGCAGCGCTCTCAACACCGTATACACATGTTCTCCTCCACACGTTTTTATGTGCAATGTGGTTTAAGCAGCAACAGGTTGTTAAGCAGGTTTTAAGGTGTGTTTTTTTTTAATAACATGATCATTTTATTCAAAGACAGTATAAAGTGCAAAAGGCCTGACTGTGAGGAAACACATTCGCACCTTTGAGTGTTCAGTGACGACTTCTTCTGCCTTACCTGACGATGATATACATGACCAACACGTTCCCAACGAGCCCCACCACACAGACTATGGAGTAGAGAGCGGTGATTACGATGGCTATGATAACAGGATTGGTGTCGTCGCTCAGGCTGCGGGTCTGTCCATGATTCCCCTCACATCGCGTCTCCGCGAAACTCGTTGTGTTGTTGCCGTCGGTGAAGTTCCGACAGAAGCTGCTGTTGCTGTAAAGCACTGGTAGTTGGTTCTGGTAAGGCGCACCCGAGCTGTTACTTGCGCTCTCCATAGTCCTCGATGGCCAGTCGGTGCTCCGCGCGTCTTTCGCCTCCACTTGGTTTGGTTGTCGTTCTGCGTACTCGATTCCCCGCTGGGCGCTCGTCTGTCCGCCGATCGGATGCGTTTCAGACGCGGGACAGACCGCAGGTATCGTTAATTCTCACGACGATGGGAAAGGTAGCCACGCGTGAAGTAGCGACCGTACTGACGACCCCACACAGCGAGTCTGCACTGAATAGAAGAGAAGGCGTGAAAATGAATTAGTTCGCTCCCTCTCTTCCTTCCTCTATAGCAGTGGTTCTTAACCTTGTTGGAGGTACCGAACCCTGCCGGTTTCATATGCTCACTCACAGAACCCTTCTTTAGTTTAAAAAAATGTTGTTGTTTTTTAAATTTAAGACATAAGTATATGTTTTACTGGTGTATTTAATGAATTGTGCATTAATGTCACCTTTTTCAAAGAACAAAACCAAGACAGTGCATGAACTCACATGAAATGAATCACCTGCAAATCAGTGTGACTTCTGCTGTTGTTATTGAGAGACCAGTGCAGATATGCGTGGCTTCACCTTGGCAAGTGCTCCTCTTATGTTATTTTCACAGCAAAGTCTGTTTCTGTTGTTTTCTACATAGCTTAAAGAAGTGTTCCTTTATTTTTGCCAGTGCCAGGCTAGAGTTGCTCAACTTGACATTGCAAATCCTGCAGAACACTGACTCCCATCACGTTCCGTTATACAGTATATGTAAATTCACGTTGCACATATTCGTCCGACCACTTTCTTTTTTTGCTCAACATAGTTTCTATTAATTAAAATATTAGGAAAGCAATCAGATGTCAATTGGTGATGACATGCTCCCCTTAGCCATCACTGGCTGCAGGTGATCACGTGACACTACATAGATTAGTTTACCTCTGCTACAGGGGATTTTGCGCACTCAGTAGTCGATTTATGCCTGTCATGATGGTACGTCATCTGATTGCTTTCTTAATATTTTAAGAAGAAGAAGAAGAAAGTATGACAGTAGCCGGTGATGGCTAAGGGGGGCGTGTCATCACCAATTGACACAATGTGTCAAACGTACACAGTGATTCGTGTATGTTTGGCAAAAACATACACGAACATCGTGTCGGGTGTTTTGTCTTGACCTCCATCTCCGCCGAACCCCTGAGACCGACTCACCGAAACCCCTAGAGTTCGATCTAACCCAGATTAAGAACCACTGCTCTATAGGTTCCTTTTCTGTCTACTTTCCCTCGTCTCCTTTGTGCTCTGATTCCTTTCCCTACTTAACCTCACATATGTTCATTCCTATTTCCTATTTTTTTCTTCTTTTTATCTTTTCCTTCCTTCCTTCCTTCCTTCCTTCCTTCCTTCCTTCCTTCCTTCCTTCCTTCCTTCCTTCCTTCCTTCCTTCCTTCCTTCCTTCCTTCCTTCCTTCCTTCCTTCCTTCCTTCCTTCCATCCTTCTCAGTTCTCAGATAGCTTCTCCTATCAGCTCCAACACTAGTAGAGAGATTATTCGTCATACATAATGTCAGTACCTTTCTCCAACACTCACCTGCGGGTCCCAGGTTTCAGCGCCATCCTAGAAGGACTAACGAGAGAAGTCGTCCGAGATCAGCCCGAGGACATTCCTGAATATGCCGCACAGTATTTTCAAGCTCTTCTCAAAGAAAGAGAAGACAGTGGCGTTGATGCCGCAGAGTAGGAAGCAAAACTGGAAGATAGATTCTACAACAACAATGCATTCAAGGCTACTGGGACATGTCCTGATGAAGAACTTGGAAAACAAGCAACTTGTCAGAGTGACGAGCAACCTTGTCAAATGTTCCATCAGAAACCAGAAGGATTACAAAGACAGGGAGAGGATGGACCAGAGAAAAAGAAAAGAAACTAGGGAAATTCCAAGAAGTGAAAGGAAAATATTAATAAACTCGGTATATTACTCCTATTCCTCCTTTCATCCTTCCTTCCTTCCTTTCTTCCTACCTTCCTTTCTTATCCATTCTTCCTTTGATTCAAGACCTTTCTAATGTATATTCCTTTATCCGTTGTATTCCAAACTCTGTTCACCTCTTCACTTATTTTTGTTCTTGTCTCTCTTCATTCCTGTCTCGTGCCCTTTATAATTCCTTCAGCCCTGTGTGTGTGTTTTTTGTTTGTGTCTGATGGAAGTAAACTGTACCTTGCAACATTTTCAATGCAGTGAAACAACCAAAACTACAGTAAGACATGACATTTTAAATGTTGTTAGATAATAAAGCACCATGACGACAGCAAGTACCCCCAGGAAAATCTGATTACAGAAGTGCATGGCGTGAAGGAGTCCAGGGATTATCTGTCAAGTTGCTTGTACATACAGCATTTTAATGAGGCTCTTCACTTCTGATCTCTGTTTTCTGATCAGTGAAGCCAAACAGCAAAATTAAACATGATATAATCCAATACTGATTGATTTTAATCAAGATAATGTCCTTACTTGTCTCATTACAGTTTCGGTTGCAGAAAATGTGGATGCTGGATGCCCGTATGAAGAAAAATCACATTCAATAGTGTGAACATAATGGTACTGAATTTGTGTCCTTTTAAACAAAAGATCCACACAGTAAAGTAAAAACAGAGTTAGAATAAGGTCATTATGTTTTGCTCAGTGCTGATGGACAAATGAGTCATTGGTGTGAGACTGAGCATTTTAGCATGAATGAGTTAAAGATTAAGATCAAAGATTCAATCCACTTTATTGATCCTCATGTCTTTACGTACACTCATCATGTACTGTACATTCGCATATATACACTGCATATATATATATACATACATACAGTATATATATACAGTATATCAGTATATATATATATATGTATGTGTGTATGTATGTATATATATATATATATATATATATATATATATATATATATATATATATATATATATATATAAAATCACTGCACACAACGATGTGTACAGGCCCCTGAAACACAACACACTTGGGGCCTGTAGGGATGCAATTAGTAACAGCAGTACAGGGGACTGTCTGGTCATAGGGCGTCTGCTCTACTCCTGAGTTCAGACCCTACAGAGTCTTTACATTTCAAGGATATTCTTCTGGTCTGTCAAGCATCTTTCAGAGTAAGCACAAACGTCATCGCAAAAAGGTTGGAATTCCAGCAACATATTCACTCCGTTTATCTGATTTATGATGCTATAAGTGTTCATATTAGCTACTGCTCTTCATTCAGTATTGTATCAAAATGACAACTTCGTCCACAGTTCTGCATACTAGAGTCTCTTGAGAGGAGGTGAAGCTACTGCTGAGGAAGAATTATGTCTTCAGAAATGGTTCTAGAAATCATGGGGGTTTACATGCCCAATTACGGTGCTTTTTTTTATTTTTAGTGCCTGTATTTTTTTTTATCAGATTTTAATTTGCGGCAGGTGTTGAGAAGGTCCTGAAACAACATTTGGATCATGTTGAGGAATAAATGGGAACATTTTTAGTTATTTATTAGAAAGAAAAATGTAATATTTTCAAATATTTTTCATAGTAATATATTTTTTATTTATGTGTACAAGTAGAGGTCAGTTATGTGTTGAGAGATTAAGAGTAAGATTAAAGGAATAAAGTTTATAAATGATGTGGATGACCAAAACCTGCTTGAAAAAAGGGTTGAAGACCATAGTTTCAGTATATTGTTTTGTGTGCTATGTTTATTTTATAATTAGGTTTAAACATTTTTGAGGCCTCAGTATTTTTTTGAATTGTGACTACAGTACAGCAGCCACTGTGAATGAGAGGAATGAGTCCTGCAGCAAAATCCACAAGTGCATGTGCACTCAAGATGGAAATCTAGGCAAACCATGATCCTGTCTTTGTTCCATGAATAAAAAATGGAACGCCTCTGTATAAAAATAGGATTTTTTTAATTTGATGGTATAGATAAAACAGTGACTATGGAACACTCCTGTAACTATTTTAAATCCAAATGCAAATGGACTTTGTCCTACTGTGCCCTATAAATGCATATATATTTTAAATAAATTTTTACATGAAAAGAAAACATGATTAATTTTTTAAGAAATACTGGTTTAGTTGGTTTAGTTGCACAATTTGAAATAAGAGCCTTCCAGCCTTTGCTAAGATAACTGACACTGACATATTGCTGTGTGTATTAACGTTTGACCTCTTGCACATTCAGTGCCACAGAGAAACTCTGGAGAGAGAAGCTGTTCCATCCAGTCATGATGTCTCTGTTAACTTTTAAACCTGCCTTCCCCATGGCTTCCATCACCTGTCATTTCAGTGCAAAATCACTGCAACACTTTCCCATTCCAATGCCCCCCAGTTCATCACACCCAGTGGATGCTGAATACACCCATGACAGTCTACTTCTCATCACATCCTGTCCCCACCATCACCACAATCATATGCTCCACTGAGGGATTTCCTGGCATCTTCTGCCATCTTGATATATTATGACATCAGGATGGGTTCTAATTGCCTAACAGTCATTTCCATCTTTATTGTGCCAGCAAAAATATCCTTCATTCACTCAGCATGAGGTCTAGCTTGAATGAAATATTATTGTTATTTTCTCCACCACCACGTTTGTGTATCTCAGTTGGGAGATATGGGCTTCCTGCTGTTGCCATGGCAAGGATGAACATTACAGCGCATTTCACGGAGGCAAATTTCACAGACGTGTGTATGTCTATTAATGAGATGTAATCCCCGCAGTCACATATCACATCGGATGTGCTTCCTTTAGTGACCGTAAAAACCACTGTGAGTTACCTGTTCACACAAGTAGGAACAAGCAACAAGATGAAGAATCAACTCAAATATATCAAGTGGCAATAAATGCCTCAGCACATTTTTATTTCAGATATCAAAAAAATATGATTTGTGCTGTCATAGTGTTTGCTGACAAAAATTTATTATCAGGAAGAGTGAGGGATAAATTTCATGATGTTCTCATCTCTCTTGTTCCTCATTTCCTGCCATCTCCACCGTTATTTTTTTTTAAAGACAGAAGGAAAAAGTAGAAGGTCCGCTAAAAATGACGGCAATAACTGGAGTTCTTGTTATGTTTTTTTTGACACATTATGTACACACCTGCAGAAAGAGAGGTATGCCTGTACAATAGCATAATAAAAGACTTTCGGCTGTTAGACTTCCATCAAAATGAGGCCCAAATTATAACTGAATATAGCAAACGATGAAAAATCTGATCACGGACAAAATCTTCTGTGTATCGTTGAGGACTCTGTAACCTTCCCCAAATTAATTATTTTGATCACTTTTGCAAAGGGCACTGTCACTTTAACTCTGCTTTACATTACATGTACCAAACATACTTCCTGTATTCCATCTAACACAGTATTACATCCCACGAAGCTTTGATGCATTGTAATTGTCAGTGTTTGTGTGTTCGTCCGTCCACAAAATATCTTCACAACTGTTGCAGATAGAAAGATAAAACAAAAACCACATTACCCGGGCAACAAAGGGGATGAAAATGAGATGATGACCTTTACAAAACTAGGTCAAGGTCAAATTTCAACTTTTGTACACTCAGGAACCAGATAAGATAGAAAGATGAGGGAGAAGGCCGGTGTTAGTAAGACCATAGAGCAAAGGTAGTGCTTTGATCTGTGATAAGATAGAAAGACGAAACATTCAGGGAGGCAAGGGGATGAAAATTAGATCACAACCTTGACATTGAAAAACTAGGTCAAGGTCACATTTTCACTTTTCTACCATTTAGGCTCACATCTCTGAAACCTCATGACAAATACAATGCACCAACTACATGTTGGATCGTGGGTCTTCTATTACCCGGACCTATGAAAGTAGGTAAAATTTTGAATTCAGGGGTGTCGCTAGATGTTGCAGTCTGCCTAGTTTCTTTGAGTTGTCACCAAAATCATGTAATCATCTCATTCTGCTCTGTCTGGAGTAGCTAATTAAGTGTTATTGAGTCATTTACACAATTTGAATCCAGCACAATGTGTAAATTACACTTTTATTGTATTATTGTATTACACTCTTATTAATGTATTTTCTTTTGTCCAAAACAAATATGATTCCTCAGACTGTCAAATGTCCAGGACCAAATTGATTAGGACTTTCTGACCGTTGTTAAAAAACTTATAAGCAGACACACATGGCACTACATGATTTCTCAAAGATACTCAGAACCATATATTTAATCATAAAATACTTACTCATATAGACGTGATTATTCATTGTATTTGATCTGGGGATAAATAAAACAACTTCCTCCAAACATTTTGCATCCAGGACAAAGGTTCAAATTGAAGCAACAACAAAAAAAACGTAATCAAGAAAGAAGAGCACAGAAAAGAGAATTAGTGAAGACCATCAGACTGTGTCAAATAGCATCTAGCAGACAGCAGAACCTCTACATATGCAACTGGAAATAATGATTCATCTTCAACATTGTCCTCCTCACACCTCATCTTTGTCTGCAGTGAGGCGTTCAGACTATCTGCCATCCCGACCACTGATTGGGACGTTGAGATTTCCGAGCTTCATGTGTGGAAATGGCTGGCTATTTCCATTATACAAAAGGCTCGTGCTTCAGGACTACAAGCTGTCTTGATCAAGCAATTCATCCAGGAGTCAGGGTCCTTGGCTGGAATTGCATTGCTATTTATCAAACAAGACACCCATTGATTGGGCATGTCTTCTGTAGCATATGGAAGCCAGAACTCAGGCATGAGTGAACCCTTGTTATGTCCATCTGACCAGCTAGCACTCACTTTCACTAGGAACTTTAATCAATCCCTGAAACAGTGTAAGATACCCTCCTACTTCAAATGCTCTATCATCATCCCAGTGCCCCAGAAGTCCTCCATCACAGGACTAAAAGATTGCAGACGTCATGCAAAAGTCACTAAAGAACACAGAGATGACAGTGGACTTTAGCAAGATCAGGTCTGCAGAGACGACCATCAGTGCTGACCTTCCCTCCATCCAGGATGTTTACCAGTTTGGGATCAGGAATCAGGCAGCTAACATCTCAGCAGACCTTAAACATCCTGGCTACAACCTCTTTAAACTGCTCCCCTCTCGTCGGCCTTATAGAACCCTCTCAGATAAAACCATTCAACACAGCTTCTTTCCTCAGGCTGCCAGTCTGATGAACTAATAAAGACTTATGGACTGCAACTTTGTGACATAAAACTGTGTAATAACTGCTATGCGCTGTTTTTGCACTTTCCAATCTAAACCGCTGCCAGAACATCATATACCTCACTGCAATACTATTTTTTTAAAGTGCATCATTTATTGCATTTTTTTTATCTTTACTCCATTTTTTGTTATCTTGAAATTCCCAACACCTTACACTTTGTGAGCGAGTTAAACCGGAGCAAATTCCATGACTCTGTCCACAAACCTGGCCTATAAAGCTGATTGCGATTCTGATTCTGATTCTGATGTCAGTTGTGCTTTTCTCCCATCTCCTTCTTTACGATCCAACAGTGTGCCGTTTACATTGATTGTAGTCGTAGCATACTACATGTGAAAATATTATTGGACGTTACTGCTTACAGACATAGCAAAACTCTTCAGCAGTTACCACCCCTGCCAAATGTACATTTAGAGCAATTATGAGGGGGGGGAGGGGTGATGCCATGTCTCATCCAGCAAACAGCCCATTATAGGTCATGGCCAGTCATCCACGTGAGCACTCGAAAGAGACAAACAGCATCAGCCTTTCCCCGTCTCCAGAGATATTAATTTGTCATGTGTCAGAATCCCATTTCTGCAGTGCTTCCAACAAGTGTAAACAAGTGCAGGAACTTACTGGTTCTGTGGAGCAGACCATCGACTTCAATCTGTATAAACTCTTTGTCTTTTGTACTCTAAATATTGTCAAACAAATTGAGAATTGCCCGAGGGAGTCACATATTGCTCCTCTTCCTCTTCTTCCAGGAAAATGAAATAATTTCTTTCCTTCAGGAGGATTTTGGTAAAAGAGAGATTCAGCCGGCTTCTCCCCAGCTCAAAGGTAATGATTACACGTGATTGATAAACAGAGATGTGAAATGTATGATTATCACTTGCATTTGGTGATGCACACAACACATCATGAGTGATGATACATTTGGTAAACAGGAGTTTTAGATCTATCAACTAACAATAAGTTGTGAACCTCCTGAGGCATTCTCTGCTGCGTCTGATGCTCTGGTGGTTTTTCTTTTGCATGCTCCAGTAAAGCCCAGAAGGCTATAAGCTGTTATTACAGCTTGGAGTTTTCTTCTGTGTAAACAACCTTCCACAAACAAACAGTCACCTTGAATATAAAGAAAGATTTCTTTTCTTTATGTCAGTGTATTGTGGATTTCTGTCTTTTATATATCCTGTTTCCTTTTCATATGTATAACATTTTTTTTCATATCAGTCACAACTTTTATGTGAGAATGAAAGTGTTAAAAAATAAAGTTGTAAAAGAAGCGAGAGAAGAATTTTTCATATCGCTCAAAGGCAATATAAATTTTTTTTATCAACATGGGCTCTGCTGTGCTTGTAGCCATTCATTCATTCATCTTTTTCTGCTTTGTCTGCTTTCGCCTCCCCATGAAAAAGGTTCCAGCAAATCCTGAAACCAGGTATCCATAAATGCAGCAACGATGAGCCGTCAAAGCTCAGGACAGCTTTCATGTATTTCTATTGTTGATTAAATGAAGGTCTTCCATCAAAAGAGACGTTTCAACATCTTTCTGTGTCAATCTATGTTTGATTTAGAACACATGCTGGCAGCAGAGGTGCAAAAAATCAGAACACCAAACATGTACATACTTATTATTCCACAAGTATGGTCATGTTTAACAAAAAAAAAAAGCTATTCAAAATGTATTTATTTTTTACCAGAAAATAAGCTGTTCAGTGGCTTTAAGATAGACAACTCTGAGAAAAAAAGATTCATCTCTTGCGTCCCGCTGGAATAGTTATTGTAGATATTGACGTTGTGTTATTACGAGAACAATCATTTATTTTTTAAGGAGTAATAATTTTAAGCTCCATGTATGGCAGACAAAGCTTTTGTCAATATAACAGGTGATGATGTCAATAGGCCAGTCAATGTAGCCTTCAGCAACACAAGTGATTGATTTTTAAGGCCTGATGAGCATCACCATCCAGTCACTGCTCCTCAGTGTAATGAATGAACAATCAAATCTGGTTTTAGCTTCTTTCTAATTGCACCAGCAATTTTTAATATTTCATGAACAACGACTTTTAACAGGTCATGTTATTCAAGAAAAGATTATAACCAACAAGAATGTTTGCTTTGGGACCAAGAAAAGACCAAACAAAACATTGGGAGTAGTTTAGCTTATATTTATAGCAAATAATGAAGTAAAGCGGTTGAACCGAGTGTTCGGTGAGTGGGGGTTGGAAAACCGGCAGGAAGGAGTTGGCTAGTGGAGACAATGAAGCAGGAAAGTTGCTGGAGATAGGTAGAAGACCCTGGAGAACAGAAAAATAGGTGTTAGCAGCAAACAAAGAAGCTGGTGGTGAAAAGTGGATGTTCTGCTCCAGAAAGAGGACAGAAAAACGCTGGAAACACAAGGGATGAAAACACATGTGGATACAACAAAAGAATCATGGGAATGCTGATTACTCTAATTTGGAGTCTGTCCATATTTGTAGCTTTTCACTGCCGCAATTTAAGGTCTTTGAGTCCACTGTAAAATTACTGCAGAATCTCTGCTGCTTTTTTCACCACTTTTCAGCTGGTACTTGGTTCTGCAAATGAATTCTTCTGTTGTGCTTACGCTAGCACTCAGATGGCTATTCAAAACACAGCTTTTAAATCAACAATGAAAACTGGTATTGTAATATAGTTATAATATAAAAATTTATACAAGCTTTGAAAATTCCTAAATCAAACCAGAATTACCACTAGGGTGTTAATTAAAACACATAAAACGGCCCATTAATTCTAACAAATAAAGATAAGACTCTCAGAGGTGGAGAAGCAGCTGAGTGAGACAGGAAACATGTCTGGAATGATCTCAGTTTGGAAGAGCAAATGAATTAAGCAACAATTATTGTTTTTTGCGCCAAATGAAGTGTGAAAATATGTCTGTGAAAAGGCTTATTGTAGTGCTGTAGTCATAAATATCACTAATTGCAATCTTTCTATTAATGTAGCTGTTATATATGTCCGTTTTACTGGATACCCATCTCTCTCTCTCTCTCTCTTTCTCTCTCTCTCTCCCTCTCTCTTTTGCTCTTTTGCTTCCTCTCACTCTTCGAGTAGAGACCTGCTCTTTGCGGGGACAATTATCACATCTTTATTGATTTAGAGCTGCACAAATAAAACTGACATCATGAAACGTCAGAGAGATTGTCACTGTGATCTTGTTGCTGCCCTCAGCAGCAACAACATAAAAATGCCCCCATGGAGACCAGATGCTAGTGGCAGCGGTGACTGATGCCCTGTTGAGAAGAAGAAGAAGAAGTTGGTGAATCTGCAAAGACAGGGCAGTGATGCAAGATAAAGGGTGGGTACGGCACCATCATAAAAGAAATAAAACTACACAGATAATCGTATAAAGACAGCAGCAGAGTAATAGGCCAACAATGGGGATTTGTCACTGAGCTGCTGGATAGATGTGACCAGCTGTTTCATCCAGGCAGACAGACAACACTTGGCAAGTGACTGGACAGCAGGGGTTAAACTAAGGCATTTTCACCGTGACAACGATGCTTCTTCAGGACTCAGGACAGGGATCCTAACAGGGGTGAATTAATTAGTCAGAAAAGGAGAATGCATCATGATTTTCTATGTGAAAAGGGTTTTTTTTTTTGGCCACTGAGATTCTACATAACCTGCAGCTCTGATTGAGGCCACCTTAGCCCAGTGCTATTAAAACACACACTGTCTATAATCAGTTCATATTACTTTAAATACATGGATTACAACTGCCTAAAAAAACACATTTCAATGACTTGATATGATCTCCAAATTTAAAATCAAAAAAGTATGCTAAGGATAAAATCATGCAGCAAATCAGTGTTTAATTTTCATGGTAATATATAAACTGACTTCATTCCACAGCAGTCAGTCACATCGCATGTGCAGAAAAGAAAGCTGCTGAGAATTCAAACCAATAGATTGACAAAATGATGCATGCCACCGTATCAGATTAGATTTATTGCATGATAGAACAACTAACTGAAATTTTCTTGGCACACGTTTTCACTTCATCTCAGTTTTTTGATCCATTTGCAACTATCTTTGTTCCAGGCCACAAACTGTTCACCAACTCCAGTGTGACAAACCCTCCTTTTATATTATCCGCTGATTCACTGAGTTTTTACGAGTATGTCACTCATCTTCTGATGTCTCTTTGAAATCAGCATACCATTTGCTCAAAGCAAATGCTGGGTTTACAGCCAGCTGCCCGCTCAAACTTAATATTGCATCTGCTTTTTACTATTCCCTCAGACGTATAATTATTGTCACTTCATTGCTGTTGTGTAAAATTTCTTTTGTTGCATTTGACTGGAAAATCTGTCTTCAGCATCAGACTGACACTTCTGGCATCCTTGTTCATTTTGTCGCACTTATCACTTGACAGTTCTTGATATGCCATCTGACATTTTCTACACACACACACACACACACACACACACAAACACACGTGCACACACAGATGCAAACTGTACTCAACATGCATCCTGTGTCTCCTCAGATTTTACAGCTTGATGGAATAATGGCTTCTAATTAATAACCTTTAGAACAGTTTGTGTCCTGACATGAAGCCGGACTGTTGCAGAGCAGGAAGGATGTTAATTAAAATGAACTCAGCATTTCATTATATAATTCAGTTTAATGTTTAGGTTGACAACAACAACTCATCACACAGTTCCAGAGGGAGGCCTGTATATCCAGGGTTACGTTCTGAAAATGTTACCCTGAATGGTTTCAGAGGACCGGAACCCTCGATAAGCCTTTTAGTCAAGGACTAATGCAATCTGTGTATTTTTATTCTGGCACACAGCAAATCTTTCTAATGTATTTTGTAACCTTTTTTCAGGAAAAGAAAAAAAATCTTGCCAATTAAATGCACTTAACCCTCTGGCGGAAATACCGCCTGCCTTTTGGCCCTCATTAGGCTAGATTGGATGAGTATTCAAACAAGCCCCCACCATCCTCAAAAAATAGAACTTTGGGAACTTTGCTACAACTTAAACACTTGATTTAACAAATTTATATCAGGAAAAAGTTGGTGAAGACTTGCGCAGTGCACACTTGTCTTTATAAACTTTTCCTTCTTCTTTTTTGTTCACGGTTTAAAGAAGGTCTTTATTTCCATTTAGGGAAAGATTTAAAGGAATAGTTTTAACGGTGAGAAGATTGATATCACTTTCAGTCATTAAAGTGGTATTGATCTTCTCTTCTGATGCCTGCAAGAAAGTGATTAAGCATATTACGTACAAGGTCAAACTACTCCTGGCAGTATTCTGTGGAAACTTTGAAAGACTGGCAGGAAAAACCTCGACTGGATGGAATGATTTGACCTTTTGGGATGTCAGCTGCGCCCTGTCATCACCAAGTCCTCAACCTCAGCATTGCTTCTGTAGCTGAATGGGAGCAAAACCTAATACATACATTAGAGTGGAGAAAGAAGTATAATATCACAATAATTTTTGTTGTGTAATGTTGATACGGTTAAAATGTAAAATCAACATGTTGCATTTAATCTGGTGAAGGTTAGTCAAGTTTTTTTTCATGCTGGGGCCACATATTGAACATTCATGCTCATTTACTATAATGTCCTCCTATGAGCACTTTGTTTTCATTTGCATTCACAAATTGAATTTCCTCCTGAGTCTCGCCACTGACTCCTTTCTATTTACCAAGGTTAAAGAATGATAATAAGCCACCCCTCCCTTTGACGGGAGGTTTGTAAACGTCTCCTCCGAAGCCTATTGCACCCTTGTTGAATCATATGTGTTGAAATTGCCAACACACCTTCTTTCCACTTAGGAACTGACAAGCATCTTTGTTGAGCTGAAACACAAATAACCTTTACTGATGGATGACTTTGCGGGGGAGATAAACTGAGGAAATTGGCAGTTGGGTCTCAGAATCAATTCAGATGATGTACGTAGCTAACGGTCTAAGCGGTCTTAAACATCTCCTCACATCCATGGACTTAGAATATTGAAGTGTTAATGTCACTTAATCTATGATCACTCTATGCCGCTATCATTAAGATTTAGGCGCCGTTTACACCTCTATTATGGCGCTAATGGTATTGCTGCTCCAGGCAGAAAATTCAAACAAATGCCAAACGTGTCCTCTGCACTAAAAAATCATCATCTGTCTCCTGTTTTAGACTGACTGAAATCACAGTACAGTGCGCGTGCATTCGGTCATCAATGCTCGCGACTTCACCTCATTGCGGATTTTTGGTAGTCAGTCACGTGGTACCATGTGCTCATTTTATTGGCCGACGGCATCTGGAAGTGCGCTCAGTTCCGTGAGTCTTGGACTTACGTGAGACACAAAGGTGCTTTAAACAGTTGTTAAGAGTGTGGGAAAAGGTAATACAGATAGAAGGTGGTTTACAATCAGTATGGGGAGGGTCACAAATGTTTAAATTACCGTAAATAATAAGATAAATTGTTTGTTGGTTGATTGCGGAATTCTTTAATCGCGTGTGACTCCTGGAACGCATTAACTGCAAAGAACGAGTGCACACTGTATTGACGTTGGTGGCGATGAATCTGTGGCTGACCTAAAGGTCTTTCTATTTTTCTGGAAATTAAAATTTTCACCACTGAACAACTTCCCACAAACAAACTCCTACAATGAGAACACAATAATGAAACAACTGTGCAACGTCATGCCTCAAATATTGTAACTATAGCGCAGCGATTTAATAAGCCCTTCGATCAAAAATACTGCAGGAGGCTGCAATGAATAAACTTTTATTTAGTAATCCTGCATTGTTTCCGTGCATTATAACCCCCGATGCATCAGTCACAAGTCTGTGCTGCCTTGGTCTTTGCATTAAAGGTAAAGACAAATGATGAATTTCCGTTGCTTTAATATTCGGGTTTATTGGTTGGTATGACAGGGTTAGGGTTCAGTTAATGGGGACAGTGCACATCAAACTCAATTTACAGATCTCCAGAGGCGTTATAATGAGAAGTCTCCTTTCTCCTTTATTTCACAACCATCGACTGTTCCCAATTATGCTGGAATAAATCCACCAGAAATGACTCCTGTGTGAGTTACTGGCTCAGACTATATTTATAGCTTACCAACGATGAGCAGCGATATTGTCCACTTCATACAGATGAATCATTTTAAGTATTTAGACCAAGGCAGATGATGGGCAGTGACCGCAGCAATAAAACTGCTTGGTTTCCAGAAATGTGTCAAAAGGGACAAAATCCAGTTCCCACACTGAAATATTAACATTTGATTTTATGGTTTAGTCTGGTTTAAATTTGACATTTAGAAAATATGCCCATCATATACTGTAGTTTCCCAATACAAAAAATTGAAGGTACTGCAACTTTAGTTAAAACTTTAGCTTCTCATGCTTTTTGTAAAATCTAAGTAAGGGTTATTGTGCTGAAATAAGGCTTAAAAAATCAGCACTTTTTAACTTTCTTCCTCAAACAATTGACTTTATCACAAATTCTTGTTTAGCATGCTGGGATTTAACATTTATGAACTTTTTTCATGTTTAAATTCACACGACATCATGTGTTTAAGACAGTAATGCTTGACATGAAAAAGTTACCCACACCAGTATAGAAAGTTAGTCTGGAGTGGCTTGCTATTGTAAAAGAGCATCATCTCCTCCGGTCTATTGAATTGCTACACAGGTAGCCACATTAGTAGTCCAACAAATATTATTAGTTTCCCCCAAAAGGCACAAACACCACAGCCTGGCTTTATAAGTCAAGGTTACACAAAGCAGACGACCATCTAACTGCCACTCAGATTATCATACCCGTGAGCTGTGCCAGCTGCTGCTGTGGAGAAGCAGCTGCTGTGAATTTAAAACACCTTGCTATAATTTGGCAAATAAAATGTATCACCACACCTGGATTCGTAAAAAATACTCAAATTAGAAAGAAATACATTATTTTAAGATGATGATGTCTGTTTTCCCGATACGAAATATTAATTCTACGAAGCAAAAACAGTTTACCAGCTTGTAAAAACCGCTGAACGCCACTGAGTTATTTCTCATTGAGGTTTGTGCTCCTTCTAACAAAAGCTCCTGATCGCTCCTCAACTTGACTTGCTGTTTTTCTCCACAGTTCTTGAGTTAGATGTAATCAAGGACAAGCAATCAAACCCAAGTAATCAGCCCCCAGAATGGCAGATGTTTTTTTGTGTTTGGGTTGTTTGTTTGTTTTTATGGAGCACAAACTTTAAATGTGAAATAACAGAGTGGAGTCGAGCAGAAGGAGAAGTTCAATGGTGAAGATAAAAAAGATAATGAGACCATCACATCTTAAGAGACAAGGACCTAACCCCGCATGACAAAGAAGTTGGAAAACTTCCAGCAACATAGCTATCAGGAGATGAGGAAGAGGACAGAAGTTGTTCAAAGTTTCAAGAGCAAAACCTGTAAGACTTTCAAGGTGAAATCAAACAATCAAAAGCTATTTTTTGCAGCAGAATGTACGGCAGAAGAAGGGCAGCCAGCAACTCCATCATTGGACGGACAGACGGACGGAAGGACGGACGGACGGATAGACAGACAGATGGAGAAGGAGCTCCACTGTCTGTCCAGTGTGTGGTGGAGAGTGTGATCGGGGTTATCTATGATGGATAACAGATTGTTCAGAGTACTGCTCTCCACCACAGACTCCACAGTGTCCGGTTTACAGCCAATCACAGAGCCAGTCTTCCCGATCAGCTTTTTGAGTCTGTGGGTGTCGCTGGCAGACCATAACAACGAAGACACTAGCCAGACACTACAGACAAGTTTTGCCGGACCAAAACTGTTCTTTGTTGGAAAAAAAAGTCTGGGAGGCAAAGTTCAAAAAGTGCTGTATGAGAAAAACTCAGCTAAGGGATGATAAAAAAAATAAAGAACAGACAGATGTGGGATTGAAATCGAAAAAAAGAAAGTGGAAGCACATAAATAAAGGTTAATTCTAGTCAATACATTCGTGATAAATTATGTATTTAAATCATTTGAAAGGGAAAGGTTATAGGAAAGAAAGAAGATTAAAAAAAAGGTTAAAAAAAAAATCTAAGATCTCCCCCCTATGTGTGATCCTTGGCTTTTAGCATTCACTCCACAGTTTAATTTAAAAAAAAACAAGAATTTAAAGTTCATCAGTTCTGGATCATTACAGTAACTGCTTCTGGTATAAAATGTGCTGGCTGTACATTATGCAGAATTTGTGCTGAGTAAGAGAAATGTTCTTTACAGCTCTGTGACATTTGGGTCAGGTTATAGGCTGAAGCCATCAGGGACAGAGTTATTTTGTTGAAAGCATTGCATTAAATTACAAGGATGCAAAAACAAAGTGAGAAGAAGAGCACGCCATAATCGGTGTTCCAGAGTTCAATGACCTCTGGTACGTCTGGCAGCCAAAACAAAGTCATCTCTATGTGAAAAAAACAACTCCTCATAGTAGTATTGTGTGTACAAACACACACACACACACACACACACACACACACACACACACACACACACACGGTAGATACACATGGATGCACAAAGACTGACTGTGTTCCAGGAATAAAGCTTCAGGGTAACTCCCCTAATCCCCTACACAACCAATTTTGAGACATGAGGGTAATGAACCCCAAAGGATGCTGAATCATTTTATTGATTAACAAACACTCACACACACACACACACACACACACACACATACACACACACACACACATAGATGAACTACTCAACCTCGGTGCCCCTGACCTGTTTTACACGTTTTTTGGTACCTTTTATTTTTGTCTTTATGTACCACATAAAAAATGTTTGACATTTCCATGCTGGGTCTCTTTTTCTTCAGTATAACTTCATCTATATGAAGAGATTTCTCTATAACTTACTTCATTGACATATTGGGCCAAAATATATACAAACAATGAAAGTTGAATTGAAAATTGAATTGTATTTATTTCAATACAAACCACACACATCCTTGCTGAACTGTTTTGGAACTTCAAAAAACTAAATATAGGTTGCTAACATGAATATGTAAAGGTAAAATTGAACAAAAAACAATACTATCTATAAATATTTAAAATAAAAACATATATTTTCATTGGCACTTTTCACACAAATTTTAGCTGCAACTCTTCAAAACAGATTGCAAACTAGTCCAGCTGATGGTGTGGCTGAGCCAGTGGAGATCTGGACCTGCTCTGACACCCTCCCCCCCATGTCCTCTCTGAGTAGGGGGTCCACTCTCCTCATATCTGAATACAGACACATGAAGATAGCATTTGAAAAAAAAAATTGACTGTTGAATTCAAATAGCTTCTCTTCACTTATCATTTCAGCCTTGATATATATAAACCTACATAATACAGGACTAGATAATAAATAAAACGCATGTAAAGTGGGTTTATAAAATTTACAATACAGAATAAACACAAAAAAAAGCTGTAAATATTAATGCTTAGTTTTGTCTTACCACTCATCAATGGCGATTCATCACTCACATCATCTTGTCATGAGGATAAAATCTCAATATCGCCGTCTTCCTTGGCATAAAACAGCTTTAAAAAGCTTTTAAAACACTATGTGATCCGATCACGGCCCCCTGATTATCGGGCTACCCATGATTTAATCTTCTAAGATTTTTGTTTGCTTGCTGATAGGATACACATAAAGGTGTGTAGTACTCATTATCCATAATCCCATTTTGCGTAAAAAAAATAGTTTCATTCCAGGAAAGCTCTCAAAATTATTTCAATTATGATATTTCTGGCAATCAGAGGCTACGAAACCAAAATCTTAAATTTATGATTTATCCAGTCATACTTTTCAGAGAGACAAATGAACCGAGTTGGATGAAGGCACTCATGTGTAACAGTCTTTGAGACTCATCGCAAAGTTGCTGAACATAGTTGAACTTTTTTTCTGACTGATGCAGGTTCTTTTTACAGACTGCAAATTGATCCATTCCCTGGGTTTGAAAGCATCTGTGTTTCTTTCCTTATGTAGATGAATAACAGCCATCAAATGCACTTTGAGGACCTTGTGTACAAAGTGGCTCTTTCCTGATTGGGCCAGTGGGGGTTACCTGCTCCAATGTCTTGTATCTGGCTTCAGTGAGTGATTTGTCATTTTGCAACTTCCTTTGCAGAAACTGTTTCCCTAATGAAGTAGATTTGTACTAAATTAGTTTGTTCTGATATGAAGAGGATACTGTATTGAAAACTAAGGTAGCCACGCTGGTTAAAACCTCAGCCCAGACTCCCAATGGACTTTCAGTCGTTGTGCTGCCAGCAGCCTCCTCACAACTGCCTCTCCTTCCTCTCCCTCTGCTCTGAGTGGGCAGACAGGACTCAGACTCAGATCATCCCTCCGGTTTTAATTAGGCCTTGTAATTATAGCGGAAGTGATTTACACAAAGCTTGCCCTCAGGTGGCTGAAATGGAAGAATAACGGAGCCCCTAACTCAATACCTTGTTCCATTTTGATGAGAACACCGAAGAAGAGTGTTCAATTTCCTCATGGGATGATTGATAAGGTTGTGTGGAGATACCAGTTCCTGTTTTATATAACACCCTTTTCCGAATGAAAATCAAGTAGCATGCCTGAATTGCATCATCGGACTTGCTGATCTCAACCTTTCAAGACCAGTTTGTTCAAACCTTTAATTTTGTTAATGAGTTAGACTTGCTGATCGCTTTGCACAGTCCACATCACCAACATGCATCCCAGTAAAACAGCTCATTTCACCAACAAAAACCCGTCATACATGTTTCAAAGCAAACAAATCAATTCCTTCACAACACTTAAGTTCAGTGTGTTAACAAAGTCACTGCTGACACACTGAACTACACACTAACAACAGAGCTCACTACACAGAAGAAGACATCTATTTTTCTAGATAAATGAGAAATAGGATCTTTTTATACTAAATGAACACACTAAAGTATACTAAATTCAATGTATGTTGTACTCAGGGTGCAAGTTGTTGGGGGATGGGAGGGAGAAAAGCCACGCAGACGTAGGGAGAGAATACAAACTTCGCACAGAAAGGACTCAAACCCAGAACCTTCTTGCTGTGAGATGACAGCACTACCCGCTGCACCACCGCGGCGCCCACTTGACCAATAATTAACATCAAATTGTAAAAAATTCGAAGTTCATCGTGCAGTGATCAAAAACTGTTAATGCCTCTGGCAGAAACATAATCCCTAGTTATACCTGAACATCAAATATCCCCAGGAGACCCAGTGCATCATTTGGCTCCAGAAGTTCACAGAGAGGTGGATGAAAGAAGGATGAAATACAGCAGATGATGCCCCAGCAGGAAAGCTGAAAAGACCACATGAATTCCGACATCAGAGAAAACTGTTCAGGTAGCCTTGTATTTGCTGAGTTATTTCAACATGACTAAGAAATCATAATCTATGGGGTGTTAATGTTCACATTAGGCTAAATCCTCTTTTCATGTTCACGTGATTATCCCTTATCCATGGTCCTGAAGCCCAACTAAGCCATCTTCCATGTTGTGGTTGACACTAAAGCATTAAATGTTTCATGTCTTTTTAAGTTTGGGATAAATATGAATGGTCACAGGTACCTTACCCTTTACCTATAAAAGAATAAGCCTTTAATGATTTTTAAAAACACAAAAAACAAACACCTAATACATAAATAGAATCTTTGTATGTTGAGGAACATCCATACTCATTTTACTCTAGGAAAGAAAGAAAGTATATTTTATTGATTGGCATCACATTTTATGTCTTCTCCGGCAATGCATCATGGGAAGAGTCTTAGACTATCTGATCCCATGGTTCAGGAGAAATATTTCTAAAACCTGCATCAGGGTATCATGGTGTGTCTTCCTCTGTTTCCTCCGTCTGCCAACCTGTCTCCTCTGATTCATATTTAATGAAAACCTTCAGAAGCTGCCCTCTTTTTTCTGCTTGTTACAGTAATGAGGCTAAAACAGGTCACCTCATAGAAGAAGATTTGATTTGATTTTTAAAATCACGTTTATTCACAAAAGCCAAATTACAAGATAATCACATTGACACAAATTCCATCTCAAAAACAGGAGAAGAAGAAGATTTTAGATTTTTACCAAAACACTTTAATTACACCCAAAACATTTTACAATTTTACAATATATGAAGGTGCTAAAGTGCTTCAAAAATACTAAAAGACCCATAAATAAAAATAAATGCAATTTAAAGTGCATTATACTTTAAGTGCATTACATCAGGAAATTTGCAAAAGTGAGTTGATCATCAATTAAAGTGCATAGAAGGAGAAGGAGAAGAAGAAGAAGCTATTTGGGTAGTGTGTAAAGCTTTCTGTCCATATTTTGCTCCTGACAATCATTTCCACAGGTATCTATCATTGTCAGAGGTTCCAGGTAAAGATTGGGAGACCTGCAGCAAGGGATGGGGAGATGTGAGCGAAAGAAGAGGGTAAAAACATAATGGACAGGAAGAGAGGGCTGAGAAAGAGATGTACTAATACGTCCCGCACTGCAGTTGGTAAGACAGACACAAGTATTGCCATGGAAACCAAAAAGAGTATGAGTCATGGGTAAGAGCATTAGGAGAGGGAACAGAGATTGAATGAGAACCAAATGAATATCAGAGGTACTATAAAATGAGTCAGAAGACAACCACAGTCATTTTCTTGTGGCAATAGTCATCTAACAAACTAATGTTTGTTAGATGAAAATATTAAATTATATTATTCACCTTTTATAGGAAGGCAAAAGATTGCCATGGCCGTGAGGTTCGAGGTCAGTCATTTTGTGTTATATTTTGTTGGTTTGGTGTCATATCTTGCATTTCCCATTTCATGTGTTATTTTTTAAAAATCCAATTGGATCCGCTGATTGAGGATATGCTTACAGTTCAGATAATTCTCGTTCTCTCTGGTCATTGATTTTCTGTCTGTTAGTTTACCTCCCTTATGTCTTTTCCCTTGTTTTGCCCTTTAATTCTCCCTCCATCGTGATTTTATGATTTTTTCCACCTGGCCCCTCCCTATGCCACCAGTTTGCCACCATCTCATTTCTCATTGTATTTATGCTGTGTTTTTTTTCCAATTCTGTTCACTTTCAGTTGCACTGAGATGGCTTGTCTTGTCTATTTACCATGGGTTTTTTCCCCCTGAAAGTAACATCCTGCAATTTTGTGTTGTGCTTTGCCTTTGAATTGTAGTTATTTGACCTTTGGGTTTTTTTAGACTTTTTTGACATAAGAAGTTTGATTTCAGTCATTAGATCTCTCAGCTGTAGGTCCCTGCCCTCTCCCCTCATGTGTTCTGCAAGCATTTTACAGATAAAAATATTAATACTCTTTTAATTTATGCATCAAAGTTGACTACCAGACCCTTCTAAGGTTTAAATGATGCAAAAATGGGTAGCTTCACTATGTGATACACCACACCGTTGTAAAATGTTTTTATGCAAGGTGTCCATCACATATCTGAGGGGGCTTCATGCACTGTTCATTCTGATTGTCATGATCCTGAAACCCTGACTATGAGCAGTTAATTTGAAGATCACACTCACAATATTTCTAGTAGTCATTTGTTAAAAATGGGACAAGTAGAAGGTAGATTTTTCATCATTTACTGATATGCTGCAGAGCAGGTTTCACTTCATTTCTCATATTTCTATATGTATTGGCAAACTGTCGAAACCTTTTACACTTCAGAGTGCTACTTTTGTGCCGCAGCTCCAACCAGATGTGTGTGTGTATGCTCACGCATTGACACATGAGCTTTATTCGACATCCCATCTCTCATTTAGGCTCTCAGTCAAGCCTCCTTAAAACTACATTGCATTATTCATCTTCACTGCTGCAAATTCATTATTCATTGGATCTGCCAAACGATAATATTCACCAGCAGTTTTCCAAGTCAATGAGGCCTTCCATCTGCTCATGGCTGATTTCCCAGTTTGGATGATAACCATTAGAGATAAACGTCTCCAGCTTCTCGACTAATTAAAACCCCGATTTCCAGATGCACAACGTGGTGTGGATGTAATGATTTTTTGGCAAATACAGCTTTTGTAAGGTAAACTTGTTTCATTGTGACTCTACAACAATCAAAAACATGGATAGATTACAATTTCTTTCTGTTGTACTGTATCCAGTAATCCTTCGTTACTCACGGTTAATGCGTTCCAGGACCACCCCAGAAAAAAATTAATCTGCGTTATAGCGAATTTAAAACTTTATGAATCCTCGACATACTAATATTAAACCACCTTCTATCTGTATTACCTTTTCCCACACTCTTATAGACTGTTTAAATCACTTTTGTGTTTGACAGAAGTGTGTTGCGTTCCGTGAGTCTCAGAACCTGCGCACTTCTGGATGCTATCAGCCAATAGCTGACAGGATCCGGTAACACATGACTACCTGCTAAAAATCCGCAATGTAGTGAAGCCACACATCTTGAAGTGCAAACAAGCGAGGGATGTCAAAATTTTCAGATGTGGTTCATTCCTGTAAAAAAATACTTATTTCACCACTTACACTGTCATAATTTGGATTCATGAATAGCATTTTATAAGAGGGGAAAATGTATTGTCTTTTATGTGCTAATAGCCCATGAGAATGATTGTCACTCACCTGCTTAAGTTGTGCGAAAAGTACTTGTATATTAACAGGATCTATTTTTGAAGAATTATTTGAAGAATTTCCATATCATAGAAAAAAAAAGAGATGAAGGGAAGCTAAGCTCCTTCACCTCAGAGTCCAGAGATTTGTGAGGATGTGCAGGCAGAGGATTTGACTTGGCTCAAATGGAGTCTAATGACACTTTATAACACTAGGGGAGGTCAGAGCATCAGCTCCAGTCAACAACTCTAGTCAAGCTCCCTGTTTCAAAGAACTCAGGGGAGCCTCAGTGGAGAAGTCTACAGGACACTGTGATCTGTTTAGCATACATCATGCCAGATAACACATTTTAAGCTTTACGTGTTTCACTTAAGTTTTCACATTTGTTTTAGACATACAAGGGAAAGGTACTCCACTCACAAAAACTTTTTTTTGTGACTGTGAACTTTTTCTTTCCTTTTTTTGTTTTTGTTTTTTTTTTCTTTTTACTTTTCCTAAATAGCGGTCACATAGAAGCAGATTAACAACTGATGCCTTTCCAGACCCAACCCTCATGATTCTGGGTTTGGGACACTTCCAACATTCCTTTTCTTGATTATTAGTTTATCTTGATTTATTAGGGTTAAACTCATTGGATGCTCGATCTTTACGGCTCCAAAATCCACATGAGATAAGATAAATAAAAGCTAAATAAATCTGTTATTTACACACCATCTAATAATATGAGACTTCCATTTGGCCCTAGGAACAAATGCTGCTGTGAATGGTAATGTGAGTAAGAGCAGTGTCTTCTATAACATGCTGATTGAACTTCATTGTCTGTGGGAAGATTGTAATGGGTTTTCTGAGAGACTGTAAGTACTATAGACGCAGGTATCCTTGGAGGACTAAAGACGAAGTCTACTGAATTTTAGTTAGGTCAAGATAAAGTGTTTGTTTGGCTCACAAGATGTAAGAAGTGTAGTTCAAGACTGGATGACACAGAGTCATTATTTTAAGGGCTGTTCTCTATGCAGCAAAGGGCTGAGTATGAAAATGTTTTCTTAATGGACTTGAAATGTTGAGAGAAGAGTGGTGTGAAGAGAAGTTTTCAAAAGCATGGAGTCCGTCAACCTCACTAAGGGAAGCACTTCTTCAAGCAAATATGACCCCACTTCTTACCAGCTCTCAAATGCATTTGAGAGCTGGTGACTAATTGTTCATTTGAATATTTCTTTTTAAAATGCACTCATAAGTTTAAAAACACACCACTGTGTTTCATTTGTAAATTTTCTCAGATGGGTGATTTCTTCATAAAACTTCAACCTCAACCTCCTCTGGTACAACCCAAGGGCTGATGCTCTCCTGTGGGAATGTACATCACACTTAAGTCAACCTATGGAGGATTCTCACACTGTCACTGTCAAGTTCTTTTTACAGCTCTGTCATTATAAGGGGTGTCGTAGGTTCTTAATTTATCCAGTGAAGGTGTCACCCCACTCCATGGTTACAGATTCATTTCTTCGTGCCTTGATTACATCTTTGAGGTGAAATGGATGATCCAGACCCAAGTTCTTAGTGAATATTCACCTAAGGCAGCAGTTCTTTGAGGTCAACAACTTGAAAGAATTCAAAGAAATCTAAAGTGTGTTCCAAAGGAAATTTCTCCACAGGACTGAAAATTAGTCTGCTTTGTCACAGACGTCTCATAGTCATGCCAGTATCAAGAACACCCATCATGGTGCAGCCTAGTGACAAGTAATTAGCCATTCAGCCAACTGATGATAGTTGGACCCAATCACCAGCACACCGATACTTCCATCTAAAGTGTATTTCTTTCAGTTTGAGTATACAGTTCAAATTCATTATAAAAATCTTGCATATTTTTAGATGTTGATTTTCAGATGCTCATGTTCTGACAATTTACGATTCATCAAAAAATGTCAACACAAATTGGCAGTGTCATAGATGGGAAGAGCATTACTATATGCCTTTGTGATATTAGCTATTCTACAGCTACAATAATTATGGTTCAATAGTATATTGAAATCATCCCTGTATTATGTTACTGAATCATTTTTAATACACTTTGTGAGGCGAGACAAATGAGGTGTCAAAAAGGATTTGGTCATGATTAGATTTCAGTGGTGTTGTCATGTCACCTGAACACTGTGATTAAACAGTTATTACATTAACCACATTAATTATCTGATGGTTTGAGATCTTATCATGTCCTGTATTTCCAGACTGTAATGTATAGAATTCAAAGCAAATTTTAGCCCAATTCTCACTTACTGCTTGAAAAACTTCCATAGCTATAACCACTTATTTTTTCAAAACATCTTAAAATGGAAATATTATTTTGTCGGGGTAAGGAAGGCATATCCTTGGCTCCCCAAGATAAACAATGGGGGAGCCAGGGATGGCTTCTTCTTTGCCTAATTCCTGCTTACTTAAGAGCCACAGTTGTACAGAATGATTATGCATCTCTTGACCTTTTCATGTGAGAATCAGGGAGACACTTTGATGTATTCAGGAAACCAGAGTTGATCCATGGCATTTCATACCCCTTTTAATGAACCAACAGCAACACGGGTCATACACTTGTTTTCATCCCTATTTATCTAGCAGTAGTTATTCATCCTCCTCATGCAGCTCAGTTTGATTGCTACTTCAAGTGCCAAGGTACTGAACATTTACATGCATGTCTGATGCATGAGGTTCAGAATTTAAATGCATTAACACCTCCAAACCAGGACACATCCATCTAAATACATCCTTTCTGTCATTTGTGGATTTGATGTGCCATTTTAGAAGATCCACTTCGATCATGCAATCATAGGTAGACTTAAAAATATTCTGATTTGTCATTATGCTGTTACTGTGAGTGTGTGTGTTGATGAGTGTGTGTGTGTGTGTGTGTGAGAGAGAGAGAGAGAGAGAGAGAGAGAGAGAGAGAGAGAGAGAGAGGGATGGAGCAGAGTTTGGCTGCCCCCCTGTGTAGGAAATATAGTTTGGAGAAGTTTCTCCTTGTTCATGATGCAGATGCATCCAGAGTGAATCCTTTGATTTTTAAAACTGAGATAGTCAAATACAAAAGTAAATCATTTTTGAGTGTGACGAAGTGAAGAGATCAAATTCAAGACAAAATGGTCTTCCTAACACTCTTCTTTTTCTTTCGGCGTTTCCCTTCATGGGTCGCCACAGCGAATTGATTGCCTCCATCTAACCCTGTCTTCTGCATCTTCCTCTCTCACACCAACTACCTTCATGTCCTCTTTCACTATGGGCTTCCTAACACTAGTGCATACAAATATCTGGTAATGTACTGTATAGCATGAATGGATGGATGGATGGATGGATGGATGGATGGATGGATGGATGGATGGATGGATGGATGGATGATAGAAAGCTAAACACTTAAGTGTTTCACATCATTACTGACATCATTTCAGAGTGAATTCTATAAAATCGTAGGAGTAAACACTCACTTTTCTCCTATGAACCAATCAGACCCCTCAGGTCATGTGGGATAGCTTTTCTTTCTGATCCAGGAATTAAAGTTTTATGTTCTAGCTCAATGAATTGCTTGGTCTACATGTAGAAACAATATTGTAACTCTCATCCAAAGGGAAGAAAATTAATAAAATTGTCTCCAAATATAAAAAACAATCACATGTGGGATTAATTCAATTCTTTGTAAAATTATGTCTTCAAGTGTATTCCTCATTCATGTATTCATTCAGTTTCTGTACCACTTCCTCCAGTTTCGCTGGTCACGGGGGTTGCTGGAGCCTATCCGAGTGGACCTACTGACATGGGAGGAGAGGGGGGGTTCTCCTAACACACTGCCTATGCATAACGGCAATTGTATTCTACTGTATTACAGTGATCTATTGTTACATTGAATGACACAACTCTATCCCTAGAGTACAACCACAGTTGTATTTTTGTATTATTAAATGAAGACAAGTCCAGATGTTCTGGACAGATTTGGCAAGTCCTATTCTTTATTCAAAGTCAAAGTCAGCTTTAGTACCAAATGTACCACATATGCACGACACACAGCACAGATGAAATTGCAGTCCTCTCTGACCCATGGTAAACAGGCAGTACAACAAGCAGTACAACACAGACAGTACATCAGACAGTACAGCAAGAAGTATTAGACGAAACACGAGGGGTGGTAAACATCTCTATACACTTCTTAATTAATAGGGGAAGTGACGTGTGCGGTGTCCCTGAGTTGATGGGGGGAGAGAGAGATAGGTAGTCAGGTGCTGGGGAGAGGGCAGGGCAGTGTGAGGGTAGAGTTCAACATTATTCATACATTTATAATATTTTTGTCAGATCAGAATAGCCTTATGGCTCTAGACCAAGGTCCTTAATACAGCAACAGTAGTCTAAAAGTAAGTGGTAGGAAGGCAGTGTTAAGATATTGAAACTGGCCTGATATGGTTCTGAATGAATTACAGTATTCGGAAAAACATACTCACATAGGACATTAACATACTTTCGGGATAAACAATGGACATCTAAAAAAAAAGGAATATACATTTGAAGAAAAATCTATTTCCATAATTAGGACATTTTTATAACAGGCTCATTTCCCCATATATAGCAGTACAGTATAAAGGTCCTGATGGATGCTTTGGAACGTACTTTACTCTTAACCCGGAGGAGTAACGCGTCCGCATCTCCTCACCAACCTCAGCCGAGAGGCAGCGGCGGCAGCGCGCATGCGCGGTGCATCCAGGGGCTCGGCGGCGTTCGGTGCTGAAGTGGGGCGGATGGCTGAAAAACAGCGTCGATGGACGTTTCACCGCGGGATTCCCCATCAGCGATGCCGTTAGACACGTGTCTGGACATTACATTTTCACATCTATCATCGTAAGAAACTGACAAACCAACAGAAAGGGGTAAGACGCCGATTATTTCTCACAAGCGCTTCACACGGTCCGGCTAACATACGCTAGCACGACGCTAGCTGCTCCTCAGCTGATACCACCTCATCTCGCTGGGAGAGATAGCCGATTCCACACTGGTGGCTAGCGCTAGCAAGCAAAAAGTGGGTGGTATTTGAATTGTGAAAAATGTCGGTGCGGCAGTCGGAGCTCTGCAACTCTTACTCTTAATGGCGTTATCACCCTGTGGTGCCAGCTGAAAGCGGGATCTGCTCTGCTGTGCCCGGAGGGCTGCAGCTGCAGGGCTCAGATGTTTAGGACAGCTGCTAGAGAAACAACTCTAGACAGACAGCCCAGCAGCTAGCCGCGGAGCTAACACCACAGAGAGGCTGGGGACAGAGAGGGTTCCTGTATTTTATCTGACAGTATGATCGGGCCTTCAAGAAGATGCAGCAAATCAACGAATGCATGAACATGCAAACTTCCAACACTTTACAGGTGATCTTGCAGCAGCTTTGAATGATCGTGCTGTTACGAATTGGAGAGATACTTATCATATACACAGCCGAGGTAGCATCCACTCTACAGACTTTCTGTTGCAGCTCTTTTTTTTTTCTTTCTCTTCTGAATATTTCACCTATAAATCTATCTTATAAATCTATATTTAAGAAATTGAATCTCTAGTCTCAACTGTCCAGGAGCAGTTAAACAACATAAAATGATTTCTGATTGCTGTGGTACATTGTCATTACCTTACAACAATGCACAATACTGTAATACTGTATGTCAGAAACCTGCCAGCAGAATGGGGCAAAACAGCAACTCTATTTCCCCTCTTGATGCAGTAGCATTAACAGTTTTCAATGATGAAATCCTCAAATGTTTTATCTTTGACTGTAATTGCAAAACCAAAGGATTTTCCATTTGCAAGTGATATGAAATTAGAAAGAAATCTCAAATGAAAGCTCTAACTAAGTGAACAAGCTGCTTTATTTTTTGGGGAAAAAAAACAACCTCAAAACTTTTTGTCCTTCGTCTGTGACCACCAGGCTTCTTGTTGGATGTCGACCCGTATTTTTGCACACAGCTATGAAAAGTCATTCATTACAGACGAAAGATATTAAAAGAACACTTTTGTTGTAAAACCAGTTTAAACAGGCATAACCAGATATTGAACCGCAGCTGAAGAAGTGAATGGTTTTACATTATTGCAGTATTAATCCTGTGTTCTTTCTTATAAGGGACAGATAGTAAATCCATGTCAGGTCTTAGTTTTGATGTTTGCCACAATTTCTCTCCCATGTTTGAGAAAAAAACTACATTCAATTCTCAAGCAAGGCATCCCAGAAATAAAACAGACTACACTTTCAAATCCATCGCGTGGGACTGTTACATGTGAATGAACGTCTGTTATGTAAAAGCGCACTGCCAAAGGAGTTCACACTGAGCTGAGCAAGCCTATCACCACCAGAGAAGTCCATCTGTATTTCACAGAAAGCCAGAGATCTGGAATCTGGTTTGCTGATGTTCAAAATAAATAAAGCGAAAGCAAGTAACTAAAAGACAAAATGACTGAAATATACCTCTACTTTGAAAGCTACAGGTTTTGTGCCATTATGTCTTCAATTGTGACTATATACTGTATGTATATTTAATGAATTGTATATAATACAGGTAGTCCTCAACATACAAACATTTGGTTTACGAACATTCGGAAATACGAACAAACATGTGCCGCCATATCCAACTACTGTTCTGCAGTTCCCCTTTTTTACCACAGCTCCTGCCAAGCAGCACTGCTGCGTTCACGCATCTCCAGCGCTCAGCTCCCTCTTATTGTTTTTCATTGTCTCTGAGCATCTCAGCACATCAGATTTTGTACCTTGAATAATCTATTTATCATAGATAATAAAGCAAAGTCAAGTGACGATAGTGGTAGTGGTGAAGATCTGTCTGATGACAACTCTGACTCTGACCCACAATAACCCCCCTCCCTCCTATTCCTTCACTCTAAAGGTGTGGTACATGCTAAAGCGCCGTACTGCGGATCAAACAACAGCCGACTCTGGCTGTTGTTTGATGTGCTTAAAAAACTGGTCGAAAGTTCTTTGAAGAGTTTTTTTTTTTCTTCTTGTCTTCAAGGATTCATTTATAAGGAGCAAAAGTTTACCGTGCGTGGATTAATCTGAATTCAAAACAATCAGGTGAAACACGAGTGACGCTTAACGGTAGATGTTGGAACAATGCATACGCATTTTAATCTGATTATATGTTTTTATTCTGATTTATTGTACAGTAACATATTATGTGCCTGTAACGGTTTTCTAGTGATTTTAAGAGTCCAACATTTGTGATAGACCGATGATAAATGGAGTAAAGTGACGTAAACTTGATCATTAGTTTTTGTCTTCTTCTTTTTTTTTAATGACGTATAGTCGAAAACAACTTAATTTGAAATGAAGGGTACTTGTATTTTATTTTTTGTGTTGATTTTAGGTCATGTTATTGTTTTTGGTAATTGTTAGTGTATAGTACGATTGTGTTTAGTGTAGAAATGGCATTTAAATTTCTTCAAATGGTGATTATAGATTGAAATTTTAGAAATAACAACTTACGAACAATTTAACTTAAGAGCAGCCTCTCTGAACCGATTGCGGTTTGTTTGTTTTTTCTCATAGTCCATATTCTCTCCCTCTGTCCATCATCTGAATTCTTTTCATGTGTTCACATTTTGTGGAAGCTTGGATACTTTTTTCACTGCCATCTTGTGGACATAAAAAAGACGCATTGACGTGTGTGGGCATTGAATGTTGGAGCAGACGTGTCTATTTTCACATATGAATGGAGTATAAATAAGCCATAACGTAGCAGCGTCAGTCTGATGTGAAATTGACATTTGACTCAAGCAGTGCTTCATAAATTACAAGATAAGATGTCCAAAATCCTTATTAGAGGTGCACCAATAGCACTATCATTTTTGAATGTTGGTCAAACAACAGGCTCGGTATTTATGAGAAGACCAGTGTTTATGAAATAATAGCCTCATTCAAAATGAAAATAGTTACATCTTAAAGGTCGGATGTTCCTCAGCTCTTGTCATTCACGTGCAAGGAATGTAAGTGAACTGCATAGAACGGTTTCTCTGACATGCTCTAATGGGCATGCATAATGTATAAGAAATAATTTCCATAAAATCACATTACTAGCATAAAAATTATATCAAATTGTACTGTTAGAATAATATATGACATTTTATAGAGAGTTTGTACAGTTTTTCCAGACCTGATAAATTTGATCCAGTTGCAGATTTTTATCTGCATGTGTGACCAAAATGTCATGCGCTGGTGCTGTATAGTTTCTCTAGCTTCCACAAGGGGGAGACAAAGTTCCAAGTCAATGGTTGAGAGGATGAATCTTGTGTGTCTCGTGGAACGTTTTAGCTGTTTACATTCAAAGTTTCACATTTAAGTATGGTAACCTCTTCCTGTCTTCCTTCTCTGGTCAGTACTCAAACTAAACGACCAATCAAAGGAAATAATCAGCCTATCATATCAGAGGTCTGAAAGGTCATCACAAATGTAGGCTGTGCAACCGACGGATGTGTTCTTACGTGTAGAGTTTCCCAGTGTTTAATATGAATTGCTATTCTGGTAATAGACCAGATTGGTTGAGTTGTGATTTTGAATGTAAAATCTTTCTCGTCTGCTCTTCAGATGCTGTACTTGGACCGCTCCCTGTCCTCACAAGCCCACAAATGACCACTTCACCAAAATCCTAGGCGACGACAGCAAGTGAAGCAAAAAGAAGCAGAAAAGTAAAAAGGACAGATGGTGGTAACATTTCTCCTCAGCCTCCAAACTGCTTTGTGTCTGTCGATCAGGGATGGTGAGAACAGAAACCTTTGTTCACTGTGGTGAAAAGAACATTCTTGCCTTGCCCTGCACCTCCAGTGAGCTGAACAGGCGCTCAGACAGTACACCAGTCAGTCATTCCATCAACCAGCCTGCTATCGTCCAGCAACCTATTACCTCACGCCATGACTGCTCATCTGACCGGTTTTTAGGAACTCACTAATTCATGGTATGTTTTGCTTCCAGTATGGCTTTAATGGTTTGTTATGATCTGGTGAAGGCTTTGCCTTTTCCAGTTCACACTATTTAAATAGGATAGGACAAAGACATTTGTAGCTCTGTCCTAATGATGCAACGTATGGCAATGTAAAAACAATTTGGTCAACCTGTCCCCATATAACTCGGATATCTATTGGGTTCTTTTTGGTTACCTTCACTGATGATGATGATGATTGTCATGTTAATGTCCATGGGTCAATGTCAAGGATCACTGGTAACTGTCAGATAGTCTCTGCATGGGACAGGTCATGACTGAAGCTGAAATGTTCGATCCTAAAAATAGGTAAAATGTGTAAACACACACACACAAATTGAAACCGGGACAAACTTTCATCAGGTATGTTTTGAATGGTCGGACTCTGAGCTATCCACAGTATGAAGCACCTCAAAGATTTAAGTGCAAAGCCTAAAGCATCAACGGCAAGCTGAATAAAAACCAATATTGAAGTCATATTCAACCGCAGTTTGAGAATCTGATTGGGCTATTTGTCTCACGTGTTGGAACACAGCCGGCGGCCCCCAGCAGCTGTGTGCTCTGCCATGGTTTATGGTGAACGCCATAATTAGATTTTTAGTCTGTGTGTAGTTACTCTTTCGACGGATGCTTGAAATTATTCACCGGTCGTCCCCTGGCTAATAAACCATTAGTGAAGCCAGGTGGGTTCAGCTTTAGAGAATATACACGATTGGATGAATAGATCGTCTTTCCAACAGCTTTAATATAACGGTCAGTTCTGGAAACGTGGAAAAATGTCATTTGAACACTTCGAATAAACACATTTGCACGGTTTATTTCATTACCTTTGTGTCTTTGTATTTCCACTCCATATTTGCATGTCGTGTAAATGCAGCCTTCGCCTCTGGGTTCAGAACAAAGCCGTACCCTTCCTGGATTTTCCATGGTAGCTGAATAACTGATGGCCACTCCGCTGGTCGGGCAACATCATTTGCATATCAGGCAGGCCGTCTCAGCCTTGCTGTGGATGTCTATCATCATTGTCGTAAATGTGTATGCAGAGTAGAGGGAACCAGAAAGAGGAGAGAAGACTCATCTTTTGGTACACAGTTATTTTTATTTGGAGTTTTTAGTATTTATTGGGTTAAATTTAAACCATGACTCTAGAGGTAAGAGTTCTGCTTCATTCATTGCACTTTTTATTACCAGACTGCATGTCTTAAGTTTATCTTTTTTCACAGTGTTCTTGTGGGAGATAAGACATAGACATCCCAAATTTAAACCCTATTAATTTGTATTATCGCTAGCTTCATGCAGGATCTTATTTCCTGGTGTATGTTTTGGATGCAGCACCTTTCACAGAGCTCTTACAGTGGCAGAAGGACTAGCCAGTCCATTTAGCTCACAATGAGCCAGCCAAGTGCCTTCTATTTTGAGAAAGACGAAAATCGCATTAGCAGACTGTACTCCGTTCAGAAGCGTCGTTTCAGGCAGTTGTAACCTTTTTACCTGCAAGGTCAAAGCCGTTGGTGTATTCACCTTCAAAAGCGTCTCCAAACCCAGTCAATCACTGATGTCGGATCGTCCACCGTCATGGGGTGACAATCAGGGTTTCTCATGAAGGAACTCTTGGAAAGGACAAGTTGTTTTTGCTCTTCTTCCAAATGTCTAAATGTTGGCAGCAGCAGGAGCAGCATAGGAAGCTTTTAATATAATGGGTTCTCTTATGTACTGTCTGGAGTGTAACATCCTGAGTTCACATCACATTAACAGGAGATCTCCTCGTTCAGTAGTCGGTGAGCAGGCTGGTGACGATTCATCAGGGCAGTTCATGAATGAATGACCGAATAGCTAGAGTCCTTTGGCCTGGCTTGGCTTGGCTGGCGTCACCATAGTAGGGTTACTGACTTTGCGTTTAGCACTGCCTGACTCTTTGCGTGACCCATCACTCGGTTCGGTCCAGCTTAATGCATTACGATAGCCGGCTCTTCAACGCCTCGAGCCAAAGCAGATGTAACAGGTCTTGAATAGCCTCTCTGTCCAGCAACTGAACACTTGATTCTATCACTTCCTTTTTCACGTATTCTCCAACAGATAAAGCTTTATAAAGCCACACTACCCTGGTTTAGAACGCAAGTTTCAATGAGGGCTGCACTATCCATGTCCATATTTTTTTATATTAGAGGAGCTGAGTGGAGCTTTATGAAATGACACACAAGTCCATTCTTTTGTGCGCAGATTTTAGTTCAAAAGTTTTTAAAAATTTGAGACAAATTCACATTGTAATTAATGTGTAACTTGATAACTGGTTAATGATTTCATTTCAGTAATTTTTCAAACAAGTAATAGGAGAGTAAATTGAAGACCTGAGTTTGAGGTGAACTAAAAGATTACCCTAATCTCTAAAAGAATTTTAAAAATGTGTATTTATGTGTTTGTTTTTAAATATTTGTTTATCTGTTTATCAAAGGTCTTTCCAATTTAGAATATAGTGTATTTTAATTATGACATCAAGTATGATATTTTGTTAGAACCCACAGGCAATCTAGACTAAAGGAGCACTTGGGTCCAGACGAGTTGCGTCGACGTGAAGTCATTAGGATAAATCATCTGGGAATGAAGAGAATCCAAAGAGCCTTGGATGCTCATAGTCCCCAGAGAATGTATCCTGATTAATTTTAAACTAGCGCTCTTACTGGACATGTTGCATGTGCGTGACTTTGTGTCATTATTACACATGGGCTTCTACAGAAGGCGAAGTGTAGATGCTGTTCTGCCGTCTGTCGAGCCCATGTGTTTCAATCTATAGGACCCTAATGATGAATAATGTAAGAGACTATGGCTGACACTGCATTCACTGGTATATTATTATTCCATCAGCTCTATTTAACTGACTTATTTTTTTCATCTCCGTGTGTCCACTTTGAAGCCCTGGAGTGTGAGTGGAGTGGAGATGAGAAAAAGGCAGGCAGCACATATCGAGGCCCCACCCCAGGCCCCTGGACAGCCCCGACCCAACACCTGCTGCCTCTGCTGGTGCGGCTGCTGCAAGTGTCTTTGGTAAGAAAATACTGTACTATAAAAATATATACTCGGTAGGGACAGCCAGATATCGCCCAGGGTGGTTGTCAGGTGGACTGTAGCTCAGGATAAAAGTCCTCTATTTAAAACAGCCGATGTGGAATAGTCTTTTTTATTTCTAATGATTAGCCTCCGGAGTATATGATCCAAACCAGCTCTATAACAGCACACTGTACACTATATAAGTTATATAAACTAAAAAGAAATTGCTGCATTCCTGCCTATTTAAATCATTACATCATTTCTGTTTTATTTATTATCTGATTCTGAACAATGTTTTTTTGGGGGGAATATTACCGAATGCTCTCTGCTAAATCTGTCTGAGTCATTCTTCAAACATGTCAAGATGCACATGTGTACCTTCTTAAAGCGTCCGCTCTGGCCGGTAACAGAATCCATTACCCCCAAATTGAAACTCCCAAGCTGGCAAAATATTGGTGCCGTGTTATGAGGATGCCGCTAATAAAGCTGTATATACATTGGATTCACATTTATTATTATATTTAGAAAAAAAGAAATTTTTGTGCTGGTTTTGTCGTTTTATTTAGTTGTATTTATCCGCTACAGATGACATTATACGTCAGGAAACCAGACTTCCAGGGTACCAAAACATAGCAGGGTGGGGGGAGTGAATGAATCATTGTATTCAGCTACTGAATGGTGAATGTGCTGTTTCTCTCACCACTCCATCTGAAGTGGCGGCAGCTTGTGGACTTGGCCTGCAGTGAGTGCCCTGCTGTGTGTTTTTCAATCAGATGCTGGTGTCAGATCTCCAGAATGAGCTGTCTCCAGTCTGTGTTTATTTATTTTAGTGTTCAGGATGTAATGGGATGGAGTGGGATTGGGGGGAGAGGGGTTAGGGAGGTCGTTTCAACGCAAGTTAGTTTTGAGTTGCATGTGAATCATTGAACCAATGGGTCAAGCAGTATAGGTGGTGTTTTATGGACGCTGATTAGTTGCTTTCTATTTCCACCCACACATCAAAACAGCTATGAAAAAACCCCAGAATTCTTATCCCATTTCTGCCACACAATAGGGACTTTGACAAGAGACAGCTTGAGGAGGCAAAGTGAAGACATAAAAATAGTCTGCTCAGAGGGGGTGGCATCGTGGGCACACCCAGTTTGACTGGGCTTCATTAAACAGAAAGTCATGAGTGTTTCAGAACGGTTTTAAATAGAGCGGTGTGCTTCTATCACATTTCTAAATGTGACAACATTTCCTATAGACCGTAAATGAAAGCTCACATTGATGCAGCTAGATGGTGGGTGCAAATGGATTGATATGTGGGATGTATTTTCATTACTAATGTACAAGTAAACCTAAACCCTCAGACGTAGCTCTATATTAAAAACCCTTTTTGCCTTAACATCTCACTGTGCTGTATTGAACTGTCTGGCCAAACACCAGCATCCAGGGAAGCTTCGCAGGGACCTTCACACAAGAAAAAAAGAGGTCTTCAGAATCCACTTAGAGACATGTGTGGCTGATGCTTTGTTGGTAAGCATTTCTGAAGTCACAGGATCCTCTGCTAGTTGGGCCGGCTTGCCCCCAAATGCTTCATACTGGTAGTTAAAAACTTAGATCTCCAACAAGAAAATCAGCCAGGCCAGGAGAGGAAAAAAATAGATATCAGAGAGGGGAAAGGGGAAGACAAGAGGAAGAGAAATGGTGGGTCAGACAGAGATGAAGACAAGAAGGTGTAGAGGCCATAGAAAAGCAGTCAAGAAAATAGCTAAATATGGCTATTGTGGTTAAATATGGCTACTTGAAACAGATTTTTTGATTTATTTCCATTTTTAAAGTTAAAGCTGATAATTTTAGGGCAGCATGGTGGTGCAGTGGGTATCACTGTTGCTTCACAACAAGATGGTCCTTGGTTGGATTCCACTTGGTTGAGTGTGAGTGGGGTTTGTCTTTCCGTATGGCCCTCCAAATGAACTGGCGACATGTCCAGGGTGTGCCCTGCCTCTCGTCCGCAGTCAGCTGGGAATCAGATAAGCGGCTTAAGAGGATTTGATTTCTGATTGTCTTGTATTCAAGGAGATGAATGAATGAGAAGTGTCCGTCGCACTAAGGTGACCCCTTTGTTGTTTGTTCCCTCCATTTTGACTGTAACTGATGAATTAATGTGCATCATGTCAGATTGAATTATTGTAACATTGCATCAACCTACTTACATTACATTAATTCTTGTACTATTTACTATGATTAAAAGATTTTTTGTTGAAAAATGTTAACTATGCAATAATTGAAATTCATCTGCTTCTGTTCAATAAGAATAGAAAAAACTGTTTGAGAGAATATTAACGCTGGATAGAAAAAAGTTTCATTGTGACATAGTGACGGAATGTTAGAATTAGAATCGAGTGACCATCCATTTTGCTTTTTTAATATTTAACAATAGAGATGTGGTATATTTAACAAAACTAACCTTTCTATCAAAACTTCATTGTAACATTTAATATAGACATCACTCACAGATCATACATTTATAATATACTGTACATTAACAGAGTTGCTCCATAGCATTAGCTGCCTCTTGCTGGTGAGCCTTGTCATCATTGCTGGTTGGTTCTTCAGTCTACTCAGAGCCTCTTTCAGCTTCATCATAATGACACACAGGACACACATACTGTGACTGAATTTATATGAATTATTAGCATTAAAATGAACTCTATTCTGAAAGCAGGTGTTTTAGACTTAAGTTGCACCATAAGGCTTCATTTACTCAGCAGCATGCTAGTTTTCTGTCTGTTGGATAATCTGACTGCGCTGATACATTCTTTTATTGTTCTTGAGTGCAAAAATAGTTGCAGAATTTTAAAAATGATGCTGTGAACCTTTTGGTCGGTTTTGGCAAAGGCAAATTTTTTTTCCCCCAAAAGGGAATGTGGTGGTAATTTATGCGTGCTCTATAAGTCAGACAAATATAGACAACATCCAGTTACCGTGACCCCTGAGCGTGACGTCTTTAGAGCCATCAGACCCCTGGAGCTCTTCTGGAGCTACAGAAGTCCGGCTACTTCAAACATACAGAATCTCACATACTCTGTATCCTCCATCATGCAACTGCACAGTGTTTAGCATGACTGACATGTAAATTGTGAACAGCTTTACATAAAGTAAATGTGGCTTCAATCACTACTTTCTGCTGTGCGCATTTTGTAAGTTACAGAGTGAAGTTGATTCATCTGAACATTCTTGAGGATTAGCTCCAAACATCCTTAATAATAGAGGAAGTTAGGTACTTGATTACTTATTTTATAATCAATTTATTCTTGTAGTCTCACCTCAAATGTGTAAATAACATTCACTACATTGATTCTGGTTTGACTACAACTCACCCTCTACAAATTCATGTAGTTATCAAAATGATATTAGTTATAAGTACTTGAAATGTAATGTTTATGATAGGTTATTGTTTTTTCTTATCTCCAATGAAGGACTGAAGACAGGCTGGAGAGGAGTGAACGACAGACCTGCACCAAGATGGACAGTATTGAGACTGCAGAAGAACAGTACGCTTGTTTGTGTCATCAATATTTATGCTTATGTGACTATAATCATCCTCAGTCACGTGTATGTCTTTATTTTTTTAGACATCCCAGTCTAGAAGATGTTCTATCGTGGTCACGGAGCTTTGAGTTGATGCTGCGATCGCTGGAGGGCCGAGAGGTCTTCAGGGAGTTCTTGCGCTCGGAGTACAGTGAGGACAATCTCCTCTTCTGGTTGGCCTGTGAAGATCTGAAAAAGGAGACAAATTCTGCGGTGGTGGATGAGAAAGCCAGAATCATATACGAAGATTATGTGTCCATATTATCACCCAAAGAGGTACCCAAAAGTTATTTTTCGCTTCGAGTCTGTGCGTAAAATAAACTGAACGTATCAGTAAATTAACAGAGATACACACAAGACTCACATCCACAAAAATACAACATGCAATAGCCTTGGTAGCAGCGTTGCTCTCAGGATGTCAGCATTAGTGTGACATTCAGGTCTGTGAACCGCTGTGGTTTATAACTTGTATTTGATTTCCTTAACCAGGTCAGTCTGGACTCTCGGGTAAGAGAAGGAATAAACCAGACTATAGCAGAGCCCAGCAACCTGATGTACGAGGAGGCCCAGTTCCAGATCTACACCCTGATGCACCGCGACTCCTTCCCCCGTTTCCTCAACTCCTCTGTTTACAGAGACCTCCTGGCCAACAGGAGGCGCGTCTGCCTCGACACCTAGTCCCTCCACCCTCTGTCATCGCCATCGTACGCCAACAAGACTACTACTTAAACTTCAAATACTACTATGGTGCCAGAAGTTGGGTTTGGTAAATCTCTTTTGATAGAAAAGACTGAATGACATCCAAGATAGCTGGTTGTTTTTTATTTATATTTTTTAAGAAATTTATATCCAGTTCACCACTGGAGCCAGGTCGGCCTTTGCTGGTTGGTTATTGGTCATTTGAAGACCATTAATGCTGGCTGGCAATAGCAAGTAGTGCTATTGGTAACAGCTGACTGGCCAGCCCATGTGTCAGCCAAAGGCAGCCATCCTGATGGCCAGCTGTTGGTTAACTATGGTCAAGGACTTCTCAGGCAGTGAGGACAGAAACAGAGAGAGACAAAAAGGATGAGCCAATAGTTCATGTACTGTAATATTTAGACCTCTACCTTAACTTTAATTTCCGCTGATGTTTCTCATTCTCATTTTCTCACCATTCCACAGATATACTTTATAATGTTTTCCTTTGAGTTTCTTTACTGTGCAAACACAACACCAAGCTGTTTGTGGGAGTTGTGGCATCTGCCCATTGAACTAGTAGAAGAACTGGCTCTGCATGGAACTCTCTCTCTACAGTAGCTAGACGTAAGCTGCAAACTGCAACCGTTTTCAACATCGAGATGCATTAAGACAGGGAAACTGTCTCTCTCTTATTTTCCATGTTCAGAGAAGGGAAAATGTACACTAGTGTCAATTTAAAGCTTACTGCAGTTTTTCTATTATGGCCTCTGAATCAAAAGGCAGTAGGTTTTTACCCATCCATCCAACCTGTCCGTCTATCCGTCCGTCCCGTTCAAGCACTTTTCTTCTTAAGGTTTCTTTAAGTGGGAGAAGTAAGGGCTAGAATTGTGGTTGGGCAGCTACATGTGTTATTATTACGTATGAACTCTACTCTCCACTGAGAAAATCACAATGCCTTTACATGTAAGAAAAGGCAGCACAAGTGCTGGTTTTCTTGAAAGCAACCAGTTTGTCCAACAATCCCCTTCTTCCCATCTTTTTCACAGCCTGACAAGCACAGGTGCCCAGTGTGGTGAAGGGGGGGAGGGGGGTGCCAAAAAACATTACTCAAAATCATCTTCATTTTTTTTTATTTATTTCTTAACAGAAAAAAGAGGGTAAGCCTGCTTGTGTTGGACGATGAAATTTGCGTGGAAAAAAATCACAGGTACAGCCGGCACCAATATCATTTCACCCCTGGCCTCTTTTCTCTACGGTTGTAGCTTAGATGCTGTATTTTATGGTAGATGACAGTCCCTGGTGTGGATATCAAATGTCAATCTGCAATTTTGTGACCTGAGTGCCAAATTCAATGTCAGTGAAGCTGTGAAGAGATAACAACTGTGACTTGTCACCAGACGGTACATTTTGGTACACGTCTATCTCTTCAGCAGACGAAGCTAGGACAGTGTTTGGTAGTTCAGTTTGTTGCCAACCATTGGAAAAGTATTTTATTTATATATTGTTTACCAGAGATAGTGAATGGGGTTGGTCAGATAATGCTAAACAGCAAATGTGATGGGCTAGTAAAGAACTTTGAATTACCACAAGCCAAGCCTTTCTGCGACACTAAGTGTCAGCATGCTGAAGGCAAGTGGTTCGCATGCTAGTGCTGGCCACGCCAATCTGCCCCCGCCACCCCCACCCCCCCACTGCCATCCCTTACACAACTCTGGTTTGTTTTTTTCAAACCTGACTTTGACAGCATGCGATGATAACAGCAATGTGTGTACGTGTTTGGTACAGTTTGGTACACACTTCACTGGCAACAAAAAAAAAAAATGTAAAAAAAATAAAAAAATCAAATGTCCCACTAACATTTCGAAAGCATATAGAAGGACATTTTATGACAGTGTGAACATTTTGAACATGAGTTTTGTTCTTGGATGTGCAGTAGAAAGTGCATGAGTGCAGTGGATGTTTTCTGTTTTAATGAACCGGGCCTCCACGTTTATTCGTTATGTCACATGATAGAAAGAAGACGTCTCGCATTAGGAGTCTTTAAGTGTCAATGAAAGGTGCCGCCACTCATTGATAAATGTAGGCATCATTGTGCCATCTTCTTTAACTTGAAGTAATTGTGCCAAGTTTGGCTCAAATTAAATGGACGAGTAGAGTTTTCAGGATGTCTAGTTAGACTACTGAAGTGCAATTGGATGTCGTCAGTGATTATAGATCCCACTCTGCTAGATTGTTTTTTAATTGTCCGAAGGTTATGTAGTGAATTACTAAACATGGGCACTTTGTGGGATATTAGAAATATTTCAATGCATTTGCAAGTTTTTACAGATTTATTTTCACTTGCAACAAAAAACTAGGTGAAGCTACCAGTTCAAAACCATCAACTCATCAGTAATATGAGTATGTTTGCTTTGTTGGAAATATTCTATCTTAAATCTATGGCAATACAGTTCTCTTCTATAGTTGACATTGACTGGCTGCTTTAATGAAGAGCTGAGCATGCATGCTCTCAGTTAGATCAGAAGCAGAGGAAGACAGGCTAATTATCCAAATCTGGTAGTGAATCATCAATGTCACGCTCGCATTCAATTTCCAGGAAATGCAAGCATTCCAGATGCTGTATTTGAATAACTTTGTTTGATTTATTTGAGTCAATCAAAGAATGCCCGTTTCTCACAAAGGCCCTGTTCCCCTTTGCAGACGAGTCAAGCTGCATCGGGGGGACAGTCACAGTACAGTTGTTTCCTGGATGCTGAGTCTGTACAGACACAAGAATGTTTCACTAAGAACCAGAAGTCATGGTGCGTTTTGAAAAAAAGTTTACATTTATTAATTGTAAGATGTCTTTTACCTTATTAAATACTTGTAACGGTGGAGAGCTAGTTGTCCACAGCTTGAGCAGAGATACCAGCGGGTTTTTTCAGGCTTGTAAGAAACTCTGCCCCTCACACACTCTGTTAGCACTTCACAGGGTTTACAGGACAGACTCACAACCCCCAGTAACAGTGTTTTACAGGGAGGACAGCAATTTGCAGAAGGATTCCCACTTTCATTCTCTCCTATCAATTTATAGTGACTTTGACACAGAGGGGAGGAAAGTCCACATTTGTTTCTTTTTAGTTACTGCATTTAAATTGTGGGGTTTAACATGTGACGATGATGTGAAGTCATGCGGTGTCATCGCTGGGTTTAGATTTTTGTCTTTTAAATTTCAATAGGTACCAAGTGAGTGTGCTGTAGACAATAGCAGTGGTTTTGTTGTCTGAAAACAAGGTTAGAGCTGAAGTTTCTGGGGCAGAGGAGATTTGCGAAGCTCCGGCCTTACTGATGCGGTTTTTTTGTTATTTTATTTATATACATACATATATAATATCAACAACAAACGTCTCTCTAGGCTTTTCACTACCTCTCATGTTGGTTAATTTATTTCACATCTAGTTGTCAATGTTTAAAGTGGTTTTTTTTTTTTTTTTTTTTTGGTTTGTTTGTTTTTATTTAGATGTACTTGAAGCCCTAACACTGTAAACAAAAATGTGCACAGATAAATGACTATGTATACGACAGGAGGAGGGGTTAAAGAGAGCTCATCTTAGTCAAAAAAAATTTTTTGTTTGTATGTGTTTGTTTATAATTGTGTTCAGCTGAACTAGATTTTACATCTCTGTAAAGAATTCAGGAATCCACTGTCTAAGGGCTAATCCCATTTTTGCCTATGCAAATCTGTTACTGTGGGTGAGCTGGGAAAGGGCGAGCTACCGCACCTTTCATCTATTTAAGATGGACTATGGTTTACATTGCCCCTTGCTGATATTCTTCAATCTTATTCAGCAAAAATGTACATTTATTTTTGTTTCTATAGAATATATAGATATATAATTATATATATATATATATATATATATACACACACACACACAAACATGAAAAAATAGCGTATGCCTTCATGATGGTGATAAAGAAACATTGCTGAAAACAAATAAATGTGTTATTTGACATTATGTGGCGTGTGCTGGAGTCTTGGTGAGATGATGTAGGTAATTGAACTGGTGGTTGAACGACAGAAGAAAAATCATTTCTCATGCTACAACACCAGTAGCTCATCCTGTGCAGTATTTCCTTACTGAGGGGATAAAAAAAACAAAAACTTTATTTAAGGAGCAACCACTTTATGATGTTATGCTACACGTATTGTTTTGCAGTCCCAGCCTGTGAGTTAACGAAGGTATCTGAACCACACAGGACTTCTTCTGTCGTCTTTAATTTTGCTGTTCAGTCATTTCAGACAATGTCCCGTAAGACAAACAAAGGCCTTTGTTTCCGCATGTGACAATTAAGGTATAAGAGAAAATGATAAAGCATATAAGAGTAGCACAAGTAGCGCAGAGTGTAGTCATAAAGTCACAAACTTTGGGTTTTTTTTCTTTTCACAGCAAGATGTTTGTTAAATTTGCTGACATGAGCTGCTACAATCTAATAGTCACACCATACCATGTGAAGCAGCAGTGTGACAACATCTGTGAGTAAATGCTTAATAGAGCAAAATTGCATTTTACTGTTAGTTCATTATCACTATTTGTTTTTACAGTCAGAATGTGTTGTTGCTTAATTCAAAAGTTACCGTCTCACTTGAGGGGCTGACTTGAAAACCTGGAAATAACTCAATCACATTTATAAACAATAATTAAAGGTACACTTTCCATGAAGTAGTAAACATGATGATTATATATTTGTGTTACTTGTGAGTGGGCTCTGCACAGCTATTATGAATTTGTAAGCAAATGAGTGCAGAACCATGTAATCGGCATACTGTAGCAACTTCACTTTCTAGTCTTCGACTACTTGTTCAGCGTCCAGTCGAGTTATGACGATGTTAATACAACAGCAGTGATGCAGAATTCATCAGATAAGGGTGTTTTTTTTACAACATGCTACACTCAAATGATGCAGGACGTAAGACCAGTCAGTAATGAGTTAAAAGACCATTCTTTCTCAAGTTTTATGAATTATTTTGCTTTTGTACACAAAAAAAAATCCCCCAAGAATGAGAATAGGAGAGTTGATGTATAGATTTTCTGACAGTTCCTCTTGGTGCATCATGGGTAAAGATACGGGATTATTTACTGATGATGTTTTCAAACCTGCTTTGTGTTTTCTCTCAATATCATTCGGTGCCTCTGCTTCATAACAGACCTCAAGATCACTTTGTGTTGTTGTTCTCTTGGGCTCTCACTTCCTTCTTCTTAACATTGTTAATAGCTGTAAAAAAAAAAAAAAAATCACACTGATGTTCCTGCTACACGAACACTGTCACTCTTATATTATCTCTTCTGAACCACATCCAGAGGTGTTTGTGCTACTTGAGGAAGGAGCTTATGCTTGTTCAGGCACTGGTAAAAGTTGGCTTTCAACAATTTTAGGCAATCACTTTTCTCTTTATTGATTTCGATGCCTAAAACCTCTTGGTTTTTGTCATGCCTTTGTAGACCGGCGTGGAGAGATGAGCCACAAGTGAAAATAAAGAATTTTACTGTCACTTTAGGTGACTAAGAAACTGTCATTTTTTCTATTGAGCATGCTTTTTGCTAAGTAAACTAAATAATTCAGTTATTTGCTATAAACAATACTGTATGAGTATGTATTCAAGTACTGCAGTATGCAGACAATTAAAAATTTTAGAAACTCTTTTGAGAGGTTCCTATTTTTCTCCTAGTACGTGTCTCACTATTATTGACAGATATGATTTCTTACTTGTTTTCAGTGTCTTATTAATTGCCAGAATAACTAAATGACCCTGTTTGTGCTACTAAATATAGACTCTGGTTGGTTATTTCTAAGTGCATGAATTCAGATTCAATTTTACTAGGTCAGTACTCGTTGAATGATTTTTTTAATCAAGAGTATGGACAGTTGGGCTAAACTTTTCACTATTGTTTCCTGGTTGCTCGACAGCTTATAATGTGAGATCCTTACTGTTTTATGAACAAAGAGGCAGTTTAGATTTTAGCTTTTTCTTTCTTTGACGTTTGCCTCAGCAGGGCTCAGTGGCTTTTCTTGCAGAGCGACACGTTTCCACCAAATGTGACCTCTAGTTTTTCAGATCTAGAAAAGACCGCCAAAGTACAGTTGAGCTTCCTCCAATATCTTAGAGCGCTCCTGCCTGCTCAATGATCAGACTGACTTTTCATAACGACTTTGAATAGTGTGCAGGTGGATATTTAATCATTTATCTTTAGGCACTGTCTGAGGTGCCCTGATCTCCAGGAATCCCTCAAGTGTAGCACTGAAAAGACTGTTATTAGTCTTGACGAAACACTGTCCACCACTGTAGAGCACCACAGGGACTCAACTCATCTCATTTTATGGGCATGTGGATCTCTGATTAAAGACAAAACTAGAACAATGGTGAACAGTTTGCTGTTGGCAAATTATCGCTAAAAATATGATTGTGTTTGGGAGTTGTTACATCTGCCATTTTAAGAAATTCTGTAATTCACATTCTAGCCCAGAGTTAGATGAGAGCACTGAGCTAGCTGCTAAGACTAACACAATGGAGTCACTATCAGGATTCCTTTTGCTTTTGAAGCAGATTTATACTGTTTTGTTTTCATGTAAATGTAATACTTTTTTTTTTTTAATTTCACATCAGTCATATGGATTATCATCACTTTCTGATGCAGTTTATAGACATAGGAAGTAGTGGACAGCTGATTGGCTGCTGGCTAAAGCATCATATCTTCAGCTAATTCTCAGCAAATGACTAAGCCGATTTCACACATGTCAAGTGGCCTTTTGAATGAATTATTTCAAATCATTTGTTTTTTGGAAAGAAGTAAATACATTGCTGATAGGAATTAGCCTGGAGGAGTGACCAATGCTACTGAATCACAACAGGGCTTATTTATAGGATAGCATGTGCCAAAATGACCTATCCTACCTTCTGTTTCAGTACAAAGGGGTTAAAAATAAAAAAAAAATTATTTAAAACCACATGTATCATTGAGCTTTGGTTAGCTGTCTCTTCACATTGCTCATCATTGGTTTGTGTCATTTCTCTGAATCATCCATAAACGTCTTTATGATCATGTAACCAACAGACCCGAAGACCTTTCAGGCGGGCACTGAACATTTCTGACCGATGTGGATCACACACCACCACATCAGATCCAACTGAAATTGTAAATTGTCTCACAAAAAAAAAGAAAAAGTTCACCTCTCTACTGTAACGGCAAATTTACTTGAGTCATTATTTTATGTTGAATCTCAACACCTTCGATCCATCAGCATCAACGTTCATGAGTTGCCGTCACCTCAACGACGTGTTCAGTTGTATGTTTTTATCTACAGTTCAGTCTCTGTCTTTGTTTACATGATGACATCTTGTATTGAGATAAAACTCCAATCTGTGTTTACTGCCCTTGGATATCTGTAATTTAAATAGTGCTGCTAGAGGAAGAAATCTAAATGTAACAACTTACAATAAATACTTAATAGATTTTTGCCAGGTGTGTTTTTCTTATCCAGCAGATACACTGTAAATACACTGAAATCCCATAAGTAAAAATAGAAATGTGTCTCTTATTTGGTCAATCAACTATGCCTGGAATATTATTTTTTGGTGAAAACTGCCTCAGACACAAGCATATTAATACACACGATATGCAATGCAGTGTTAACTTACTGAAGTGCACTGGAATGTTAAAGCTAGACTGACCTGACAGGCCAAGTGATTGAGGGTCCCGATACAATCTCAGACATAGGATTGTCTTATCAGCGTCTGAAAATCATCGTGTGAACATTTAGTTTTTCATTACTAATGCACTTCTCACTATGAAGTGTTTTTTATTGAAGAAAAAAAAAAACAGATCACACAGTAAAGAGTCATTATTGATATTATTACTACTACTGTTATCAGTTTTTTTAATAAAACATAAAACAAAACTTCCATTTCCAATTGTTGAAAGTAAAAATATTCCCTTGTGAAATATTTCCAGATCGACTACAATTTGTGCAAACATTTCTTAATTGATGTATAGGCAACCACTGATAGTGGCAATTACCTCTGTTTTTCTTTGAAAGTCACCATCTTTCTGATGTCTTTGTGAAATTTTGGATTTGTCACAATTGCAGTGAATTTGCTTGAGATGTTCTTGTTCCCATCAGAGCTGATCTTTTAACCAGGTTTAAATCATAGCCGTGAACAACTGCAGCCTCCCAAAGCAACAAGCATTGCTTTAGGGTCTTCGTCTTGTTAGCAGACACTTGACAAATGGTGTCAATATGCTGAGAATGACATTCAATAAGGCAGCATAAGCCAGAAATTCTGAATTATGAGATGGCCGGGGCAACTTCCACCACCCTCCAGTTTCAAGCAGTAAAAAATAAAACAATTAAATATGTATGAAGTTTGTTTTTATTTATTCAGTTACCACTTGATGCTTTCTCCCAAACTGAAAGTATGAATAAAAGCTTCTGTCGACTAAGTTTCTAGGTAAATATGAATATTTTATTTGTTTGCTTTAAAGGTAGTCAACTGTAAATAAATTGAGTCTAAAAAACATTAAAACCTTGTAAAATCTCTCCATGTCAACAGGAATGAGCTTAGGAATAAAAATATTTTGCAAATTTGCAAAGGTGGCAAGTAGCTTTCATTCAACGACATCAGCGTTTTGTTGAGCCCAAAAATGTGCAGAAATGTAATGTATGTAGCAACAGTCTCAACATACAGTATGTATGAAGCTGCCGTCAGAAACATTAAACCAAACCTGAACTTCAGAACAAACCAAGAGTACAAAGAGGTGACTTCATTTAAAAATGTTTTTATTTCATCAACTGCGTTTTCAGACTTCTTTTCATTCAGACAACTGAGTGAGACCACAAGAGAACAAGAGGAGGCAGGTCTGTGTTTGTGGGTGTTGTGTGTATAGTCTCATCTGTGTATGTGGATGCATATGGGCACTTTCGTGTATGTGTGGTTGTGTGGGTGTCATGTTTTTTCTTTCAGACAGTCTTCTGATCTGTCACCTCTGGAGCTGCTGAGGCAGATTCTGATTCCTCCTGGGTCTCGTCTAGTCCTTGACTGCAGCCCAGGTCACTGGGCTGTACGGCCTCCTTTACGGAGATGGCGGCGTTGGAACAGGACAGGTCTATGCTCTCGTATGGCTCTGACGTCCACTGTGAGGGATAACCAGAGAGAGGAGGAGGCGCATCAGAAGAGCATTAGCCGACTGCGTATTCCTCATTTTTATTTTCCCATTCTGGATGGATAAAATTATTGATTCTTTTATGTTTGGTGTCTTTTTAAACTCCATTCACATCATATCTGCTGTTTCATAACAAATTCTACTGCTAGATTTGACTAAATTTGACTTCACAGGTGTCATGTCTGAAACTGTCAAGTCTTTTAAGTCTAAATTCTCTCCAGTGTGGCATAAAAGCTACAGCAATGACTAAATCTTGAAGTTGATATTCTCACACTGGATTTATAGAATATTTTGTGTTTATTAGGGCTGCAGATGTACTGTAATTAATCTGTTATTTTATACCCTCTTGCCCTCTCAATTATAAGCTGCAGCAACAATGTGAGCAACAGTGTCATCATGACCTGAGGGGGATGCATAAGGTCAGCTTGTGCTACATCCAAAGTACAGTTTTTAAAACAAAACCACACTGCCAAAACTCATTAGCACAATTTATGTTCTTCGTTTAGGCAATGCGAAAATATAGGCTATTTCTAGGTGTGTGTGTGTGTGTGTGTGTGTGTCTGTGTGTGTGTGTGTGTGTGTTCTTTGGTATCAAAAGTTTTTCAACTCTGAAGTCAAGCTATTAACTTTTAATAAATCTTACCCATTTAAATTCTTAAAGAGTAATTTTAATTTTTATTCATTGTAAATATAAACTTTTTGATTTATTCCTTACTTGTGTAGCCCTGCTGCTGGACCTGTGTGAGGGTCCCATGGCAATGTTGACGCTGGACGATGATTGTGTGTCTGTGGTGTTTCCCCCTTCTGCAGCAGAAAGCCCAGAGATAACCAGGCCACTGGAGAAACTACGTTTCCCAAACAGCAAGCTTAGAGTGGATGAAGAGGAGGAGACCTGGGCAGAGGCACCACAAAAGAAAAAAAAAGTAGTTCTAGCCTACAGTGCTGCTCATTTGAGCAGAAACAACATCCAGCAGTTGTGTCTAAGACTAACTAACCGTCAAAAGCAAAAAGAAAAGGGTATCCATGCAGATGAACTTGCAAACACCACTCTGGATTCCAGCCCTAACCACTCCACCGTGCCATTTACTCCCTAAATCTGCTTGAAATTAAATGTGTTGCAACATGGAAGCAGTATTTTCATTTGATGTGAATGCAACTGTCTGTACATTGTGTTCTTTGACTATAAACTGTGATGTGTTGCCGGCAGAAATTGTGGAAGTGTATCACCTGGCTGGAGCGCTGCTGATGCTGCGACGCCTGCAGCTGTGAGCTGATCCCACCTGCTCCCGAAAGACGAGGGACCTGACGACAGACATCAGTCTTCAAACAAAACACTTACAGATGAGCTGAAAGGGCTGAAAAAGACTGTGTGTCCGTTGGTGTGATTACCTGGGAAAATATGGAGGCAATGGATGTGTTGAAGGACAGCTGACTGTTGGACAGGCGCTGAACAAGCCCATTGGTAGAGCCAGAGTCCAGAATGGGCCCCGACTGGCTGCTGACGGGGGGCCGCTGACTCTGAGGCTGAACTGATCGGCTGCGGTACTCTCTCCTGGCTGGAGAAACACACCCAGTAATACAAATGTTAGCAACGCAATATTAAAATAGAAACAATTCCAATTAAATTGCAAGACTTAACGTCTGTCCGCAACAAATACTGCAATCATGAGCTCTTTAGAAAACTGTTAAAAAGTACATAATATCATGTTACCGTCAATAAAAACATACGATATCAATCATGCCAGTGTTTTGAATTCAGATGAGTTGACTCTATATGCTATATTAAAAAATAAAATGTACTTGGTTGTAAACTTAAAATAGATTTAAATTAATCACATATTATTGAAAACGAATTCATAAATAAAGTACACAACAGAATGGGGAATGGCTACTTATGGTTTACACAAACACACACACAGTATGTGTTTTTAAGGCTGGAGAATGTTGTACAATTAAAAATAAAATTACATGATTGCTGTTTAACTTCACTTATACCGTACGCAATTATCTTTTTAGTTTCTGTATTCTTACCAATCATTGGATGTGATATTACCATTTTTTTTTGTATTATTGGAGGTTTATTTAATCTGATAAATTAAACTGTGTATACTGGACCTGTGTTGTGGTGTCTGTGGCTGTGTGTCCTGGCTCTGCGCTGGTAGAGGCTCAGGCTGTTGGATGTGACGGAAGATGGGCGGTTGTGGCTCAGTGAGGACGACCCTCCGGCGCCGCAGTCCACGTCGTCCATGTTCACGCCGCTGTTACAGCTGGTCAGGTTGTCCTTACGCACCCTGAAGAACACACACACGGATGCATTCATTCATGCCCTCATCAGAGCAAGAGACAATAATTCAGATTTGTGACTGAGAGCAGCTTACACACACACACACACACACACACAAACACACACACACACACACACACACACACACACACACATACAGACACACACACATTAGCTGGACTGCAAAGGTTAATGTAAAGCATGTAGAATAAGCTAAACTAGGGGTAACGTATACCGGAGAGACTGAGAGACAAAACGAAGGAATAGAGGGAGATACAGGAAGCAAGTGGAGGATGCGAACTGAGCCAGAGGTACCACCGTGTGTGCTCTCCACCCCCTCTGTATTTGAGAGTGTATTAAATTGGCAGAGGAAATATTTCCAGAGCACGACTACCACAGAGTCAATATTGTTAAATCCACAGAGCGGTGTTTGCTGAGCAGACAGAGCATTGAACCACTGTGTGAACATCATCCAGAGTGAATGATCCCAAACATGACCATGAATACAGGAACATTTAGGCTTTACCATCATTATCACAATGAACCATCACAATATCAATGATGCATTTGAGCAGCTTTGGAATATATTTAAAATATACAATTACACTGTGAAGTCATCTCTCGACACGTGCCATTTTGTCTATCCTGATATGTCTCCATCAAGCCAATAACCCTGAGCTTAAATTAATTAAAACCATAGCATCCGAGGCTAGATGACTGTAAGTCGTCTTTACGGTAAGTGTACACTCTAAACATAGCCAAACAAATTAAACTTATCCATCAGAGGTTGATGGTTGTTCCAGGAATTGAACCCACAATCTTCCTTTTACAGTAACACCATTTTACAGACTGAAACTACATAAAAAGTAGTGAGATAGTCTCTTTTTTTTCTCTCGGTGAAGATTTTAATTTGAAGGTCGCTTGGTGAGTTTGTTACACTGGAGGAAATTGAAAATGACAGCAATGGGCAGCGGTGTTGATCGAGGTGTCAAAAACAAGTTTTTTCAAATGGCTAACAAGATCATTTATTGTCAACTGACCGTAACCACTTAGAGCAGAGCCAAGAACGAATGACATCCAGGCTTAAAGCCCCTCCTCCAATGCTGCGGAGTGTCCGGTGTGTTCCTGCATACGATGTCGTTAGAGGTGACACATACCTACGAAACAGGGATATATACGTTAATATTTAATGTCGATTCTTGTCCCTCTCTATGCATGCAGCGAATGACGTACATGGGGTAGCCCAGCGGCTGGTCGCAGGATGAGTTCACCATGTTCCTCAGTGCTTGCTTTGAGTTCTGGATGCTGCCACGTTCAGGGTTCCGGTTCCTTAAAAACACCAACTCTTGCTGCTGGCCTGCCCACAGTCCTCGAACGCACTCCTTATTTATCTGCAGTGATACCAAAGAAGACCTTAGTATCAGAGAATATTGAATAATTCATGTTTTACACAAAATGTACATACATACAAACATAAACACACATTTCAGCCCCCAAAAAAACAGATAGAGAAGTCCTCTGACCTTGATGACCTTGAAGCTGAGGTGGCGTTTGTACAGCATGATGATCTTGTACTCGTCCGTGCCATCATCAATCATGTGTCTGAGCGTGAGCAGCGTGTCACGGCTGGATAGCACCGCCTTACGCCAGGCCGGGTCACTCTCGTGGCAGATCACCAGGCTGCTGCGGTAGTTTGTGATGGCTTCGTACAAGATAGACGCCTCCTCAGTCTCCTCCAGGCAGGTGAAATGATCCTGAGAGGGCAGGAAAGATCGGGTTTCATTTCACAAAGTCACTGTGTATATATTGCTAACTAACATTATCAAATAAATACATTTGATTCAAAAGTATTAAACATATAAACACAAAGTCTGTCAAACTTGGAGAAGGGGGAAAAAGGATATCAAAAGACTTACAAGACTAGATTTAGAGAAAACTGCATTTAAAACCACACGAGTTGTATTAAAAAATTAAAAAAACCTGAATATTTATGAGCAAGAGAGGAAACAAGGACGCATATGGGAACAGAATGTGAGGACACATGCTCTACCTGGTGCAATCTGAGGCTCATTCTGACTGCAGGGGCCACCACCTTCTGCAGGAGGTCCAGGTCTGCAAAAACCCACTCATCTTTGGTGGCGATGCGAAAGTCGCCTTTAAACAGGGTGTTGAAACCATACAGAAATGATTCCAGGCTTAGTCGTAGAGGCCATGAAATAGATGGATAAAAAGGCAGATGTAAGAAAAAGAAATGACTTTCGAATATAAAGCACTCAAAACAAAACTGAAATCTGAAGGGAGCGCAGTTAAAGATTCAGGGTACTGATGCCCCCTGCTGGTACATCTGTCAAACTGCAGGACAGTTTTTACTGAATGTTTTTTTCAGTACAATAACAAACACTAAAAGCGTACGATAAACTGTAATTCTGCATTGATAGGAATAAACAAACACTAAACTTTTCTGAACGCTTGAAATTCACATTTTAGATAAACAGTGAAGGCTGATTTCCTTTTAGCGCATTAGATAATTGATACTTAGACGGGAAAAATTCCAGAAATGAAAAACACAACATTTATATACAGAAAATAGATCATGTTGATCACTTAGACTTCATAATAAATTAGAAAACATCATTTTAAAGCACACTCGATAGCATTCAAGGAACACAAACCTCCATCGAGGCCACTCAGTGGTCCTATTATGTTAAAATAGTCCAATGACAGTTTGAGTGGTACTCAGCTCAGAAAATATTTCAACCAATTTCAGCCATATTCCCTAAATCTCCTTTAGTTGCTCTTTGGTTTGAACAACATTTAGTACCTGTTAGACATGTTGTGTGATGCCGTGCCAAGAGATCTCCGACCAAGGACAGAGAGTGCGTAACAAAGGGTCACCAGAGGAGAGTCTTCATCACTGTCCACAGGCTGCACACAAAATACAAACACAGACAAGGACAAAATGACGAGGCTGATAGAACTAATATACAAATAATTACAAACATAACACGATGCATTCACAGTGATAAAAGCATGTGCTCTACTTGTGGCTGTATGACAGTTTGAGTCAGAATTAAAGTTTAATTTTTTTTGTATTGCAACGTTTGTTTTTCATTTAAATTTACTCAATAAATACTAACAGTGGAACTGAAATGTAGCCCAAAACAAAGTCAATGATCAGTTCATTAGTCAAGCAGTCACACTGTTCTAGAATCTCAATGTGACACTAAACTGAGTATTTTCAGTCTTTGTGCAATTAAGAGGCAGTGTGAATGTGAAATTGAAATTGCAATAAACAGCAGATCATGATCTCTCATGTACCGTCTCCTGTTTCCCGGCACAGTACTGGATCCACTCCAGGTAGACATTACAAAAGCTGGCTCGAGTCACCCCCTGCAGGCAGTGCACGTAGTCTTCATCGATCTTCACGCTGAACACCTGAGGGTCACGCTCAATGTGGTGCCACTTGGTGTAGGACTGCAGCGTCTCCTGGATGGTGGCATCCTTGAGCCAGGTGGACAGTTTGGGGGAGTGAACCAGGTAGTAGATGATGCTCTGAGGAGGAAGGAAAGAAACAAAGAAAGAAAAAGAAAGAAATTACAGCGTTCTAGTTAGTAGCACACATTGAGGTCACTGCTGGCAAGATACCATTTGTAATGATCATTAATTCATGATACTCTTCATCTGAAGTTCAAAACATTTAACCTTTTGAATGGAAAATCTTTAGGGCCATATGACACAAGATGATTATTTTTAGTTTTCTGGAAAATAAAGGACAGATTGTGCACCAGGTGTATTTCCATGCTAAAAGCTCTTACTGTCAACCTGCTAAACACTTTTCAGACACACCAAAAATACAGATTGTGATCTCAGGAAAGATTGTGTTGCTGTTTGTTTAAAAACTAGATGAAATCGGTCCAGGTTTCCCTGGAATTAGTGACAATTTGGAGTTCTCCGGCGTGAGAAATGCCTCTTAGTCAATGCTAACAGCAGAAAATGGAAGTTTTTCTCTAGGCTACAAAATATACAGACATTTTTCCACTCTGTAGACTAAACAGAGTGGGGTATTTTCACAATAAAATCTTTATCTTTTTTTACCTTTTTATTTATTTTTTGTTGACATATTATTCAAAAACGTGCTCATAATTTTAAAGAAACACAAAAACTAATCCAGAATTCACATCCAAAGGAGTCAGTCAAAGGAATAAAATAAATAGCTTTGAATACTTTAATATCATTTACTCAAAAGTGAATACTTGTTTAAATTGCTCACAAAAAAAATATAAAATTTCATAAAATAATAAATAAAAAAAGGAGCTTACCTTCAGATAGTAGGTGATGAGTAGCTTTCTTAGATCGTACACCTGGAGCATTGTGGCAGCGTTGTTCTCACTGATGCTGTAACCCTCCAGCAGGTATTTAGTGGCCATCACTTCCCAGGCCAGCCAGCGCAGGTTGAAGGCCGCATTGCATGACAGCATGTGAGGCAGGTGACCCGGCTCGCAGCAACAGCATGCATCGTCTTCCTCTACGCCCTCGGTGATGGCCTCCACCTCTCGCTGCTGACAGTAAGTGCCTGAGAGAGATAGAGAAGAAGGGTCAGACATAAAAGCAGCTGGTCTTGCATTCAAAGGAAGGAACAGTCAGTCAAACTGTACCTCTAAACTCCAAACCCCTCAGCTGGAAAGTGACCAACCCATTACCAATCTCGATCAGGTGGACCAGAGCATTGAGGTAGTCAGAAGCTAGAATGAAACAGTCTCCGGCGCTGTAGTTGCCCCATCGGCCCAGCATGAGATCACCACAGAGTGAATGTTGCAGTGAGCGAGTTAGGTACTCATAAAAGATGGAGTTTAGGTTGCTGTCATCACACCCTGCGTGGGAAAGAGAGCAGGAAAGAGTAGAGACGGAACAACGGATGTCGAGAAAGAACAGGAATTCTAATTTCTTCCCTTATTGATTTGAACCAAAAGAAGTAGGCTTCTATGTTTTGAGTGTATATGAGCATTTCCAGTATAACTACAATATATCCAACATATATTAGTCTGTAAATGATGGCAGCAAATAACTCACCTGTCTCCTTGTCCACTTGGGACACTAATCTGCTGTTAGAGTTGTCGATGCGTTTTGTGCTAGAGAAGATAGGAGACAGTCAAAACCACATGTTCAGACCAAGTCAAGACGTACCCTTTATGCTGTGATGATGTGCTCCCAAGCGTTTGGTAGATGAAACAGAGTTTGAGTGCTTCCATCTAACAGCTAACAGCATGTTGCAGTAATAGCTTAGAACAGAGGTGTCAAACTCATTTTAACCAAGGGGCCACATCAGAATAATGGCTGTCATCAAAGGGCCAGATGTAACTTATAAATGTAACTAATGTAATTCAATGCAATGTAAAATAAATGTAACTACTCCTTAATATTAAATAACTCTGAATTTATTACTTATTCAAGTTACTAACATTAAAGTCGCACAGATTTTTTTTTTGTTTGTTTCTCTGTTATAACATAAATCCTTTTAATTTGTCAGGTTATGTGGACACCCACATAAGTCCATCAATCAAGGATCAAACTATCCCACAATTAATGCATTGTGGGAAATATAGTGTTGCTCAAAGAACACTTTTGACTCTGACCCTTTATGCTCTTGCGGGCCACATAAAATGATGTGGCGGGCCACATTTGGCCCCCGGGCCTTGAGTTTGACACGTGTGGCTTAGAAGGAACAGAGGGTCAAGTTTTGTAAGAGTGAAATAGATCAAGAATACATGCATGTCTGTTTTTGTTTTCTAAAGAAACAATTCAACCATTTCCTAAACCATCTGGACACAACAGTACTTTGTAAATGTAACTCAAACATGATGAACTTCACATGTTTAGGACTGTTTTCAGACATGGATTAACATATACAGTATTTGATGCTCTAGTCAGTATTTACACTGACTACAATTTGGCTTTATCGCACAGATGAACAATACAAAGCTAACTGACAACCCCGTCTTACTTGTAGTTACGCTCCCAAAACTTGATGGGCCGAGGGTAGGAGGAAATGAAGATGGCACTTCCCAAAAAGGGAGCCAGTGGCGTATAGAAGACAGTGGTGAGCAGAGTCTGGAGGAGCAGCATGGCCGAATCTGGAAGCACGCAAGACAGTCAAGGAAATAACATCAATAGCTGTCAATCACACACGTGGACCGGTACCCAAAGCTTTGAGGAAGGATACGAGGTACAGCGAAAGGCTGAGCAAAGGCATGAAAGGCACTGCCCCAGGCGATCTGCCAGGGAGCGATGTAAACAAGGATGAAATGGAGCTTCAGCAACAGCTCACGCATCTGAAACATCACAGCGAGTCACAGCAGAATGAAGAGTTCTCTGTCGCATCTCTTCACTACAACTAAGTCCTGTAAGTTAAATCTCTTTCCACTAAGTATAAAGTGACACATCTACGAAACAGAAAGAGAACGAGGAAACACTACACTTTGTTTTCATTGATGGAGTATAAATGCAAGTATAAAGAGACAGTTGTGAGTAAAGTTGCAGAAGACTGAGTTTTAATTTTCCCTCATAGTTGCAATTCTCATTTGTGCCATGAATAAATACTGAAATTTTAAAAAATGCTAAAAATTCTCAAGTATCAAAAGTTGTTCTATAGTTTGAAAGAATTGTAACCTTGGCAATGACAAAATTCAAAAAGCCAAAGTCACACCAGTTTTTTTTGGTAAGCTAATATATTACTATTAGCTCTCTCACATTAAGTCTCCGGATATGATCAAACTCTGTTGTCTGACCTTGTGAAAGACAATAGACATGACAAAGAAGTCCAGCAAGAAGCTCTCTGAGGCGTGGGGGCAGTCGAAGTGGAAAAACACAAGTGTGAAGAGCAGAGTGAGGAACTGGAAGCTGGGGTCGCAAAAAGAGGAACGCAGGAGCTTCAGTCCAGCGATGGTCGTCAGGAAAACGTCACAGCTGGAGGAGCAAATGAACATTTAGACCATCGAGAAAAGATTCTCCAAACACGCATGCACAGTAATGAACAGGCGCCACTCACTGGATTCCCAGCTTCTTGCGATGACTGAGGTCAAAGCCATCATTAGTGAGTGCACTCAGCACGATGGCAGGATACACCACGTATTTCTCAAAGCACAGGAGGCCCACATATAGTCGCTCAAACCACATCAGCACAGCGTCCTCTGAAACACCAGAACGGAAAAAAAACAACAAAACTTGACGATGAAAACTCGATATACGACTGAAATGACTGATAAATCTGCAGGTTTGCTGACCTCTTGGTTCAAACTGATGATATTCCTTCGTCTTGAGGACCGGATGGGAGATCCACAACCAAGGATGATGTTTTCTCAGCTGGGGGATCAGGTAGTGAGTTACAAACCCCACCGTCCCCGCCAGAGCGTACAGCACGATGGTCACAAAGGGCTAGGAACATCACCGGAGTTAGCAATCCCACAGAATGTGATCAGAAGCCAATGGCAGCATTTAGTAAAAAGAAAAGAGGTGAGAATTTCACCTTGAGAGACAGGAACACAGTACTCGCAGTGATGGCGAAGGTGAGGATGTAGGCGAGGGAGCACACAACGAGATCCGACAGCAGGATCTCCTTCTGCGGGGCGGGGAAAAAAAATGGAGAGTGGCAATCGTGAATAAGCAGCACTGACAGGAAACACATTTATTCATCAGCCGTATTTGTTTGCGAGATTACTACATCTAATCATTTTCAGGGTCAAAGCAGCGTGAGAAGATTTAGGATTCACAACTACCATTAAGGTGATAAACATAGTGGGAGGCATGTTTTCACTGATGGATAATTATGTATAATCACAGATAATTCCACCTCTGAGGTATTCAAAGTGTAATGTGTGTTGATTATCTGATAATAATTATTGTGAGCTGCGATTGAGAAAAATAAAAAGCTTTTTGATTTATGCCACTAAGGCTGTTAATATCCTACAACATTACTTATCTTTTCTCATCATGATCCAACTGAACTATTATTTGAGATTATTTCTGTGCAATCCTCTTTAGTCACCATAGAGTTCTGCAACTTGGCAGGCAGCGGGTCCTTACTCTCCGAGTCGTCCTCCTCCTCTTCCTCAGTCTGTACCAAAGTGGGCATGATCTTTGATCTGATCAGAGACCTGCCAATAAAAATGTCACACATGTAGGATGAGAGGGTCTTATAAAGTAAAAAAAAAAAAAATCCAAAAAGATGAAAATGGAAAAATTTACCAGTTAACTAAAATGTGTTATTTCCTTACTGCAAAAACACGTGACTAATGGAGATCATCATTAACAAATGTTATTTCAACTGCTTGAGCAGAAGGAATCGGGCTGAAAAGGAAAATATATGATGATTTATTTCTACTCTTTGTTCATATTAAAATAAGAAGTATTAAAAAACAGGGGGTTCTTTGTCCTCCCATGAATATACGTATCTCTTTCTTCCATGTATTGTTCCAAAAGTTACGCGCATGCTAATACAAATATGCTCAAACACACATGCACACACACACACACACACACACACAGACACACACAGACACACACAAACAGGTGCTCACATTAGCACACAGGGGTCGCTGCTCTGTCGACTGAGGTGGTAGGAGAAGACAACCAACAGGCCACAGAAGCCAGAGAACAAAGCTGGGGTGTGCTGCTCATCCCACGGCTCCTGCACACACACACACGCACGCACGCACGCACACACACACACACACACACACACACACACACACACACACACACACACACACACCAGTGAGCCAACCAGAATGTGGTGTGTTAGGTTTTTCGTAATCTAAGCCCTTCTTCCTCCGGCTGTGATCTAGGACCTGTTCAAAGATGATGAGCAACAATATTAAAGATATTTTGCAAAACCTATAAGCTGTTTATTTCTTTTGTAGACTTCCTACCTTTTCTGTTTTGTTTTACATCAGTTCATTTGTACCTTGAGCGCTCCGAAGCAGAAGCCGTAGAGCAGAGACAAAGCCAACAGACTGCGTAGGATGCTGTAGATTGCAGAGATGAGACTCGTCGCCGCTGATACACACACATTAGAGAGATGATGGGTGCATGTCAAACAAAGAAAAACTCATTAATTCACCAGCTCTTAAAGGTGTTGAAAACTTATTTTGACAATCTGATTCATGGTTATAATGACACCTTCTGCAAAGGCTGAAATGTTTACAGACATTCCACATGAGAGATTTCCTCATCTCTCATTTCTCTGGGCTTTGTTGCAGAAAGTCCCATCATGCTTTAATTACAATCGTGATAACTAGTTACATAACTCAAATTAGATCAAACCACACTCTCAAGTCTGGAAAAGCAGGTGAGCTGATTTTCAGAATCCTCAATACCTAATGAGTCACATTTCAATTTTGTGATGAATATTTAATTTTTAATATTGACAGACACGTTTTCAAGAATTTAAACCACAAATAAGGGCTTATGGGGGAAAAAAAACAACATTTAAATGAGCTTCTACCCAAGATCAAGATTTGCTGATGAGGTCAAAATGATATAAAGAGTTTCACTGACCTGTCCCTCCAAAAAGGTGTATGTCGATCTGCTCCAGCAGGTAGATGGTGAAGGTGTTGATCTGAGGGAAAAGGCCAACCAGGAATGTGATTGGGAAGCAGTAGGTAAAACCTGTTCAATGTATTAAACAAAAGAACATTTCTCAGCAAATTCATGTTTTAAAATGGGTGAAAATATTCAATAGCTGAAAAAAAAATGTTGGCATCTGGATGTTAACCATCTGTACCCACCCACTAGAAGGTCTCGTGTCAAGAGCAGTACATCGTGGCAGACGATGGTGATGCCGTACAGAGTGGAGACCGGTAGGTCCTTCATCCTCAGCAGTTGCTCTAGGAGCCAGATCAGAGTACAGAAGATGCAGAAGTAGGCAGCTCGGCTGTAGGCCACCAGCTGGTTGTGGCCCTGGAGACACGCATACGAACACACACGCTGGTCACGATGATCAATGAACCATTACAGGTCCACATGAGTGAAGTCAATATGTTGTTGAAGTAACATCTGGTCAAACATGTGATATCCCTCTAATATTGAGAACAGCAGCATACAACCTAAGAGTTCTGGAGTTAGTTTTGTCTTTAATTGGTAATATAGCTGCAGTAACTGTGACGATACACTCACATGTGTTGGTGAGGCAGCATCTGGTTGAACGCTCTGGGGAAAAAAAATCACAGTCATCAAAATTCATGAATCATAATTTCTGAGTAAATATGACAAAAATACAAACAGTTGTGTGGCGTCTTCAGCAGAGGGGAAGAGCGTGAGAACTGTCTGCAATCACTCCATCACTGCTACATATTGTGAGCTGGCATGGCATCCAGACTTATAGAGATTTTTTTTAATGATAGGTCGAGTTACTTGTGATATCCTTCAGAAGAGAGTTCCTTACCTTCAGTAATGAATATTGGCAGCTGGCAATTACAAGGCAGAACTGGAAGACCCAGAAGTCTTTGAAGCAGCCGTGGTTGAGAAGCACAAATCCCAGAAAGGCAACCAGGAAAGCCATGAACACCGCCAGTAGGTTCTCCAGAACATCCTGGTTCCTAGATGAAAGCAGTATAAACAGTTTATAGCACATAAAGTGACTTATAGTACACGATTTCACACAAAGGGCATCATAGCCATACAAAAGAGATAGCATTAAAGAGAATGAGGCTTGAACCAGAAAAACAGCTCCTAAAACAACAAAAAATTACCAAAGATTCCACTGATTTGAGTGATAATTGTCCAAATAAATCAGGTGATATTGATTAATATTGATTCTGAAAAAAACAACAACAACAAAACACAAAACCCAGAGGGATAAAATGAAATTATTAAATAGTCTATAAATCTAAAACACACCACGGTCTAAATGAAAGAGTGTGATATAGGTGAGAGTGTGATAATGATTTATATTACCTGTCCAAGAGGGCGAGCAGTGTGAGCCGGTCATATAAAATGTTGATCCACCTCCCTGGATAAAGTTTGAGTTTGTAATAAATTTTCCTGGTCGGTTTCTCCTGAGTGGAAGTCTCAGATGACTCATCCAAAGAGTCCTCTTCCTGACATACAAACATGCACACACACACAGAGAAAAAAATTCTTGTAGCAACAGGAAAGTGAATACACTAACACAAGAAACCGATGTCAGGTGTTGTATGTAAATATGATTTCCCATGAGGGATAATTCAACACCCTTCCAGGATCCTTTTAAATACAGTCACAACATGTTTTTGTGATGTGTCTGCTTTCAGAAAGTGGAGCATTAATGATTCAGCAGAGAGGTTGTTTCAGCTTCGGTGACCGGGGTAGCTTATGTCACCCCTGCTGGTCTGCATTCAGCAACTATGTTCACTAATTCAGGACGGATCAGCAGGCGACTGCTTCACATCAACAAGGTTTTCTCCCTACCATATAGTTTGATGGAAATGAAACACTGATTAACATGTTGCTGGATTATAATTTATGTCACCTGCTGTGGAAAAACAATATTTAACAATTATGTGTGCAGTTAACACTTTTTAAAAAACTGTTCCTGAGAACTTTGTTGATGAATGATTCATGAATTTTTGCCATATTTGGCAGCTGATATTCATAAAATTAGTAAGTTTATTTTATGATGTAAATCATTTAAGTATTTCTAAACATTTAAAATAATCTACTTAAAGGTACAATTTTCTGTTTTTGTTGAAACAGGAAGAAAAAAACATTTATGTTACATGTTTCTCAAGAAATCATCCTTTTAGTTCTTGATATTAAATATTTATGCTTATTTATTATTTGCATAGCCTGTCAAGATTTTGAAACTATTATTTACATCTGTGTTTGCTTGCTAACAGACTTGTTCTCCTCCTTTGTGGGCACACAGCAACATGTCTTGGCGTGTTACCACCACCGGCTGTTGATCAGTAGAGCATGAAATCATCAGGTATCATGTCACCTACTGTACATGCCAAAACTCACAGGGTACCATTAAGTAGCTCTTCAAGCATGGCAATCACTATAAGTATAGCTTCACAACAAACATACATCTTTTTGTCCTCTGTGTCATGTGAGTCATAGTGGTACACTTAGCTTCTGTACATCTAAACAGGGCAGGGAATAAAAGCTGAAAGCAAGCAGATACCTGAAAAATCTCAGGGTGCGTCCTCCTCGGTCGAAGCCTGTGTGCAGGGATGATCCGTCGCTGAAAAGGGCAGTCAGCGTGACCACCCACCAGACCATCCTGACATTCTGAGTTTGAAGAAGTTGACAGCAGGTCGCTGATCACACACAGACACACACAGATGAATCAGGCTTCTCTCCTAATTATGTGGAATCAATTACACAGTCAGCAATAATAGTTCCGGGGGGGGGTGCGAAAAGGCAGAAGAAGTGGAAATTGCATGTGGCAGAAAAGGAAATAAAGAACAAAAGAGTTGGAAGCTGTGAAACATGCTGTGTAATAATTAGAAAATCACTGACACCCAATTTGCAATTGAAGATATAAAATATATCAGATGTCTACACAGATAATATCCTCATTTTGAATTTGATGTCAGCAACATATTTCATAAAAATGGAAAGTTTGCTTCCATTTTACACAAGGTCCAAACATTTTTAAGTTACAGGGTTTTAAAAAGAAATAATTTAGTGGATATAAAGGGAGATATGATGAAGGAAGGAGGTGAAATAAAAAATCTGAGAGCAGTACCACATGTTGCCGGTGATGAGCTCTGCTCCTAGCGGCAGATTGAGAGCTCTCTCTGCATACAGCTTTCGAGGTCTGTCTCCTGGTGAGACAAACACCAGGATAAGTAAGTAATGCAGCTGACATTTAGCTGGTGAGTTGTGGGAATGCTTTGACATTGAAGATGAACATTCAAGACTCCATCATGGAGAAACTCCACAAAAATGCAATTTGATCGAAAACCTTTTGAGCTGAATCGAAGTTTAACCCATCAACTGTCAGCAGGATATCCCAGTACAAACATATTTGTCAATATGCTTACTATGTACGGTATGAAATGTGTAGGCCTCTTCTTTGTTGGTAGCCTCGGGCCGACAGATGACCTGCAACATGGAGCTCTCTGACTGGGAGGTTTGTGAGGGCAGAGAATCGTAGTCTGGGTCCTTCTCCCTGTCTGTCTGTGGACTACACACACAAAACACAATCATCTGGATGTCCTGGATGAATCTATAGATGTATGTAACAACTATCAATGTTGTGAAAATCAAGCTTCCTATTTTGAGTGAGCGATGGGAGTGCACTGATGTACCTGTCAGGGGAGACTATTGGGATTTGTGTGGGCGGTACAGCCTGTAGTGTGTCAGCAGGTAGACTGGTGGGTGGTTTGGGTTTCTCTGATCTGCTGTCTGCGTTCGACTCTGTTATCATCTCATCTGGTCTGACAGCCACTATCCCTAACAACAGATCAGAAACAGATTTTTTTTTTAGCCACAATTAAATGGAAACACCCCAAACCACTATTCTTTGCCACTTTTAAAACCTTTAAAGCTGAATAAATTCCCCTTCGCTGACAAACATTTTTCTCTGGAGTGGGTAGACACTGAAAACAGAGGAAAATTACTGAAAAAATGGGAGTGATGTCCATCAGGTGAAACAAACAGCTGCAGTAAAATTAACTGGGTTAATAATAAAGGATATTGATGCCCAGTCTGGATTTTTGCAATTTTAGCTTCAAGCAATGCTTGTCAGCTTGTTCCACAAGGAGAATTTATTGCAGCTCACGATTTGTACAGGCATTTATCTGCCTATACGAATCATTTAGATAATCGAGGTGATAACACTGGAACACACCTTCTTGCTGAGATTCAACGTCCTCTGCAGATCTTTGACCCTCTTTGCCATCTGGTCCCTCGTCTTCAGGCGTGATGGAGATACCTGCTCTCGTACTCAGAGACCCCAACAATGAGACAAACTCCAAGAAGTTGGATTCGTTTGGAATCTGCCCCTCCTTCGCTTCCAGATCTGACTTAGAACTCGTCATGGTGGCCTGATAAAGAGACAAATCTGTCTGTGTGTTTGTGATGACCAGTGGATGGAGATCATTTTGATAGGCATACATCAGAAAGAGAAACAGAGCTGAACTGCCAACATACTGTGTTATGTGAGCGAACTGAAAGCAGTACAGCATCTTTCCCACTGTCCATGCTCAGCCCGCGGATGTGAGTCCTTCCGCCGGGCCCATAGCGGGCCAAAGTTGGCGGCAGACGCAGGAAACCTTGCAAATCCAGAGTATCCACGTCATTTGGCTGGGGATGGACATCGATACCTGAAGAGCTGTTGTCGTTGGTCAGCTGCAGGCTTGGGGTGCTGCCATCGTTCACCTGCAGGTCCGCTGGAACTGGACTCTCCAGCATGGTGAACTCAGAGACAACTGTTTCTTTACACAGATGAAACTCTTCACTTTGGCTTGTTGTCTTCTTCAGGGTGGGGTTGTCATCTGAGCCGGACATGCAATCTCCGTCTTCGACCTCTGGCTTCTCCTCCTCAGGGGAGTCAAAGGTTATGACGGGGATCTTGATGTGACACTCTCTTGATTCCTTCTGAGCCTTGTGGGGGCACAAAACAAAACGCGGTGTTGTATTTTACACATGGAACACAATCACAATACACTAATAAAAACAGAAAGAGCAAAGCTGTCTGATTCTGTTATTCATTGATTGTGCAGATGAGATTAATGGAGACTTGATACACACTACTGGGATTTTTGGAAGTTGAGAAGCCATTACAAAAAGTGAGGAGTGAATTCCCAAACGTAGATGTAATAGATGATGTGTATCCTATTTCAGTCCTATGACACCCTGGTGACCTTATTACAATATCATAGCCAGACTTACTTAAATCCCACAAATATGTATTTCAAATTGTGAATAAAAATGAAATTTGAAACAAACACATTTAAAACTTTGGGTTTTAAAGTCTAGAATAACTCTTACCTGAGCATTTTCTAGAAGACTCTGTTTGACGCTCTCCTCCAGCTGAGCAGCAGTCTGGGGGTCGCAGCTCATAGTGATGATGATCTTGACCGTGTCGCTGTCGTTCAGCTGAGCAGACGCCGGCCCAGGGCCTGAGTTGTCGACCAGTACCACTTTGATCTCATCAGAACAGAACTCCTCTTCCTCAGGTTCAGCCTGAGAGACAACATGAGGCAATGAGAAGACTTCTACAAGATGGACAAAAGCAACTGTTTCATTCCTTTCTCTACCTGTAGAGGAGGCTCTGGGACGTTGATGACATCATCCTGCCGACTCTCCAGTGAGTTATTGTTGGCATCTGGGGACTCTTTGTGCCCCTCACTCTCCTCCTCGCTCTCATCTTCACTTCCCTTGGATGGAGGCAGACCCTCATCAGCTGTTTCTGTGTCTGCAGCGTCTTTATCCTCACTGTCTTTCTCCTCCTCCTTTTTTCGCTGCTCCAAGTCTTTCTCTGTTGTTTCTTCCTGCTCTGATCGCTCTCTGTCAGTCACCAGCAAAGAACCGTAGATATTCACCCCCTCTGTCAGAGAAGCAGTTTGAAATACTTCAACATCCATTTTTTCTGTCCCACTAATAGGCAGCATCTCGTCTCGTTCGGCTCCAGAAGGGGGCCTCTGCTGGGCCTGCAGCAGGGGAGCAGCTTGGTCGGGATTGGGGCTGGAGAGGTCGTCTGGAGAGGGTTCTGGGTTTATCTGTGATGCTCCATCCACAGGTTTTTCCTCTACAGCACCCTCACCTCGCCCTGGAATAAAATTATACACACACATTTCTGTGTGAATGAAGGAGCTAATTTTTTTATCTGCTTTGCCTAAGAAGTCTTGGTTAGTATTAGAGAAAAGAACCAGTGGCATCCATTTGTGACTGACAAAAAACTGGACACTGGAATGGTTTAACCAATGATGACATTAGACGTTTCATCTATGTTCATCCTGTTTCATGATCACATGTTCACAAGTTGATGCCTGACTGAAATAATTCTGAATGTTATGTAAAATATCAGAAGCTAAAATGTCTGAAAAAAATTTTTGTGACAGACTATAAAGTAAAATGTTACCCAATGCTGACATATCCCAGAAAAAATTACACCACACCAAAAATAAAACACAAAATGTACTTGGATGTTTTTTCTCTAAAGCCTTTAAAGCCTTCTTCTCTAAAATTAAACCCTTTGTCTCGTAGTCTGGCATTTCTTTTTTTTTATGTCTGAAGTTATTACGTCTGATAGACACATCTTCTACCCTAAGGTCCTCTGAATCGTTGGTGAATTTTTTCATTAGATTATCCTCATCTCTGCTAAAAGCATTAGTAATCACATACAAGAAAAAACATTAACCTTGAAATGTGGCTAGATAGTTAATTCCATGAAAGAAAAGAAAATCTCTCAATCTGAGCAGCTAACTAGAAGCTTAATATAATATTTTAAAAGAACGGGTTAGGCTGATTCAGAGAGGATTATCATGGCTAATTTTCTCTTTACTTTTCTGTTTATCTATCCCTCTCTCTCTGACTGTCTCTATCTATCCATCCATCCATCCATCCATCCATCCATCCGTCCATCCCTCCATCTATCACTTTCTGCTCCTGTACTTCACAATACATCATATTATATGTCTTTACCTCACTTCTTTATCATGTAATAAACTTTAATTACAGCTACAGAACAGTAGATTTTTAAGAAATGTTTCAAAAAATAAAAAATGGCTTGGTTAGTTATGTTTAATAATGATGATTGTGGCAATGTTTACGAATGTGACTACAGATAAAACTATTTCCTAGTACTTCTAAGTCAGGTTTATGGTCACCACCGGTAGCCAGAAATGCTTCAGCACCTCTTAGAGTCTCTAAAACTTTACAGGAGAGATACGATAGACGGTCTTGGAAAATATAGTCCCTACCTTGGCGTTTTCATTATGGTGCTAAATGTTCCATAATTGAGTCAGATTGGGATCACAGGTAGATATTACACAGGTATTTTTAATTAGTCAGCACTATTATGTCATAAGTCAGCCGATGATGCTAAGAGTCACGTATTTGTAATGACAAAAAACATTTTTTTACGTTGGCATATGTCTGAATGTGTTGTCACTCAAATTTTGGACCTGTAGAAAGACTATCAAGATAGAAGCAGACATCTTTGATGTATGACAGGTCGTTAGATCTACAGTAATATAAAGTCTATCACAGTGAAACTGCATACATCTTTATGGAAGCATATTTGCGATATTGCTCTGCTCATTTATCCAGATTGTTAACAGTCATCATGTTAGTCCAAGAAAAAGCACCATCACCTTCCACAGTTTTCACCGCCTCATCGGACTTTGAGCAGTTCTGCATGGAAGAGAATTCAGAGGCATGTGGTAAAAATTAGGACAAGATGTGGATTGACATTTTACATTCATATTGCTCAACGTTTTAATGTCACTAACCACCCCGATCAATCCCAGGTCAGTCTCAGTCTGTTTCACGGTCACCTGGATCACCGAACTGTGACGCTTCCGAGTCAGCATTGACATCGCAACACTGTCAGGGACCGTGCTGCTCTTTCTACAGGACAAAGAGACAGGTGTTAATGGAAAGAGTAAATCAAGAGAACACAAGAAATGGAGTTTATGGACGTTGTGTTTAGAATACTTAAGTAAAGTGCATCAGAGAAGCACCAGTAAAAATAATTGTGTCTGGAGTTGCTGTTTCATCTCTCCACAAGCACTTCAAACTGATTCCATTAAAAAAAAAAACCCAGTCATGCAGAGGACAGGACGTGATGTATTGTCTTTTATTAGTCTTCATGCATATCAAGTGATTCAGAGTGAAGTGTTGACTGAATACCAGTGACCTGCCCTGATTATCTTGCTAACCAAAGCTATACTGGCTTCTTGAAATGAAGTGGAAAGCGTCTGCATCCCACTCTGAACCACTTGATTAAGGATCCGATGAGATTTCAAAGAAAAAGAGAACTGGGGAAAAGAACACATTCAGACAGATAAGGATGAGACTAAAAATAACATTAAAAAGAGGATGGCAAATATGGAAAGGCACTTTTGCATAAATGGTATCATTCTAAAGGGAAGTTTGAAGCCTGAAAATACAATTTGATATTAATAACTGAGTTGTGCAATTAAGGATTTATCCCTTTGACCTAGATCTTGTAATGATTAACCTACCAGGGAAGGAACTCAAAGCACAGAAAAAAAGACTGTTCACCTGATGTTGGCAGGCAGGCAGGAGTCTGAGGCGTTACTTTTCTTCTCTGGAGCTTTGCTGAGGTCAGAGAGGCTACTGCGGATCACCGCTTCACCCTCATCAAACATCAGGTGCAGCCGATAGTTGGCTAGCTTGATGAAGATGAAGAAGATTGTGATGGAGGTGCAGTAGATGCTCAAAGCCATGGTGGTTGGGGGAAGGGCCTGCAGACAGGAGAAAAGAAAATATTCAGATCGACATCCCCATTGTTTCAACCGGAACAGGGTTTGATCTCCTGACGTAGCATCCATTGAGACACTAATGTTTCTTTTTCAGTGTATGTAGATATGATGTTTATTGATTCCATGGGAAAGAATGACCTGCAGGAAAGACCAGGAACATTAAAGACAAACCATCTACTGTATATCATGTGATAAATGAGCCACTTAGCCACAGTTGTTGCTTTGTCAGATATAGGCATGTCTGCAATCCCACTTCCAATCTTCTTTATTTCTAGTGATGAAAATAAGTCCTGCATTTATCTATTGGAGCCCCTATGTTGTTTTTAACATTTTATCCCTCTGTCTCTCCCCAAATCCAGCATCTCTTAATCAAACATTCCTGTATCACCTATTCTTGTGTTTATCTCTGTTGTAAAGCACTTTGTAGCATTACTTAAATACTACACAAAGAAATGCTTTTATTATTACTCCTGTCAACGTTGTAGTATTAATCTACAGACCGGTGCTATGCGTTCTTATCTGATTGTTCCTCAACTTTGCACAATCATCTGTCATGCAGTGTTTGATTGTGACCTTCAGAATTAATGTTAATACAAGCTAAAAATTAAAAAAAAAAATCTGTCCTTGAAAGCTGGTGTTGTTTTTAAAATGAAAGTGGTCGTTTTAAGTTTGTGAAACTCGCCTTCTCCTTCATGTTTGTGTAGCTCTAGAGTTATTATTCCCAGAGATGTAACTCGCACAGTATCTCTTAACCTGAGGATACATAGCTTTGTGGCTGCCTGAACACACAGTAGACAAGCAATTATCCCAAATGTACTGAGACTGAGGAACAGAAGTTTACTCTTACCACATCATAAATAAGGCTTCCGCACTCTATGCGTGCCACCTTTTGCTATTGATTATTTAAAACAAGGGTTATCATCTGTGACATATATTTGCAGTTGATATATGTCTAATCCTATATGGATGTTCCAAATTAAGAATATGAATGGAGCCTGCGCTGCACCTGTATTCAAGAGTGTTGACATGAAACTGCCACAACCAGGAGCGGTCATGCGTTCCGTCACCGCAGGCAAGGAAAAAACACATACTGCGACAGTGCTGTTTAACTAGTATTTTACTCAGCAGCTCACAGACAAAATGGATGTTAGATTCATGCAAAATCAGGACACGCTTATCTGATAATTAATAAAAAGGCGCATGATTTTTAAAAAAAAAAAAAATACAGGTGCCGTGAGGACCTCATATCTCCGTTGCGGCCTTGAACATCATACTCCCTAACGGGGGAAAAACAACTCACCAGATGGAGAGACATTGGCAACATGAGGAGAAATAACCACAGATAAAGATGGCAAGAGTTGTTGAATTTGTTCTGGTCCGGGTCGTGGTACCATCCCCCGGTTAGGGATGCCCATACCCCCTGACGCAGGGTCTGCACAACGTGGGAGCCCATGTCTCCTCCGGTCCAACGCGCTCTGCACAGGTTGTCCGGACGGATGATGCCACTGCTGCTAGACTACAATGAAATGATTCTCTATTGCATTCTGTGTCTACGCGTCCATGTTGAGGCGACGCAGCGCGTCTCCTGAGCCCTCTCTTTCACACCCCATCAGCCGATTTCCGCGTCGTCCTCTCATCTGACTTTTCCCATCCCAATGTCGATCTACCCATCGCTGCGGCCGCGGTCCTCATCTCGTCCTGCTCGTTTCCGTCTCCTGCACAGATGCGCAACTCTGATCGCCTCCCCTCCCTTCCCACCCCCTCCCCTCTGCTTCCCCTTCCTTCATCTCCTTATATATGACTGAATGACTTCCACAGTCAGTATTTATCTGCGATCGCAAGACGTGTGCGGGTGAAATCAATCACATCGCCATGTAGCAATGTCTATCGAACGCATGTTTTGTGTCGCATGTTTTGTACTTATATCATATATAGGGCTTGAATGCCTAGATGTAATGAATTTACACATGTATATATACACGCTGTCCTTTACAATGTTATGTGGAAATGTAGCTGAATCCGTGGTTTTGACAGACATACTGTAGCTGGATTATTTTTTATTATTTGTAGCTTTTTCTATATATTAATATATATTATTGTCATTGTCATTACTGTCATTATCTGATTGCATGTGTGTGATCAGTCTTCATTTGACCTGGTACAATCAGGGCTACTTACGTGTGTGTGTGTGTGTGTGTGTGCGTGTGTGTGTGTGTGTGTGTGTGTGTGTGTGCGTGTGTGTGTGTTAATGACGTTGTGGTAGTACGTTTCCCATCATTTCCCTGAAGGCGCGCTCTCCCCACACATTCCCATAGTAGCTCCTCCCCCCCCCCCTCCCTTGGCTTGTATCTGTCACGTGTCTTAAAATCCACCAATCAGAGAGCGAAGGAGCCAGCAGCGAGCAGCCGCTGTTCCAGATCAGTGGTACAGTCGCTGCTTGGTCCAGCTTAGTCTGGCGGCGATGGGGGTTGTTTTGATTAAAGTGGACGGATTTTTTTCTCAAATTATAATGAAGGAATCTTTGCAGTAAATCCAGGATGTTGGACGTGCTTTCTACGTGGTCAAACGATTGCTGTTATTCACCTCCCCGACGGAGAAATAAACTTGGAAACAACCGAATCTTAAAAGCTGAGGGGAGCAACTTTTCAAACTCCCCGACTAGTCAAAAGGCTGATCTATGCTAAGCTAACCCGATAGCAGACGCTTGAAATTCCTGTTAAAAGTTCACATAGGAGCTACTGGAGTTTACATTTCGGGATTCGGAGACTCGGTGCTATTTACCGACGACTTTCAAAGAGAAACGAGTTGGTCTTGACTCGCTTGACATTACCCGAGCGGATGGTGCAGGTGCACCTCCCACAGCACCTGCGGTAACTTGGGAACTAGCTCCATCGATGGATAGCTAACTTTAGCTAGTTCGCGTTAGCATTCAACAGACACTAACTCATGAAGTTTTTTCTGACATTCGAGTTTGCTTAAGTTTAATACACCAATTTATAACTTTGTATTGGTATTAACTCGTCAGCCCATGAGGCGGTGACACCAGCTAACACCAGCAGCGTCGCCGGCTACTTACTGACTCTCGTAGTGGCGACGTGGATAACGTTCCGGGGTTGTGTACGTCCTCTATCCCGCAGGACTTTGGACGCGGCTTCATTCTTCCGTGGACCTGCGCAGGGACTCCCAGTTCTGACCAGCTCGTCTCCTACATGTGACAGCATGAGGTTTTTAAAAAGTATTTGTCCCGGTTTAAAGTTGTAATTTAGTTCTGAAAGCTCTGCACCCTATGGTGCCGCTACGGCGACCTAGAAATGAATGTCTCGCAGGCCGCTTTCCCAAACGGTGAAGGGCGGTCGGGCGGCACCGGGACCGTAGATCATGCTTGGACGGATTCGCCCACGATTCGGGCCTGGGCTCACTCTGCCCCGCTGTGCCCGACGCGGTCCCTGTGGACAGCTGCGTACGACTACGAGGCGAGCGGCGAGGACGAGCTCAGCCTCAGGCGAGGGGACGTGGTGGAGGTTCTGTCGAAGGACGCAGCGATCTCTGGGGACGAAGGTTGGTGGACGGGGAAAATCAACCACCGGGTCGGGATCTTCCCCTCCAACTATGTCACCTATCAGCCCGCTATTTACCGGCTACCCGCTACAAGTGGTTCGGTGGGTGTACCGGAGCGAGTTCCGAGCTCGCCCGTCCAGATCCCTTTCAGTGAACTGGTGCTGGAGGAGATCATAGGCGTTGGTGGATTTGGAAAAGTTTACCGGGGCACATGGAAAGATCAGGAGGTTGCAGTGAAAGCGGCACGGCAAGACCCAGACGAGGATATTACAGCCACCGCCGGCAGTGTTAAACAAGAAGCCAAACTTTTCTCCATGCTGCAGCACCCCAACATTATTAAACTGGAAGGAGTATGTTTGGAGGAGCCCAACCTGTGCCTGGTTATGGAGTATGCCCGAGGCGGGACACTGAACCGGGCACTGACCGGAAGACGCATCCCTCCACACATTCTGGTCAACTGGGCTGTGCAGATCGCTCGCGGGATGCACTACCTGCACGAGGAGGCCGTGGTACCCATAATCCACCGAGACCTCAAGTCTAGCAACAGTAAGCTGTGTGTGTGTGTGTGTGTGTGTGTGTGTGTGTGTGTGTGTTAGAACCTTTTACACCTGCAAGCAGCTAATATTTAGTTATTTAAATTCAACTTTTGTCACTGCATATAACTGTCATCCTGTTATTTGAGTCCTATATATTTTATCTTATAGAGGCATTTAATGGTAGCCAAAACATTTTCAAGAGGATTAAAAACATGCAAACGTTTTAAAACACTGCATTAACAATATATTAAAAATATTTTTTAAAGGACTGGCTTTAATTTTTGGGTTTGTTGTAGTTACAATATTCTGACTTTTAGTCTTGAGTCTTAATATTACATTAGTGACATGTTGACCTCGTATATTTTGGTTAATAGGAAATCATATTTTTGACAATATTGGCTAAGCTGTGGTGAGAAGTGACTCATTTATAAACACCAGTGGTACAGTCCAGTCCTTTGCTTAGGAAGGATTTAAAGAAGTGTGATGGGTGTGTGGGAGTATGAAGTGGCGGTGGGGGATATTATCGAGAGGATGTGAGATAAAGTCAGAGTTTGCTCAGCTGGGCTAACTGCTAGTCCCCTCATCCCTTAAAACACACACACACGCACGCACGCACAGACACACACACACACACACACACACACACACACACACACACACAGATTTTCCCAGCCCCCTCTCCACCCCAAGCTGAAATGTTGTTCAAATAAAGTCAGTGATTTCACCAAACATAACCAGACACACTGAGTCCACATTGTCAGGGCATGCGCTTGACCAACCAGAGATAATGGTAGAGGTCACAGGATAAAAAAAAGTCAGACAGAGAACTTATCCAGGTTATAATAACAGAAAGTACTTCACTCTGCTGTCTGTAATGTAGGACCTGTAAGGACTGCCATTCAGAAAGAATTTTCTGCTGCAGGCATGCATGTTTTCAAGTGCTAGTTCCTCCATAGACTTGTAATCAACAGGTCAGGAAACTTTAGTTTCCTAAAACTAAATAATGAATGGATAGGACTTGATGAGAAAGCTAGTCTGAGTCTCATATCCACTGATGCAGGCTACCTACTTCAGCTAAGCTGTGTCTGTTGGTGAAACAAGACTCCAAACATTATTTACCCCGTTGTGACCAGAAACTGTTATTACACCAAGACCATATGGGGATTAAGTGTACCATACTGTGTCCAGCTGTGAAAGGGAATGTTTGAATGTGAAGACTATACATGTGAATGTCCTTTGACAGATACAGATGTTTTTCTGTAGTTTGAGCATAAAACACACATTCATGCTTCTCAAACACCCATTTGTCAAGTTCTCATTATATGTATTCGGAAAGCATCAGGGATCATGGAGGCAGGACATCAGTGCTCATAACAAACAGCAACCCTCGTACATTCACACAAAAGAAAGTGAGCGTACCTTTAAAAGAGCCCACAAACAATCATACAGTATTTAGAGGATGTTTGTAATGCAATAATAGACTGAACAATTTAACCCTTAGTCTTATTTGCAATGCAAGTTTTCCAACAAGTACAATTTGAGGATTTAGCTGCTGCTAGACAGGTTCAGCTAATTGAATGTTTGAATGTAAACACACAGAAGCAGACTCCCCCATGAAGCACAATGCTGTGAACACAAGTCAATTTTGCTTATCTTACCATTTCCCTGTGACATAGACACAGCATATGCTTTATAGCTAGAATTTCTAACAAAACATATGATTTAAAAGGTTATTATTGTAATTATGAGCTTCAGTGATATCTGGGAGCTCAACCCTCTACTTGAAGACCATAGGCTAGTGAATGATAATTTTTTTAAAATAAGTGGTGTTTTGATTTCCATTACACTAAAGCCCACTACTAATCTGTTAAATTCAAAGTTTGGCAAAGAAATATATTGAAATCAGCAATTTTTCAAGTGTGTAGTTGCAGGCCGTTGATCCTTCCAGGGTTAGTAGTCTGGACATCTGTAGTCAATAAACATCTTTTGTCTAAATAAAGTGGGGATGAAACAAGCTGTTCATGTTTACTTTTGAACAGGACAAACACACAAATGGCATCCTGTGGTGTGTTGGATTGTTTTCACCACAAAAGAAAGCTATAATATGCGGCTTAGAGAAACTGTTGCATCTGCTCGTATGGGTCTGTTGTGTGTTTGGCTTGGTACTGTATTTGTGTGTTAGTCGGAAAAGATGAGACGAGTGAGTATAATCTATGTAAGATAGAAAGAATTTTCATGCATTGCCATTACTGTACTTGTTATTAAGGAACTTTTTATACACTCTATAAGAATGTGTCATCTGTTTTAACTGTACATTATATTTTCAAGTTGTTTAACACCAATATAAATGCAGCCAGGGTAAACCAGGACATGAACAGGTACATACAACACATTTAACTTCTCCATCATCACGCAGCTACTCAGCCTGCCATTTTTCAACTTCCAGTGTACACATGCTCCACGCAGACAAACATGCAGCTATTTGGTCAGTGATTATCCTGTAAAGTAATATGTTGGAAGTCAGCAAGATTGGTTCAATCTCTTTTGTGTTTTTCAACCTAATCTGTAAAATCCCAGCCTGCAGCGAGGAATGTTGCTAATGAGGGATAAAAGCTTAACATACGTTTGCACAATGGACTGGTCAAGCAGCGGTTGCTAGGCTACTGTGGCCAGAAGAATGGTGAGGACTCTGAGGGTCTCAAAGCCCTCGTTTTGTTTTGTTCCGTTCATATTTAATCTCCCAGAGAGCAGCGGTACTCTTTTATTGCCACAAACTGAGGGGGTTTCCCTTCTTACTTCGTTATTTTTCTCCTTACTTACCTTCCCCCCTTGTTCCTTTCTGCGCCCTTTTTCTTATTATTTAGTCATGTCTACCCTTTGTACACAACAGGTGGCTTAAACTTGAAAAGATAATACTGGAGTTACTTTGGCTTTTACAAAAATAACGATCAGATTTCCTCAACTTTCAAAAATACAGATTTTATTCTGTTAAACATTAATCTTTGCAACCTATGTAATCAATGTTTGTAACAATGTGTGTATTAATAGTGTTTGTTCAGGGTAGTGGTTTTGCGTCGGAAGTATGACCCCTACGTTGTTCTGAAAAAGGCCTTTAGTTTGGTTGGATGAATTATATCAGGCTCTGACACTAATCTGTCACACTGGAGGGGATTTTTATTTGTATTTATTATTAATTCATGTCTTTCCTGGCATTTATACATGACATAACTTTTGGATATTTTGTTGTTTTCCATCCGTCTTGGATTTGAGTGTTTTTAATTACAGTCTTTGCACTCACTCTTTCGTCGCTTGCTGCGTTGAATGCTTTACCTCAAGCAAGGAGTGGTACTCTTCATGAAGGAGAAGATAAGAGCGAGAAATCTCACTGAAACCTGGCCCCGAGCCAGTATGTAAAACCCATGCTGTGTATGCCAGGTATGTGTGTGCTTGAACGCCACTGAAACTGATGGAACGTTTGGACTGTGTACAACAGCATTCTCCTATTCGTTGGAAATTGTTGCTGGACTTCATCACACTTCTCTGGGTGCCCTTCCCTCTTCGTTTCTCTGTTTCTCTTCTATCCAATCATCTGTTTGAACCTCTGGCACTTTTTCATCTGCAAGTACAGAATTCTTTCATGCTAGTAAACAGCAATGAGCTCAGATCATAAGTAGAGAGCAGATGTGTTTTTAAAAAGTAGTCTTGTTTATCAGTAACAACTGCAGAGACACGCATGTTTTATTCTGATGTCTTCAGAATTAAGAGTCTTCCACTATGAAAAGATACTGAATGGACATAATTTTGTTTGCAGTATGGGATCCTCTGTGAACCATGGGTACGACATTGCAAAAAAAGGCCTCAATGTCTGTTTTAATTACTAGTCAAAACAAGTTCACCAAAGTAGAGAAAAGAGTTAGGGTTGATGTAGGTAAGAGAACCATTTATTTCCTTTTCTGATTTGTCTGGTATTCCAATGAGTGAAATGGAATTCCAGAGGAAAAGTTACCAAAGATAGGCTAGGTGTTGCAGGAAAACTTTTCTGAAGCTTCCAACAATTGCCCCAAGTGACAGAGACAGTTACTGCCTGTCTTTTCTCTGAGAAGAGAATGGGTAGAGGAGAGAGAGGAGGAGTGGAGATGCTTTCTCTGTGTGTTTTTTTATGACCTCTCCCTGACTGCACCTATTGTTGCTGGGCAGGGTGAAAAGGAAAAGGGCCCACAGCTGACAAGACCTGCCCTCTGAATCAATCAGTACCCTTTGGAACTGCAAAGGAGCACATTGATGCTAACATAGCAAATTTCACTAGCCTTACTTGTTTTACATTTATTGTTTTAATTCAATCAGTTAAGAATTACTTCGAGCTGAAACAGATACAAACTAGGGGAGGAAGAGGACACATAAAGAGAAAGTAACCCGGAGAGATGTGACCATGATAGATGGATTTAGCCAGCCATTAGCCCTGATCCTTTTCCCATCAGCCAAAATGCCTGGGGGCACTCTCATTTCAACAGGGAGAGCCAGGCCCGTCGGGGAATGTTTAGCAGCCGTTTTGTGTTTACTACAGGAAGTCCTCCTGCTCTCATGCGTGGTCTGTTGGCACAGTTACCAAAAAACTGCCATGTCAAGTTAGGAGGATGCCTTTTACAGGATTATCTTAAAATGGACTGCTACAAGAGTAGATTAGTACGCCATTTTTTGCAAGTTGTGCCAAGTTGTTAGCATCATAAGGTGTGCAGCTTCATGAAGTAATGTTGCTGGTTAGAGTGAGATTAGAAGATTTAATTGGTGGTTTTGCTGAGTTTTGAACTGCCAGGAAGGAGGCCTAGAGGAAGACCAAAGAGGAGGTTTATGGATGTAGTGAAAGAGGACATGAAGGTAGTTGGTGTGAGAGAAGAGGATGCAGAAGACAGGGTTAGATGGAGGCAACTGATTTGCTGTAGCAACCCCTGAAGGGAAAAGCCGAGAGGAAAAGAAGAAGAATTGATGGTTTTTAATCCATGTTTAATTGCAGCTTTGCAGTTTGCTTTTGTTTCTCTTTGCTGTCCATGTTTTAGGTTTATCTTATGCTTGAAATACCACAGGTGTGAATGTAAACCCTGTCAGATTCAAAGGGCTAAATATTCCAATGGTCGCTTACTCAAATGACCAGTAATAATTACTGTCTAACTATGTCTGTAAAATATTACTGAAATACACAGGGTGGGTTCTGTAGCTTTTGTTTTCTTATTCTAAACCTAATCATGCTTGTGAAAGTTCAGCGTTTTGGTTTTTTAAAAAGGATTTTAAGTTTACAGAATAAAAACCATGTTCATGTTTACAGAAAATTATGGGATTTTTTTCTATTTACCTTGAGGGGGAGAAAGCAATGGGAAGAAGCGTGGGACCTGCTTTGAAGGCAGCAGCTCTACTTCTGAGCTTCCCTCTGTTCCACCATGAAAGATGGGTCTGCCTGAAGGTCCACTGTTGGAAAGGGGAATTAAATGGGGTAGGACAGAGGGTGGGGTCTGCCTGGGAGGCACATCCATCTCCAATTGCGTTGCACTGTTGTCTGCTTCAAAACATTTTCTTTTCAAAAGAATGAGAAAATATAGACTCCAAGAAATCAGAAGATGCAAGGAAAACAAAGTCCGACCTGAATTATAACTGATTCAAACACAAGAGGCTTGTATGTTTGAAAGTGTCGGCAGATATTCAAGATGTTGTTGGCATGTTCAGAATGGCATTACAGATTTAAATCAGCCGTAAAATAACCGGAACCATTTATCACATGAACAGGTTTTAGAGATCACGTCTGCCTTATGCCACTGTCAGATCCAGTGATCTGGCAGGCAAGGTGATAGCTGTGGGCAATACACAGCTGCTTTCGGTAATTTACTGCAAATGCAAGCATTGGGCCACATCCAAGTATTAGTCAACATCTTGTTGCTATTTCCATTTATTATCCTTGCCAAATATTCCACTGCCAGATAAGGTGGTAAGGAGCATTTTGTACTGTTGTATTTATAAAAAAACATACTTAAGAAAGGACCCTGACCCAATATTACAATAAATTCTAGATTGCGAATTGACATCTATTAGCTGTAACCTTGGACTGTTTCACTTGCACTGTATATGATTGAATTTACTGACATTGCCTATTTAAATGTGACTAAAATCATGATACTGATAGCCGTCAACATACGAATGCAATTGATTTCCGAGTGCTTATTTGTAAGTTGAATTCTTCATTGGTTGTTTTTAAATTTCAACATATAATCGCTATTTGAGGTAATTTAAATACTATTATTACCTTAAATACAAAAATATTATTCCATAAGACTTATCAGAAACAATAACAGGACATAAAAACAACACATATTAAAATTAAAATACAGGTCGTTTTGAGTTCAGTCATTCTCGATAATAAATTGGTTTTCAAAAAAATAGACTGAAAAATAATAAAGTTTACTTATTTTACTGAATTTCATGACTGTCCGCTACAAATATTGGACTCATAAAGTCACTAGAATATTGTTAAAAGCGCATAATATCATGTTACTATACAATAAATAAGAATAAAATCACATAACATTAAAATGCATACATATAGTCCCAATATCTACTGTTAAGCGTCACTCATGATTCACGCACTTGTTTTGAATTCAGATTAATTTATGCATGGTAAACTTTTGCTATATTTATAGTTTTACTTATAATTTAATCTTTGAGGAAAAGAAGAAAATACTTCAAAGAACTTTCAAACAGTTTTTTAAGCACATCCAACAACAACAGCCAGGGTCAAACTGTTGGTGTTGAAGATCCACCGTACAGTACTTTAGCATGTGACATGTGGCTTACCTTTAGAGCAAAGGAAGAGGATGAGGAGGGGGGAGTTATTTTTGGTCAGAGGCAGAGTTGTCATCAGAAAGATGGTCACCACTACCACTATCTTCATGAACCTCTCTTTGAAAACCATAGAAATTACAACGGGGTGAAGAGGTCGTGGGAGATGTACTTCAAAGAGAAGCTGATGTCATTAGTGAAAAGGAGTCTCTCTTTTACCACCTCTTCCTCATGATTGGTCAGATGGTAAAATTATGTTTAAATATGTTTTTTGTCATTCACAATGTCGAAATCCGTCTGTGGTAATTAGTTTATGTACTAAATATTCTGATAATTAATCGACTAATCAAATACAAATTAGTGTGTGCCCAGCAACACTAATGTAACAGAAATGACAGAAAAGGTGGTAGATCTTTTAACTGAAGAACTGCAGTGTTGTCAATGCAACAGTGCAAAATTGTAATTAAAAGCAAAACAAGTTTAAATAATTAAAGCATATTAATTGAGCTAATGAGATGGAGGGTTGAAACCTGGTTCTGTATTACAACCGTTTCTAAACATCAAATTTTCATTGGAATCATTAAGATGTCTATATTTAGATTGTACTTGTTCCTAAACATATATAACTAATGCTCCCGGCGTCTAGTTTCCTCCTCACAGGTTAGATAAGTACTGAGAGGCGGGCTTCGCCATGGGGTGCAGTTTGCAGCACTTACAAGTGTGGCTTTATATTTCCCAGAATAATGCTGAGTCAGCACAGAGCAACACCTGTTTCAAAGTAGTTTCTGACAGGAAAGGAGCTGACATTATTAAACACCATCACTTGGATGGCGTTCTGCATCTGTCTCCCCCACCTTTGTTCTCCTCAGTCAGGTGAATTAAAATTGAAAAAAGTTTAGAAAACATAATGGGTTCATAATTCCTCTTGAGAGTTTTCTGTTTTTCTCTACCTGCCTCTGCTTCTCAGGTTGATATTTTAAAGTTAAATATCTAATAGCCTTTACCCTAAAAACAGTAATGTCCAATGTTGCATCAACGGTGATTACCTTCAAGATCAGCAAACATGAACATAGGTAAAAGAGAACATAGATGATGGTAGTAAGCATAGTTTGATGAGTATTAAATAATAAATTGCAACACTGCATGGCTTTTAATCTCGAGGACATGAGAAACATGTTAAACATCGGAAATATTATCGTCTAAATATTCTTTAATGGCGATGAGTAAACTTTTGTTAATCATGCGACAGAATTTCAGGTTTAGTAGGCAAGGCTTTGTAATACAGTGCACCTTTGTGCATCAACAGTCGTGACTTCACCTCATCGCGGATCTTTGTCGGCAGTCACGTGATACCGTACGCGCATTCTATTGGCTGACTGCATCCAGAAGTGCGCTACGTTCCGTGAGTCTCGAACTTCCGTGAGACACTAAAGTCCTTTAAACAGTCAATAAGAGTGTGGGACACGGTAATACAGATAGAAGGTGGTTTAATATCAATATGGGGAGGGTTCATAAACAATTAAATCACCGTAAAAATAAGATAAATAACAAATTTGATTGCGGAACTCGTTATTTGTGTGTGGATCCTACAACGCATTAACCACGAATAACAAGGGTGCACTGTATTTTCATTTTATTGGTTGCTGTTGGACTCAAACAACACGGCTGTCTGATGTTCATGTTTTGTTTTGTTTTTTATAGTGCAACGTCATCATGGAGTCATGTAGACAGGAGCTAGGTCTTTTATCAGAAATTCCTAGAGGGCTGACATAGAAGTATCATGGAGCTACAAAGAAAGTATTTGGCACGATATTCTATAGGCCAATCTATGTAGGCAGGTTTATCCCCAAACCACTGTTCCTCTGGGTTGTGTAACTAACCCACCATAAGTCATTATTTAAACCCACAGAGCCTGCTGGGAGGAATCTATGGAATCACTGACAGAAGACTTGAAGACAGGAAGTAAGAGCATTATCACTGGTCTAGTGTAACCTGTTTGTAATGGAATTCCTATTGTTGCAACCTGGGTAGAGGATCCCCTCTGTGCCCTGGGCTAGTAATGGCACCAATACCCCTGTTATTGGTGAAGACCCACTCGAGTCACACTATGGTTAAAGTGATGCTTGAAATGGTTCAAAATACAAGACAAATGTGGTAATTCATGCCTTCATTTTAGATTATTTAAGCTTGTTAGTGCAGTTAACAGTAGATGGATAGCCCTGTTAAATGGCTTGCTTTGGTTGGTCCCAAGGTCTTTGGATTTTTAACCACACTGTTCTGGAATTCAATGGTTATCCTCACCACTTTGACTGTTGTCAGTAGATCTGGTCCAGACTTGAAACATTTTTTCAGCTGGGTTACACACATGCATTGTACATAAATGTCAGGGAGGTGTGTGTGTGTGTGTGTGTGTGTGTGTGTGTGTGTGTGTGTGTGTGTGTGTGTGTGTGTGTGTGTGTTAGTAGATTACTGCTGTAGAGAAACAAATCCAAGGTCGTCGAGCGATAACAGTGACTGTGCAACCCATAAATACACTCGGGTGTATGAATCCTTACAATGAAGTGAGTTTAAAGTGTGTGTGCTGAATTTCTGAGGTTGTGTAGAATCCACACAGCAGATGGGACGTGTTGACACTGACCTGCAGTGGTGGGACAGCATGTAAATAATAAAAAGGGACAGTTTGTAATGTGAGGAGTTTTTGGCAGGGGCTAAAACAAATGTTGAAATGAATCCTGAAAGGATCAAACACTCATTGGTAACTTATATTTGCAGCGGTGTATCAGCACACAAAGTAATATTATTCTTGTTGAAATAAAACACAAGAAAACTACTGCCTCTTGTACTCGGACCTTGTTGGTATATCTGAACACCACGTTTAGCCCTCTGTGTATTAATGAAACATTTTGCCAGGGATGGGTTTAATATCTATCCATTTTGATGCAATACATAATCCATATTTTTGGTTCAGACTTCAGTTTTTCTGTTTCCACACCACATGGCTGATCATCAGCAGAGCTACATATAGTGTATATCAGCCTGAAAATTAAAAAAATTAATTGGCTAGTCTTGCTATTAGCTTACAGGGCTTTTCAAATGAAAAAAAGAATAGGAGAATTTATATTGTGGATTATTTTTGTAATTAAATGTATTGACATACTAGTGCATCAGGTGCATCAGTCATGCAATGCCACCTGCATCTATTATCATCAGTGCGTGTTGTGGTAATTACCCCGCTTCATACACAGCGTCCGATTGGGAAACACTCACTTGGAATTGTCAGTATCAAACAGCCACGGTTCACTTCTAACTCACCCTCTTTTTTCCAATACCATAATAATTTTTTTCCCACACTAGAGCCAGTATTCTGTATTTTTTTTCAGTTATCAATATTGGTGTGATAAAGCAAGGCTCTGATGCAGCATCCTCTGCATTTTCGGATAGTCTTGGAGCAATATGTCAGTCCATAACATGGTCAGAGGAAGAGGTGACGATGTCGCTTATTAGTTTGGTGGCACGGTGCCCGTGTTGGTCGAGTTGGAAATGATGTCACAGTATGTTTGTGGGGCATCACCATGGTGACCAGCTACACCAAAGGGGGCGTTGCAGCTGTGGAGTAAACAAGGCCACACAAACAAAAACACACGATGAGACGAGTAGAGGCCAGGCAAGCCAGAACAGTTATGGCTTACCAACAACTAGTAATCATGATCTCAAAAGTGATGAATAATTTAGAACCATTGATGTAATGGGGTAAAAAAAAAAAAAATGCTACATTTGATTTAAAAATCTAATGGAACATTTTAGATGGGGTTGGCTCCAGCTCCCCAATGATCCAAAACAGGATAAGCACTTATGAAATGCAATGAGAATGATGACATGTGAAATTTAGATTCTCAAAGACTGTAAACTCAAACTGTACTTAGTTACACTGGCTATTCTGAAATAAATGAATAAAACTTTTTTTTTCTTTCTGTTCCCTCAATCACTTTTGATGACAACCTCTTTGCCTCGTGTATCTTCCCCGTCCCCTTTGTTTTTCAGTTTTATTACTTGAAAAGATTGAAAATGACGACATCGGGAGGAAGACCCTGAAAATAACAGATTTCGGTCTGGCCAGGGAATGGCACAAAACCACGAAAATGTCAGCTGCGGGCACTTATTCCTGGATGGCCCCCGAGGTCATCAAGTCATCTCTCTTCTCCAAAGGCAGTGACGTCTGGGGGTATAAGAAAATAATAGTACACAACACATAGACCTAAAATTATAAAATGTGTTCTGATCATCTGTCTGAAATCCTTTATTTCACCCACCAGTTATGGCGTCTTGCTGTGGGAGCTGCTAACTGGGGAGGTTCCATACCGTGGAATCGATGGCCTGGCTGTGGCTTACGGTGTGGCAGTCAACAAGTTAACTCTACCTATCCCCTCCACTTGCCCTGAACCCTTTGCCAAGCTCATGGAAGGTGAATCAACAAAAGTCATCGCACCAATCGGATACATCATTGTTTACTGCCAGACTTCAACAGAGACAGAACAATAAATGATTATAAAAGAAGGTGGATGTTTTTTACAACATGACACTGATTTAATGTGTCCAGAGTGCTGGGACCAGGACCCCCATGTGCGTCCCTCCTTTTCCTGCATCCTGGATCAGCTGTCTGCTATCGAGGAGGCAGTGATGGCCACCATGCCCCAGGACTCCTTCCACAGCATGCAGGACGACTGGCGTGTGGAGATCCAGGAGATGTTTGATGAGCTGAGGACCAAAGAGAAGGTAAAGCAGAATGAGGAGGAGGGCAACAGACCTCCTGTCTTTTATGTACAGTGCGCATTTGCGCACCAACGCTCACGACTTTACCTCATCGTGGATTTTTGGTAGGCAGTCACGTGATACCGTACGCGCATTCTATTGGCTGACGGCATTCTCATGTGCCCTCTGCTCTGTGAATCACAGACTTTCGTGAGACACAAAAGTGCTTTAAACAGTCAATAAGAGTGTGGGAAAAGGTAACACAGATAGAAGGTGGTTTAATATCAGTATAGGCAGAGTTCATAAACGTTTAAATTACTGTAAATAATAAGATAAATAGTTTGATTATTACAGATAGTCTTTACACTACTGTTTAATTGTTTTCAGTAAACAAGCTAAACATGTGTTTTACAAAAACAAAGGCATTACTGCTGTTGTTTTAGTGGGCATGCCGTTGTTAATATGATTCCTGAATTCATCTGCCAGTGCTGCAACAGGTGGAGATTTAATTAGTATTTACAGAAACAGCATCAGCTCAGGGTTGGGTTGGTTTATGTTGGACTGAATGGAAACACTCTACAGTTGGGTTTTTGGTGTGTTTTTTTGGCTTATGGTGAAATATTTTCCTAGCATTAGTACATCTAGTTGTAATTATCAATTATGTTTAACCTTTTTTCATAAGATGTACGTTTGTTTTGTGTAGCGTAAATTAGTCTAAACTCTTGAGCTGAGCTTCTCCAACTCTCTGTGACAAAACCACACAGTGCTTACTTTTATTTATTACAAGCATAAGTCAAGATATAACAAAAACATGGTTAACCTTTGTGAACTGGCTAATATTTTCCCATAGCAAATTTCGCAGGATTACTTACTGTGTCAGCAGATTTCCTGTAAACGTCCCACAGTAATCTGTCTGGGTGGGTGGCTGAAGCAGCTTTACTGTAAAGCAGCTTTATGGAAGTCATCCAGTATGGATTACTATTACTCAGCTGAGAATAATAGAGAAAATAGAGTGGATAGAGATGAACAGTCTCTTACTGTGGATTATTACGTAATGTGTCATTGGACTGGAGCCTCAAAAACTAACTTGAACTGTCTAATACTAGACTGCCCTCCCCACTGACTTACAGATATGTCTCCAGAAGCCTTTCTTTTGTCAAACATGAAAAGAATGCCTGTCTGCTAAAAACTATGCGTTTATATATTGATGCCGGTCTTCTGGTTCTTCCAGGAGCTACGTTCCAGAGAGGAGGAGCTGACACGGGCTGCCCTCCAACAGAAGTCTCAGGAGGAACTGCTGAAGCGTCGCGAGCAGCAGCTGGCAGAGCGGGAGATCAACGTGCTGGAGAGGGAGCTCAACATCCTCATCTTCCAGCTCAACAAAGATAAGCCCAATGTGAAGAAGAGGAAAGGGAAATTCAAACGTTCCCGCCTTAAACTGAAGGATGGAAACCGTATCAGCCTGCCGTCAGGTGAGCAAAGAGTATATAAAGTTATAAACTGCTTTTGTGATGAATTTTTTGAAGGTGGAATGTTTCATATGTAAATGTCTGTCTGTATGTTGCATACATACATACATATTGTAGACTTCCAGCATAAGATCACGGTGCAGGCGTCGCCTTCCATGGACAAGAGACGAAGCCTTCATAGCACCAGCTCTTCCCCTCCCAGCAGTCCCACGCTCATTCCCCGACTACGAGCCATTCAGCGTAAGTTCAGCTGTTTGAAAGTACAATAAAGAAATCGGGTTTGGAAACCGGGCCCATTGGGACAGTGATAAGGACTGTGTGAACAAAAATCTAAGAGTGACCGGCAGTCATTCTTAGATTCAGCCAGTTGTTGGCCAGTTGTTGGAACAGTTCGGTAATGTGGTTAGTTTTGCACTAATGCCTCTGCAGTAACTGGAACAAATGCTGATATTCAGAAAGAGGAGTCAGATTGGTGCACTGAATCAATTTTATTTGTTTATGTCTATGATAAACAGATTAATATGGATCAAGATTCTGTACAGTGGTTTAATAATTTTTGTTGTCACTTTAAAAAAAGACACAAGGCAGATGTCAGCTTTCGTTTTACTAGACAGTGGGAATAACAGACACAACTCCATCAGTGACCCACATTTACTTTTTCAGTTAAACAATTCCCTCTCAAAAATCCCATTTCAAATTAATTTTATGTGTTGATTCATAAATAACAAGTAAAAAATTTCCTCAAAAGGCGATGGAAGTGATGGAAGTGTCTAAACTCTTGATGTATTTTATGAAGTGCTCCATACACTCATGTGAGTCAGAGATAACGTTTTGTTTCCCTCCTCAGTGATTTCCCGTGTGCAGAAAGGCAGTTTGCATGTTTACCAACAGGAGGTCGATCTGACCAGCGAGCTCGCAGCAAACTGTGGGCTCAGAGGCAAAGGCAAGCTATCTTTTACCCGCGTACAGCGTGGCTGTTGAGGCGGTGTAATAGCAGGTGTACACATGATGTTTGGCTAACTTTGAAAATGGAGAGGGTTCTCACCAGCTTCGGGTATGTGAATTATAACAATACGTTGGTGCTTAATTCAGGCTAGAACTGCTGCACATGGTCTCTTTTCAACCTGGAAACAAGTGACTACGATGAGGCTGATGCCGCAGTCTTGGGCCGGTTCGCCATTTATTCCATTTGTATTTTTAGCCTAAATAATTGACTCCTTTAAAAACTTTCTAGTGTGTAATTCTGGCCCAAGCCTGTTGCCCTCACTTCTTGGGTGGATTCTACCTTTCTGATGAGTAACTGACACTTATGACTGACTGGCTTTTATAACAATGACCTGTAGGGCTTTTAAATCTGTTCTGTGACTTTTTGGTTTGGGAAAACTGATATACACTCCTGACCAGTTGAAAAATGCAAAAATTTTCATTTTTCACTGCTGTTTCTTAAAGAAGGTTCTTAGTAGTGCTTCAACATGCAAAAAGAAAAAATGATAGTGTGACAAAAAATATTTCAGTAAGCAATTTATTGCAAAAAACCATTAAACTATTCATCACTTTCAGACCACATCTTAAAAGAAACCCAAACTCAAAATTACACTGAATCCACATTTTTGTAAAGATTTGGGCTTTTAAATCTTGTTGTTTTAAATGTTTGATAAAGCTGATGAACAGCTTATTTCATTTTAATGGTTGTTTGTTTTTTTGTCTCACTCATATTCTTCCCTTTTGCATTTTGAAGCACTACTTACAACCGTCTTAAGATCCAACAGTGCAAAATGTGAATTCTTGCAATATTTCAACTGCTCTCAAAATTTTGATTAGGAGTGTATATTATGGTGGCATTTTGTGCTCTTAAAAGGTTGAATTATTACAGCACTGTGAATTTCGAGAACGGGAACATCAGTCCAACACAGAATGACTTTAAATGTGGAAGAAGCAGTTGTGTGGTTATTTACACTCCTCACCAGCTGACTGCAGTCGTATTATTCTGCAGTAAAACCTGTGGTCTTTTTGTCCTCAGTGACTCAAGATGAGAGCAATCGTACGTGGGGCCGCAGCTCCCTCTTCAGGCCGGAGGAGTTTGATGACGTGAAAAAGGGAATCAAAAAGAAAGGAAGGACCTGGGGCCCCAGTTCAGTCCAGAGCAAAGAAAGGCCTGCTGCTGCCGAGAGGTAGAGTTTAAAAATCACTGATAATCATACTGTAGATGATCAATGATTGTGAGGGTTGAGTTTTACATGCATTTTATTTTTTTAACAACTTGTGTTATTGCCAAGCACTGATGCTGAGCTAAATCTAAATCTGACCTTTAACACCCTCTCATGTTTTCTATGGCCCTCAGGGTGCGTCCTCTGTCAGATGGCAGTAACCCCTGGTCCACCAGCTTGGTTAAGTCCCAGAAGTCTGTCCCTCTTGCTGCCCTGTTTGCTGAACAAGGTAGCCTGAAAATCTATGGAGTGGATGATTAAAAATGTGAATTTGTGTTCCTCATTCAGTCATCTTCTTGATGACAGGGGGATCGTTATTGTCTCGTCTTCAGTTGCTTATCCAAAGTATGGGTAACGGCTTCTGTTGGGTGAGGTGGGGTACACCTTGGATGATGCGCCAGCTCATCGTAGGGCCACACGGAAAATGGATAACCATTCTCGCTCATACTTGCACCTGTGGCAAGTTTACAGCAACTAATTCTTAGATAGAAAGATACCTTCCTTATAATCCTGGAGGAAGTTGTGAGTTGCACTTATTGGTGACGTGAAGAAGTCAAGTGTGGAACACGGAGAGAACCCACGCAGACACGGGGAGAACATACAAACTATGCAAAGAAACTCTCCAGGTGGAATGAAACCCAGGAGCTTCTTGGTGCGAGACAACGGTGCATCGGATGCCCGATATTTGTTCTTTTGATATTTAAAGTTACTATTATCAATAACGCTAAGTAAAGATGTCATTTATGTGTGAGCACTGAGGCTTGTTTTTGTATATATCATCTGCTTCTTCTTCTGTGTTTCCAGCGGGGGCAGGTAAAGACGAGGGACTCTCACAGGAATGTGACAGCAGCTCCAAGCCAAAGCAGCTCAAGTTCCCCAACCAGGTGTACATCGATCTACCTCTGTGGAGGGACGACCAGCAGCCTCAGAGCCCCGGTGGGCACTGTGGGCCGGGAGACGCAGGGGTTGGGACGGGGGGTCAGTGCGGCCCGCAAGAGACCGCAGACGACCCCTACACCACCACGTCAACTTCGTCCACCTCCACCACCCCACAGCTCACCCCCACCAACAGCCTGAAGCGGACGACGGCTCGCCGGAAGACCGACTCGGTCTTGTACGGCTGCGGATCGCTGCTAGCTTCGGTCGTGCTCGGTTACGACATCAGGGAGGCGCTCAAAAACTCGGCCCCCGGTGATGACGGCGAGCCCCCGCGCGAGGAGAAAGAGAAGAAGAAGAAGGAGGGCCTGTTTCAGCGTGCGACCAGGTTCCGCCGCAGCACTTCACCACCAAGCGGCCGCTCCCGCAAAGAGGAGGCGACGTCAAACCAGACCTCCACCCAACCGGCCAATCTCATCTCCATGTCGGCCATTATGGAATGCAACTCCACCAAGTGTCTCTTACAGTCCGAGGTGGGGATATTAGAGTCCAGCCCTGGGAAGGTCGAAGCAGCGGCCGCCGGTCATCACGCAGACCCATCCAAGCCCAGTCCAGCAGCCTGCACAGACAGCCAGTGTAACCGGACTAACAAACAGACACCAGTGCAAACCCAAAGTCAGCCACCAGAGCAGAGCAAGCTGAGCAATCAGAACACAGGAACACGCTTACGCAGAAAGAAATACACCAACCACAATAGTAAGTACCTTAGTTAGTGAATGGGGGGGGGGGACAGTCTGAAATCATGTTCACGCCCCTAAAACGTCTGTCCGGTTTGTTTCCAGCCAATGGCCCGCCTGCTGTGCCCCCCCCAGCGACACAGAAGAAACAGGACAAGGAGCATGGCGTGTCTGAGAAGCCTCCGGGTGGGGAGGCCTTTTCCAGACCGCGACCGGTGTCGTTCAGGGCCAAACCCCACGCCTGGGCCCTGCTGCGGGGACGCAACAAGAGCTACTCCCTGGGCCACTACTCCGGAGAGAAAACGGCACAAAACCTGAGTGTGGTGCTGTCCTCGGAGGTGGGGGTGGGCTGCTCCCTGCTGGACATGGACACAGAGGGCCAGAAACGAGACTGTACCGTTCCCCTCTGCCGTATTCAGAGTTCCCCCGGCCGGCCCTCCGTCTTCGAGCTGGAGAAAGAGTTCCTCTCCTGAACAGGGATCTGCTGTGGTCAAAGTTCATCTTTACCCAATCTAGAGGGTTCCAGATTCAGAACATACAGAATTTTGTTTGCTTTTGGCCTAAAACTCCAGGAGGGTTTTAAAACCAGGCTGCCTTTTCTGGGTTTCTTTTTGTTTGTTTGTTTATTTGTTTATTTCTTCCCTCTCTCAAAGTTCTATCACATAGAACCCAGTTTTGTTTTGTTTTTAGTTCTAGAACATAGTGATGTCAGTGTTCTAGAACACAATTGATTCCAGAGGGCTTCTGTCACATCCGTTCTCATCTCCGTTTGAGAACAAGCTGCCGTGTCTCATTGAAGAACAAACTAACGTGTGTTTCTGAAGCCTTAGAACCTGAGCGCTGGATCAGCGGCTCTCGGAGCTCGACTGCCACTCATCCCTCTCAATCCCCTCTTTGTCGCCCTCTTCCTTTCTTGTTCTGTCGGTGCAGCTAAACGTTGACCGCAGCTGCAGATTTTGCAACACAGTACCCTCACCTTTTTATTTATATATATATTTTTATAGGTAATTTAATATGAAGAGACTTGAACCTCACCGTAGCGACCAACAGGACATACATTCCATGTCTGCTTCAAAATTGTACGATCATGCTTTTAGGTTTAGGTTTTGTTTTTGTTTGTTTTTTTGCTTTTTTTATTGACTTGAGAATCATGCATGCTTGTACCCATAAAATGTTGAACAAAAAAAGTAACTGTACTTTGTCTGTAAATATGTCTTTATATTCATTATCAGCTTAATGCTGGTAGTCGTTTTGTATTACATACAGTGCCTTGTGAAAGTATTGGCCTCCCACAAGAACTTTTTGAAATTTTGCCACATTTCAGGGTTCAAACTTAAAGCAAATATTTTTCATGAATCAAAAAAATGTGAGACACAATCGTGAAGTGGAACCAAATTTATTCAACATTTTATATTGTGTTAACAAATAAAACACTGAAAAGTAGGATGTGCGAAAATATTGGCCCCCTGTTCTCTCAGCTCAGCTAAACGACTCCAGAAGTTCCCTGATGACTTCTGAATGATCCAATGTTGACCTAAATGACAACAATGACAGAGTGCACCGCTGTGTCATTTGGTCACACATGTGCACATCCTACTTTTCAGTTTTTTTTATTTTAAACACAATATAAAATGTTGAATAAATTTGGTTCCACAATCACGATTGTGTCTCACATGTTGTTGATTCTGTTTTATTATCCTTAAGTTTGAAGCCTGAAATGTGGCAAAATATCAACAAGTTTTTGGGTGGCCAATACTTTCGCATGGCACTGTATATACTGTTTATGAGTGTTTTAAAAGTCAACGCTGCTGCAGTACAGATTGGTTTCCTGTAGCAGGGATATAAGTGTGTTTCCTGGCTGCCCTGAAGGTTTTTAGAGATGCAGGTAGAAAAACACTGGAAGTCCTGCAAAGCAGATGTGTAACCTTTTCACTTAAATGTTGGATCAAATTTTGATTTTGTTGCTAATATGGATTTTTCTAAGAGTATTTATAGGAGCGTTATATTTCATATTTTCAATACACTGCGACAGAGTGGGGGGGAGGCGGCATTTCAGCCACATGTCCCATATTAGTGAATTTATATCTAATCCCTGATGAGGCGTCCGATCGGCTGAAGCTGGAATGTCTCAGTTGCAGTTTCAGACTGAAGCCGTGAAAAAGATTACGAGCCACATGAAAGTATATCTTAAGACACCGTTTGGAACATTTTGTTCTAAAAATGGAAACCAGACAAACCCATAAATGTTTCCCATGATATCTAATGCATGTCCTTATTTTTATTTAATTCTCTCAGTTATGCAAACAAATGTTCTCTTTTTCTTAAAGCTCAACTCTTTTCCGCTGCATCTCAGATCGAACCTAAAAGTGAATTCCCATCACATTGTGTTACGTTGAATTGGTTTGACATTTAGTTTAGTCACTTTTTCTTAGTGTATTTCTAATTGTACTGTTTTATAAGTAAATTGTTTCCCGCTGTTGCCAAAATTTCCTGTGAATGAACCTCAGTTGGTCTGAGGCAGACATCGTTCACCTGGCACGACGATACTGTAAACTTTAGACTTTGTAGGATTAACAGTGATCCATTATCCCATTTGTAATCACTGATCGATAATTACCCACCCCCCTGCTTTTTTAGCCAATCTTACTTCAGTTTGTCTTTCGTAAGAAAGAAATTCATAAGAAAATGTGTCAAACTGTTGAATGACAAGAGCTACTTCTAGCAAGAGATGAATTCCCAGATGGTTTGAATATGGATTTCTGATGTGTAATCTGTGGCATCTTGTTATGACGTTGAACATGAAGTATGACCACGACTGTTAAACCAACACTGTAAGGCCTTAAATATCATCAATCCCTCAAAGGTGCAGGTTAACCAAGGTATCAGTCAAATGACCGTGATGAACTTAAGGTACTTTTTTATCTATTGTGCTGTTCTGGTGCTGAACATTCCACTGTGACAGCAAGCATTCCTCTACATGAGACAAACAGCAATAAGAATATATGTGACACTGACTGGTGACACAGATTCTTCTGTCTACGGGACCAAATTGGACTCTCCCTTCTCTAAGGTCTCTGTCTTCAGGACCAAAAACCCTTAAATGAACGAGCTGCTAGTGACGAGATCTCACAAGGAAAACTGTGTGACGACTCCGACAACCTCAGAGACGCAGTGAAGATCCGTTTCTGAAACACCCACATTAAGGACAAGGCTTCCTTTAAAATTACTGATCATCTCTGTCACCATGAACGTGTCAGATTTAGCTTTGAGTACATTTGTTATCATTACAGTATTGTTTAATTCACACCTGATTGATCAAGAGTATCAAGTTTATTGACGTTTTGAATAAAGACAAGATTAAGACTGACGTTGCCTTTGTGTTCTTTGGAAGCTGAAAATCAGGTTTCTTCCATGTCAGTAATTAACATCATTTATAAAATGTGCCGTACCGCATTCAAATTAAGAGATGTTTATCCATTATGTCAGTAAGGCAATAATCCTGAGATAGTTTCACCTTCATAACATGATCCTTTGACCTTGAAAATCAGCCGCGAGTCTTTGGGATCACCTTTGTGGCACAACTTATTTTATATTCATTCCAGAAAAAGTTTTTTAATTATGCTGGTTTTACTTCAGAAGAAAAGAAAAAAAACCCCCATCTGAGTCATGTTTATGTGAGATTCACTGACATTACATCATGAGAGAGCTACTTAAGGTCAGTTGAAGGACAACTGTTCATGTAGTGTGTCTGAAACAAAAGTCTAATAATAAGCAACCAAACGTAAATCATAAAAGGATAGACCAAAGGCCCTGTCCCCAGATATCTCTGCGTTCATCAAAGGATGACTATTCCAATTTAAACTTTTTTTTTTAACCCTCTTCTTGCTCCTTCTTATCAAATCCTTGATGCGGTTAGTGGTAAAGTGCATCACTCATTGGTACAGATGGCGGAGTGTGTCTAAGGGAAGGAAAGACAAACAGCATAAAGAAGAAAAAAATGAATGAAAGCACAACGAATGACATTGTCACCACATAACACATCCTTCACAGATCTAAAAATAGTGAGAGTGGGTGGAGCGTACAGAGACAATTATCATCATTGTAAAGGCGAAGATTTCCCCTCTGGGAGTTTCATTTTCCCTCCCTCCTCCTGTGTCAGAGCCTCTGGCGGTTGTTTTGTGACACCTGATACCTGACGTCTCATTTGGTAACCTTTTGTTACAGCTGAAAGGTTACCTTTCGCTCATTAACGATACCATCCAGAAGAGGCACGATCGCACAAAGCAGACACTTGTAACATTGTCCAGGATGACACTGCCTGCCGCTGCATTAAACTTACTTATGAAACAAATTGGAAAAAAACAACAACAAAAAAACAATAAAAACTGGAAACAACTCACCAGTCCATTAAACTAAATTAAATTAAGGTTAATAATCTTGTTAAATTAGGCTAGCAATATTATATAAAGTGAATGTAAAGAAAACAATCAACCCAAATTTGATGAATCTTTCTTTGAAAAAAAGCTCTAGAACCAATGGATAAAAATCTGTTTGTGCTGCGATCAGTTCGACGGATGCTGATGCATAAGTTAAATTTCTGTCAGGTTATTTTATCACCATGGGAAACTTCAGAGTACATGAGTGTGTACTTTCACACCTGCTTCCTCAGAGAGTAGTGACACACTTGATGGAGCTGCGGGTTCCAAGCTTGGCCTGGAGGGGGGCGAGGATCTGGGCTTGGAAGCAGTATTTGGCCTTGTGGTTGAGCCCTTTGAGTGTCAGCTTGTTCAAACAGCACTCCATCTCAAACACCTCCTGAAGACAAGACAGGGCCAGGAAATGTTTGATATCACGATGCACAGTTGTGTTTGTAATGGCAAGCTGAGCCCAAAAGGTAGATTTATGTGCTACTGCTGTTCCTCTCTGTTATCATTCTTTTTTTCTTCTTCCCGTCTTCCTCTTCTGCATCCTCCCTCATATTCTTCCTCTTTTGTATTGCAGAAGCAGTAGGATCTTTTTTAATGTCCTGTTTTTCTTCAATGTAAGACTGTTACTGCATGAATTAATGTGCTGTGCGGCATCTTGGTTCTAATAAAGAATAAAAACTGGAATGCTAAATGATAGATGGAGCGGGTGTGTCTACCTCCTCTCCACTAGTGTGTTTCAGGTAGATCTTGTAGATCAGACTGCCATGCAGCTTCAGGACTGTGGGTTTGGGGGGTTTCATATGAACCACGATCTCCTGCTCTCTGACGGTCAGCTTCAGGACAGGAGGGCTGATTTGGGCTGCAGACATGGGCAAATGGATTATTTTGATTTTCCTAGAACCTCTCTCTTCTGTGTTGCTACATCAAATAGGGGAAGCAAGTAGAAAGAGGATGAGGAAGAAGAAAAGGAGGCAAAGGAGAGGTGCATGAGCACTCACTGTTCCAGGAAGGGCTGAATCTCTGGGATATGGACCAGGCTGATTTGTTGGGGGGCAGGGATGCCCTAACTCTAGCGTAGTACCACTCTCTGGGTTCAGAGGTGACCTGGCTCAGGTCACACTGGAGGCTTTGGATCCCCTGACAGCCGTCCACATCGAACCACTGACGTTCTCCATAACTGAGAGGCCAACATGCAAACACACACACACACACACACACACACACAAACACACACACACATGGAAAACAATCCAGGGGGCAGTCTTTCTGAGACTGTATATTGAAGAAATGTTTCAAATTCTGTGTTTAAATGACAAAATCTACAGGATGAAAGTATTTCTTATCTTCAACGCGTCTTCCTGACAGATGTCAAAGAAATATTCTTGTGTAAGTACAGACACAATCTACAATCAAACATCCTTCATTCAATAGGAGTATTTGTTTCTGAAAGACACATAAGTAAACATGTAATTCTATATTTATATTATTGGTCACAGTCTAATAATGTTGTCCCAGATTAATTGTGTTTGATCTAATTCCATCATTAGATTGTAAATTATTTGTTGATTATATTTGGTTTGCTACTCTGAATGTTCAAAGTGAAGTAACTGAACTCTTCTGAAGTAGAAATATGCAAAGTAGCAGAAGATGAAAAGAGCGAAGTACAGCAGAAAAAGCGTTTAACACTTTCCTCACTGGAAGCCAATGGTTTGGCAGCCTATGATATGAATCACCCATTCGCCCTGAGTCAATCTGGCAGCTCAAAACTCACAAATATGTAAACATTTGTCCTATTGTCATAAATTTAATAAGAATTGATAGTGACTTACTAGTACTAGTTTAGAATTAAGCTTTTATAGTAAAAGTCTTCAACATATATATGAACGCATAGGTACACAAGTAAAATCTAATCCAAAATTACATTTTTAATCAATTCTGAGACTTTTTCCTTATGGTACGCTTTAAGCCTGTTACACATGATGTCTTACATCTTCCACTGGGCGTAATAGTGCAGGGAGGTGCTGTTGTTCGGTGGGGTCCAGCGTAGGATGTTTTTATAATCCACAGAGTCAAATCTCACCTTTGTGGGCGGAGGAAGTGTCACTGGATTTGGAGTCATTGAGTATTGATCAGTAAGAATATCAGTTGAATTCAGTCGCAGGTTAGTAAAATAATAATGGAGAGGTAAAAAGTTACAAACAAGACCCAGAATCAGAAAACTTTAATAAATGAAGACAGTGGATCACGTTACTGAAACACTGCTGGTACTTTATTGCGGAACACACGTCATCCTCTCAGAGCTAACAGAAAAAAACACTTTCAGTGTGAAAATGCATTTCATGATATATTAGTATGATTTAGAGAAAGAAAATCTACCATCAGTGGTTTTAAAATATTCTACCATAAAATACTTCATTCTGTTGCTTCTCAGTTTTGTTTTGTTTTTGTCTTTTCTGTATTTTCTACTACAGAATCTAATATTTAGAACACCTGCTGGTTTTTCATTAAAAAACAATCGGGTTGATTTTGACTTCATAAACTCAACATGAGATTAGATGAGCATTGAGAAAAAAGTCTGTATTGAAGGTGTTATAATGAGAACTCTACATGACATGAGGTTAAACCTACCTTGGACGGTGACTCCCAGGTTCCCCAGCAGCACGACTCCCAGCAGCAGACGGGTCATGGTGGTGATTTTGTCGGATGACAGGCGACAAACACAACAAGCCGCACTAAGCTGATGCTGGGGTGGTGGTGGTGGTGGGACGACGCCACCTTTAACATGCCATCAACTTCCTCCTTCAACTCATGTATGGGCCATATATGGTATTTCTTTCACAACATAGCAAAACAAGGATACTGAGGCAGTCAACACAGGGCTCTACTAATCTGTGCTGTACCTCAAATGGCACACATAGCGATTGCATTCACTGATCACACAGCTGCAAGAAGTGTAGATTCAGTTTCATGTTTAATTCGGTGTCTTGGAAATGGATGAGAGAAAAAGGAATGATGAAAAATGTGGAAAAAGTTTTACTGATTTTCTCGCAAGACTAAGCAGACATTTGAAGCCTACACCTAAATTAAAATCAATAGAAGAAAATAGATTTCCACTTCAACAGGCCTCTTGACTTTGGATACAAGGAAAAATCTTACGTACTAATACGCCAAATAAATTATGGCTATACAGTACATCTCAGACTTTGAGAGCTATTTTAGATAGTATTTCTCTTTAACCATTTCTTTGTTCTCTTTAGAAGATCTTCTCGAACGCCTGCTTCTCAACAACTGTGTAGAATGTGATAATTATCAGTTTAGTGGAATCATGAGACATTGTGAATCTCAGTGAGTCGAAATGGTTGAAAATGTAGCTAGAAGCCAGAATGAACAGTACAGAAAAATGAACACATGGGTGGAAAATTCATGTAGCAAATAGACAATTGTGCCGTTTGGCCAGAACTAGACAACAGATGGGACAGTAACAAACTATTGGGCGGTTGAAGAGAAGCTGAAAAACATTCAAGCAGGTGATGAAATATCTTCTTTTAATAAGAAATTTTATTTAATTTACAGGCGTAACAACATGATAAAATAGCTACAAGTGATGAGTGCATGTTAAATTTTGTGGATTAAAGTCAGAAATATTAGATTTACTCTTATATGTCTGAAGGGGCACCAGACATCCTGGTCGACTGCAGATTACCAGAAAACCTTACAAATCCATTAACAGCTGAAAATCCCCATCCGATTCAGTGAAGTGTGTTAGTGACTTGTTACTGGAAACAAAAAAGGTCTCCCCTCCAGCGAGGAGGAAGGAAAGATAACATTCATCTGTGCAAACACACAAACAAAGAGGTCTCCCTTCAGACCAGTTTCAGAGGAAGTGAGTTGCTCAATCGACACTGGACATTATGACACAAGCTGCTTCCTCACGCTTTCATCTGTGGCTCGGATTTTGAATAGCGGTTCAGCTTCACTGCAGTAACTTAAATGTCAATTTGCTTATTGCTTACATTTAAAATACCAACTTCCCTTCGTTTAATAGGTGGCGTTTCAGTTCACCTTTGGCGGTAACATCACATTTGAGGCATTAAGTTTACAGCAAAATTCACATCCACTTCAGTTTACATTTATCACTTCTTGTTTTAATCAAATAAAAGAAAAGAAAACACAAACAGAAACAGGCAGAAAGTTTGTTCTTAACAGACTTGCTCCAAAACACAGCAGGTATTGATGAAGACACAGAGATAAATACCATGATGTTAATGATAGCTAGGTAGCAGTGACCCAGAGAATGAAGTGCTTGGATGTTTTTCATCTAAAAGAAAAGCACCATTTCACCTTTTCAATTTATTTTTTCAAATTAACTACAAATAATTCACACATTGAAATCTGAATATCAAAAAATAGAAAAATCTTCCTAAAACGAAACAAAATTAAACATTTAATCCATATGTGCAAAACAGGTACTCATTTCATGAGTAAAAACTTTAGTTCTCAAACTGCGTATTAAAAAACTTGGCAAAATGAATGTTATGTTTCTGACAAATTTTGAACCAACAGCTGGTTACATAAATATACGTTAACAAATGTAATTCAAACACACACCCTGCTCTCAGCTTGTGGTTCAGACATTACCAATAGGTAATTTTTTCCATCTCTTGCTTCCTCCTGAACATCCAGCAGGTCAGAGAAGAGCAGGAATCATCAGAGATCCTCTGCTTTGATAGTGACCACCTCACTATTTTAGTGGTCCCACCAGTCTCCCCAATTACCTGATTTGACTAAAGGTGCATGAGCTATCATCAGTTTCACTGTTTAAACAGCAGTGCCAATACGCAAGAGGACGTGCAGCTTTCCTGCAGTAACAAATCTAATGATTACAGTATTCTGTCTCACACATTGTGTCCTAAGTGCACTGATGCATTTTTGTTTTCCACAAAAGCAGAGTATACTTTTTTTTAAGACATGCCTGCATATTATTACTGGTGCTGTTATTGTCACAGAACATTAAAGCACAAATAAAAAACCACCTGTGAAGGCTTCACTTTGGCGAAGACTACAGGCTGTACATGGAGTCAGGATCGGCTCTCTTCAATTTTGGCAACGGATGAGTTCTTGCGAAGCGACAGCTAATTCAGAGCCTCCTGTACACTTTACTATTTTCAGCATGCATGTCAGACAAAAGCCGGATGAATATAAAGTACACTTGGTGGTAAGGTGCAAAATCGATTGCAGGTCGCAGGGGTTGAAACACAAGCGAAATGTGACCGACTAATTCAGCCCGTTTTATCTTCTAACTACTGGAAACGGCTTAGAAGTCACGCATTTCACAAAGGCTGTCCATTGTACTAACTTAACAACAGATAACTGATACAATGGAGAGCAAAGTTACTGATTCTGCATTAACTTGGCATCAAGGAGGTCAGACTGAACTGAAACCTCATACACAAATTGAATCCGTCGCTATCAGTTTTAACAACCTTTGTCACTGCAAAAGGAAATTGCGTTGCTTAAGAAATGTTAATCACGTGTTACGCACAAAACATTTGACTCTTTTTAGCTCCTTTCACGGTAGCCTTCTGTCTCCTCGTCTGGCGACAACTGGACCAGCACCACACGTTTTTCATAATTGGAAGCTCCTCCGTAGCTCTGGGTCTCATCTTCACCGATGCTACTGAGGTCTGCCTCGGTGGAAGAACGACGAGTGGGTGATTCTTTGCATTCCTTCTCTTTGGGTGTCAGAAGAGGTGTGGGTGACTTAGGCTCCACCTCTGGCACCTGGACTGGCTCTTGAACTGTCCCAGAGGTCCACTGTCTCAGTCGACTCGTGAACATCTTCGCAGATACAAAAAAAGATATTAAAGCATTCAAGCATATTTTAATTATGTGTATTTGAAAGAGGCTCGTAAAGGGAAGCTCAAGTTGAACCTACATACCATAGATCTTGGTAAAGGACTAGAGGATTTGGTCTTTTTCTTGTACACGATGAAGAAGACAAAAGCAAGTACACCACAGATCAAGAGGAAGGCCACAATGATGGGGATGTAGATGAGCTCTAGAGGATACAGAAGTAGAACGAGCATGTCTGAGTTAACAAGCCGAATCAACCAGGATCAATGACGACTCTTCTGCTGGCGATGACACCTTCAGCCTGTCGTATCTTTATAACATTTAGTGATTGGTTGGTATTTTATCAACCTAAATCAAGTGGTTACAAATCAGGTTTCAGCTTCAGTCCTGAGAATGAAAATCCAAGAAACCATATTTCCCTGCAAGCAAAATAAAAACAATTACATTCCACTTGTACGCAACTGTTTGGTTCATGCGTTGTGTTGGTGCAGTACTCCTGTGTGGCTTTAACGGCGATTTTCTCCAGCTCTCCCTTCACTTTCAGACAATGCTTCTCTTGGCCGGGATCAGCTGCCAGCTTTCCTTTACACACACTCTCTTCACAGCTGAACCTCTGAGGGAGCATCTTCTGTACAAACACACAAACAAACAAACTGATTCATTCCAAATCTAGAGGACGTACCTTTTCAAAATTCCTTTTTTAATCTGAATACCCTCTTTCAAAAAGTTTTTGCAAATGTTATTCGGGACAAATGCGGCACAATCTGACCTGGTTGATGACCACAACGTCGTACGTAAATTCAGGCAGCGGTTTTCTGATGTTTGCATTGAGGTTCTTCTTCTGATGTCTTCTGTTTCGGCTGGCTGGCAAGTTGTGGTTGTACAACAAGCCCGGATGATTGAAGAGAAAGAAGACTTCGCCATCCTGTTGTGCAGTGACATTCACAGATGGAAAGTCGACAAAACCTGGACATGGTCACAAACACGTCATCAAGCGAAGGCACACTGGACAACAAACCTTTACACAGAACACACAAGAAAGATGAATCTAAATTGGTCTCTGTTCTGACAGAACAGTTTAGATTCCTTTTCACTTAATATTTGGGTTGTTTCTCCCAAAGTGAAATCAAATCTCTGAAATCAATAGAACTGGCATGTCACCACCATCCACACATCATTATGCACGACTCTGCTTTTAAAGACACTACTCCATCGCTTAGACCAGTGTAGCAGTCGCCTTTATAAAATGTTTTTTCACTGTTTAAGAAAAAAGATCAATCAGGAAATTTAACCTAATCCCTTCCAAAAATAAGTGATAAATGATAATCACTACTCACATTTCTGATTGGCCTGGGAGTCTTTGAAATAGCTGAAAGTGATTTCCTCAGGAGGAGCTTCTGTGGAACTATCATTTCCAATCACGGCATTTACAGTAACAAAGTAGTCGTCCTTGGGATCGGACAGAAATGAAATGTCCGCTTGGAGAGTTGGTGATTCCACAATAATGGGTTCATAAGTCCTGGGAAGAGAAATAAAATCAAAGTAAAATTACATTTAAACATATCTAATAAGTGGTCAGCTGCACATGTAAACAGCTACATTAAACTGTGCTTAGTTAAAGGAATAACAAAGAAAACCAAAACGTAGCTAGGTAATTATCCCAGTATGTTTCACTATATCTTCAAACGTATGAACCCTTAAAGCTCTGAGCACGTAATGGTTGCAGTTTAAAGCGCCTTTCTTACAGACACGCAGCAGTTCATGTTCACATAAGAATAGTCATTTATAACTAACCGTAATACTGTCAAAATGTTGACTTTGAATTTAAGTCCTTGCATCTGACGGTTGTAACTCCACTCCAGCGTGTTCTTCATATTGTGGCAATGAAGGGTCACATTGGTTGGCGGTTCCACTGTGGAAAAAGAAATAGATCTATTACACTGTAAATAATCTAAGTTTAAATTGTGAAAAAATATTGAACCAATGATTGTTATGTAGCAGGCATGTTCACCCAGAATCTCACAAACATTTGTCTTGAAGTACCTGAACAGATCAGTTGGAGGATGTTTTAGTGCAGTGATTCTGCCACTAATGGACGCCAGAGCATAACAGAATGTGTGATGTCTAACCTCAGGACAAAAAAATAATTCACTCCAGTGGAACAAAAGCACAGACTGTTCTCCTTTCACCCCCTACCCAGGGGTAAACTATGCTAACTTCAGCAATGTGGCTAACCATTACAAGACAACTAAATTCTTCTTTATTGCAGTGTTGTTCATGAATGTGAACCCCATTTATTTCCATCTATTCTGTGTTGTAGATGCTGAGTTTGTGTAAAATAAAGCAACCAAAAAAAGCCACTTACTACTTTCAAACTGAAATTTTAGATATTTTCCTAATGAAACACTAAAATATATGCCGTATTACTGTATACTCACAATAAGAATGTTTATCCCTGTTCTTGTTTACTGAACCAATAATGATAATTATTACTTTTGATTATTCATCATACAGTCAACAAGTAAGTTTGTATTCATGAAGCTGACATATTTCATGTAGACACTGTGGAACTGGATCTCTTCAATATAAATGGAGTCAAAGTGTCTGAGACTCACTCAGACTGAGTATCAGATTATAAAGTCACACTAAGGCCCCCTCCACACGATGACGGATTTTTTGAAAACACAACTTTTCTGTTGCGTTTACGCCTTCCGTCAACACGACAACGCAGATATCCGGAACGAAAACGCAACTTTTTGAAAACGCTGGCCGAGGTGGATTTTTTTTTTTAAAACGCTGGGTCTGCGTTGTCGTGTGGACGGTGTATCCGCAACTTTTTAAAAACGCCAACGTCTTGCCTGCGACGAAAAACGCTGTGACGTCATATTTATGGGCTTGTGTGTACAAACATGCTGGATGTACGAACCTTGTTGATGGCAGCATTCTTGCAGGCGTTTTGTGACAACAAAACACGGAGGATTCCTATCGGATAATATTTAACTCAATACTGCCACCACATGGTTAGGCATGCTTATATCGGTCTTCGAAAACACACTGATGCGCTTACGTGTGGATGGAGATTTTTTTGAAAACGTTGTCGTGTGGACGCGAATCGTTTTCGATGCGTTTTCAAAAAGTTGCGTTTTCAAAAGAATCCGTCATGGTAGCGAGGGAGAGAGAGAGAGAGAGACAGAAACTTCTCTCGACTAAAACAATGAAAAAGAAAACCTGACAGACTTGTGGATGAAGTAGAAGATTTAGAAACAGATGTGCTCTAGAGGTGATAACCACAACAATAAAGTCAGTCCCTTCACCACAAAGTGGCGGTTTGAGACGATTTAAACACAACCTGAAACTGAAAAACACATGCTGGAATAGGAACCAATGAAATATATCAAAACATCTTTGACAAATATTCAAATAAACAACCTATTTAATACAGTATGTAAAAAAAAAGCAAGTAAATGTGTTTATAAAAGTGAAGATCATCCCCTTGTGATGTGAAAAAACAACAGCAGTAGACAAGATTTGTGCAAAGTAAGCAAAAACCTCTCAGACGTAGAAATAGAAAGAAAATGTTGTCTGTAAAAAAAGATTTGGATGTAATACCAATAGATTCCCCTACAGGAGAAGCTCCTAGTGCACTGTGTCCATTAAATGCATATCTGTTTAACTTCTGCGGGGTTTGATTCCTGGCTGTGCTTCTACATAAGGACTGTTGTCTTCTTTATCATGAAAATGCAAACAAAGAATCTTGAGTAACACTGGAAAGTACAAAGAGGAAATAATGAGGGGGAAAAAACATTTTCAGCCATATTTGACTGATTAAGTACACACATCTGAGATGTTGAAGGCGGTATTTATCATTTAGCCTGTTAGAGCTTTCTGGGGGGGGGGGGGTTCATGGTGGTGCAGGAGATAACCAGAAATGATCCAGTCCTTAGATCACCTTTATCTAACTAAACTTTGTATAACAGTCCTATATGATTGATGCTCACATCCCTTTATTAACCTGCTGTGTCCCAGAAAAATTCTTATATTTGAATGAATGAATGAATGAATGACAGCAATTAATGAAGACAATGGGAAAGAATCTACAATTTCAAATCTACAGAATCAGTTAATTAGTCAGAAAAGGAGTCAATTCAGTTTAGAAATGAGATGCAAATTATTTAATATTTTCTTTTACAACACACAACTCACATATATAGATTATATTTTGTCATTTACTCCCAATGGTTAACTGAACATTAGTGATGGAGGCCTGTGCTGCAGTAGCGCCTCACTGCTAACAAGCTGCTCACAATCAATCTGCACAGCAATGCATGACATTAACCAGGCGCAGCTTCACATTAAATATGTTGGTTACACGTTACATCATGAAAACTATCCCGAAAGACACACAATCAATACGTTTTATTGATGAAGTGGAAGGACAGCTCTGATAGCGGGCATGCTAATCAACTAGCTGGAATTTCCCTTCAGGAAAATATGTCCCCTCACCTGACATCAAGCAACCACACAGATTATTGAGACTGACATCCACAATGAAGGAAAGATTTTGATAATTGTGCGAGAAATTCTGATTTATATAAGAATCTGGGGTCTGGGAGCGCAGGAAGAGGAATCATGTAGCACAGCCTGATGTTAGTTCGTCCATGGTGGGTCAACGAGGCTAACTTACCGTAGACGGCTAACGCGACAGCCTGGATGCAGGTGAGAAACAGGATAACATCATGGAATCTGGAGAGCTCCATTCCCAAAAGACAAACCATTGCTGGTTGTTTGTCCTGAAATATGTCCAAATTTGTACCCAAAACAGGGATCGTAGTCACCAAATGTTTATTTCGAAACAGAAAAAGGGGAACAGCGTCACGCTTCCCAGCACACCCTGCTCCGTTCTGGATCCGTAGGACACATGAAGTACTTCCGGCTAAACCTCGTAACAATTCCCTCTCCAAAAACCAAGCACAATACTTGACATAACACTGCATATGATTTGTATTTTGTGTTCACAAAATATAAAAAAAATATATACATTACTGCGTTGCATTAAATGTCACAGTGTACTTCTAAGATTTGCGGGTTTCACAGTTTTTAACCAACCATTCGCGGTCCGGTAAAAAAAAAAACATGTCCGGTCCCGTGAACGCAGCACGCCATCGCGGGAGTTTCTGGTTTCTCACGAAAGAAACTCAAGGACACAAATTATGCGTATAAATAAATAGTTTTAATTATAATTGATTGTTTACAGTTTTTTTAAATATATATTGTGTGTTTGTGCATCCGTTCGTCCGTCCGTTCGTCCACCAAATATCTTCAAAACAAATAGAAAGATGAAAGCAAAAAGCACATTACTGTACTCGGGCGGCAAAGGGGATGACCTTGACCTTGAGAAAACTAGGTCAAGGTCAAATTTCAACTTTTCTACACTCAGGAACCGGATAAAATAGAAAGACGAGAGAGAAGGCTGGTGTGAATGAGACCGTAGATCAAAGCTTGTGCTTTGATCTATGAAAGTAGGTCAGGGTAAAATTTTGGATTCAGGGGTGTTGTGGGATGTTGCATCTCTGACTGCCTTGGTTCTAGTTGTACTTCTTTTTATCCTGCAATAGCACTTCTTTCTGTGATCTGACTGGTTTTAAAACATCCTTCAAAATAAAGGCTCGGAAATGTTGATGTATTTCTATGTTGCCACAATCGAACCACCAGATGGCAGCAAATACATTTAAATGACAGCCCGAGCGTCGAACGGAGTTGCAGCGCTGAACCCACGTGTGTTCCTCCGAATTGTGAGGTTAGACCTGATGACGATAAACGCGCGCAACAAGTTAGAAACTGGTGAGGAATGTTCTGTTCACAGCTGAGTCACACTTTAACATTTGCAAGGGAAATGATCCTCCTGTCTCATGACCTCACGTGTAGATGGATGATAATACTGTCATTTAATGGATTAAACGGTTGCGTTTCATACAGTTCGGTGTGTGTGTGTGTGTGTGTGTGTGTGTGTGTGTGTGTGTGTGTGTGTGTGTGTGTGTGTTGGGGGGGGCGTGATCGGTCATTTGAAAGGATAAATGTATCTTTTTAAAGATAGTCGTTCTACATTGGTCATTATGGGATACAGCTGTGTCTGTGAGGGTTACAATAATGACAGCAATCCCGTTTGAAGACGACACGGCGGCAAACACTCGCGCTGAATGTGTGCGTGCGTGTGTGTGTGTGTGTGTGTGTGTGTGTGCGTGTGTGTGTGTGTGTGTGTGTGTGTGTGTGTGTGTGTGTGTGTGTGTGTGTGTGTGTGTGTGTGCGTGTGCGTGTGTTGACTGTGCGTCTGACACCTGCTAAAGTGCTCTTATTTGCATGACAAACAAACACACACCCGGTCTTGTGAAGCGCTCCGTGAATGCAAACTGATGGGGTGTGTTGACCCCCGCACCTGAGAGGTCAGGCACAAACCGGTGACGGAAGAACCGACGATCAAGTCCGCGAATGTTCCAACGCGTCATCCTGGAGCTCGGGGTGAACCTTAAACCTTCATTTATGATGGTTTAAACGAAAAAACTATTTAAAATAAATAAATAAAGCAATCATTTCCATGTTTGAGACTGACACTCGCGGTTTAGACAAACAGACCTCCATGAATGCGCACAGTAAATATTTACGTCGGCCTAAACAGGTGGAGAGGATGGGACTAAATTGAATTGATTTTAGGCGGCTCGTCCCTCCCCCGCTCCCCTCCAAGTGATCCTTTAACCACGCTGCCGCCGTCTCCTCACCGGCAGTTCAGCAGTAAAACATTTTTACAATCAGACGTTATTGTTCGCCGCCTCCTTGTGGGAGAAGCGCCCATGTTCATTTTTTAAAAGGGCAAATCAGCCATAATTCAGTTCATAAACTGCAGTGCGCACGGGAGAAATGCCTGGATGAATATTCATTAGAGTCCGCCAGAACTGCCACGCTCGGTGATTCATTGGGCATATGGAAATATCACTCACTTTAATTGCCCCTAAACTGACTCAACATAATGTTGTCATTAGATAATTATTACTTATTTGTGATACTAATGGTACGGTATGGCGCGCAGTGCCGAAATTCCACGTAGATGATTGAAATTACAGCTCTTTTTATTCACGGGACGACCGAGGATCTGATGGATCTGTTGTGTGTGCGTGTGTTAACGAGATTCGATCCATCTATTAGAGCCCAAAACAAGCACAGACACACGAACGGTCCAGATATTTCAACGTGGTTTTATTTCATCTGAATCTCTAGATTCTCAGATTATAAAAATACAAACAAAACAAAAACAGAAAATTTGTTTTTGTTTCCATGAACTATTTTTATTCCATGTTTAGCTTCTTACACCATTACACTGTTTGAGTCAAATTAATTTAGAAAAAAACAACAACAAACACAAATAAACAAATTAAACATGCTTAATGCAATTAATTGATAGTATTTTTGTGCATGAGACAAGAAATACGGTAGTTTAAAACAGAATGCATGGATAATATTTTGTGATTACAAATATAATATTAAATGTGTAAATTATTCAAACTGACCAGTACACGCCTTGAAGAAATTTAACTGGAAACTGCATAAAGAAATGAATTAATTTAAGAGATTCAACACATTGATCATTTTCAGTTCAATATTAATCAAACATTGAGATACATTTGGGTGGAAAAGCAAGAACAAGAAAAGGGAAACTGTTTTTTGCTTCCTTGCAAATTGTGTTGTCAGTTCCGGGATTACTGATCTGTTCAAATACATTGCAGGCCTGTTTAATTCTAAATTACTTAACGGGCCATTTGAGAAGTGTCAGGGATTTACTGAACTTTATGAATTCACAGCTGTGACATTTATTCAATCACACGCAATAAATGTCAGATTTCCAACATTTACCTAAATCCTGACTAAAAACTCTTGTGTGCTCCTGACACCGGGGGCTGTGGCATTTTTAAAATAAACTACTGTTGTATTATGAATGTCAAATCCCTCCCCGCTTGTCACAGTCTGCACAGCACAACACGGTTTGGAGTTGTTTTATTGAGGCAGCAGCAGTTTGAAACAACAACTATGACAAAACAGGCCCACAAAACAGAGGGAGAGAGAGAACAGGCAGAGACAAATAATGATGTGTGTATGGGTTGGAGTGTGCACGTGGGCGTGTGCGTGTGTGTGTGCATCTGTGAGAGAGTGTGAGGGAGCTAATAAAGTAATGTGATGGATGATCTCCTTTCTCCCAGAGGGACCAGCACCATGTAAATTGGACCACACAATGCATTATGGATAAGGCAGTTGAGATTATAGCTTGTTAATGTGTCCCTCCCTCATCCCATGCCTCTCCTCTCTCTCCTTTTTTTTCTTGCATCTCTCTCTCCCTCTCTCTCTCTCCCTCTCTCTCTCCATCCCTCTGCTCCGGCTCAGGCAGTGACATGGTCACCTCATTGTCAGGGCGCGTGGGTCTTTTAGATGCAGATGGAGAGGGAGAGGAGATGTACTGATCTGCCAAGCTTAGTGGAGTGTGTGTGTGTGTGTATGTGTGTGTGTGTGTGTGTGTGTGTGTGTGTGTGTGTGTGTGTGTGTGTGTGTGTGTGTGTGTGTGTGTGTGTGTTCATTGCAGGACTCGCTTTCCATTAAAGGACAGAAACCTGTACCCTATAAGACACATTTTCAGGTTTTATCTTAGTTTGTGGTTACAGTGACAAAAACAAGTGAACTGTGTGTGTGTGTGTGTGTGTGTGTGTGTGTGTGTGTGTGTGTGTGTGTGTGTGTGTGTGTGTGTGTGTGTGTGCGTGCGTGCGCGTAAGCCAGCTAACCGGGCAGCCAGATGAAACAGTCTATCAGCAGGGGCCAGGGCTGTGGACATATGTCTCCTCCCTCCCTCACCCACCTCACACCCCGCCCTGTCCTCCTCAGAGGGTGCCAACCTCCCAACCCCCCCCACCCCCACCCCACGACCTCCGTCCACCTCACGTAGTCCCACATTCCCTCTCCCCCCTCCACCTCGGAGGCCTGTCCAGGGACCCGTCAGGCCATCTGTTGAAGCTGGTCTAGAGGAAACGCTAGTGTAGTGAGGCTGCTGCTAACTAGCGGGGGCGTTTGGTGCGTTTGTGTGTCACAGCATCCCAAGATAGATGTCTCCTGGTATGTTTCTCCAATAAAAGCAAACTGTTGTGTAGTCATGGGACACTTTTACTTTATGCGTTTAGTCTTGGAGTCTTAGACAAATAGCACATCATTTATTATTTCATGCACAAAAAGAATTATTAACCATTAAATAATATTTCTTCTTATGGCCCAATCAGATGGAAGCTCATACCAGTCTAAGGTCTGAAAAAGCATCATGATCATTTTCATGTAAAAGCAAATTAGCAACGCAACTCGGTCGCACGAGCAACATTGAAATATTTATCACTTCCCACACGGCACGAGTCTGAAAGTTGAGAGCCGTTAGATGGAAGGGAACACACTACTCAGTGTGTCATGTGCACACAGAAAAAGAAAAGTCACACACCCCATGAATGAGAAGAACTCCTTATTGGCTTGAATGCTGATCTTAGTCACCTTGAGCTGAAATGACATGAAGTTAATGAGTTCAAGAATGTCATCAGAAAGACAAAGACTGGATAACTGCACCCAAATATTGTTAAAGACAACTGATAAATAGACTAAATTGTTAATTTTTGGTCATTAATTTTATGGGAATTGACCATTGAGTATCCAGCGAATGATTTCTGCAATGTTTTGACTCAGAAACCCTCAGTGCCAGTTGATAATGGTTATAATGGGGGTTTAGATCACACAGCATGGTTCACGACTCGCTACGTGTGTGTGTGTGTGTGTGTGTGTGTGTGTGTGTGTGCACTCGCTCACCGGACCCTCTGTGGTAGTGAGTGGGTGGCTGCCTCCACCCATTACAACGGGTCATCTGTCTCCCATGGAAAGTTTTCATGGCTGTGGAGCGGATTAGGAGCAGGCAGAGAGAGGAGAAGACAGACTTGGGGGGGAGATTACCGGGCAGACGAGAAGCACGAAGGAGAGCATCACAAAAAGAAGACATTAACATCTAAACATCAGCATTTGTTTGTGGTATGTCGCTGACACTCATCCAGGGTGTCTGGGTTTACAGTGAGTACAAATGCAGGAACAAGTGAATGGCGGCGTCTCATCACGAGTGGTCTGTTCAACAAAGAATGACGAAGAGAAGGTCCAAGGAGAAGAGAGAGGAGAGTGTCAGGTTAAAGAGAAATGATCCTAATTGTTGATGGTGTAATTATACCGTATAGGAGTTTAGAGCTAAGCTTCCATTCAACTGTCATGTTAAATCCATGCAAACTTACATCATGCTTTTTCTTTCCAAAATTGATGTGGAGACGTGATGGGATCACACTTACGTTAGATACGGCCTGTCTTGGTGACTTCAGGGTAAAGTATATAATTATATATGTCTAAAATAGTTTAGACCTTTATTTTATATTTGCTGATGTCAGCGCGGTGTAAGGATTGTGACGACGGTTAGACCTCCTCCACATGTAATCAAGCAGATCCGATCACATATTGATCGTGATCCATTCGCACCCTTTGTCAACATGCACTGTTCATACAGGTGTTAGTGGAGTCAAAAGTGTAAGCATGCAAAAGGAGGCATTTTTTAAAAATTCTATGGTTTATAGTGAAAATGAAACTTTCTACTGATATTTTTAAGGATCTATAGATGAGAAATATCAATAGATAAGGTTGATTGATCTTCCTACCCCACCTTGTTATTGGCAAACTTTTTAAGTTATTTCTGCTCACCTCTTATAGAAACCATTGGCTGGTGGATAATCACTAAGGTAACTTTTAGGTACAAATGGTAAATATTAAAGTTTAAGGCAGAAATTAGATCTAGAAACATTTTTTTAAGTTAAAAGATTGTTCAGAATATCCCTGTTGTGCGTGACGCAGTCATAGCAGTGATATAGAGCCAACTTTCCTTTGTGTGTCTTCAACACTTTCTCAATGTGTGAGACACTTTAGAAACACCTGTCAACATCGCCATATCACAGTCACTGTAAAACGAAAAGTGATAAAACAGATGAGCTTAAAGTGTCATCATGTCCCATCTATATTTAAAATGAATTGCTGCCATGATATTCAGAGATGCTTTAAAGAGAATATATGACTTTCTTTATGGAATGTTTACTTCACATCTTAGTGGCTTTCTGAATGGAGCCTGAAGGTAATTAAGACTTTAAGTGAACCAATCATTAAACCAGACAAAGTTTCTCATTTACAATCAGAGATTGAACTTTAGTCTTAACTGCATGCATGCGCACACACACACACACACACACACACACACACACACACACACACACACACACACGCACAAGGAATACCAGCCGCCAGTTGGTCTTAAAGAGGCAAATTCCTCCACAGCATTTTCTCAACATCATAAAGCATCTGCCATTAAAGAGATGTTTTTTCAATCCGTCTGCTCCCCCTGACATTCCCAGATAAAGTTGGCATTAGGTTGATTTGGGGGAATTTGCACACCATATGCTGCCGTGTCAAACACCTACATTTAACCGGGATATCGCTCAGCATTCCCTAATAGCAGCATCATTGGAGCTTGTTTATCTAATGCGCCTGTTAATGTTATTTATTGGGAGTCTGCCCACTATCTGGTTCCTCCATGCATGCTAAGGAGACAGACATAAGATATGCAAATGCTAACGTCGGCCCAACTTCTCGGCAGTAAAACAGAGCATTTGCATTTGATGTAGCACATAATAAACTGGTTATTAGCATTTTAAATGCGTCAAACAAACTTGAAAAATGTTGCCTGTGCTGGTGTGGTTTTTATTATTGCCGCCTTGAGTTAAAACACACATACACTTGCCACACGTGCCTTCAAACGCATACAGAAAAATGTGGATGAGCAGACACATAAATATAAGACTGCTGTACACAGGAAGAAACTGATGTCACAAGGCAAAGAGACACAGATGAGACAGCCGGATGATGTGTTGGATGAAGTTGTTTCTTTAGTCCATCTCTTTTTCTCTCCATACCATAAACTCAGAGCATTAGATGTGCAGATGATTCATCACCTTTACAAGCCATCCTTCAAGCCCCAGAAAAGAAGGTCTGGTTTCAGCTTCGATGAGCGACGCTGAACAGTATGAATGACCAGTATCTGCTGCTGTCTCTGTGCGCAGGGCCTCCCATCCCTTCAGCAATGAGTCACAGCATCGCTGACCTCTAAGACAGAATGAAACACAATGACCAATGCCTGACACTTTGTTGAATACCAAAAAAAAAAAGTCAAGGATTATTTCTGCAAATATGTGATTTAGTGCATCCTCCTTGTTAGCCATAGACACTCTGTCAGGCAGGCAAGGATCCCAGACGGTCACTACATCCACCCTTAAGAAAAACAGGAAAATAAAATGTGTATGAAAGATGTGAAAGGAATCCCAAATTAACCCAACGGTAAGAAAGATGGTGGAGATAAATATGGAGGCTAAAATCCACATAACACAGTGTAAAAGACAACCATGAGATCTCCTGGAAATCAATACAGAAGAATAGAATACTCATTGTGGAATACTGCCTTCGCTGGCTGAAATAGAAGCACAAGATGATTTTATCAACTAAGAGGAAACCTCTATCTCCTTCCAATGCGTCTGCATTAAATGGTAGTACAAACTTTGTAGGACCGACACTATCAAAAACTTGATTACCCATAAAACCAGCCAGAAATTCAGAAACTTTCATGTAATTTTGTTGAGAACCTGTGGCACCAGATGGGTGATGTTACGCTACGATCGTTTGGTCCAGTTTGAAGGATCATCTGCGACTGATGAAGGCATTTTGTTAATACAACCAGCCAGATGGACGTCCCTGTGTTTCAGGTGATTTTTTTTTTTTCTGTGTATTTCCTCAAAAAAAAGTGCTGTTTGATGTTAATATTCTACTTGAATAAAATATTATTAATTTTCTTTGCGCCAAAAGTAGAAAAGGTAAATACCAAAGCTACTCTATTACATTTAATTACAAATAACGTATAAGAATCATTCCAAGTTTCCATGCGTTTTTACACACTTTTGTCATTTATGTATAAAAATCCTGTAATCAAGAAAATTTGGCATCATCTTGATTAAACCAGACTGGAAAAAGAAACTATTTCAAATCTGTGAGGAGCGAGGAAGAGACTGCAACCTTCTTCCAAAAAAATGCATAACATGCATGTAAATCACATTACAGTATCTTCATTGCTAGAAGTCACTGGAACAGAGGGGTCACCAACATCAGAGCCCATATTCAGGTAGTGGCAGTGAATGAAAATTCTGATGAAAGTGTAGAAAGCTGATGTCAGGGTTCTGGTGTTGCTGAGAAAATTTCAGTCTGGGTGGGAAACGGCGAGCACAGAGGAGCAGAGTTCTCTGAATTACTTTTTCATTGGCGGTTAATGATGTGATAATCTCCCAGTACAGTAACCGGGCCTCACGCCCTGCAGCTGACAACACTTTTTTCCTTTAGTGTGTTTGCGGTCTCAATGATGCCAGTTATTTAATGACGTTTCTGCTTTAGTGGATGCGCCTGCTTTACAACCCAGTCTGTGATTATCTTGTTAAACTCAGATAGATGGACACAAACACACACACACATGTGAGCCAGACCCCATCTGAACCTTCCTCTCTACATGTAACCCCACACACACACACACACACACACACACACACCCAGGCCGTCACGCTGGCTTAAATCCTACATGTTAATCTCTCCCCTTCTCTCTCTCTCTTTCTCTCAAACACACAAACATACTCGCTTTCATTCTCAGCTCGCCCAGAGCCCTGCTTCATTTTCTGGTCATGTGAACCCATTGGCGAGGGGCGAAGCAGACACAAAGTGACACAGGGAGCGGCATGGAGGGGTGTTGGTTGGGGTGGTGGTGGGGGGGTCTGGGGCTGCAGCCTGAAAAGAGGCAATGGGAGGTGTCCCATTGTCCCACACTGAAAGGGACAGTTAAAAAGAGTACCTTGCCGCAAAAGCTGGTGGGCCGGGCCGAAGGCTGGTTAAGTGCTGGTGGTTCGTCTAACTTTCTGTGTGTGTTTGCGTGTGTGTGTGTGTGTGTGTGTGTGTGTGTGTGTGTGTGTGTGTGTGTGTGTGTGTGTGTGTGTGTGTGTGTGTGTGTCTTTGTACACTTGTTTCTGTGTACGTTTACTGAGGAGGAGGAGAGGAAGGAGGAGGAGAAGGAAGAGTATGACTGATGACTGAAGTTACTGGATAATAATGGAAATTACACGAGTTGAAAGAATTGTCTGAAATTTCAGCTAAAATTCTTAAATTTGGATTTTCCTGTATTACTGTTTTGTCTTTACAAGCACAACAGCAACACAGATGTAACAGAGGGACAGATGAGACATCTTGTTGATATTAATAAAAATACACACAACAGCACGTAAGTTAAGTACAAATTACTTCTTTGTACAAGAAGACAATATAGTGATCTCAGATTGATCTTTAATGTCAACTTGAAGCCTTGTTTCCACTTCAGTGACATCAAATTTCCCTAAAATGACCCTGAACATGCTCATACCTGAAAAGGCATGAACCAATTTTGTAACCTGCTTATTATAATGGGGCAAAGCTCCCATCCAGACACAAATCACCTGGACTAGTGACGACGCGTAGTTTCAAGTGGTTCGAAAACATCATTATGACTTGTTCATTTAAGATAAAAACCAAAGTGTAAAACATGCTCAAAAAAATTTTAGGGTCTTTTGCAGCCGCCGGTGAATCAAGCAGTTTGAAAAAAAGATTCAAAATTCATCTGAAACTGATTTCACACAGCATTACCGACGTGTCTTCACACATCTCCAGTAGCTGTGCATCAAAATGAAAATGAATAACAGAGAACATCACTGCTGCTGTCATCACGCTCCGGGAAGCTTTTTAGAAGCCAGATTTACATCTGAGCCTGTTCAGACAGGCAGATTTGGAAACATGAAGGTAAAATTTTTCTTCAATGATGATTTGACTTGTTCTTGTCTAATTAACGCCAAGAACAAAAAAAAAAACATCACAAAAACTAATTAGGACCTCAATATTCATGTTGGTGGAGATGGTTGTGAGGTTTGTAATTAATGAGCTTTAAATTGTTTGATCGTCTGTTTAATTAAAGGTTTGCTATAATGTGAAGGTTTGTTTACCTCATGCAAAAGGGAAAAAGAAATATTATTGATATTCTCTTTAACTCAAAAGTTACCCAAAGAAAGGAGGAATGACAAGACTTTAAAAGTCCAAAATGTTGAGTAGAATATTTGAGTTTCTGAAGAGGAAAAGAAGGAAAGCGTGCAAACATGGTGGGAGGAGATGAGTTGAATTGTTTTTAAGATAATGAAAGAAAGACCCTAAATACAAGCAGCGGCCACTCATCCTGCAAACGGAGATGATTTTGTTCCTGTCTTTACTTTAAACTTAAACTCCATAATATAAAATGAACACAAAGGTGCGGCTTGAAATGAAAAGATATTTGGTGAGACGCTGCTAAACACTGACTGAAACTTTCTGTAGATTTCACATTTATTTCTAACACTGTGTGAGTGCAGTTTTTTTAATATAATAATTTAAAGCACCCTTGACCTCTGAGACTGTGACCTTGACCTTGTAGTTTATATCGTCTGCTTTTAATCATGCTTTTATCTCAGAGATGTTCAACTGAGAGTATTTATGTCCCAAAGTTAGAATGACAGTCACTGCCGGCGACTGTCTTCGCATACTGAGGGATGCTTCTATTGAACGTTTACTGCTTCTCGCTTAATGGAGGGGGTCTGACCCGGCCCACCCAGAAGGGAGAGGAGACTGGTTGCTTCTGGAGAGCATCGGTTCACCTCTCTGATGTATTAAAACCTTAAATGAATGCGTCTTTTGTGAGAAGGATCTGATTGCCTCCCCTGTGCTGCGACTTATCTGAGCTAAAAATAGGATTGCTTGAAAATTTTATGGAAAATATACAGTATTAATGATGATGACTCAAAGACATTGTTCAGAAATGTTTTATCCCAAATTCACAGGATGTAAACCCATCAGATGACAGCTTTCATGTCTGGCAGGAAACGCAAAACTATGGTGACGTGAAAGCTGTTTCTCATTTTTACTTCCTGTCTTTCTGGGGTCGTTCTTGAAGAGACACGAGAGAAATCAGTGGAAATGAAATGAATAACAGGCTAAGAAAAGAGATGCTCATGTGATATTTGATGGTTTTCCATATAATAGTACAAAATTAAACCTTCACTGATGAATTATAAATATTTTATAAAGAGTACACAAACCTTTTTATAAAAAATGACAAACCCAGAAATCAATTCTGAATCACCTGATTCAATAAGAACTCTTAAGCATGTGTGAACTCTGTCTCAAAGAAGTGATCTGCAATCCATTTAAAAGTTTATTAGATCAGATAAATTCATTGACGGTGTAACAAGGTTTATATGGTTACAGCAACAAGCTGTAATTTGTAACTTTCACAAACATGGTTCAACTCCAAAGAACTGCAGTGTGTGGTTATATCTGTATATTTTACGTCATTGTGTTTTACTACTTTATCTTCATTTTTGCTTTATGGATTGTACCACACAGGACTATTTGACCCACTGACATAAAAAAAAAAAATCACATTAACATGGAGTTGAAACCGAAAGGGAGTAAATTCTGACCTGGTGACTTTTATAGTGTGTAAGAAAACTGTTCTTTTTTTAGCCCAAGAAACTGATCTGAGAGGCGCCGTGAACTCTAGGTAGACAGAAAGCAAAAGACGTGTGAGGAAAGAAGCAAGTCAGAAGATAGGAGAGTGTGAGATGAGAGAAGCAAAGAGATAAAAAGAAAAAATATGAACAGAGGAATAAAGGAGAAGCAGGGAGCTCACGCACTGAGAAAAAGCACATTAGAGGCAACCTGCTGCGACAGTAGTGAGGGGAATAGTGAGTGACTGCCTCCATTTAGACCAGTGTCGTCGTAGTGGGGAGCTATGGCCCCAGCTGGATACACACACACTTTTTTAAAAAAAATGCGGGTCCCCCCCTCCAAAAAAAAGAAAGAAAAAGAAAAATACATATAAAGCAAAGCAAAAGGAATCCATTCTGAATTATGTGATCATGCAGAAATTTACACCTGACACCCCCCCCCCCCAAACACACACACATACACACACTTCTCCCTCACTCTCTCACCTTACTCTCTCTGTCCCTCACATTCACACATTTCTCCACATTGGCCGGATTATGAACAATTTCTCTTGGGTTGTGCGAGGCTGCCCCCACACACAAAGAAACACTTGGGGACGGGATTAGTAGGCTTACAGCGGATTCACATATGTCCAGTTCAAGCAATTGGTATTCAAAGCTTTACACTTTCAAATGCCACCAAGAGAGAGCAAAGGCGAGCAGCGCTTTTCTTTGCATTGGCAGCACCTTTATGAGAAGGACTCTTTTGCTGGGCCAACAATGAGGCCGTGAATACACATTTTTACTGTTCTACCAGGGGGATCTCATCGGCGAGGGGTATAGAGCATGGAGAAGAGTTTGGGACCCACTTTATTATGGCCATTTGAGGGGTGGGTGGATGTGCAGGCGACTGGATGGAGGGACAGACAGACTGTGGTGGTGGTCAGCCCTCAGCTTACCTCCACATGTTATTGTTGGTGGCTCATTCCTCCACTCCACCTCCACAACACAGATCTGGAGGAGACTCTTCAGAGTGGAGAGAGACTCTCAGCGGCTCAATGTAGACAATATTGAGTCAATTTACGGCATTCTTCCAATTTTTTAATACGGCAATATCTTTAAAGATCTGTCTGTTCACTACGGATCAATAAAATGTGTTTTATAGATAAATGTTTTATGTCACTTATGTTTAGTTGAATTATTTTGTAGAAAAAAAAATTTAGTGGTGGGTGTTGTAAGTTTTTGTTTATTCTTTTCCTCTTGTGCATTTCGCTGTTTGTAATAATCCCCAAATCTCTTCATAAATTATTTATATTTCCATTAATTAATGTTTTCTGTGAATTTTAGGCAAACGCAATTCTATTGGAATTCTATTATTAAAATATTGAAATGATGTTATAGTGATTCGTTTTTTGTTTCTTGTTTTATTAAAGTCACATTTTTAATAGTGGTTAAATTTAGTGAAATTTATTTCATTCGCTTTAATTAAATAAAGCATTTCCTCTTTCATTTGAGGGATAAAATATACTAAATCTTAAACTATTAGATATACGAAAAACAATTAAGATTAAAAATTTTATAAATAAAAAATGATGTATCTGAATGAAAAGTTTGATGAAGGTTAACTGTGACGCCCACATGCTGCCATATGGCCAGCAGAGCGCCGAGTGTCGGAGAGGGGACGTTACCTCTGTCCCCGCGGAGGCCGCGCACCCCCGCGGCCGCAGGAGTCGCTGAATGGGAAAACAATTTCCCTTCCCATTCTTCCTCATTCCCTCAGGCAACCAGCGGCCGAACTGCGGAGGCTTTAAAAAATGTGACTCTCATTTAATAAACGCAAAAGTGACGAATGTGTGGGACAGACGGGAAATCTCCCCAAACTCAAAATTTAATTGGATATTTGACAAATTAACAATTTTATTTAAAAAAAATAAAAAATCAACAACAACAAAAAAATCAATGACAACGTTTGAGTGTGAATTTTAGAGCCAAGACATTCAACAAAGAGGGTTTTTATAAATAAGGTATCCTCAGAATAAACTTCTACAACATGCATAGCTTTTGCGTCTTCCAAATAAATCTGAGAAGAGCAACTTTCTGATCTGCGAAAAGAGGAAAAACAGTGAAGAGGAAAAATAAAAGAATAATGATGAAGGGGGGGGGGTGTGGAGGACAAGAAGTAAACAATGAGACAAGAGAGGACAAGCGATAGAAAAGAAGGACAGGAGGAGAGAGGAGCGCGCTGCGCCCCCCGACAGAGTCCTGACAATGGCAGCGAATGGTTGCGCACCGCGGTCACCGGGACAGTCAAAGCACACCGCCCCCTTTCTGACGGGCACGTCATCCTCCTAACTAGACGTTATGAACAGGACCGCTTTTGTCTGCCACATGTATAAATACCCACTATCAGTGTCCTCCTCACCGCAGAGATAAAGAGACAGAAAGGAGAGAAAGTCAACAGAGGCAAAGTGGCCACTGATGTGATTAGAGGGGCAGAAGCGTGGGACAGGAGGGCATCAGACGACACCAGGTGACTTGGGTAACTAAAGGAGAGAGAGGGAGGGAGATAGAGAGAAGGTAAAAAAAAAAAAGACAGGAGAGATTGAAAGTGAGGAAGGGAAAGAGAGAGAGAGAGGAACCAGCAGCGACCTCCTACCACCAACATCAGAAGCGGAACCCATAAAATGACTTCAGACTCCAATCCAAGCAGCAGAGCCTCTTCCCCGGACATGGACGACATGTTTCTCCGAGACCACCACCCGCACCTCAGTCATCACCACCACATCGGCTCCTCCGTGTCCTCATCCACGCAGGGCGGCGAGCCGCAGCGCCACCAGAAGATGAGCGGCGGCGAGCACCTGCGGTCCGGAGACGGCAAGTCCGCTTCAGTGGGAAGCAGCAGAGACAGCAACAACAACAAGTTCAAACTGAAGAAACAAGTGACAGAGGAGGAAATGTACCACCTCCGTTTAAAGATAAACGGCCGAGAGAGGAAGCGCATGCACGACCTGAACCTGGCCATGGACGGCCTGCGGGAGGTGATGCCCTACGCCCACGGGCCCTCGGTGCGGAAGTTGTCCAAAATCGCCACACTTCTTCTTGCCAGGAACTACATCCTGATGCTCAACAGCTCCTTGGACGAGATGAAGCGCCTGGTGGGAGAGATTTACGGAGGTCAGCACTCTGCTTTCCACTGCGGCACCGTGGCGCACACAACCGGTGGACACTCCGGGGGCCCCGCCGCTGCAGCCGCCGCCGCCGCAGCGCACCAGGTTCATCCGCTGCTCGGGAGCGCACTGTCCTCCTCCACCTCCTCCACTCTGTCGAGCGCACTGCCGGGGCTCACATCCATCCGTGCACCCCACTCCCTGATGAAGAGCTCCCCAGCTGCGCCCCCGGCCCTGCAGCTGGGCTCCGGCTTCCAGCACTGGGCCGGACTGCCGTGTCCCTGCACCATCTGCCAGGTGCCCCCTCCTCCACACATCCCGGTCACCTCCACCGGCCTCACAAGATTAACCGTGGAGACCAAGGACGGGATGAAATGATAGTTGGTAACAGACGCACAGAGACTGACAGATGTAACGATACCTGTAAATAGAGAGATCAGGGAATGAGGGCAAATTCGGCCTCTGGTGCATGTTGTTGTTTAGTCTGTTTTCTTGTTCTGCGTATGAGAAAAAATGTTATTTCCCTCCTTGTAACAAGGACTTATGAATACAGGTGATTTTGCCAATTAATGGTAAAAAAACAAAAACAAAAGTTGGGTGTAATGAGAGAAGATGCCACCAGCCTCTGGTGTTCCACTGGACTTGAGTCTAAAACCACAATGTGAAAAGAAGGAGGCTGAATGAATATCTGGATTTCATTTTACGTTTCATTTGTAAGCGTCATTTTGTGAAAACGAAGAATGCTCTCTGTGCCTTGTACCAAGGATTTAAACTTGAGTTCTATATATAATGACAAAACTATGTTTGGTTAAAATTACTCTGCTACAGCCGGTTTTGTTTTTCTAAATATACAGTAAGTTTTTTTGAATTATTTTGTGGCTCATCTTCTCTCCACATGTGCTCTGATTTCAATTTTTTTTAATTTTTATGTATCTTTTTTTTTTTTTTGCATGATGGTATCACAGCATGATTGTTATTGCTGAACTGAATTTGTTATGCCCAGAGACCCCGTGTCTTTATTTTTGTACATTGTCGATGACTGATGAAATATTTATTATCTCCCAGTGTCTCTGGATGAAATTTCAATAAAACTGAAATTATGGATCATTTCTACTGTATTTCCCACTCTTTAACAATATAGAATATCAACAGCAACAACAACAACAACAACAACAACAACAAAAAACACTTAAAACATTTTTTTTTAAAATTCTATTTCAAAATCCTTTTTAGTTTTGGTAAATGTATTTTATAATGCCTTTTTTTTTTAGTGCATACAAATGCAAAGCACACATAGACCCTAAAACAAATAAAAAGTTTTATTCCAAACTAAACCATCTCTGTAAATACATCCCTCTTTGAAACAAACACAATTAATTTGTATTTGATAATATTTCTATAATTTATATGGTGTCTGGTCTATAATTTTGTTTAATAGCCTTTCTACACAAAATAAAATAATTCGGCAATGACAAAGCTGTCAGATATATTTTAGAATTTAGGATTTTAAAAAGAAATTTGTGAAAATTTTTACCTTCCAAAATATCAAACAGTAAAAACAAAAAATGACACAGAAAATACATCACTCTCAGAAAACTGAGCTAACTGATTATTGTAGTGGTAGATCTGCCTGAACTATTGACATCTTTCCTGTTTGTACATGAAATATCTAAATAAATGAGTTTAATCTACTTAATGAGATTAATAATTATACAGTGCTGAAAATAAACGATAGGAAACCATATGTTGATTATCTCAAGCACAAGACTTTTTTTTTTTTTTTTTTTACAATTTACAAACATTTTCAAACTCTAAAAAGTGATTTAATATCATTTAGTGACTTTGTTTCACGCTCTCTTTTTTGCATCCACAGCCCCCGTTGTACACTGAAATGTTATCATAAAGTAATTTAATACACACACACACACACACACACACACACACACACACACACACACACACACACACACACACACACACACACACACACACACACACACACACACACACACACACACACACACAGTTATACAGCATTTATTTAACATTTCCAAGTTCACACCAAAGCTTAAGAAGGAGAAAAGGGGGCTGAAATGGGGGGAGCGGGCTGCACTGAGCCCAACAGCGCCCCGGAAGGATCCGCCTTGGGGAGCACAGAGCAGTTTGTACCCCGGGTCCCTTGGGTGTTTCCACGTCTCATCTCTGCAGTGACAGAATGTATGTTTGTGGAGATTACAAGTTAATTGTTCATGGGGGACCAAGAGGAGAAATCACATCACAGAAAGGCGTCGGGATTACAGGCTACTAAATGCAGAAGATTATAGATTCAGCCCCCCTCCTCAGCCTCGCTGCATGCAAATGAGTGTGTGGATTAAAAAATAAATAAATAAGGAAAGAAAGACCAAAAAAGAAAAGGAGATGAAATCCTTTGTAACTTATTTGGAAGGAGGAAAACACAAATTCTGTGGCTAAGTTGAGAAAGAGTGAAAGAGTTCATTTTACACTTCTTCTTTTTTGTCTTTAGGAATGAGTACAGCCTGCCTGTCCCTCACAGGCTGCCAGATGGGATGTAAATGGCTGGGTAGCAGCAATGGCCTTTTAACCACACAACACTGAGTAGGATGTTGTCAAGGGAAGCTGGCGGTTTGCGAGTTAATAGTCATGAGTTGGGGTAATTACTTAAGGTTTATTATGCACTGGTTTCAAAGGAAATGGACTCTTCAATGGGTCGAGAAATACTTCTTAATTCTGGCTAATTAGGAGCCGAGTAAAGCAGAGACAACTGCTGCTCCTGGCATCAAGCACTGTTACATTGGGGGGAAGAGTGGGGGGGCATTTGTAAGTAAGCCACAAAATAATGCACAAAAACAATCATGCACATGCAAATAACCTGCACAACATGCAAACAAGAGCTGATGCATATTAAAGAGCTGGATGTAAATCACCAATTGCTTGGTTTTACTTGGGGAGTGTAAATGTGGTCAGTGAACATGTGATAACGGGAGATTTTTTTAAAATAAAGTTTTGCACTCTGTGAAAAGTTTTCTTTTCATTTCAAAGGAGAAAATGTCTACAATTAATAACATTTACAAAAAAATCAGTGAATTATGCACTTCCTGTCACTGTGACTATCGTAATGGTAGAGCTTATCCTGTTTTATAAATATTGTCATTGGACTTATAATTTATTTTACCTAATCATGTAAATCCCACTGAGATTGAAATCCATCCTTTTTGTGAAGGACGAAAAAGTGGAAGTGAAATGAAAAACAGGAAAATATTGATTTGTAGATTAAAATATTAAGCAGGGACTGGAAAAGAGCAGCAGGCAGCTGTAGGAAAACAAGCCAAAGATGCAGACAAGTTTTGTTGACAGGACTTTCAGCACCCGTTGATTTGACCAATTAATGAGAAAAAGCTTTAATCTGGAGGTTTCCTGTACAGTGATTCCAACTTTTAAAAGTCTGAGCAACAAATTCCCAAAAATAAATGGAAGATTGATCACATGGGAATAAATAAGTTTTTACTGTTTAATCAAATGTAGTTAGAGACCTGTCACAGTAAACACCAAGTAGAAAACGACATAGGGACAATTAAAACCAGGAAATCGAAAGGTCATGATAATGGGCATAAAGTGGGACAGACATAAATAATAAACTTAAAATAAAATTGTTAAAACTGTCGAAAAAGATCGCACAAATGCTGAATACGACATCGAAGAGAAACCACAAAGTAAAAAAACTTGACTTGAAGAATGTCTCCTTCAGAACACACACCTGTTACTACTGTCTTAAACGTCTCTCTCGCTCTCGCTCTCTCTCTTACACTAGCACACACTCACAAACACATATACACACACACACAAACGCGCGTGCACTCATATACACACACACACATAAACACACACAAACCCACACACATAAACACACATTCGGTCGAAGATGACTAAATGGTTTGAAGCGTCTTCAACTCCAGAGTTTCTCGTATTTCATTCTGAGGCCTCACGCTGTCGCTGCAGTGGGTCTGTGTGTGTGTGTGTGTGTGTGTGTGTGTGTGTGTGTGTGTGTATGTGTGTGTGAAGAGGTCTGCTGTTTGTTTATTCACTCGGTCAGTCAGTTGTCACAGTCCTGGTGCCTGAGGGCAGCAATTGAACATAAATTTCAGTTGAACAAGGGGCAGCAGCCGCATCAGCCCAGCTTCTACTAGAACAAAAGCAGTTGAGGGGATAAGTTATTGACCGGGCTGACAGCCTGAATGAGGCTGATTATAACTGCCTGGTTGTGCTCTGCGCACGTGTGTGCGTGTGTGTGTGTGTGTGTATGTGTGTGTCATAGTCATAGACTGTGAAGCAGGTGCAGAGGCCATTCCCTCTCTCTCGGCCCTCAGGGAAGCCTCGGGGGCCTCTGCCCTCCTGTCATCAGCTGATTCCACAAACTAATGTTGAACCCACATCGGCAAAACAGAAAGCATATTTCCATCATAAGAGAGCCTGGCCATTTCCATTAGTGACAGAGCTCATTTACATGTTAATTGTGCAGTTAAAGAGGTGGTGTTGACACCTCCCTTTGTCCACGCAGGGTCACGGGAAGTGAGAAGATGAGGTTGCAGAATGACGTCCATGTGCATTATGTTATCCGGCTGGTTCTATCATCTGTTATCATTAGACCTCCAAACACAGTGATAAAGATAAAGTTAGCTTAATGAGGTGCGATTATTCATACTGTAAGACTCAAATAAAGCCATTGTCTGAAACTGAGTTTTAATTGTATGCTTTATGTTGGTCTTTTTTTAACGTCATTTGTTATGTATAAACTTGTTATTGTTGAAAAAATACAAAGCCAGGGAGAACAAATTTCAATCTTAGAATACAATGTACCAATATTCCAGTACCAAAAATCTAGCACAGTCCTGCTTTGACATATTTTATTTGTTAAAGTAAATAGGTGTCAGATCATTTTCCAAAATCTCCTTTTAAATGATCATATCATTCATGTTATTGAGGTGTTCTATGTGATCAGTCAAGTCTAGGAAGCATTTTGATCAGCTGCAACATTAAACTGCTGTATCTCTGTTTAGACTATAACCCGTGATATGATTGGTTGATCGGTCGATTGGTTGATTGATCAGACAAAACACACCAACATTCACTTTCTTTTTAAACCATTATAAATTTTATATTCTCAAGTTTCTTGGTCAACTAGCAGTGACAGTAAATTAAAAATGTTTATTTATTGTTTTTTTAAAATAATAAAAATTTTATGGACATTTTTAATACTATTTTTTTAACATCGCATGAATTAAAAGTTGAATCAACTAAACTTAAAAATCTTGAAGTTCTAAATTTATTGAAACACAAGCAAAATGTGGGTGGCACGGTGAGGCAGTGGATAGCGCTGTCGCCTCACAGCTAGAAGGTTCCGGGTTCGAGTCCTTTCTGTGCAGAGTTTGTATGTTCTCTGTGTGGGTTCTCTGTGTGGGTTCTCTCCGGGTTCTTCCCACCTCCAAAAACAAACATGCACTTCAGGTGAATTGATTGGTTCCAAACTGCCTGTAGGTGTGAGTGTGTGCATGAGTGATTATTTGTCTTTCGTGTGGCTCCGCGGTGCACCGGCATCATACCCAGAGTGTTCCTTTCATCTTGCCTGTAAGTCAGCTGGGATAGGTTCCAGCAACCGTGACCCACAAGAGTGGAAGAAGCGGATAAAAAGATGACTGAATGCATGAAGAAGAAAAATGTACAAACTCTAAATTACTGCGTGAGAAAAATTACTAAAGCTCATTATTGTTGATAGTAAGCCTGTAAAACGAAAATAAAACACAGAAGCAACCTTCCTGACAAAATGGACATGCTGTGTTTACACAGCATGCAAAATATGCACAAGGATATAAATACACACTCTGACTTTCAATTCTATGAATTTTTATGAGGACTACAATACAGATACAGATACAGCCAGACAGAACGTGCCTGTGTGTGTGTGTGTGTGTGTGTGTGTGTGTGTGTGTGTGTGTGTGCCTGTGTGTGTGTGTGTGTGTGTCTGTGCTTCAGCAGTAATATCCTCCTACAGTGACTGACAGATGGCGTTCAGTGTTTGGCCGTAAATGTTCTCTCTGAGTGTTTGTCCGTGTGCCAGTCGCCTGTAGTTTAGAGACTCCCCGTGAGAGTGTAACTGTCCTGACACCGCTGAAAACCAACTGTCCTTGATTGTCAACCACGGATGAACCGCAGCATATGTGTGTGTGCGTGCCTGAATGTGTGTGAATATATATTTATGCGTGGGTGGATGTGTATGTGATGGCCTTCTGGAGAGAGTGGAGCAGGCCAGGGGAGCAGATGTTAATAGGAGAGATATGTCTATCTAAATCTCTGGCCACCACATGCTTCAAATCTGCCCAGAGGAACAAGTCTCTCAACAAAATGACAAGGGGAAAACAGAACTTTTTTCTTAAATATTAGCGATAGAAAGAGGCAAGTATTTAGTGTGTGTGTGTGTGTGTGTGTGTGTGTGTGTGTGTGTGTGTGTGTGTGCTCCAGCTCCAGACCTGGCACAGTGCTGGGAGACAGGCCCCTCGCAGCAGGGAGGGTTGAGCGACAAAGTGAAACATGGTCGTGAGGAGAGCGAGCCACAACTGAAGCCAAGAAAAGACACCACAAATAGAGAGATCAGAACCACCTCTTTATGACGATCTCGCCCCAAAATGAAATGATTAACTGATTGATGATGTTTCTGCAATGAAAATAAAAATGAAAATGGGGACAAAAAAAAAAAGTTCTTGATTTGAAGGGAGTTTGAATATGGACCAAGTTTTTTTTTTTGTTTTTTTTTTTGCTTTGAACATTCAACATGAAGTTCTGCAGGGGATACAGGAAATGTTTTTGGAAAAAGCAGACCAAAGTCACTTTGTGTTTGCCATGAAACAACTGTCATGAACGCTGTACAACAACCTGTGATTCTGCAAGCAAGTAGGCTAGATGCTTGCTGTTCATGTGCTAATACATGCTGATATGGGTGGGCGCAGTGGGTATTACTGTTTCCTCACAGGAAGAAGGTTATGGGTTTGATACCCCTCTTTGAGTTTGTATGTTCTCTCCATGTCTGTGTGGGTTCTGTTCAGGTTCTCCGGTTTCCGCCCACCACAGAAATCATGCAGCTTAGTTGAGTTCATCCAAAATGTCCATAGGTGTGAAGTGTGTGTGTGTTTGCCTGTCTTATGCTTGGCCCACATGATGTACTGGCGTCATCACCGCCCCAACACCACCCAATCAGATTCCTTTCATCAGACTCTTCAGAGTCATCAGCCACCACCACCAGTGTACAGATTCCAAAGGCAGGCTATGTCTTTCTGGTCCTCAGGGAAGCTCAGATAGTTGAAATCACAATTAATAGAGTTCAGAAGAATCTTTTTTTTTCTGAACAAGCAGGAGATATTTCAGGCTTCAGAGCCTCTTCACTAAATCACCATTTCGAGTTTGCCACCACATTTGTATTGTAGCTGCAATGAGAGTCTGTCAGTTTCACTCATAGTTTAGGTTGGGTAAAATACTTTTGTAGAATGTAAGACCAAGGTACGCTTTTAAATACGTGTGTACAGCAAATATATCCTACACCAAAGCAATGATCATACCACACTGAATTATATTATCTGGTAACATTCATATGCTTGGAACTGGTACACATTTGCATCCTATATCCAGTTTAACCTCCATGAATCTGTAACATATACTGTTAATTACATCCCATCTCTCCTTCTCACAATGTCCAGATGTTACTTACGTTCCACCTGTCAACTGATCTAATTACAGTATATCCGATGAGGCTCTCTTAAAAAAAAACTCAGTCACTGAGGTTTCTCTGGAGACCTTTTCAATACATTTCCTTTGGTCTGTCACTCAGTAGCTATGTCATCTGGCAGTGCTGTTTACCGAGGTGTTAGCCTGCTACCTAACCCTCTGTGTGAGCTGGCAGTGATGCTAAAGCAGACATCGCCCTCCTCCCTCTGGCCTGGTTACAGCTGGCATGTTCAAACCTGGTGGTGCTGCCAGGTGAACTCCATCACAGTTGGTGATTTTGATCAATATCAGTGTTAACAACCCTCAGACAGCTTGTTGGAGAACAAACAAACATATAAAAAATGCATCAACACGTTCTGACAGTCTGGATAGTGAGATTGTTGGTAAAGAGGTCAAAGGCCTTGTTCAGACTAGTCGTCTATATCTGATTTTTAGCGCATCCAGATTGATGTCGCGTATGTTGTTTGTAGTTTGAACAGTCCCATACCACATGAAATCTGATTTCTGCAGGATGGACTGAAACCACATTCGGGAGGTAGTTTCGTGTCAGATATGGACAGATGCGACGTCATATCTGCGACGTAGCAGCAATGCGCCAGAAGGAAGAGCGTCGTGCATTACGGAAGGGTAAAAAATGGAAGAGGAAATTGACGATGTCTGGTGTGTGTGAGACTTTCTCCACCTCTACCAGGCAGAGATACCGCCAACATGCTAAGGTAACAAAACTTCACGCTCTTCGTCATTGTTGCCACCGTCGCAAGTATATGACCTCACACATTACGCGCACTAAACGACGACTCCGCCTCGACGTCATTGCTACGGCAACCTGTCAGATCGGCTGATAATATATCCCAGTCTGAACTGAGCCAGAACGCATTTGGACACTTGTTAAAAACAGTGTGAACAGTTATGCCTAAAAATCTGATTCGGAATGAAATCTGATATGCCTGCAGTCTGAACGGGGCCAAACAGAGATGCATGCATTCTCCCTCAGAGGTCAGCATATGGTTGCTAGAACATACTGTATGTATAACATGTAGTATACTTTCATAATCTTTTGATAAAAAGTGCCACTCCACTTAACGCGAGTTTGTCCGGTTGTCTCTCCTATACAAAGGCATGAAATAAATGTAAAAGCCATGACCAACAAAAATAAAATTATTGACCAACAAAGGAAATATTGAATACCTGCTTACTTCTGTGTCCAGGAATTGGCTCAGCTTATCACAAACGCTGGAGAGAGCTAAGTTGTCTGTGTGAAAAGAAAAATAAAGCAACAATCAAAATATACCTTCTAACACCTTTATTAAACCTGTTTATTTACATGTTGTATGTAACTTGTTAAATCACTTCTCTATTCATGTTTGAAGGGAGAATTTTGTTACATTCATAAACAATCAGCCCAAGAACACAGCAATGGAGCTGAAAGAGCATCATGATTATTCAAAGCAAAGGAAATTAGTGTCGCTAAAAAACTCTCCTTGTGGAGATCATAGAGCAACAACGATGTCACCATGTTGCTCTAGACTAGAGATAACCAACCCCGGCTGGACCACACCAGAAGTGCCTGGCAATGCTCAGCGATGTAAGCACATCCACCGGCAGGCAGACACACAGCTCTAAAACAGGCATTACCATGGGTGTGAAACCAGAAGTGACAGCACCAGTGGGCACCCAGATGCCCCCCCCAACCCCCCCCCCACACACACACACACAGAAAAGCATACGTGCGCAAACAATGTCTGTATGGGCCAGAGTCATCGTATGGACAAATCAAAACAGCTCTGGCTCAGTAATGTCTGGCAGATGTTAACGCTTTGTACTAAATGACTCCCTCAAGACCTCACCCAATCACACAGGACAGTGATAGGCTGGGGGATGTGTGTGTCTGTGCATTGGATGTGTCTGTGTGTGTGTGTCTGTGTGTGTGGGGGGGGGTATTATTTATTCAGGCTAATAAATCTGCTTGAACATGTGTAATATTTGAATCTTTTGTATCTGAGGTTTCGGATAAACCATTTAAGATGTAAGCAATTGTGTGTTTGTGCGTGTATGTGTGTGTGTGTGTGTGTGTGTGAGTGTGTGTGTGTGTGTGTGTGTGTGTGTGTGTGTGTGTGTGTGTGTGTGTGTGTGTGTGTGTCTGCGTGAGGGAGAGAGAGAATGACATAGAGGAACCCTTCTGCTACAAGAGAGTAATTTCATGCTTGACTACTGCATATTTCAAAGAATGAGTAGATTTTTATTGCACATCACAGCAAAGTTCTGGACAAGATGATCAAACTACTCAAGGGACATAAACACATTAACAAACCTACTTATTATAGTAACGACAAGCTTTATTTAAACAGAAAAATGGGAGTTTTCTAGCCTAGGAATCAGGAGAATCTGAGAGCTCATGTTTCATTGGATATGTTTGGTCACAGAGAGATTTCCCTACATCTCAGTGTGTGATGAGACAAGGACAGTCCAACAGTCCAACATAGAAGGGACCGACATACTGACTTTATATAAAGCAATGGAATCAAGCTTAGATTTCAACACTTATTTAGCCAAGAATTATGGCACATAGTATGTTGCTCTGACGGTTTGAATATACATCTAACTGTGTCTAGAGTTTTTTTGTTTTTTTTACCTCTGTAATTGAAAATGAGATTTCAGAATATTTTTGCATTTGGATTTGGTCCGGTGGTGCTAGGCTAGCAGTTTTCTGTTGCTTTGCTCGCATCTTCTGGAAACAAGACTGAAAATTAATCATTTCAATGTGGAGAGACAACTATCGGAAGTCAACGTAATTGTTGGTTGCAGCAAATGATATGTGATAATTAGTCTGTCAGAATGCATTTGATGCTTATATACATCAGGGAGGTTGAGATCAAGGGCTTTTGTTTTGAGCAGCAGATGCTGGTGGTGGTGGCTGATGATGCTGCTGGGAATTATTTTTATATTTTGTTTGCTGCTTGATGGATTATTTTTTTTGGATAACATTGTGAATAATAGTCTTTCTAATTTTATGGACCTTTCTTCAGTTTCTCCCTCTGGCAGTAACTCTTTTAATAGGTAAACAAGCTGTGGGGTTGATTGAATATTAAACTTCTGATTATGAATTTTTTTTGTGTGTGTTCATATTCATGCATAAAAGTCTAGTGATTCTACCTGTGTTTTCTGTTTCTATAAACATGTTTCAAAAGCTGGAACACAAAATATTTTCACACAATTTCTAAAAATGCTTTATTGTATTGTTCATCTAACAAACAGAGGTCTACTTTCTTCTGTATTTTACTTGTATTTATTCGGTTAATTTACTGACATGCCAACCACACATGCAATATTATAATTTCTAATGTTCTGTTATACCCGATGGGTCACCACACTTTGTTGTGGTAGTCTTGTTCCACTGTTGGTTTAAAGTTTTTAATTGTAATTCTAAAAGGACTGCAGTAGTGTTTATCCATATAAAAACTCTAGAGTCCTGTTCTGTAAAAAAGAAGAGAAAGTTGCTTTGTGCAGCAATCTTTCTCTCTAGTACATAACGCCATAAAAGCAGCAGCACTCTGATTTGCTATATTGAAAATGTCAGCAGCACCAGATGCTGTGCTAATAGCCACTGGATGCTGCACTGGAATCTAGCAGCTGGTAACTATGACACTAACTACCACTAGGGAGAATGGCCAAGCTATCAACAACCCTGTTGCAGTCGAGTAGTAGCACAAAACACTTCATTGCAGTTTTTTGGGGTAGTGCAATGAACAAATTTCAATTTAAACACGAGTAACAGTATAGCTTAATGCTGGGGTTTAGCAGAAAGTTTACCTTTCAACACAACTGTAACTGTAACCATCTTCAGATTGTGAATGAGGAAAAACGTGCTCAGACAAAATACTGAGACATAACTGTTAAGAAATATTGCAAAGAGATTTTTGTCTTAGACCCAGAATGGTAACCTCACAAAATTCTTAACAAAAACTATACTGGTAAAACTTTTCCTGAAAAATAAGTGATGCTCAATTAAAAAAAAAACTGGTCAAACTGTCAGAGAAAGAAAAACAAACACACCGACTAGAGCTGTCACGCCACCCTCTTTTTGTCTACACCTTTCTATCTGTCTGTCAAAAAGGATGCCTTTCCCATCTCTCCATCTGTTATCATCTCCCCTTCTTGGTGAGTGTTGGGGGGTCAATGGGGGCCGTCCATGAGATGGTCATCCCGTTAGAGGCCTATTAACGGTCCCGGGCTCTCTGCTGGGGCCTACTGGAGAGAAATCCATATGAATACCTGTCTGCTTTGCCTCCCACTGCTTGACACAGCCAGGCTGCCTGCCTGGCACAGACAGCCCTGCATGGGCCTCCTGTCAAGACAGAGAGAGGATGGGGTTTTAATGTGTGTGGCACTTGAGTGTGAACCTCCTGTCAGTCCTCCTGTTACACTGATGGACCTAAGCAGACAATGCAGAGTATGAAAAGGCACACTTCCATGTCCTGTCGATGTCTTTAATACTATCAGTGGTCTCTTTGGATCCCATCTGGCCTGCGGAGCTTACAGCATGACGCTTCCTCCAGTGTGCAGAAACAAAAGAGGTAATAAGGTATGGAGGACAGAGTGAGGGCAAAGACACAAAACATACTAGAAATAAATCTCAGTAAAGAGACATGATGTTCTACATAGTTCTCTTAGACCAAGTGAAAACAAGTATCTCTGAAATTTCTAAAAAGTTACATTTCAGTCTTCATGACCCTAAATGTTTATCACTGGTGAATATAATATTATGTACTTTTTGTTATTATCAGGTATACTGTACTCCAGTACTCTATACTCTGTTATCTGAAAGCTACTCAAGTTGTATAATATCAATAAACTCCTACATCATTCAGTATATTCAGGTAATCAGCTGATCGCATTCTTTGAACACACTGTTGCTGAACCTAGACCTGACCTGAACGGGCATATTCCAAGATGACAATGTCAGGATTCATTGGGCTAAAATTGTGAAGGAGGGGTTCAGGGAGCATGAGACATCATTTTCATACATGGATTGGCCACCACAGAGTCCAGACCTTAAAGTCGTTGAGATTCTTTGAAAGAAGAATCTCAATGAGTGCTGCAGATGGCTTTACATAGTCGTCAGACCCCATCATCATAAATGTAAGATCTTGATGAAAAAATATGGAAAAATATCACATCACTGGATGGAAATAACTCTTGTGATATTGCATTAACTCATCAAAACAATATCCCAGTTAATGCATGCTGTAATCAAAGCTAAATGCAGTCCAACAAAATATGAGAGGGTGTGACTTTTTTTGATGGCGACTTTTTTTTTTGGCCAAGATGTCAAAGAATACGTTCCATTTCTTACTAAGGAAAAGTATCTCCTATCATGCTTTCTAAAGAAACATACAGAAATATAATTTTTTTAAAAAGCCACACAACAATATGCTTTTGTAACTTTTTGTAACTTATTTAATGATTGAAATCTTACCTGTAATACAAAAATTAGGTGATAATAACATTCCTCCAAATCTATTTACCCAGCCCTACACAGGGCCTTCCTTCCAACTCATCCATCACACAAGTAGGAAGTTTAAAATAAACATGTTGCGTGTGTCCATCTGTCTTGGTGTTAGCAGAGAATAGAGGTCTGTTTCCTCATTAGCAGCTTATTAACAGCCCCTGCCCAGCAGAGAGCACTTTCCCTGGAGAACAGGGGCCCAGGGGGGAGAGCATTTGAATGGCAGAAAGTGCTTTGTTTCTGGGTCTGGCCTCTCAGACCGGCCCCCTGTTCAATCCTGCCCAGGGGATGTTGTGTTATGCATGGAGGATATAAGGAGAGCCAGAGAAGAGGGACAGCGAGAGGAGGAGAAGGAAGGATGGAGTGGGGAAGAGATAGAGAGTGAGAGTCGACTGGAGGTCATCCATTAAACCTGCTGTCAGTTTCTCCACCTCCTGTGGAGACACAGAGAAGGAAAGAGATGGATTAAATGTTACACATTTAACAACAAGTCAAGCTGAAATTAATACTAACAACAACAATAAACCTCATTTATAACAATTATCAAAAACTGTTGTCCACAGACAACAGTTAAATAGTAAAAAAGAAAGTGATAATTATCAATCAGGTTTCCTCCCACCTCCAAAAAAATGCACTTCAGGTGGATTGGTCGGTTCCAAATTGTCCGTAGGTGTGAGTGTGTGCATGAGTGGTTGTTCGTCTTTCACGTGGTTCAGCGATGCGCTGACAATGTGTTCAGACCGTCTGGGTGGCTCATACCCATAAATCCACTGGGATAGGCACCAGCAAACCCCCTGATCCACGAAAGCAGAGGAAGTGGTACAGAAAAGTGGCTGGTTGTTGGTTTTTCCAGTTGTTCAGTCCCGTTGACAAAAGTTCTCTTCTGTCCCATTCAGCGTCCAACCTGGACATTGGTGGAGACAAACTACGCAGGTTAATAGGAAGAACATAAGTTACACATTGTACGTCTAAATCCCTAACACTAACATTCACTTCAGCCTAAGAACTGTTTTAGAAACTTACAGTTCAGAGTAGAAAAAGTAGTGAGTTCAGCGTGCTCAGTGTGGCCTGAAGGACTGCAATGTTACTTTGGAAAAGAACTTTCACTATACGTGGTAAGTTGTGGGAAAAACTGCCTTGCATTAAAATTTACAGCCAAAGGACACCAGTACAGTCCTTCAAAGCATGTCTCCAAACAGCTGCATCTTTCAAATCTAGATTCTTCTTTTTTTCATTAAACAAAAATCACAGTAGCAGCAATTTCATATTAGTTATATTTCATAGAAGACAGAGCAGGAAAATTAAAATTTCAGCTTGTCTTAATTATATCATAATGTATTTTCCACACTTAATTTTTCCTCCTTCTTAAAAACCATTTGTCCCCAGACTTAAACATCACATCTATTCAGTTGACAGACCAGCTGGACCCAGCAGGTCTCGTGTTATTTGATGTATTTATCTGTTGTATTTGTGGGCGATCAGGAAAACAGGGTTCAGGTCTCTGTCACACCCATGCAGTGCCCATCTGTCCAACGTGCATTATGCACTGTACAAGAGCAGTGATGAATACACACAAAAGCATCCCATATGTTCATCCGCATAGGCAGAAATACATTCTCACACACACGGAACACACACGTGACAAACCTCTCTGTGACACACGCATTTTAACAAGGATATTCAACTAGTTAACATTCTAATCATAGAGTCCTCCTCACGTTTACAGTACTGCAGACTTGATAGGCAGATGATGCATGCTGGCAGTTCCCCACAATGCTTCACCAGCCTCTCCAAGCAGCTGGTTAGCAGAGGACCTGAGGAGGAGGAGGAGGAGGAGGAGGAGGGAACTGGCAAGTCATCACCTGAACCTCAGCACACCTACAAAGTGGAGAAGGTGTGAAGAAATTAAGAGATGTGGATGTAAAAGATGCTAGAAAAAAATGTTTTGAAACTGCTAAATTATAAGAATTGAATAATTGTGTACAAGTGCCGCCTGCAGCGGCGCGTCAAAGCACCTTCTGATCCCTCCCTCAGGATGGCACGATTTACAGCTGAAAAATATATTAATAATCAAACGATATGGTTAAATTTAGCTTGAAAAAGACTATTTTTGAGTGAGTATGAGTAATGTGAAAGAAGTATTGACTTTTATTTACAAATAATTCACATGACCACAAGAGGGCTTTCGAGATAACAGTGTGAGTATTGATTTCAAGGTTTATTGATTTACAAAATGAAGTTTATTGCAACTTAACTTTTTGTTTATGCGATCCATTTGTTCTCCATTCCTTCCAAAGTTGGACACTCCTCCTCCCCCTTTCTTCTCCAGGCCACCTTTTTCTTCCCAGGCTGCATTGCGGGCCCAGAGGCGCCAGCCGCACCCTATCCCGTGCAGTCTCCTGCCGTCCCGCTGAAGACCGTGAAATCGGCATGATTAATAATTATAATTATTGGCAAACGTGCCAGCTGCTCTGTGGCAATGGGCAACTCTGATTTATGGTTCTGTAAACGCAAACAGTCATTGTCCATATTCATAAAAGAAAGGAGGGAAGGCAGGAGGGTAGACACAGGCAGACGGGAAGCTTTGGAAGCCTGCCCTCAAAATATGATTTTATCTTCGGAAGTAAGCAGCCCTGTCCCGCAGGCATTGTCCTCCATCCCTCCCTCCTCTCGTCTAACCATTCGTCTCTTGTTCTGCCCATGCTCCTTACCTAGTCTGTGCTCCACGGAGCATTGCTGTTTGATCTCAGTGTGCTTCAAAGAGTCTGGGGCCATGGGGTTTCAAGCATTGTGCAAGCAGACCGGCATTATGGACGGCCTTAGCATAGTATTAACATGGTTTTAGATCCTAGTGTTGAGGTGTACGTCAACAAAGCTGCACAAAGAGGTTAAAGACAATTAATGATTCAGAAGAAAAGCTGTCGGACGGCTAAAACTAGCAGTCTGTTCACGATAAATCTGATGATGCATCGAGAGCATCTGGGTATGATTTGATTTTCCTGACCCCAAATAAACAGAATACAAATAAGAGTCTGTCACAAAGGAAACAACACTTTTAATTTGTTTACCTGCATGAATGTGTGTTTATTTTTGCGTGTTTTGACTGATGGAGCCACGCAGTCTGTTCATCTGGCTCTGGGGATCCGATGATGTGTCTGTCACTGACAAAACGAGACTATGGATTATCTCGCTCATTAATCACCATCAAAGTGGCAGCTTGTGCACACTCACATAGGCTAGTGCATCACGTACATGCACCAACGCAATCTTACACAAGTATCCCTTTATGCAAACTCACATATAAACACACACACACATTAATCTCTCCACTCAGACAGAGTAGTTGTGACAGCTACTGGCCACCAACCTGTCCAGAGCCTAATCTCATTAGAGTCCTTCTGGCATCTGGGCCTGTTCTGCTGAGGGATGGTCTATGACAGAGTGAAGAAGACAAGGCGTTCAAGCGTATAATGGATGTCTAAATCATCTCGCCTCACCCGGTGGATTCTCTTGCTGTACGCAGGGTCTTCAAACGCAAACACATAAGCTAAGAGAGGTGCAGTGACACAGTAATGAAAGCATGTGAATTCTGCAAAGTTAGAATTATTATGATTGGTTAAACAAGGCAGCAACCTCTTAGCTGCAGTCATAAACTACGTCTAACTATGGTTGGCAGCAGCAAAGTGACACTCATCACACCTGTCTGCCACTCTCCAGTCTGCTGCAGGCCTGGCCCGTCCTGTCGTGTCCTGGAGTGCGGTGTTGTACCTGTCAGTGTTCTGCAGATGGGCTCCAGCTCCCCCAGGCACCTGGGCTAAATACCCGTCATTAATCACCACATAAAGCCTCCCCAGCGGGACATGCCCCAGGTTAGACCACATCAAGAAATAAATTGGCTGAAAAATGGCTCTGAACCAAAGCTCTCTCCCTGGAGAGGAGAGGAGAGGAGAGGAGAGGAGAGGAGAGGAGAGGAGAGGAGAGGAGAGGAGAGGAGAGGAGAGGAGAGGAGAGGAGAGGAGAGGAGAGGAGAGGAGAGGAGAGGAGAGGAAACCAACTCAAGCCAACTAAATGATCCATCAGCAATTTACATGACATCATCATTCACTTGGCTCCTATCGTCCTATCATGCACTTCCAACAATCTTGGCTGTTGATTAGACTTTTGTTCAAATTCCCCTTTTTATTTGCCAAAGCAGGACTAAATAGTCAGAGGGCTGAGCTTTAATGGTTTAGGGCCATTCAAGCTCATCAGCCTTTGAATGTTCTCTCCTGAAAGAGAAGATCAGATCAGAAACATGTCGAGAGAGAAAACCACTGAGAGAATATGCAGACGGATAATGAACAGAAAGTTGCTAATGTTGGCTGATATTCACTTCTTCCTTTACTTTTGATTCTGGAAATCATTTGACATCAAGTGTCATGTTGCACCTGCTCTTAGATAATCTATATAAAGCTTCCTGTGACCCCGACTTAATATTAGAACAACATTGCTTTGGGGCTCAAACTGATGTAGGGACTAATAACAAGAGAAAAACTAAATTGCTACACTGCCTTTGTAATCCAGGGTCAAATCAGCAGTCTGTCTTTTTCACAGTTAACCAATCAATCAACCACAGTGCAGTCACACCTCACATTTTTGGCCATGAAGATTGAATAAGAAGAGAAAGAAAGCGTATAATCAGGATCGTGGAAGCTGGTATAAGAAAGAAAATGGGTTGAAGTAAATAAAACCTAGAAAAGGTAAAGGACAAGTCCAGTGGCCCAGACCTGTCCACCTCAGACTAGTCTGTCCAGTCCTATGATTAATGACCACAGGGATTCCCCTGGTCAGTCAAGGAACCTCTGCTCTGTTGACACTGTTTTACCTTTCACCAATGATGTTTCCCACCGCCTCAGGGCCTCACAGAGATGACAGTGATCCAGTCTGCACCAAACGATCTCTTCAGATACTGGAGATATTTTCTCCGTTATTTGTGTTGTCTTATTATTGTGTTCTGCAATCAACTTGTGTCACTTCATTTAACTCAATTCATATTTTAATTATTTTATAGGGCCACATTATATTAGCAGGTATTTCATGACACTTTTTACATATGACAGATCTAGACCAAAGCCTTCATGATTTTATTTACAAACGACGACACCAATTAGGCTAACAGATCAATATCTCAGTGATCATCCTGCATGATCAACAGTATGAAAAGGAGCAATTCTGCGTGACTTTTTTTTACATGCCGTACCACAGCCACTATAACCTTAGCACAGGTGTGAAACACCGACCTTTGTAAACATGTTCCAGCGTTTCTTCAGCTGGTATCAAGGTGCTGATCCTGCTGTGAGGTGGGAGCTATCCATGGTGCTCACGCAGCGATGGCTCTCATTTTCGCTTTACAGTTAAAATTTTGCAAACTACTTTAATCAGATTTATACACAACTGTAAAGTTATGATCGATTCACATTTCCTCAACAACCACTGACAAAAATAGGGCTACTAAATGTGATTGCTATAGCTGAAAGTTACTCAGGTTTTAAATCATTTTTCTTATGTTCCCCTCCATGATGGGATAGAGGTCACGACCTCCACGTCAGCACAACCTGAGTCTTTCCAGTAGCAGAGGCATCTGTGTCCTTGGATTTGAGTTTTCTAGTTCACAAATGACTGATTTTTCAAACTAAGAAGTAAAGCTTACATCATAGTGCATATCTCTTTACATCAGCAGTAGGCCCAAGGTATTTATTTCCTTTGCTAAGTTTGCAGGACTTAATACGTGCACATTTTAATTTCTGCATATCCATGAGCAAAATAAATAACACTCTGTTAAACATAAACACTAAAGGCTTGTTTTAGAGGCTGATTTACTTGTTCCTCATTCTCTCTTATTAATCCATTTGAAACCTTACCTCTCCATCTCTGCAAATTAAGCGGTAAACACAACACACATTTAAAAGGCATTGCAAAAGACTACAGCCTATTATGTAATTTAAAAAGAAGGGGCACGGTGCACGGCCAGGTTATGCTTCTCTATTCTTCTTATTGTTCCTTCACCATGGCGGTTGGTGTCAGTAGGAGATGGCAGGACAATGGAGGTGATCTCTCTGATCTCTGTGCTTCTATTGTGACTTGTCATATTATTAATGTTCATCTCTGAGAAAAGCCACGGCCTCTGCCTCGCTGCGTCTGCATCACTCTGTCATTTTCTCTCTGCAGGACTTCCTCCTCTTTCTGTCAAACTTTATCTGCATCAGGGTTGGCCATGTCCCTGCTGTATTCTCTCTGTCTAACACACATGTGTAGAAAGACTAAAAATAAAAGTTTCAGAGAATAAATCAAGAAATGTAAAAATAAAAAAAAATCATTATCAGTTGCACTTTTTTGAAAAATGTCCCAATTTCCCGGTCACAGTCAAGATGTCAGATCTAAACAGTGTATGCAATATTGAGAGCTATAACGTGTGAACTGCATAGAAGTAAAATAAATTAATTGTTTTTGGATGAAATACATTCCCACTCACTCATAGTCTTTGTAGTCTAACAATTTAGCAAAAATGGAAACACTTTGAAGGTTTGTTGCCCCGAGAACCAGATAGTTGCTGCTCATTTATCATGCCTTCCTGGGATATGCATGAGGTCAGGTTTCCTTCACTGGGGACTCATAGTAATTATTAACCCACTGGAATTGTCCAGTCGTCATCTGGTCATCTGGCAACTGCTGAGAGTCCATCGGCAAAGGTCATGACAAGGCAACATAGAAATTAAGAATGAGAAGGGGACTGAAGAAGAACACTTCACTTTACTTAAACATAAGAGGTATAGATCATATATTACAAAATTCTCGGTAGAAGTACTTAAAAGTTAAGTCTAGCAGAAGCTTTTTTTCATTGTCAACTTATTTTCATGACAAGAACAAAACCTAGATTGATTAACCTAAGAAGCAGAATATAACTCTGCAGAAATGCATTACTCAGTAAAGCACTACTTTAATGTGTTTTAAACAAATGGCCAGTGTAAAGTATTACAATGCACTAATTAAACCGCAGTTAATACTCCTGGTAAAGCTCTGTTACTCCACAGCGGGGATGGGGATTGATCAGATTTTATTGATAGATGAAGAGTCTGTCGCAGGCTCTCTCTAGTCCGTCTGCTCCAGATGTGTGTATATGGATTCATGACATGCGCTGTGTTTTTATGACAGATGATTGGGTGGATATTATATCCTCAGCACTTCAGTTACACACCGTTTTGTAGATTTCCGTACCACCACCAGATATAGAGCTACACCTTGGATGTTAAAGCTACACAGATAGTTTCCCCTCTTCTGTCTTCTTTTAGAAAAACATCCCAGCAGTGATTAGCAGTGATTTGGACAGGTTGTAACTGCATCTCAAAAGGAAGTTGTTCTTGATTCTGCGCCTACTGGGCATTTTGTGGGTCAACTTGTTATTTGTCTTTCTGGAAGTTTGTTAGGCTTATATTATTCTCACTGGCTTTGTGAACAGGACAATAGTGCCTTAAAGGGATCAGCCTTCTCAGTTGTCTCAGTAATGCTAGCACCTGGTGTGCTTACTTTCAATAACTCAACCATTTTACAGGATCATTGATTCATGAGTGTTGCTTTCCTATAAAGTCCAGGACTCACCCGGATCCAGGATTCCTGTCGGTGGCAGCCTGATAGATAAGAAATGTCAAGTTTAATTTTGTGGGGTTGTGAAAAAGCTACACGATTCAATCTGGCCACAAAATGATTGTGATTTTTTTTTTTTTCATTTATGAAAAAATAAGTCTGTCAAATGTAATACGATAATCTATTATTTACTGAGAGAAAAACTTCCTGCTCCTAGCAACAGCTTAGCTCAGGTTACCTTTATATTTTTAATTCTCTATGTGTATGTAACCTCACATCCCTTTATATCCAAACACAACCAAGAAGGGATGGTAACTCCTGCCTCCCTCTAATCACATAGCTAGACTCCTGTGTGTGATATAACCTGGGAAAATGTGTCGTTTTATTTTACCATGGGAAGAGAGGGGTGTGGATGTTCTCTACATAAAATCCACCTCTTCAAAGTGAAGGTAATTTATAATGCTGCTGTGGCATTGTGGCCTACAGAGCCTTTGTGAGACAGTGCACAACACATCTTATAAAAATGTTTTGGCATTGTGGAGTAAATTGTGCTGTTTGTCTGTTATCCAGCTCTATATCATATTTGGCTACTTTGCCGGTGCCACTAAGGTGGTGAATGGGCTGCCAGAGGCCCAGGCACTAGCGGGTGGTCTGACACGGAAAGGTTAAATATGGTTCAGCCATGGACACTCTGAAAGGGCCTTGCTGTTAAAAAAATAAGTTATGTGGGTTGTATGTCTTCCTGCAGTCAGGAAATTGACAATACTGGAGCAGTGAGGCACAAGGCTGTCCCAGGACTGAACTTCATGCTTGACCGTCCAAATGAAAAAAAGAGTCAAAGCATCACTTGTTTCTGGTGGATTTATTGATGGACCATCAAAGCCTTGGCTAGACGAGAGGTGTAAAATCAACACAATAACCCTGACATCATACTTCTTTGTACTCAAATCTATGACAACAAACTTGAACTTTTCCAGGACACAGAAATTGGAAGAAAAATATAGAAAAGTTAAAACTCTACTAGAACTTAATAAGAGGGGCCTTAACCTAAGTGTGAGTCAGTGGGATCCATGTTAATATTACTGAACTGTACAAAACCAAAACTTAAAAAAATTGATTTCTTTTAATCGGAACGGCGTTGATCTCAGCTAATTTTTAAAAGAATACTTGAATGAATACACAATATTTCAGCGAGTGCACACTGTACAGCTCCAGGACATTCATGTTTACAAAGCTGGTAATAACAGTCTGGAACTGTAAACTGTAGTTTTTTACTTGTTTCAACAGAAGGTGAAAACAAGCAATTATTACAAAAATAAAATATTTGATTTATAGATTCACATTTTGTTCATAACATTGAGAACCCCTCAGGTTCGCTCATTTGTTCTGCAGATTTACTGTAATAAAACGGGATTTCTTTTAAAATCTGTCAATCATGCTGTTCAAAGCTGTGAATTTAAATGTAGATTTTATGTAAGATCCTGTATGATTTTTAATTTAAAGCAATCACATTTTGTCACAAATTGAAAAAAGCACATTTACTGATGTGATCTGCTAGCAAATTATTTAAAATAATCTCTGCCTTCTTTAACTACACTAATACTTATTTTTTTAAAAATATAGATGTATATTTATATAATACTGTACTTCAGGAAAAGTGAAGAATAGAATGATCACGCTCATGCCTACGCAGTAGTCACCATCCATTCTTTAAAGATTTAACAATTTCACAGTCGTGAGTGACCGCCAATTAATGAATGACACATAATTATACGTATTTACAATGTGGAGCATTGACAAGTGACTTTGACCTTATGTCACGAGAAATTCTCTCATCTTAAGGCTGAACTGGATTTAAGGAACGGACAGCTGGGATATTTCCCTCAAAAACAAAAGTTAATATGCCCTTTGAGACTGGAGCACAATAACAGCCCAGTTTCTATGTTTAGCTTGTTTTAGCTTGTGACTGAAGCAATAAACCTTGAATTTAGGTAATTCAAAAGCCATAGATCAGTGGTTAACCTTGTTGGAGGTACCGAACCCTGACGGTTTCATATGCTCACTCACAGAACCCTTCTGTAGTAAAAAAATAACTTTTTTTCAAATTTAAGACATAAGTATATGTTTTACTGCTGTATTTAATGAATTGTGCATTAATGTCACCTTTTTCAAAGAAAAAAAACAATACAGTGCATGAACTCACATGAAATTACCTACCTGCAAATCAGTGTGACTTTTGCTGTTGTTATTGAGAGACCAGTGCAGATAAGCGTGGCTTCATCTTGGCAAGTGCTCCTCTTATGTTATTTTCACAGCAAAGTCTGTTTCTGTTGTTTTCTACGCAGCTTAAGGAAGTGTTCTTTCATGTTTGCCAGTGCCAGACTACAGTTGCTCAACTTGACATTGCAAATGCTGACTCCCATCATGTTCCGTTATACAATACATGCAAATTCACATTGCACATATTCGTCCGACCACTTTTTTTGCTCAACATAGTTACTATTATTAAAGTATTAAGAAAGCAATCAGATGACGGACCATCATGACAGGCATAAATCGACTAGAGTGCGCAAAATCCCATGTAGCACAGGTAGGCTAATCGATGTAGCGTGATCACCTGCAGCCAGTGATGGCTACGGGGGGCGTGTCTTCACCAATTGACACGATGTGTCAAACGTACACAGTGATTCGTTTATGTTCGGCAAAAACACCGACACAATGTGTCAGGTGTTTTGTCTTGGCCTCCGTCTATGCCCAACCCCTGAGACCGACTCACCGAACCCCTAGGGTTCGATCGAACCAAGGTTAAGAACCACTGGTCTAAACCCATCCACCGGAGGATAACAGTTGTCTTCTTTTTTTCAGTTATTTGTTTTTAGGGTTTTGGGGAACAACAGGGAATAACTCAGTTCCATTATTTCTTTTTAGTGTTCATTTTTCCAAATTTCAAAGCAATAGTATAAGGTTGTAACTTTAAAATTCACAAAAAAAAAAAGCTTATAAATTTTAGCAGATGACTGCAATTTTCATGAGCAATTTTTTTTTTAAAACTCCATTTGTTATTTTTATCCAACCATATAAAATAAAATCCATTATCTCAGCCTTCATTGTCATTATTCAGCCTTTTGTTTTTATTTTATGAATTTAACAAAATGTTCAAAAAAATAAAACTACACAATCCGTGATATTAGTAATAATTTCTTTTCTTAGTAAGTATACTAAATTTCACAAATATCATGAGACATAATTTATATTTGACCTCCTGTCACTCAAATAAAAAGAACAAGCTTAAATAACAATAACATTAACTAAATTAATTAGCGTCACCCGAGAAATACCCCAAAAAATACTACAACGACAAGAAAACACGGTATACAATACAATAGCAATTATGCCGAATAATGATGCTGCAAATTGTACTCATTTTACTGGCTTATTTCATATGCATGGTGTACAGAAATTGTATTTTACTAACATCCCTTAACATACGTAATTCCCCTTTCTCTATTTTTATTTTTTTGTGGAGAGAGTACACTTTTCTTGATGTAAAAGAAAGGGATTTAGATTTTTTTGGACAAGTTCTTTAGAACAAAGTTGCAGTACCAGACTATAGATTAGGAATAAATATTGTCAAAGATAAACAAAACTCAATAAAAGTAACACAGGCGGCACAGTGGCGCAGTGGATACCACAGTCGCTGCACAGTAAGATAGTTCCCGGGTCAAGTCCCGCTCTTTGCGGAGCTTGCATATTCTCGTGTCTGCGTGGGTTCTCTCCGGATTCTTTGGCTGCCTCCCACCTTCAAAAACATGTGCTTGAAGCAAATTGGCCGGTTTCAAATTGCCTATAGATGTGTGTGCGTGCGGGTTTGTCTGTGTACATATACAGCTCTGAGGTGCAATGGTGTCTCACCCGGAGTGTACCATGCCTCACTCCCCCAGTCCCGAGATAGGCTCCAGCAAGCCCATGACCCCTGAAGGTGGAAGAACTGGGTATTGACAATAAATACATGTAAGTAACACTGAGGATACTGTGGAAAAAATGTTTGAAGGTATAATGTCAAGAAGCTACAAGTGATTACTGAACAAATATGATTTCTTTATTTACGTGAACACATTCTACCTATGAAAACATGGGGGTAAAATGAGAACCAATAAGGAGACCATTTGTAAAATGTAACTTTCTGCTGTGACCAGAGATTGATTTCTGTTAATCCCTGAACAAACAGGTTGAAGAAAATGAACAGATACAATGACTAAGAGATGAACACTACTGTTTGACCTCCCATGTGCACGTCAGAGGAAAGTTCCCCATTTTCTCCTTAAACACTTTGTCAAAGTGTTCATTCTGGGCCACAGTGAAGTGATTCTTCCAGTCACCTGCGATACCTGTTCACACACAGAAAAAGTCAGATATTTACTAGTCTGTTCTGGTCTGATAGTCATACCTATTCACTACAGTAGATTAAATACTGTATAAGAGAATGTTTTTAAAAAGTGTGGAAACAAACCTTTACGCATGGTTGGCTTTGTATAATAATGTGTTTCAAAAATATCCTTGTAGTTTGCCTTGGGGTCAGTCTTCATGTTTCTGAATGTGGACTTCTCCACAACGTGATCAATGACTTCATCTGTCAAGTCTGCTCCCAGGAAAGCACAAAGCTTCACAACTTCCTGTCTCAGGTCCTGTTGATCATAGATTATGTATTTTATCAACTAGAGACCATTTCAATAAGGATTAGTGTGAGTGAAAGTGTCATACGGTGAAGAGTACTAGCACCACTAGAAAGTGGAATAAAGTGGGGAAATACCTGAAGCAAATATCGGGTCAGTGGCACATAGTGGGGCATTCAATGGCCTTTTATATTCAATTTTCTCTGTGATAGTTCCCACTTTGATAATTTACCACCATGACAAAGTCATGGGACGTAATACCAGCTACAGTGTTGTGGCCAGTGCATATATTTAAATATGGCATCATTTTCTAATATCATAAAACAGATGAAAATAAACCCAATACCTGCCATTGAATCAGGTATTACATTATGGAAGTTCCTTCCACAGGATCACATTTTGTCATTATGGCAAACACTATCAGTCACAGTGAATAGGACACAAACAAATGACAAAAGAAGACTCCCAACCTTCAGCATGTTCTCATACTGTACAAAGTGGATGTTCAGTTGATCTTGTGCTTCACAATAGTCTTTCAGATGATCAAACCATGATCCCATAATAACTGTTTGAAAAAAACCCAACATACAATATTTAACATTTCAAAATAATCACAAATGGTGGGCAAGACTCTCTGTTGATGTTTTCAGGTGCCTATTTACTATTTAAAACCTACATGAATCAAATGCACAAACGAGGTTTTGGAAAAAAAAACTTCATTTTTCATGATTTTTTTTATTTTATGAATTCAATATAAGTCCAAACTCCAGTAATTTCTTTTAACTATATTTATTGCATTTTTAAAATCACATGGGGGAAATGGATTTACTGGCAATGATTAAAATATAAATTATATCACACATTTTCAAGGTATTTAAGCAAATGTGAAGTGAGCTTTCATATGATAAAACAAAGGCATGGACCTGTTATTCTGGTAACAGTGAATATTGAACCTACCATCACCATCCAGGAACTGCTGAAAGAAAACGTCAAAACTCTCAGGAGTTTCTAGGAGGGCATGACTGCTGGCAAAGTAATACATGGACACCAGGACATCTTTGGGATTCCTCCAAACATACACAACCTGAAGGGAAAAGATGTGTGCAGTATCTTTACATGATCATCAGCATTATTACAGATTCTGTGATGTTTACACAACTCCAGAGGCAAAGGTCTGACTTGGTGAATGTGGCCTCACTCAGTGGTTGTACCTTGACTTGCTTGTCTTTCACCCCATGAGGCAACATGTCAGGGGGGAGATGTGAGTTAAAGGTTCGAGGATCTGGTCTTTCTTTGAAAGGGTCTCCTAAAAATCTCCCCTCTAACCACAGAACATGTGCCCTATTTGTACCATCTTCCAACCAGTCAGGTTGTGAAGCCCCTAGGATCTGGACCAGGATCTGCTGCATCCACACAGTGCCTACAGAGTAAAATAAAGCACAGGTTGTTTCAAAAGGAAAAGAAGAGTATGATCATATTGAGAGGACTCAATTATCCCAATACCTGACAATTATCTCTTCTATACCTTATTGAAATAAATGGGGTTTACAAGGAATAAACAAAGATAAGTGAAAGTTGCTAGTTCCATGCACTTGGGATATTTTCCCATTAATTACTAAATCCTAGACCACTTTCAGAAGTATTGGCTGCAAGTTAAAAAAAAAACTAGAAAAGATGGGGAAGAGCATGATTTATTACAAAATTACATTTTATTATTACAAAATTATTACAAAACTTGACTGAATGAAAACACTGATAAAGAATAAGATTTCAGCCAACCTCTTTCATGTAGAAAGAGAGCAGACAGACAACCGTGGGCTGAACAACATAAAAATATTGGGCTGTCCAGTTTTCTTTGTAGTGCAGCTTCTGCAAACTTCATTAATGTCCCTCTGTTCTCAGAAAAATAGAGATATCTTTATGGTTCTGTACATTTTACTATTTGTAAAACTTTGTTTGGACTGCACATACTTTCTGTATATAATGTTCACTTAAATTCACAACAATAGTATAACACTGCATATTCGTACATGTATAGTGTATTCAGTGCTGCACATTAGGCAGATAGAGCAGCAGAATCACAGATAGCTAGTTATCTTTAAAACTCCGTTTATTTAACAGTTGAGTTTTACAAGGAGCACCGAATGATCTTTGGAAGCAACTTGAGATAAGTTTTACCCTACACTTTGTTCACTAAGCTAAATCGGCTCTACTTAACTGGTAAGCATTTGTCAAAGGATGTACGTTATACTCTAAAATGTGGAACATTTTTTTCATAATTTATGAAGAACTCTTTTTTGAAGTTAACCCTAACCCCAACCCTTTTTTGACAGTATTATTTAATAAGATTAGAACTTCTGTTGTCGCTTCCATTGCAGCTAAAAACAGTTTAAGGTACCATAAACCAATTATTCACCTGCCAATATTCCTTTCCTTCTCCCTGGCCAGCTTTGTCAATAGAAAGGGCCTGAGCCTTCCACTTTTGTCTTCTGTTCAAAGTCCCAATTCCTTTTTTGGATGCCTGCCACTCAGTTGTTGCACTGATTTTCTCAGTGCAGGAACATAAATGAAAGATTATTTCACAAAAATGTATTTCACTTCCTCTTTTTTTTAAAGTTCTTCTTTAACACTAGGAATGTGTTTGAATTAATTTCCATCTTATAATGTTCATAAAGTTTATATTTTCTATTAATATTCTATTAATTCTATTAATATTTTTTATTAATTTTCTATTCAGATTTTGTAATACATTTCTTTTTTACAATTCTATAATTCATTTATTCAAATCCATTCATGCTCAATAGGCCATGACAAGTTACATGATAAAAAAGTTTTGACTGTAGCTGAAACATTCTGCCAACTTGCCTGACTTGGGGTATGTGATGATGAAGATATCAGTAGAACGGATCTCAAAATCTTGAAGATCATCAAGTTCCTTGGCACGCAATTTGTTCATCACCAAGAAGTTCCTCCTTTTATACCTGAACAGGTAAGGACTGACTAAATCCAGAGGTTCCATCTAAAATTATTTTGAAAAATCAGATGTCATTCATTACACATTCTAGGGACTGCACAGCTGTTGTCAAGGTTTTCTTGTCTGTTTCCTTTTGAATTGTGAGAATCTATTTCCACGCTTTTATTTTTTGATTAATGCTAAGGTATTTTTTCATTGTGATATGGGTTACTTCTGTTTTAGTCCATTTTGTCAGTCTCAGTTTTGTACTGTTTCCATCGTGTTTAAGCAATCGCCCAGCCTTTAGTTTATTCTAAACCCATCCACCAGAGAATAAAAGTTATGTCTTCTATTCTTTCTTCATTTGTTTTAATTTTAGGGACTTGGGGAACAACAGGGAACAACTCAGTTCCCTTGTTTCTTTTGATCATTAATTTCAAAGCAACAGGAGTATAAGGTTGTAACTTTAAAATTCACAAAAAATAAAATAAAAATATATCCTTACTGCAATTTCCATGAGAAATGTTTTTTTTTTAAATTCTGTTATTTTTATCTAACCATATAAAATGAAATCCATTATTCAGCCTTTTGTTCTGTTACTATTTTATGACTTTAATAAATGTACAAAAAAAAAGAACTACACTACCCGAAATTTTAGTAATAATTACTTTAATTCCTTAGTAAGTATACTAAATTTTACAAATATAATAATGAGACATAATTTATATTTGACCTCCTGTCACTTCAATAACAAGGACAAATTCAAATAGCAATAACGTTAACTAAATTAATTAGCGTCACCCGAGAAATACACCAATAAATACTACAACAAAAATACAACAGCAATTATACCGAATAAACTATTGGTTGCCAATTGAGACTGGACTTGATATCGCTTCCATTGCAGGTGTTAAAAATTGAAGGTAAAATAAACACATTATTCACCTGACGATATTCCGGCTATGTCGACAGAACTGCTCGAGCCTTCTACTTCCGTCTTGTTCATAGTTCTACTTCCTTTTTTGGATGCGTGCCAATAAAATGACGTCACTTCCTCTTTGTTTAAAAGTTCCTCTTTTACACACGGGGCACGCGTTTGAATGAATTTCTATCATATATTTATGACGATTATATTTTCTTTTCGATTTCGTAACACTTTTCTTCTTTAACATTCTCTCATTCACTTATTCAAAACACGCATAAAACATGAGTTGTAATATTTCTTCTAACATAATGAGTACTTGTTAATTGTTTTTATATGATTAATAATAATGCAAAGCGTTCTCATTTGACTGGCTTCTTGATTTCATATGCATGGTGTACAGAAATTGCATTTCATTGACCTACCTCTGCGTAATTCGTTTTTCTCTATCTTTATTTTTACTTTGCTTTTTTTGTGGAGCGAGTACACTTTTCTTGACATAGAGGGAAGTGATATACATTTTTTGGACAAGTATTTTTTGAACAAAGTTGCAGAACCAGACTATAGGTTAGGAATAAATATTGTCAAAGAAAAAAAAAAACCCAAAAAAGTTAAATGGGCAGCACAGTGGCACAGTAGTTACAGCAAAAGCTGCACAGTAAGATGGTTCCCGGGTAAAGTCCCACTCAGTGTGGACCTTGCATGTTCTCCTCGTGTCTGCGTCGGTTCTCTCCAGGTTCTCCGGATTCCTCCCATCTTCAAAAACACGTACAGTAATTCAAGCAAAAATTGTCTGTGTACATATACAGCTCTGCGGTGCACTGGTGTCTGTCTCAGTGTACCCTGCCTCACTCCCCCAGTCCACTGAGATAGGGCTCGAAGGCTTGCTGGAGCCTGACGGTGGAAGAAGTGGGTATTGAAAATAAATACATGTAAGTAACACTGAGGATACTGTGGAAAAAATGTTTGAAGGTATAATGTCAAGAAGCTACAAGTGATTACTGAGCAAATATGATTTCTTTATTTACATGAACACATTCTACCTATGAATACATGGGGGTAAAATGAGAACCAATAAGGAGACCATTTGTAAAATGTAACTTTCTGCTGTGACCAGAGATTGATTTCTGTTAATCCCTGAACAAACAGGTTGAAGAAAATGAACAGATACAATGACTAAGAGATGAAAACTACTGTTTGACCTCCCATGTGCACGTCAGAGGAAAGTTGCCCATTTTCTCCTTGAACACTTTGTCAAAGTGTTCATTCTGGGCCACAGTGAAGTGATTCTTCCAGTCACCTGCGATACCTGTTCACACACAGAAAAAGTCAGAAATTTACTAGTCTGTTCTGGTCTGATAGTCATACCTATTCACTACAGTAGATAAAATACTGTATAAGAGAATGTTTTTAAAAAGTGTGGAAACAAACCTTTACGCATGGTTGGCTCTGTATAATAATTTGTTTCAAAAATATCCTTGTAGTTTGCCTTGGGGTCAGTCTTCATATTTCTGAATGTGGACTTCTCCACAATGTGATCAATGACTTCATCTGTCAAGTCTGCTCCCAGGAAAGCACAAAGCTTCACAACTTCCTGTCTCAGGTCCTGTTGATCATAGATTAGATAGATATATAGGTATAGATAGATACTTTATTAATCCCGGAGGAAATTGTATATTATGTATTTTATCAACTGGAGACCATTTTAATAAGGATTAGTGTGAGTGAAAGTGTCATACGGTGAAGAGTACTAGCACCGCTAGAAAGTGGAATAAAGTGGGGAAATACCTGAAGCAAATATCGGGTCAGTGGCACATAGTGGGGCATTCAATGGCCCTTTATATTCAATTTTCTCTGTGATAGTTCCCACTTTGATAATTTACCACCATGACAAAGTCATGGGACGTAATACCAGCTACAGTGTTGTGGCCAGTGCATATATTTAAATATGGCATCATTTTCTAATATCATAAAACAGATGAAAATAAACCCAACAACTGCCATTGAATCAGGTATTACATTATGGAAGTTCCTTCCACAGGATCACATTTTGTCATTATGACAAACACTATCAGTCAAAGTGAATAGGACACAAACAAATGACAAAAGAAGACGCCCAACCTTCAGCATGTTCTCATACTGTACAAAGTGGATGTTCAGTTGATCTTGTGCTTCACAATAGTCTTTCAGATGATCAAACCATGATCCCATAAAAACTGTTTGAAAAGAAAACATGCAATATTTAACATTTCAAAATAATCACAAATGGTGGGCAAGACTTTCTGTTGATATTTTCAGGTGACTATTTGCTATGTAAAACCGACATGAATCAAATGCACAAACAAAACAGGTTTTGAAATTTTTTTCTTCATTTTTCATGATTTTATTTTATTTTATTTTATTAATTCAATATCAGTCCAAATTCCAGTAATTTCTTTTAACTATATTTGTTGCATTTTTTAATCACAAGAGTGAAGTGGATTTACTGGCAATGATTAAAATATAAATTATATCACACAAGGTATTTACACAAATGTGAAGTGAGCTTTCATATGATAAAACAAAGGCATGGACCTGTTATTCTGGTAACAGTGAATATTGAACCTACCATCACCATCCAGGAACTGCTGAAAGAAAATGTCAAAACTCTCAGGTGTTTCCAGCATGACAAAACTGTGGGAAAAGTGAAACAAGGACACCAGGACATCTTTGGGATTCCTCCAAACATACACAACCTTAAGGGAAAAGATAGATGTTGTTTATGTGCACGATCTTTGTGATTGATTTTCAATAATTCAGTGACATTTTCACAGCTCTGAATATGACTTTGGAGCTTGAATATTGCAAATCGCTACCTTGACTTGCTTATTTTTCACTCCATTGGGCAACATGCCAGGGCGAAGATGTGAACGAAACACCCTAGGATCTGGTCTGGGTCGGAAGGGGTCACATAAAAATCTTATCTCTAACATAGGAATGTGTGTCCTGTTGGTGACGTCCTCCACCCAATCAGGATGAGCAGCTCCAATAATCTGAACCAGGATCTGCTGCATCCATATTGTGCCTAAAACAAAGAAAGGGATATTTTAAGTAGATGGAGAAGGACCAGATAAACAAGACTCCCAGTGATACCACGTAACAACTGACAAATGTTTATTTTATTTAATTCGCTGATATAAGTCAAGCACACAAAATTCTATTTAGCCCTAGGAAGAAATTTGAACATGCTCTGATCATCTTCTGACTGTCTTGGCTAATTACACCTTTGAAATGAGATGACATCAGATCACATGAGACTTAATTTGAGTCTGCACCAAAATTTTAATAAATTCATGTCAGGAAGAAAAGCCCAACCCTCATTGTTACTGACATATTTTTTTAAAATTCAAAAGATATGTTCATTGGGGGCAGGAAAATGGTGCAGTGGGCAGCACTGTTGCCGCATAGCAAGGGCTATGTGTTGAGTTTGCATGTGTGGGGTTCTGTCTGGGTTCTCCGGCTTCCTCCCACCTCCAAAACACGCACTTAGCTAAAATGGCCAGTCTCCAATTGCAATAGGTGTGAGTGTGTGCGTGTCTTCATGTGGCTCCACCTTGCACTGGCGGAGTGTACCCTGCCTCACGCCCCAAATCCCAATTCCGCTGAGGCGCAACAATAAAAGAAGTGGGTATTGAAGGTGAATGAATGAATGAATGTTCATTTGAAAAATTGATCATATCCCAAAATAATTCTCCTTAACTCCTTCAATTTTGACAGAAAAGATCTTAGTTCATGTACGTATTCAAACAAAAATACTGTAACATCCAAAACTACACACATTCATTTATTAATCTCAAACAGCATAAGCTACACAAGGAGCAGTGAAGGGTTGTTGATAAAGAAATTTTATATTTGATACTGGTTATTCCCAGCCCCTGACCTGACTTGGGGTATGCAACGAGGAAAATGTCAGTAGGACGGATCTCAGCATCAAGAAGAGCATCCAAGTCTTTAGGTCGCATTTTGTCCTTTACCAGGAGGTTCACATTTTTGTACCTGTACAGGTAAGGGCTGACAAGGTCCAGAGAGTCCATGGATTCTAAAGCTAAATAAATAAATGAGAGTTAATTTAGTTAGTTTGATTACAGTTGTTGCATCACTGACTTTGCTGATGTGTCTGCTGAAATATAAACACAAAACTGGTAGATGGTTAGAATCTGGTGTTAAAAAATATTTTCATGTTAAAATAATATCAAAACATGCAGGAACCTAACCACCTTTACATTTTCAAGTAAAATTTAATTGAGATATACAGTACAGTATAATGATTGACCTCTGTTCGGTATATTTCTGTCATTACAATGATATTTAATGAACTTGTTCTTCTTAACTGGTCTCTGCAAAAAAAAAAAGTGTATGGTGAATGAACATTTGTATTTAAGTGAAGACTTTTTCTTACGCTCACCTTTGGAGGAGGACATCAGGTCAAGAGACACAGTGGAGGGATTTTGCACCAGTGAATGAGAACAAAGAATATAAGCTGCCCCTTTTATGGTGGTGAACACTCATGACTAGCAGCATTTAAATGAAGGTAATGTGGAGTGTTTGCATGGTATTGTAATAGGATAGGGTTGAAACGCAAATACAAAAATCCATCTCCACCTGCACAGAGAGCAATGAATCCGCTACCTTGCATAGCTGCTGAGATACAGTAGTGTGTAAACACCTGGCTTAAACCAGGATCTGTAGCACATTTCTTTATTTCTACTACTCAGATCTTCTCTCTTCCTCTTTTCCTTCTGGTTTGTCTTGTGTCATCTTTTTCCATGTCAGCCTATCTTCTCTATCATCCTCTCCAACATCAACATGCCTTCATGTCTTCCCTCTCTACATCCATCCACCTTCTGTTTGGTCTTCCTCTTGCGTGGTAGTTCCATCCTCCAAGCCTTTTTAACAATATACTCACAATCTCTCCTTTGCATGTCCAAACAATTCAAGTCTGCTTTCTCTAACTTTTTCTTCAACCTGGTCACTCCCAGTGAGAATCTCAACATCTTCGTTTTAACCACCTTCAGCTCAGCTTCCCGTCTTCTTTTCAGCGGCACTGTCTCTAATCCATACATCATGGTTGATCTCACCACTGTCTCTAATCTGTACATCCTAGCTATCCTAACCACTCTCTAATCTATACCTCATGGCTCTCACCCGAAGCAACGACAGCCGGCATGCTCTCCTCTTAGAAAACAAAACAAATAAAGACATTCAGTAACCAACCCAAAACCAATGTCAGTAACATACCCAAAAGCTGTAAACAAACATCATGCAAAATACTCACGTCAAAAATTGGTCCTTACACTCTTAATATAATTAGCATAGCGCCTGTCCTCACCCAAGTGGACACAAACCCGCCTTCGCCTCATTTCTAATTGATGCGAGGTGGATGCGTGTCTATAGCTTGTTAATGACGTCACACATGTTCATCTAAATCGCCACAGGTAAGCACCTTATTAACGCAATCACAACTGGACAGCCAAGGGAGGAACACCAAACAACAGTGGACAAACCTGTAACTGCTTCATTTCGATATGGTTTTGTTACTTGACCTGATTACATATACATGAAGCAAACTTGCATTCACCCCTAGGAAGAAGTTTGAAGGTACTCTAATATCTTCGCACAACCTGGCGAAGATATTAATCTCATCTCATTACACATGAGATGAGATTAATACCATTTTAATCCCATACTGGGGACACACCCCTCCTTACAATGCAAGTCTGACAGTCTCTGGCTGAACGAGGGCTCTGGGCTTTCAGTCTCATGCAGCAGAAGAGAGTTGTTGTCCACGATGTACGACAGCTGTTGCTTTGGCCCGTTTTGTACAGAGCATGATTTTTTTCAGTCCAGTTTAGCTCACTGTTTAGTTGGAAACCCAGCAACAGATAAGGGCTGATGTGGGTCTGAAGAAACATAAAATTGATCAAACATTCCTTGTCTATCACAGCTCTGCGAGTGTGTGCCGACCCCCACACACTGGCAATCAAACAAACTACTCGCCCACGGCTCTCACCAAAAAAACTTTATGGGTCAGGACAAACTCATCAGCCAGTTTAGCCTAATCTGAAACCTTATTTGCCTGAACGTGTTGTTACCTAAATGAGCAGAAGGTAGAGTATTTTTAAACTGCTCAAGCAAAATCAGTTTCTCCAAATCCTCCAAGGTTTCTACGTCAGAAGAGACACACCAGCGGTTGCTTCTCTCCTGAATGATCTGAAATTCGGACGATAAGCTTCAGGTACTAGCTCGACAACTGAAGAAGAATGGACTGATGAACAACACCTTGACGAACAACTGCAGGATCTTCATCAAAACAAAGGAGCTTTTGCCAGGGAAGATCAAAACAATGATAAACAGGAGTGTAAAGGAGTTGGTGAAATATGAGCAATAAAGATGGACGAAAGTTGTTACTACACCAACGATCATTACAACAGAATCACTACAATAGTGGGAGCCTCTACACCAAATTTGGACTCATCAAACATTACATACAACAGTTGAAAAACCATTCAACATTAACTTGATTCTGGGAGACAAGAATTTCACAACATCAGCCCTTTTTTTTCGGATGTTGTTGTTGATGTTGCAAATGTGATGAATGTGTGAAGTCTGTTATATTAACATGTCCAGAAAAATTAAAATAAATAAAATAAATGTTTCTGAATGTGTCCACAAGGTGATCAATAATTTCATCTATCAAGTCTGCTCCCAGGAAAGCACAAAGTTTCACAACTTCCTGTCTCAGGTCCTGTTAATTATAGTTGTAGTAGATTTTTATTTTAATGTGGAATCATTTGCTGCATTTCTGACATTAAAAAATAGAAAAGAAATCCAATACCTGCCACTGAATTATATTTAATTACTATGATAGTATTACGACTACAACAGCCATTTTCAGACTGTCTGTATTTCAATATCAGTAGCACATCTTTAAATTTTTGTGAAAACATCTGTATTTATGTTGTTGCACTGACAACGTTTCTCCACTCACAGACATATGAACACACACACACACACACACACACACACACACACACACACACACACACACACACACACACACAAATCACATCAGTAGAGGTTCTAGCTATAGGATCACATTTAGTCACGATGAGCCACAGTGGTTAACACACAAACACATGACAAAAGAAGACGCCCAACCTTCAGCATGTTCTCATACTGCACAAGATGGATGTATTCCATGATATTTTTTTCACATGAGAGGAAGAAAAGGTGAAATTTTATTCTGTTGTTTAGCAATATTAACAAAAACACAAAATACATTTACATTCCACATTTTAATGCTAAAAGAAGATGTATCCATATAGTGCCTAACATAAAGAACGGGATATTTCAAGTGGAGAAGAAGGGCCAGATAGACAGACCCCCACTGTATCAACTGATAATTCTCACTTTATTTCTAATAAGTTCAAGGACCACCAGCGAAAAACAAAATTTCGCTATATAGCGACCAAATATTTATTTTATTACTGTATTTACGATCATTTAAAAGTTTATGAACATACTGAGTTGAAACCACCTTATATTTGTATTACCTTTTCCCACGCTCTCATAGACTGTTTAAAAGACTTTTGTAATAAAGAAAAGTTGCAGGAGGAACCGTGAGTCTTGGAAATATATATAAAATAAACAGTAATCAACACCAAACCAAAAATACATGCGTGCAATACAGTATAATACGTTTTACAAGAAAACTGTGAACATACAAACATATTTATCATACACATTTTAATAATAACCTTGAACTCACTTCGCAAATTGCAACAACAACAACCGAAGGCACGTCTCTCCCCTCCGCCTAAACAAATACACACATTCGGTAATCAACCCAAAACCAAACATACCCGAAAGCGGTGAAAACACATCATTAAGTACTCACGCCAACACTTAGTCCTGACATCCACAACGTGATGAGCTCAGCGCTTGTCCTCACCCAAGTGGACACAAACCTGCCTTTGACTCCAATTGATCTGCGAGGTGTGTGGAGCTTGTCACTGACGTCACACAGGTCACAGGTAAGCACCTTATTAACGCAGTCCCAACTGGACAGCCAATGGACTAAGACCAGACAGTAGGAGAGAAACCTGTAACTGTTGCTTTGTCTGTCTTGTACAGAGCATGATTGTTTGTCAATCCATTTTGGCTCATAATATACTTCGACACACAGCAAGAGGTAAATGTTGACGAGATCCAGAGAGTCCATGGATTCTAAAGCTAAATATGTAAATTAAAAATTAATTTAGTTTGCTTGTTCAAGGTTGATGCACCAGTGACTATGCTGATGTGGGTCTGAAGAAATACAAACACGGAGCTGATCAAACACTCCTTGTCTGGAGCACCACCAGTTGATTCCCTTCTGGCAATCAAACAAACTACTTGAACTCGGTGCTGCCACATCATTTCCCCTGATGCGTCAGAACTCTGCGTGACTCCAGCTGACAATATTAACTAAAAGCTTCGACATTTTTGTAATCCACCTCACATGTTTTATGAGGTGACTCGATTCAGCCACCTCAACAGAGGTAGTTGTTGGTAAATTGCCCCCAAACCACATTTGCTTACACAAAGGGGCGGCAGTGGCTCAGCGGTAGAGCAGAGGTCTTGAAGACAGATCGCCCAGCCATCGGTGGATCGATTCCCGCTCCCGCCAGAACATCTCCGGAGTGTGAGCTGACGGTGGGAGGCGTCAGCTCACCTCCCAGCCACTGCCGAGGCACCCTTGAGCAAGGCGCCGTCCCCCTTACAAGCTGCTCTATTGGGGCGCACTCCAGGAAGCTGCTGCCCGTCACTCTGCCTCCCGATGTACAGCTTGATGTTGTGTTTGTATACTAACTGCATGATTACAGGCCCCTTTGTGTGCTGTGGTTGTTTCAGGGGCCTGTGCATACATAGTGTGTGTGAAAAACTAACACAAAACAAAATGTAACAAATGTACACCTGAGTGACAAATGTAATTTCCCCTAGGGGATCAATAAAGTGTATCTTCTTCTTCTTCTTCTTCAAACATAGAGAGCACACAGATAACTGATACATGTTCGGCTGAGTCAGGCTGACGGTTAGCTCGTCCCTTAAGGAGAACTGTAACCCAACACTATGGAGCTCATGGCCAAGGAACATTCGAGACTCTTCTGCAGAGGTATGTTGTTGCATCTGTTGAAGAGTCCAGCGCTGTATCCTCACCAACTTCCCCATGACACTGGGCTCTTCTCTACTCCTTGTCCGGTCTGGTCTCCTCTTCGTCACTCCTGCTCCTTTCTGACCTCTTTCTCTCCTAATCTTCTCCATTCACACCATAGAAATGACATTTTACCGACTGAACCTCTTTCTGTCGGTGTGCTCCGTGTCATTGCAGGTTTTCCCAGGCTCACCACTCAACTTTCCATCAGCTCTGCTTCTCTATTGCCTCTGGTATCATCTATCCATCAGCTGGGGTCATGCTTCCTTCCTCCATCGTCATCATACATTTATCCATGCAGCTGCGATAGTGTTTTTGGTATAACTAACTAGATGGTAGAATTCTCTGTCATGTGTACCATCATTCATAGTGTGCATAGTATTCCCCCTATGCCCCCCTCCCAGTTCCGCCTCTCTCTGTCTCTCTATCTCGTCCTTCCTTTCTGTTACCCCAACTGGTCAAGACGGACAACCACCTTTCAGGGGACGGAGTCTGCTTGAGGATTGTGCCTGTTAAAAGGAAATATTTCCTCACCACTGTTTGTTCCTCAGATTTATTTTGGGTTTCCATGAAAAAGCTTGAGAGACTGGTTTAGACCAGCTCTATATGTAAAGTATTGAGATGAATTCTTTTATGATTTGACACTGCATAAATAAAATTTCACTTGATTCATAAACTGCTGAATTTCTTGAGCAAACTTTTTTCTCAGCACAAAAGTGTCTTATTATTGAAGATGCACCTCTCATTCAAGATCAAAGAACTGAGGAGGCTTTTTATCACAGAGAAAAACCCTGTCTACTAGGCCCTGAGCCCCTGGATCGATTCAGACTGTCACCTGAAGAGAGACGGGGCAGCTCAACGCTACCTTCTCATGGCTGAACGTAATTATATCTGAGTGCACTCATTGAATCGGGGGACAGTGAGACTTTCGTGGACTGGAACATTGCTGTACAGTTGGCATTAGACACAATACCACTTGACTCACCCATTTGACTCACCCATTAATGCCAGAACTTTCTATGAAAATTACTGGCTTGTACAACCAATAACACTGTGCCCCTTCTCAGTTTCAGGCACTCGTCAGGAGATTTGTCTTACATCTTCAAGAGTCCCAGTTCACCTTTTTGATCCATCATCTGGCAATGTAACCTCCTATGTCCAGCATTTTTGTCATGTGATTATTACCAACAAATTGCTGTTTCATATATAGGAGGTTAGCTTTATACAACCAGCTACAACCACAGGTCAGTGGGTCGTTGAGAGTGATCAGGATGCTTTTGTGGTACGTGTTTCATGCGGGCTGCTGGTAGGTGCAGGATGTAACTCAGGCTAGACGTACTCCAGATTTTTCCTTATAGTGGTTATCTCATCAGAAAAGCATGACAGTAAAATAGCACAGGTGTGTTTGTACCAAATCTGCCCGTGGAAAAGTAAAAATTTACATCAATACAGTAAAATGGTGCCCTAGCAATGGCTGTTTAGCATTTCATTCAATGTGTTCAGAAAGTTTACTCAAAAATAAAGTTGCTATTTAGTAGATATCATTTGCACCTTTAAATACATAGTAGTAATGCTAATGACCACATCACAAGTCATAGACCTTGGTCTGCACAACTTTAGAACATTGAAAATATAAACTAATGAACAGCTCCATTACATTGCATCTACATCCAACAAGAACAGTAATTCTGTGAAACCTGGTAATGCAGATGCAAATTAAGACCACCTGGAGTTACAGAGGTACAGCGCAGAGCAATCGGAGCAAGAGGAGGGACCTGGCCAGCTCTGTGTATTTAACCACACCTGAGGAACCCCCTGATAAGCAGCTGCCAGCATCAGGAGTGTCAGTAGCTTGGAGGCTGCTGCTCACTCACCACCTTGCCAGACTATACTGCTCCACCTTTGTTTTGATTTTCATTGTTTAAATTTTCATATATTAGTGTGCATTTGTCTAATTTACTTGAGTCCATCACAATTTTTTGTTGTAACCTATGAACTGGGTCATAATAGACATTGCGCAAACTCTGACAAAGATGTAATGACTGACACTTTAAAGCAGAAATGCAATGATGTCACTGCTGCAGATGTTCACACAAGAGCAAAATCTATATGTGAGGTAAGCCAGATAACAGTCTGGGAATTGTCGTCTAGACAGGGGCAGAAGATAAAGAGCATGGATGGATTTGTTGTTGAGTTATCTTGGGAAATATGTGGTTCTTCCGAGTCAGAGGAGGAAATTGTTTCCTTGTCTGGACAGAATGATCTCTGGACTGCAGAAATGTTTTTCTGGTATGAATCAGGACTTATGTAGTTTGCATGTTCACCCCATGTCTGCGTGGGTTCTCTCCACTTCAGTTTAATTGGCCAATCCCAACTTGTAGGTGTGTGTACATGTGTGTTTGTTTGTGTATATGTGTGATTCAACGATGCATTGGCATTGCTCTCGGAGTGTCCTCTGCGTCATGTCCCCAGTCAGCTGGGAAAGGCTCCAGCACCCCACGATCCGGGACGGCGAATGATGAAGCAGGTTTAGAAAATGAATGAATAAAAGAAATACTTAAACATCATTTTGTGAGATATGTGAACATTTTTTGACTTGAACTGGATTGATTTTGACTGATGCATCTGAACATAAATAATTGCACAGACAAGTAAAACAATAATTAAAAATGTTTTTTCATCCAGTGTTTGACTTCACTGAGCAAATATGATTTCTTTATTCGCATGAACACATTCTACCTATGAAAACATGAGAAAACATGAGGCGAGATGAGAACCAATGAAGAGCCCGTTCGTAAAATGTAACTTTCTGCTGTGGGAGATCAATTTCTGTTAATCTCTGAACAAACAGGTTAAACAAAATGATCAGATATAATGATTAAGAGATTAATACACTACTGTTTGACTTCCCATGTGCATGTCAGAGGAAAGTTGCTCATTTCCTCCTTGAACACCTTGTCAAAGTGTTCATTCTGGGCCACAGTGAAGAGATTCTTCCAGTCACCTGCGATACCTGTTCACACACAGATAAAGACAGATAGTCACCACTCTGTTCTGGTGTGGTGGTCATAGTTTGTCATCTTTACAGTCGATAAAATATCAAAGAATGTTTAAAGAAGTTTGGAAACAAACCTTTACGCATGGTTGGCTCTGTATAGATGTGGGTTTCAAAAAAATCTTTGTAGTTTGCTTTGGGGTCAGTCTTCATGTTTCTGAATGTGGACTTCTCCACAACTTGATCAATGACTTCATCTGTCAAGTCTGCTCCCAGGAAAGTACAAAGTTTCACCACTTCCTGTCTCAGATCCTGTTAATTATAGATGTAGAATTTTATTTTAATGTGGAATCATTTGCTGCATTTCTGGCATTAAAAAGATTGAAGAAAATAAACCTAATAATGCCACTGAATTATATGTAATTATTAAGATAACCTTGTGTGAGGCCCCCGCATGTGATGTCAGTGCACCATGGAGCCACGTGGAGACACAGACGAACATGCATGCACACGCTCACTCCTACGGTCAATTTGGGACTGGCCAATTATCCTAAAGTGCATGTTTTTGGAGATGGGAGGAAGCCGGAGAACCCAGAGAGAACCCACGCAGACACGGGGAGAACATGCAAACTCCGCACGGAGCAGGACGCAAACCCGGAACTGTCTTGCTGTGCAGCGACAGTGCTAACCCACTGCGTCACCGTGCTACCCATTCACAGAAATATGAACACCAAATTAAAATTACATCAGTGGAAGTTTCACATTTTGTCATAATGACACATAGACACACAAGGTCAACCACAGTGGTTGATACACAAACAAACGACAAGGAGACCCCCAACCTTAAGCATGTTCTCATACTGCACAAAATGGATGTTCAGGTAATTTTGTGCTTGGTGATATTTTTTTACATGATCAAACCATGATCCATATCCAGCTGCAGAAGAAAACAAGGTGGTGAGATTTTCTTCTGTTGAGTTAAACGTCTCACATTACGAATGTTCACAGAAAAAGAAAACGCCTTTACATTCCACAATTTTTCATGCTAAAAGTAGCTAAATGCTTTCAATGCATCCAAGTAATACTTTTAATTAGAGATTTTCTGAGGATTCCTCCACAAACTTGGAAATGTGTAGTTTATTTGGAATCACCCACATAAATTACACATTTTCAAGATATGTAAAATCAAATAATAATCCAGAGCAAGACAAGGCAATGTCAGGTGAGCTCTCAATTGATACAACACAGGCATGGACCCGAAATTCTGGCAACAGTGAATATTGAACCTACCATCACCATCCAGGAACTGCTGAAACAAAACGTCAAAACTCTCAGGTGTTTCCAGCATGACAAAACTGTGGGCAAAGTAATACATGGACACCAGGACATCTTTGGGATTCCTCCAAACATACACAACCTGAAGGGGAAAAGATATATAATGTGTATGTACACAATCTATGGAGTGATTGGTTTTCAAAAATTAATTGCTCTTTTCACATCTCATGAAACAATGTTAGAGTGTCTTGATTGGTAAATTAGGCTTCAGATGGATTCTCGAATCAGAGCTTGAATATTGCAAATTGTCACCTTGACTTGATTATTTTTCACTCCGTGGGGCAACATCTCAGGGTGGAGATGTGAACGAAACACCCTAGGATCTGGTCTGGGTCGGAAGGGGTCACCTAAAAATCTGCTCTCTAACATAGGAACGCGTGTCTTGTTTGTGATGTCCTCCACCCAGTCAGGATGAGCAGCTCCAATTATCTCAGCCAGGATCTGCTGCATCCATATTGTGCCTAAAATAAAGTAAGGGATGTTTCAAGTAGATCACTAATATTTGAGGTGGGGGGGTCTCAATGTTTAGGTTCATCCTAGTCCTGCCAACGAGCTGTAGGATTTTTCTTTTCTTTTTTCGGCCCCTGCTTCTCATTAATCCTCTGCCTTTTTGATCCCTCTAGCACCACTCTCGCCCTTGCTTTCTCTCTCTCTCCCTCCCTCTCCTGTTCTCGCTCTCAGGCCTTTGTGTGGTGGATCATCGGCTATTGGCGACCTCTGTCTGCTTCCTTGGCTGGTGGTATCAAAAGCTATGGATCTGCATAACCATCCACTAGGGGAGACTGGTTCCATTTCATCTGGTTCAGCTATGGTTTGTGTTTTGGTAGGGGTAATCATACACTTTTTTGACTGAGGCATTTATTTGGTCTGTCCTCAGAGTGGTGTATCCTCAGTAATTTGTGACCTCTGTCTGCTTCATCGGCTGGTGGCGACTCACTCTACTGGATAGAGTGAGTGCTTTTGTCATATATTATTACATCCCGCTTCAAAGCGGTGATGTAATGTAATTGTCAGTGTGCCTGTGTTCGTCTGTCCGTCCCTTCTTTCGTCCACCAAATATCTTTGCATCCTTTGCAAAGATACAAAAGATGAAACAAAAAACACATTACTTAGGTGATAGGAACTAACACCTGTGCCAGCACTCCTTACAAAATGAGTCTGACAGTCTCCTGCTGAAAGAGGGGCTCAGGGTTTAAGTCTCATGCAGCATTTGAGAGTTCTTGTCAGCTGTTTAATTTGTCCGGTCATGTACTAAGCATGCTTGTCGTCAGTGAAGTGGTTGTTAATAAAGAAGTTAGCTATGATCATGTCTAAAACTGATTATTTCCAGCTCCTGACCTGACTTGGGGTATGCAACGAGGAAGATGTCAGTAGGACGGATCTCAGCATCAAGAAGAGCATCCAAGTCTTTAGGTCGCATTTTGTCCTTTACCAGGAGGTTCACATTTTTGTACCTGTACAGGTAAGGGCTGACAAGGTCCAGAGTGTCCATGGATTCTAAAACTGAATAAATTTAGTTAATTTAGTTTGTTCACAGTTGTTGTATCACTGACTTTGCTGATGTCTCTGCACAAATATAAACACAAATCTGATCAAAAAAACCTTGATAGATGGTAGAATATCAGTTAAAACTGCTCAAAATACCCCACTTATAATTACCCCATCGAGGTAACAGTTTGCTTTGACTCTGGTAGGGGGAATAGTGACCTTTTTAGTTAGAAATTATTTTCATGTTACAATAATATCAAAACTATTTTTACCTTTTAAAATAAAATTCAACTGAGACATATGCTTTTCCTCTTCTTTGCATATTAATATCATTGCAATATTAATGAAGTTGTTCTTCTCAACTAACCTCTGCTAAAAAATTAAATAAATGTATGCCAAGTGAACGTGTGTATAAAGTTTTCTTCCTCTCACCTCTGGAGCAGGACATCATGTCAAGAGATACAGCGAAGGGAGTCCACTTCAAATTTTCCACCAGTGAATGAGAGCAAAGAATACAAACTGTCCTTTTTGTACTGGCAAACAGTCATGACTAGCAGCATTTAAATGAAGGTAATCATGGTAGTGGAAGGTTTGCATAACATAATAGGACAGGGTTGATGGGTAAATACTAAAAACAGGAATGACCAACTAGAAACCCTTTGAATTCTATGAGCAAAGTGCGGAAACAACCCCAAATTGATTCCTAGCACCCCCAAAATATTTTAAAGTTGCTGATTTTTATTGTTTATGTCTATTTTTAGAATGCAAGAAAAAGTCAAAGTCATACAGTACAGTACATGGTTGAAATGTAATATTTTAACCACAGACATACAGCACCCCCCTTGTTCAAAAACAAAACGCAGGCAGAACAAGGCAGGAACAAAACAGACTTACAGGAGAGAACCTGAGGACAAAACTACAAAGCAAGAACAAAACAGGAACAAACCGGCAAAGAGCTCCGACACCACCTGACTTAAAAAGCCTAATTGAGTCCAGGTGTGAAGACCAGCAACGGGTGTGGAGAGCACCAACGGGTGTGGAGAGCACCAACGGGTGTGGAGAGGACCAACGGGTGTGGAGAGCACCAACGGGTGTGGAGAGCACCAACGGGTGTGGAGAGCACCAACGGGTGTGGAGACACCAACGGGTGGGGAGCCGAGGATCCACTCACAAGACAGCCACACCAAATTGTGACAATGACACTATTCTATTTTTTGTAACCATTGGTTAATAATCAATTTTATCATCAGTTAAATTGTTCTATTTTAATTGTTCTACACTTTTATGTTTTAATAATGTTCATATTCTATGTTCAGTGTTGTGTTTTCTTATGTTCAGTGTTATGTAATCAAGCCCATTACAAATGGGCTTGATTACTGACAAAAACGTTTAGACCAAAGCTAATGTCCTAACTTGTGTTGATATTATTTTTCATTAGTCAGTTGGATAACTTGATCTTTGATTAATAGAGTTCTGTGGGTTTAATAACCGGAAAAATTAAAAGGATTTATGTGATAACAAACAACAAGCAAACATTTTTTTGTGCAACTGTAATGTTGGTAACTTGAAAAAGTAATAAATTCAGAATTATTTAACATTAAGGAGTGGTTGCATTTATTAGATTACAAGAGAAACAGACATTATACACTACTGTTTGACCTCCCATGTGCATGTTAGAGGGACGTTGCCCATATTCTCCTTGAAAACTATGTCAAAGTGTGTATTCTGGGTCACAGTGAAGTGATTCTTCCAGTCACCAGCAATACCTGTCATGACACAGAAAAAAGTTTTATATTTTCCAGTCTCTTCTAGTCTGATGGCCATAGTTTGTCACCTTTACAGTTGATAGAATGTAAGAGAATGTTTAAAGAAGTTGTGTAAACAAACCTTTACGCATGGTTGGCTCTGTATAGAAATGGGTTTCAAAAATTTCCTTGTAGTTCATCAAGTCAAGTCTGCTCCCAGGATGGCACAAAGAGTCACAAATTCTTGTCTGAAGTCCTGTGACTCATGGATATCAAAGTTATTTTAGTGTGGAATTATTTGCTGCATTTCTGACATTACAAAATAGAAATTAAACCCAATACCTGCCACTGAATAAAATATTTACCCCAGTCACCCCAATGGTACCCTTTAAAATACAGTAACTCAGTAGCTGTCATTGCATTATACAGTATTAACCTTACAACAGTAGCCATTTTCAAACTATTTTCATGTCAGCAGAACATCTTCAGCCATTAGTTCTACAGGGCAAATTTGGCCTGTTGGTGTTGTCACGACCTTGTGCAATCTGTTTGCCTTTCTCTCACTGGTCTGTCTTTCTTGCAGCCACTAGGAGTTGGCTGGTAGGCAGAGCTGTGAGGGAGTGCCTGTTAGTGACCGCCATTCTGGGTTGGGCCTGCAGGGCTTTGTAAGGACCGCCCTTTTGGTCACAATCTGTCTCAGCTGGGCCTGCTGCAGCCTCATCAGCCTGATCACTTTGTTTGGTTTGTTGCACCTTACAACACGACTTTACACCATGATTCACTCATCCACGCACGGTTAACATGACCCTTCCTACATACACATGCCATCAGTAATTTGCTTTTGCTCATTTGTTTTAGTTAAAACTAACTTTGACTGTTATCTCTTGTGTGTGGCCTCCCTTTTGTTGCCGACCTTGAGCCAGGTGGTAACAGTGTCCAGTAGTAGCTAATGAGTATCAGCAGCCAAAGTGATATACAAGTTCAGCCATCAATTAGAGAAAGATCAAGTGTTGTGAAAGGTTTGGTGAGATGTTAGAAGAAAGCTTTCAGCTGGCACCAAACTGATTCTGGCCAACCATTAGGGGACTCCATCCCTTTGTCCACATAATTTCTGGGATGCATAGGGGGCCTGCTGACCTCAACTGGAGGACTAGCTGAGAGGTGCAGGTCCCAGGATTTCCTCAATCTAACTAACATGCATTCCAGTGAGTCAATAGAGCAAGAGGACTTAGAGATGGGTTCAGTGTTCACTGGGGCTGAAGATGCTGCAGCTGTTAAACAATGAGATGATTATTATCTCAATGCTCTGGATGGTGTAGGGCTGTGACACATCTGTGCAACAATATGCAGGATGACACAGTGCTCCTGGAGGGGCAAACTGGAGTGGTGGTGTAGTGGTCTCCTTGCCAAAGAATGTGTTAAAATAATCCTTACTATTCCTGTTCCATACTCTTGCGAGGGTGCTGGAAGAAGCATCAGAGCTTGCCCAACCAGTCCACATGTGCATTGTGGGACTGAACAGGGCTTACAACTCATCTTCCAAGGTATCCTTTGTCAACGGTTCTGCTCATGTAGAAAATTTCTGGGCGTAGCCAAGTGGTAGAGGGTGTCGGATTTGGTGGCCGTAGGAATCGGTCTCTGACTTTTGCAGATGACGTGGTCTTACTAGCCTGATCGAACATTGACCCAACTCACGGTGTCTACATTTCAACCCTGACCTGATGAGCTGGTGATGAGCTCTGGGCAACAAATAAATGGATAAGATCACAAGTACAAGCAGCTGCTATGACTTTTCTCTGCAGGGTGGTTGGGCTCAGCCTACAGCTAGGGTGAGGAGCCCAGGTGTCCGGAAGAAGCTCAAGGTAGAGCCACTACTCCTCCGCATCGAGCAAAGCCGCTTCAGGTAGTTCAGCACCTTGTCTGGGAGGTGTTCCTGGCATGTCCAACTAGGACAAGACCCAGAAGAAGACCCAGGATCCTGGAGAGATTATATCTCTTGGTTGTGAACAGCTTAGGATTCCCCCAGAGGAGTTGATGGAAGCTGTCTGGGATTCCCTGCTCAAACTTCTCCTGAATCTACGGACCCGAATAAGCTGCTGTAGACAACACATCTTTGAATTTTTGTGAAATCATTTTTCACGGTTATCATGTTGCACTGACCGACAGAAATCTCCTTGTTTTCCGCCACTTATTTGAATCTGGGTTGTGGGAGCAGCAGTTTTAGCAGGGCTGCCCAGACACTCCTCTCCCTAGCCACTTCCACCAACTACTCTGGGATGTTCCCAATGCATTCACGGGCCAACAGATATAATCTCTCAAGAAAATCTTTGGTCTGTCTGTAGGCCGCCTCCAGATCAACCTGCCTGGAACATCTCCCATAGAAGGCATCAGGGGGGCATCCTGACCAGATGCCTGAGCCATCTCTGCTGGCTCCATTTGGAGGAGCAGCACCTCGATCTTAAGCCTCTCCTGGATATCCAAGCTCACTATTTCTGAGGCTAAGGCCAGCCACCCTGTAAAGAATCATTTTAAGCTGCTTGTATGCACATCTTATCCTTTCCGTCATTGCCCAGATGTATAAACTTTAAAAAAAACTGGAATTTCACAATTGACACAATCACATTTTTTCATGATGACACACACGGTGACAGACTATCAGCTACAGTTGTTCATATAGAAGCAATAGAAAAAAGAAGACTCCCAACCTTCAGCATGTTCTCATACTGCACAAAATGGATGCTCAGTTGATCTCGTGCTTCATGACCTTTTTTCACATGATCAAACCATGATCCCCCTAAAACTAGAAGAAAAGTTGAGGGTTTTTTTCTGTTGTACAAAGTTGTTTGCCACACATTAGTAATGTTAGCAAAAACAATACATTTACATTCCTTATTTATTTTATTCTAGAGGTAGCTAAATGCATTTGAAATCCCAAGTACATCTGTTGCTTTAGTAACTCAGATGGTATCAGAAGAGAACACCTTGAAAATGTACCTGGAATATAAGAGCAAAACAAGACAAAGCTTGTTCTCATTCAATACAACATAAGCATGGACCTTTTATTCTGGTGACAGTGAATATTGAACCTACCGTCACCATCCAGGAACTGCTGAAAGAAAACCTCAAAACTCATGTGTTTCCAGCATGACAAAACTGTGGGCAAAGTAGTACATGGACACCAGGACATCTTTGGGATTCCTCCAAACATACACAACCTCAAGGGAAGATATATATGTACATGGTCTTTAGAATGATCGTTTTCCAATAATTCTATGACATTATCACAGCTCAAGAAACAATGTTGGGAGTGTCTTGATTGGTGAATTGCTGATGTATTCTTGAATCAGAGCTTGAATGTTGTAAATTGTCACCTTTACTTGCTTATTTTTCACTCCATGGGGCAACATGTCAGGGTGCAGATGTGAACGAAACACTCTAGGATCTGGTCTCGGTCGGAAGGGGTCACCTAAAACGCCCTATTGGTGACGTCCTCCACCCTATCAGGGTGAGCAGCTCCAATTATCTCCACCAGGATCTGCTGCATCCATATAGTGCCTAAAACAAATAGAGACGTTTCAAATAAAGGGAGAAGAAGGACCAGATAGACAGGCTTCCATTGTTACCACGTAACAACTGACAAATGTTTTTTAATTAACTCACTGATATAAATTAAGGAGACAAAAGAGTATTCAGCCCCCGGAAGACGTTTGGATGTGCTAGAATATTTTCTCACGATCTTGCTTCATTTTGCCTTTAACATCAGATGAGATACCTCTAAAATCCCATACTGTGGACAGCCATCCATCCATCCATCCATTTTCTAAACCCACTTCATCCACTGTCGCAGGTTACGGGGTGCTGGAGCTTATCCCAGCTGGCTGGGGGCGTGAGGCAGGGCACACTCCGTGCGTGACACCAGTGCACCTCAGAGCCACATATACATATACATAGACACACACGCACACATTCATACCTATGGGCAATCTAGGACAGTCCAAATAACCTGAAGCACATGTTTTTGGAGGTGGGAGGAAGACGGAGAACCCAGAGAGAACCCACGCAGACACCTGGAATACATGCAAACTCCACAAAGAGTGGGACATGTACCTGGAACCGCCTTGCTATGTGGTGACATCGCTACCCACTGCTCCACTGTGCCGCCCAACTGTGAACATTTTCTTTTTAAAAAGGAGCAGCAGAGATGCAACAAAACAGTAAACTCATTCATTCATTCATTGTGCCACCGTGCAGCCCAACAGTAAATTCAAGTATAAATAACACACACACACACAGTCTAAACTAGTGTCCTGCACAAACCAAAGGCAGTTGAGGTGGTTATGGATGTTCTCATACAGAGCATGCTTGTAGTCAGTCCAGTCTCGTTTATTGTTTAATTTGGATGCCAAATAATTCCAAAAGCCCAAAGTCAAAACCCTGGATATTCACCAGGGTGATGATGGATTTTTTATTCCTGAAGCTGAACAAAACTTCCTATGTCCAGTGTCTGCCGGCACTGATGGTTAAAGCTGGTTGAACTCAAACCAAGAGCTGATGATCTCCCTTTATTCCAATTCATTCCACTCAGAAACACATCCAACATTTCAATGTTAAAATAATGACTACATTTCTTTTTGTGGACTTCGCTATTGACTTAATTTCAATCTGCACCTAAATAAAATGGTTTTAATGGCCCAGCCATCATTGTTACAACTTTTTAAAAATACCTATAAGGTATTTTCAGTGGGAAAATTAATCGCATGCAAGTATAGTTCTTAAATTTCTAGTTTTCACAAAAATATCATAGTTTATGGACGTATTCATTCATAAAATACTGCACACATACAAACTCTATTGTACAAACAGTAGTGTTGCAACACATACAGCAGTAATTTATTTTTGAACAGCATAAGTTACAATAGATAAGGACCAGTTCAGGGTTGTTGGTAAAGAAGCTAGCTATAATCATATCTAAAACTGATGATTTCCAGCTCCTTACCTGATTTGGGGTATGTAAGGAGGAAGATGTCTGTAGGACGGATTTCAGCATCGATAAGAGCATCCAAGTCTTTGGGTCGCAGTTTGTCCTTTGTCATAAAGTTAATCTTTTTGTACCTGAACAGGTAAGGACTGATGAGGTCCAAGGAGCCCATGGATTCTAAAGCTAAATAAATACGAGTTAATTTAGTCAGTCTTCAATTTTGTTGTACCATTAATTTTTTTAAAAATGCCACAACACATTTCCTCTGTTTTGTATAGTCCTCTCATTACAGTAATATTTAATGAACGTCATTTCAACTGGTTTATGACGTTTAAAATGAAGAAAATATAATTAAGAATGAAAGTGTGTATTAAGTTTTCCTACACTCACCTCTGGAGCAGAGCATCATGTCAAGAGACGCACTTAAAGAGATCCACTGGAGGTTCTGCACCAGTAAACAAGCTAAATGAAAAAGGCAGCCCTTCTTACACTGAAGAACAGTCATGATTAGCAGAATGTAAATAAAAGCTCATGGAGACACTGGAAGTTTTCCATGGTACAATCACAGAGGAAGGATGGGTACACAATGAAAACTGGAAGAGTAGGTGCAAGACCAGATGGGAGGGAGCACTTTGCACTCTATGAGCAAAGCGTGTACTGTGATAGGTCAGAGATTTTCCCCATGCTTCTATGTTGGACTTGCAAAAAGTTGATGAAGAAACTACAACTGACAAACCTTCTCTTAGTAGAGACAAAAGGCGTTTTTAGAATTTGCTAGCTCCCTGCCTTCTGTTATCAAGACTGCCAGCCAGCACCTAACTAGCCTCCATCTAGCTCCGGTAGCTGTGTATATCTTATTTTTACAACCACTCCTGCAATATGTGTGCATTGAAGCAGCGACAACATAAACTTAAATAAAAATCAGACAACAGAATCCATGATCTCAAACAGCCAAAATGGAAATAAATGTAAACCACACACAAAATAAACTTGAGTTGAAACTCATTTTGTAAGGATTACAAACTGCACTGCAAACGACATGTTAAAAAAATTGTCACATGGCCTAGGGTGAAATGGATGATGTCCAAAATTAACCCAAATAGAACCAAAAAGACAAACTACAAAGCTGAACTAAAGCAGGTATCAACATGGAAAATCAAAAAAAGAAAGTCCTTACTACCTTCAATGGGGGACCTGACCAAACAAAAATACCCAAATACTGACTAGTGTACATAAACAGACCAATACCTTACATGTTTAAAAATAGAGACTTTCTAACCTTAGGGCATTAAAATACTTAAACACATTTAAACTAATATGTAAAGTCAAACCTAAGAGGCAGTGAACTCACCTAAATCTGTGGTGAAGAGAGAGTGCAAACAGATGGCTTCTGTAGAGTGTTTGTGGAACAGGTTAACAGGCAGTTAGCAACAGGTGAAGGAAACAGGTGAATGAGTATGATTGAGCAGCTGCAGGCAGGATTGGATGATCTTCTCGGTGATCTTCTTTGGTTAGTGGACATAGAAACAGAATGAAAAAAATACCACCCATCTTACACACACACTCATACGTAGGGAATACTTAACATTTTTCCAGAATTTGAAAGTAAGCAACAATGAGGATTTTGTATAATTTTATCAATATAAACATTTGAAAACTCAATAACCAAATTCAAGGATAGGACAGCATGTCTCTGAACTCACTTTTTAAATAAGCACAAGATGCAGACAAAGATGGTAAAATCAGCAGAGAACTCAACCCTTTAGTATCCGTTGATAGAGTTAAACACACGTACTTGTGGCACACGCTAGAAAGCTTCAGTTTCATCTCTCACTTTATTGCCAGATTCAGACCTTGTGCGAAGAAATTGCACTAAAGGTTAACAAGACCAGAGGGCCATGAGGCAGGGCAGCCCCCTCTCTGGGATGCTCTACTCTCTGGCTCTGGAGTGTTTTTTAAAACAGCTGAGGGCAGACCTCTATGGTTTTATTGTTCCCAGTTCTACTTTTGGTTTTAAAATGTCCATATGCTGACGATATTGTTGTTACTATTAAAAAAACAGAAAGATGTCGATTTTTTGGAACAAACTGTACAACACTTTAGTGAGATCTTCCCCACCAAGGTGAACTGGGCTGGAGGAGATCCAACCTTCAGATAAAAATGGGGGAAAATGAGTTTAAGTACCTTGGAAGGAGGTTATCTAGGAGACCAAACTGTTGTTTAGAAGAACTTGGAAGACACACCACGACACCATGAATGTAATGTGCAGATATATTTCTGCTGAAATCTGCCAGGGTTGAATCAGACAGTCTAAGATTCATCCTATGATGGACTGCCAGAGAAATTGTAAGATGTGACGTGATCGCACAAGTCTAATGTTCTGCAGACCATATGACCATATTAATCTCTTCTGAACCATTGATTGGCTAATCATCATAAACAGAAACTGGTTTGTTTGACTCTGACATGGCAAGTAAAGTTTTTCAGTTTCCTGGAGCAGAGACAGAGGTGAGAGTGGGTAGTTGAACACGCATGTAGGGGTTTGAGAAGCACTAAGCAAGATGGAGAGAAGCTTTTTAAAGAAGTCATTGGCCCCCTACTGCAGCCTTGTTCACATGAGAATCAATCTGGTCTTGTGTTTGATGTGAATCTCAGATAAAAGAAGCTGAACAAAGACTGACAGGAGGCATGAGAAGGTGGGGCAGAGACAGACATAGAGATTAATGGCACAGGCAAACTGAAACATGTGGATGTATGAAGTGGTGTAAGAATCACATTCACCAAAGAAGGTCTGACAGACACCAGGTTTAAGGCTTGATGCAAATAGTAATATTGACAGTAAAGTTGCAGGACAATGTATTGCTAATATGGTTATACATGACATATTTCTTTATATTGTATATTGTACACCTGAACAAATAATATTGAGTAAGTAATGCTGGGAAAATATATCTATTTAATAATCCACAAACTCTAATGTCAAAACCTGATGCTATAATGAAAAGGTGATGTGAAATGACATGCAGGCTTCATGTTTGCTTGTCTTCTTTGGTATTTGTTTTTCAATTTTGATCTTTAAAATGAACAAAACAAAGGTAATTACAAATAACTTGGTACAAATGAAATTATGAATGAAATTATGAAATATTTGCATATTCTAAGCCCTCTTAACATAATTTTCTGTATCACAGGAGAACCAAATACAGGAACATCAGCACTGAGAACGAACAGATTTATGGTTGCATATCGTGATCATTTTACTCTCTATTACATAGAATCCTCATTCACAGTCTGCCCTGCAAACAGTAACTAATTTAACTGCTTGTTAAATTAGCCCATCAGTCCCAGGGCTCTTTGTATCCTGTTTAAAATCTCTGTATTTCTGTCTGACTCAGGGAAACCTCAGAAGGCTTGATAATTAAGAACTTGCCTGCTAAAATATTTTTTTTTATTCTTCAGAGGTGTAGTAATGTCGATCCAAACCATATTGTCCCACTTTAACCTCTGCACACTGGGCAGACAAAGACAGTAGACAAAAAAATCAAAACAACTGATTGACTGAAACATGGATGTAGGAGGACGAGATGAAACACAGACATAGTTCTACAACACATCAGTCAGTCAGACAGACAGCGGGGGTGAAACAAGGTCAAAGCTAGTGCGGTGGACCCCATTGCAGTGAACCTCCTCCCCCCTTGATGCTTGCATTAGCAACACAATGCAAAGTCTATTATCATCATCACCACCATAACCAGGATTAGGAAAAGGTTTGGTTCAAATCCATCAGTGGGCCAGATTTCATTCCTATTTGAAATGTGCGGGGTATCACCAGTGGTATAAATCATAAAGCACCATTTTAAAAACTGTCCCTCATGATGAGTGCTAAGGACTCCCCCCCCACCCACTTGTTGGTCCATCAGTCGGTCGTCATGCTCCTTATGGAACAGTATAGGAATGTTGTGTTATTTGTACTAAGCTGAACAGAAAAGTCATAGCTCTGCTATTGAAGACTGCATAGACAATGTAAGGCGGGGAAAGCAGCTTTTGGGTCTTTTCTTGTTTTTATTTCAGTCGAAAAAGGCTCTGACATTGTTGTTCTTTCTGCTAATTAAGCTGTTTGAGAGAGGGGCTGGTCTGACAGGACCCGGCTTGGCAGGGAGGCAGAGAGTCAATGGGGCAAAGCTGAACAGGAGACATTTATGGGCCAACTTAAGCCATTGTTTCCCTCTACTGAGGATCTTTTCAGGTCGACCTCCTCTGTCTCGGTGACCTGTACAATGAGAAGAATGCCACTCCAAGAACACAGAGCTGGCCATTGGGAGCAGCCCTGCAGAATTAGGATTTCATGGCTCTGGGCCAAATCCAGACACGGCCAAGATTCCACAGATATTTTATACTTCTCATCATCAAATGCTCGATGTAAGTGTGTTTATGTGTCTTAGAATGATGCAGAATGTTTAAAGGCTGATATTCTGCCCATTCCAGATCGGTCGAGGCCCGGGTTAACAAGGACCACCATCAGTGCTGTTCACCTATGGGTGCCGGTGGAAATTTAACTACTGTTGGTCGAAAAAAGAGAAGAGGAAAGTGTGTTCGTGGGAAACAGAGAGAATAAAGAAGGAGAGATGGTGGACTTTGCAAAAAGGATGGAAACGGCTATAGTGAATACTTTTTTCCAGAAGAGGCAGGAACATAGGGTGACCTATAAGGAGCACACAGGTAGACTACATCTTGTGTAGACGGTGTAACGTGAAGGAGATCGGTGACTGCAAACTAGTGGTAGGCGAGAGTGTAGCCAAACAGCATAGGATGGTGGTGTGTAGGATGACTGTGGTTGTGAGGAAGATGAAGAGGACAAAGGCAGAGTAGAGGACAAAATGGTAGAAGCTGAAAAAGGAAGAGTGTCGCATCACTTTTAGGAAGGAGTTAAGACAGGCTCTGGGTGGTCAGGGGGTGCTTCCAGATGACTGGACAACTATATGATAAGGTAGAACAGGTGGAGGAGCAGGTAGAGAGGTGGAGGTTTGTCCTGGAAAGGAGAGGAATGAAGGTTAGCCGCAGTAAGACAGAGTACATGTGTGTGAATGAGAGGGACCCAAGTGGAAGAGTGAGGTTACAGGGAGAAGAGATCAAGAAGGTGGAGGATTTTAAGTACTTAGGGTCAACAGTCCAGGGCAATGGAGAGTCTGGAAAAGAGGTGAAGAAGCGTGTACAGGCAGGATGGAATGGGTGGAGGAAAGTGTCAGGTGTGATGTGTGATAGAAGAGTTTCAGCTAAATGAAAGGAAAGGTGTACAAAACTGGTGAGACCAGCGGTGTTGTTTGGTCTAGAGACAGTGTCACTGAGGAAAAGACAGGAGACAGAGCTGCAGGTAGCAGAGATGAAGATGCTGAGGTTCTCTCTGGGAGTGACCAGGAAGGATAGGATCAGGAATGAGTACATCAGAGGGACAGCACATGTTAGAGGTTTTGGAGATAAAGTCAGAGAGACCAGACTGAGGGTTGGACATGTCCAGAGGAGAGATAGTGGATATATTGGTAGAAGGATGCTGAGTTTTGAACTGCCAGGCAGGAGGCCTAGAGGAAGACCAAAGAGGAGGTTTATGGATGTAATGAAAGAGGATATGAAGGTAGTTGGTGTGAGAGAAGAGGATGCAGAAGACAGGGTAAGACGGAGGCAACTGATTCGATATGGTGACCCCTGAAGGGAAAAGCCGAAAGGAGAAGAAGATTCTGCATGTATTCAAATATGTTTTTCAATAGTATGGCTGTTACAAAAAGTTAGGCCAAACTCTATTTTGTAAATGTGTTTCATTTTTCAGACAACTTGAAAAATTTTAAAATATACAGTATGTATGTTTAATGTACAAAATTTTAAAAGTATAAATTTCCTTGTTAATGATGTTGTAGCTGTAATGAATTTAACTCTTTGGTCCAATAGCCACCTGTTCCTGCAATGGGAACTAGACATTAGACATGTGATATTAACGTAAAGGTGTTGGCATGTTGCAGAATATCATAGTCAACAAACAATCCTTTCATGAATGTGTACTGTATGTGTCTTTATATGTGTACGTGCTTTGGTCCATTTGATGGCCATCCAAGCATCTCAGTTTACTTGGACTGGATGGCAGTTCCCTCCTCTCTTGCCAAGGCACAAAGCTCTGTCACTGGCCTGAAGCGGAATTTGTTCTCTGCTTAGTAGTCACAGAAAACTTTCTTTTTTCAAATTTCAGTTTTCTTGTGACATAAAACAACCCATTTCTGTGTCAACACCACCTGTTTATGTCTTAACAGTTTGCCAGTTTCTATTCCTTTATCAACTGCCATGTGTTGTCATAATGTATCTCCATTTACCACAAAGTGGTGAACGACACTTTCAGAGGAGCCAGCACCTTGTACAACAAAGCGGCCCAATTATAGAGCCATTTGTGCGTTTGTCAGGGGCTTCAAATGGGCACTGGTTTCTCGGGGTAGCCATATTGGGGAGGTCAGGCACAGCATCTGAAAAGGCAGCTTTATTACAGAACGACCCATCCCTCTCTTAGATGAACACCCAAGAAGAAAAAAAATGACATAATGGGAAGAAATAAAAAATGACAACTTTGTTCTTTTTAACAGTTTGGCTGAGCCGGCCTGTCTGGCTGCTCTGCGGAGCGCAGCAGCATGTGTTTCAGGGATTGTCCTGGAAGCGGGAGTGCAGAAACAGCAGGGAGCAGAAGACAAACAGGCAATTCGTGACTCATTAAACACGGCGACGGTAGCCAGCACAGTGGAGGGGTGTGAGGACCCACGTTCCAACCGGGCGATAAACCCCCCCTGTACCAGCTGGAGCAGGCATCTGTCAGCCGCACGCCGCACCACGCCACGCCACCGAATATCAGCAACAAGCCATATCTGAGCTGCTGGCCGCAATTTTCAAATGCCCTATACTTACATAACAGCCCTGATTGGTTCACATGAGACTCACAGGTCCGCTGACAGGCTTCATGTTGGAGAGTTGTTACAGCAAAAGTAGGAGAGGAAAATAATGTAAATCTCATCTCCTACAAAAAGGCCAGTTGGATCATGTTCTTTATGAGCAACAGATTTAATGAAGTGACAACACACTCTTCTATATTATGTTATATTATATCATATTATATTAAATTAAATAATAATTTTTATAGTTATCCTAACTCCAGACATTACAGGTTCAATAAATTCCTGCTTTGTGGGTGCTGTGATATGAGATGTGTAAAATTAAATAAAATTTCCACACAAGTTTGCATAGTTACACATAAACGAGTTCTCAAATTCCTCACATGATACGTGGAACACTAGACTTTAACAACTATTTATGACTTTTATTATAACTATTTATTCCTCCATCTGTCTCTGCAAGAAGACAGAAATGTCACAGGAGAATATTCTCTTTGCAAAATTAGGTGCAAAACAACAAAGACAGCGTAACTCAATAATAACTCAATAATAATGATATTGTTGATGCAAGGTTATCAAAATGCTCCGTCTCTTGGAAAAGTTCAACATCAGCAGGACTTCACAACGAGGTAAAACTTTGCTCTCAATAGAATTTAATGAGCATCTAACTGCCTAATTAAATGCTGAGAGCAGATAAAAGCATGAAATATAGATAAGCTGGAAACGCTGCCTATAGCTCTGTGGCCTGTGCCGAGGAAAACAGTGACGTCTCCCATAAAGCCACCATCAGCAGAGCAGCCAAACTGCACCTCGTCCTCCACGCGGTTGTGAATGTTTAATAAGAAAATGAAGATAAGCATGTAGCCACGCAAGCCATGAATAAACACTAAATTGTGTGCAAGTGGAGTGAGGTAAAATAGTGTCTAACTTACAATGAAAAGCTGGCGTTATTGTAGTGCTTCCGAAGCCCATGGCACTTCCTAGCACTGAGAGTTTTGAGCTTTAACAGCGCTAGCCTTGTGACAGAAGGGGCCTCTCTTTCTCCTCACCAGTAGTAGCCAGGGTTGTAATTCTGACTTGAGCTGTTTTTACGACTCCCTCTCCTCATTTCTCTGGAATATGAAAACATCAGCATATGGCGGCCAACAGCACAGAGGCTAAGGAGTCAACGTCCCATAAGTAACATTGGGACCGAGGTGACATTCATTTCACTACTGCCCCCCTGGCTCAAAAAAGAGGACAGAGAAGAGACAAAAAAAAAAAAGACACACAGCCACAGAGTGAAAGGAGACAGATGGTGAGATGCACAAGGACAGACAAAGATGGCTTGCTTCTCGTTTTCTTGCACCAGCAGGTCTTCATCGCCTCCCTGCCTCACTGTGTTCAATGTGCAGTTCATAGAATTTCATGTGGCGACCAGGAGCAGAAAATCTGTCTGTCAGCTGCCAAAGGTTCCAGCTACACTCTGTTCCTCTGAGCGCTCTTAGAAACCAACTGTTTCACACCCAAGAATTACACTATTTATGGCCCTGGTTAAAATGGGCAGTTTCTGGGCATGCTGCATGTGCGTTTCTGTGTGTGTGTGTGTGTGTGTGTGTGTGTGTGTGTGTGTGTGTGTGTGTGTGTGTGTGTGTGTGTGTGTGTGTGTGTGTGTGTGTGTGTGTGTGTGTGTGTGTGTGTGTGTGTGTGTGTGTGTGTGTGTGTGCATTTCATGCAGCAGATGGGAAGCAATATGGCACACCTCTGCCCAGACAGATGTGACACAGCACATCACAGTGAGCCGGGAGAGGAATCTCAAACCTCGACAACATCTGGACCTGTGGCAACCTTCACCCGCAGCAAGCAAGCTAACTTTATGTAGCTGCTAAGGGCCTGGGAGAGCAGAGGAGAGGAAACACTGGCCTCTAGCACGTCACACATCCATGAAATCTCTCACATCGCATCTTTATCTCAGCGGTACTTTGACTGACGGATGAGGAATCCCACCCCCCTCAGTGAGAGGTGTCAATCAGATGCTCTGTGGAGTGGTGCGCGGAGGCCCGTCCCAACATGGGCCTGTCATGGCCTGCTGCACAGGACTGCATTCCCACCACTCAGGGGGGTTGCCTGGATGGGTCAGACTGGGGCTTCCACAAGGGCAGGAATAACGAGAAATAGGACAGTGCAAGCCACGAGTGGGTTGGGGATGATGAGGAAGATGATGACGCGAGACATCAACGTAAAACAGACACTGGGGGAGGCGTTTCCTGCCCATGCTTGTATCAAATGTCAAGCATCACTTTGTTGAGCCCGATCCAAATATTTCATCTGCCAGCATTACCAATCTATTGATAATCAACTCCTGAAAGGTAATGACGTCCTCTTCTGCCTCAGTTCTACTTTAAGTGACAACAAGCAAATGATTGAACACCTTATACCTGTAAAAAAAAAAAAAAACATGCAACATTAAATTAATCATTTTAACTGACTTGATTCAATGTGTGAATGCCAAACCTATTAGATCTGAATTCTAAGATTTGAGATGAACAAGTGGTTGTAAACATTTCAAAAACAAGCCTCCCTCCTACCAAGACTGTGATGAAATAAAAAAATGTTTTAGCGCATTGTGTTTCATAGATAATATTCAAAATGAGGGAAACCATAATAATCCATTGAAGCTCAATTAAACAAGCAAAGAATGATTTCACACCACAGCAAACAACAGCTAATTGGCTAATTTTCCAGGGTAAGAATAATAAAGGTTTGTGTTTTAATGTAACATACAGGAAGCAGAAATCACAAGGTTGAAAATCTCAGAAAAGTAAAACCTGTTTCATAATATACATAATTAATCAAACTGATCCTGTTTCTCTGCAGGATAATGATAGTATCTGAGAGTTCCTGTGTTCATGTTCAAGGTATAGTGATGGGAAGAGACGCTCTTTCATTCACCCGCTCACTCATATCATTACAAAGAGTGTATCTGCAAAGTGTGTGTCTTTACCTGGTCCATTCTGGTTGTTGTAGATCTTCTAAATCTCATGCATTTTGATCCTACATCCAACTCTCCTACATGGACATCATTGCTTCATAACAAGAGTGTCTCTCTGGCAGTGAAGTTTAATGACTTATCGCGTTAACATATATTAATAGTCTCAATAAGTAACGTAACATAATCAGTCTCAGTCTGTGTTTTCTTTCTGGTAGAGGAACTAAATGATTGGTCTGATGAATAGAAACTATTCCAAACATCCACAGATTGTAGACTGATTAAATGTTTTCGCTAAATGTTTTATCTGGTTCTGTTTTCTTCTCATCTAAAACATCAAAAAAGAACCACATAATTTATTGGCATTCTACTATTTCCTGTGCCATTGGGAGGAAACAGTAATAAAAGAGACATATGTTGGGCAGAGGGTTGCTGTGCTGGATGCCTGCAGACGGTGAGCCTTCATCTTCCTGGTCACACAGTTTAGATCACATCCTCATTCAAAGTCAGACAAATACAAGCAAATATGACAAAAATACCCTTTGTGTACATACATACATACACACACACACACACACACACACACATATGATGGGGTGTGATCCAACATTACATTCCAGAGAGAGAGTGAGAGAGAAAACCAACTAGCAGACACCTTCCTCCGCTCCTTCTTTCTCTCACTCAGCTCATTGAATAATTAGTGATGTGTGTCAATATTGCGGCCCATAGTAACCATATGGTGGGTGCAGGCAGACAGGCCATTGTTAGGAGCTGTGAAATATTGTGTATCCCTGCGAGGGCTGGAGCCAGCAGAGGCAGGAAGTGTTGTCGGGACTGACAGGGACATTGTGAGCCTGAATGGGAGAGTCTTCGGTGGCAGGGAGCACCGCGGACCCAGACAGAAAGTCTTGACCCTGTCGAGAAAGGCTGATTAGGCATGGTGCTGCAGGCCTCCCCTTCATCCACCCCCACCACTACCGCAACCCACCCTTCTCATCCACACCCCCCACTGGAAGCCGTTAGAACCTAAGCAGAATACAACAAGGCCACTTAACTCAGCGGCGCCTTTTCACCGCGCACATAAAAACACTCATATATTCATGTCAGGGGTGGAGAGAAGAAGAGAGGGACGGGGTCTCACGACTGCACAGTAGTGTGTGAACTGATTGGAGTGTGTTTGATTTGTGGGAATGACAGTGTACCATAGAGACTGTGAACCCAACAAGTGGTCTAATGCCTCTTAGGTGGAGTAGAGTGGTTATTCAGCAGTCCAGATTCACTGAAGGTACAAAATCATTCAGAAGATTTTGCACCTTCTTTCTCAAGTTAATAAATGTCAGCGCCTTAAATATGTGTTTTCATTGCATTCCATGCTTTGTTTTTTTCAGGAAATTAAGGATGTCCAATAAATACCCCATCCTGCAATGTTAAGAAAGGGAGTGAAAAATGTATTCTGGCCTTTATGTAATTCCACACCAATCCTCCCAAGTTTCATGGAAATCCATCCAGCAGTTTTTGTCCAATCCTGACTGTAACCAACAAATGTACTCGGGTGAAAACAACCTCCTTGGCGGAGGTAAAAGCTAAGTGATGTCATTAGCGTGTTGTGTAAAGGACAGATTGGAAATGATGCTAAGCTTTTGTTTTACAATCCTCATATCACCACAGAGTAATCAGACAAGCGCATTAGTTCAGATGTAATAGAAGGAGGCCAACATTATCCCGTCACATTAACAAGCTGTGGAGTGCAGGGAAAGTGAGCAGCCAGTGAATCCTCACACTACACAAATCCTCAAAATACCATAAAAGAAAACATAAAACCCCAACAAATATCCAACTCTTAACTCTGCAAACATTTAAATTCAGGGAATCCTTCAAAATGTCGAGGAGATACATTTCGCACTGAAACTTACTTGGCAAACATCTGAGCTTCATAACAAACATTTTATTTGATTGACATCCTATTAGACAAGTAAAGTATCTCAACTTTGCGTTGCAGAAAGAAGCTAGTGTTGTAATTAATGATGAATTTTAAATGATTACAGCCAGTGAATTCTGATAGGATTCTGCAACTTTTTATGCTTTTAAAGTTACGCCCTGAATGGTACAATATTTTGTTCACAAATTTGATAGTGTTTGGGATTTTTATGAAACAACCAGGGCTTTTTAGATTTTAAATATGGCAATGGGACCAATTTTCCTTTTTGCTTTCAACAGAGGAGCAATTTCATCTGGTTCTGTTTCCTCTGGGTCTCCTGCTCCTATCCGCCTGATCAAATGCACCTCCATCCACATCCCCTCTCTTCCTTGTCTCTCCTGCTTTCTCCTCTTTCATTCCATCTTCCTTTCCTCTCTCTGCCAATTATTTCTCTGTCAGTCTGTCACACTTTGTAGGTCTAATAAAGGAGTTCTAAATTGATGTCTGTCCCGTCTTTATTCCTCAGATAAAGCACAACAATTAAGGCTCATGTTTCTTTGCTCAGGGCCTTTGATGGGACACAAAGCTGCAACCAGAAAGAGGGAGAGATGTTGGATCTGCTCTCTTGCTCTCCCCCTCTCTCTCTCTCCCTCTCTCTCTCTCTCTCTCTCTCTCTCCTTCCCACTCTCTCTCTCTCTTTCTCTCTCTCTTAGCGTCTATGACAGATACAGGTAAATTCGGGAAGGGCTTTGTTGGTTTTCTGGTTTTTCTGTTACTTTCCTGTTCCTTTCTTTTTTCTGTTCTTTCTTTGAAACAAAGAGCCTCAGTCTCTCCTTGACCCTTAAACATTACCTGTTGTTAAAACTTGAACTACTGCTGCACTTTTGCACTATAATCTATGTACGGTCTGCTTAAAGTTTATTTTTATTACAAATTTATATAATTTTCGATTAAATTTTTAAAAAACCCAGCATGATAAAGACAAAAATCACAATATCAACTGTAAGGCCTTTACGTCATAATCTTTACATCCTACAATCCCTTACGTCATATTTACATTTCAGATATAGATCATTATAGAGAAGCCATTCATTGAAATAAATGTGATTGGTCATTGCGGAAGATCCATCAATCCATCCATTTTTTTGATGACTAATCGCCTCGTCTACTTTTCCGCTTTGCAAGTCACTGGCCTGCTGGAGCCTATTCCAGCTGGCTATGGGCAACAGGGGGGGATTGTGTAAATAAATACTGTATGTCAGATCTTTAGTGCTTAGACTCTTCAGGGAGTTTGTGTCGAAGTAGCATCTACCCTATACATGCCCCCAAGTAGTCTAGACACTGGTGGTGGTGGTGGCGAGTTACTCTGCTGAGTCAGCTGAGCAGGAATGGGGAGGTGGAGGGTGAGCGTAATATCAGCAGGAAGGACCTAGAGGTAACAGGAAAGCAGCAAAAAAATAATGATGAAACTAATAATTAAGGTGTGTCATTGTCCTATTGGACGGTTTTGAACAGCTAATATTTCAATAGTCGGCGCTAATAAATTTGTTCCTCTAAAAATCTTCAGGTAAAACTCCTTTAACTGGGATACATGCTAAAAAAAAACCTGTGAAAAAATATTTTTAAGACAATATGCGTAGATGGTGTTATATCTGTTTCTACTCTGCTGAAAACTTTATTCTGAGAGAAGTTTCTGTTTCTGGGGAAAAGATAAAATTGTTTGGAAGTAATTGATAAGAGCCTTGGAACAGTGAAATTCAGTAAACAATCATATTTCCTCAGGGTATTTTAAATTTGGATGATGAGCATTAAAGCATGGGTAATTACTAATACCAAAACATTTAGAATTAAAAAAAAAAGGCACATTTAAAAAACACAGCATGATTCCCACAAGAATGTTCAACATGTTATCTTTGTGTTTACTGATTTGGAGTTTTAGGTTGTTGTTTTTTTTGCTCTGTGCTGTGACACCAGGGGGTAAGGTGTAAATTTGAATAGTCAGTGGAAGTAAATGGAAACGGAAAGCAGAAGACACATCTTTGTTAAAATCCATTTATGTTCTGTGAAGGATTGTGATATGCAAGAGTAGTCCTGTTGTTATGGTCGACAACTGTTTCTCGAATATGCTCCCTGTTGACGTGACGCATGTTTTCACCACAGTTCTCAACCACAAAGTAATTCAAACAACAGTAATATTTTTCTGAAAGAATTTAAAATTTTACATCAAATTATGAGATTCTGGAAAGTTGATCATCTGTTTCTGCTGCCTATGTGGTATAGAATATGTACTGACAGTATAATGTTCTGATGTGAAGTCAAATTAGACAGAACACAACTAACTTCTGTCTGAGACTGAGGTTTTCCTCTGAAAAATGGAATTTAACCAACAAATTTAGCTGTTTTCACGTTTTTCTTTTTGAATTTAACATTTTCTCTGTGTATTGAGTCCACATATAGACTCTACCTTAATCATAAGGTTATATTTAAAATTGTAATACACTTTACCTAATTTACTGATTTATTTCTTGTTTTTTAACATTTTATTCAGATATTGAGCCAATCTTGAGAAAATATGGCCTCTGATGTTTACAGTGTTTGACAACACAGATGAATTTTCAGTCAGGAAAGAAAAACTGTGTGAGATGACAATAAAAAAAACCTCCTTCAAAATAAAATGTATTGGTTGATTTTATTCATTTACTTTTGAAATGTAAATAAAAAGTTTTGTGTTTTAAAAAATACAGAAAAGAAGTTATGTATCTTAACCACTTACTAACTTGACCTTATTGTCTATCAGTAACATTTGTCCATAACAAATACAATGAATGTGAATAAACTGTCAAATCTTTCAGAGAAATGAGACGTACATTTTCACAGAAGATGCTTTTATGATGCCATCTTCTTCCTGGCTCACTCTGGTTTTATCCACATTATGTGGGGGCTGTGCCGAGTCTGTTCGTCCCCCCAGCAGCAGCAGCTCAGCATTATAGTTACCTGGGAGGCAAGGCCTTGAGAGTGAGTAATGCTGCTGAAACAAAAGCTCTGACAGCAGAAGTGTGGAGAGAATGATGAGACCCCCCTCTGGCATGTTAGCCACCCTGGCCCCGGAGTCTCCTCCTTGGCTTTTCCCTTTCACACTCCTGCCCTGAGGCCTGGGAGCCCTCCAAACACCAGCACCTTTTAGAGACTCCGCCCAGGTTTACCACTTCCGACGCTAACAAACTTAGTTACGGTCAAATTTTAAAAATCCTATGTACTTAGTATTCTCCATATTGCTGATATACACAACGTTTTGAATATTTCACCAGACAATGTATTTATTAATAAAGATTTGTTGTGTGGAAAGAAGCTTCACAGTGATGATTATCATACATTCAGTTGACGGTGTCACCCCAAGAGGTCAATGGGAACAGATTTAACTAAGACATTGTGAGAGTCTGTTAACTGTAACTTCATTCAATGTTTGTTTCACATAGGAGAACTGGTTTCTAGGTTGCCATGGTTGCCTGAATTGATAGGACATGCCCAACTTTTCCTTGTTGCAAAGGCAAAGACACACATTCTGGGACCGTGGGATCCACTGCAGGCTTAATAAAAATAAATATTTAATAAGGAGTTATTTAATAAGGAGTTACACACAATAACCAACTATCATTTACAACTTGAAACACTGCGGTTGATCCAGAAATGGAACACTGTACGACTTTTAGAGAGAGTGCAATCCTATACCCTGAACACACTGAGAGGAGCAAGTAGTTTGTTGTCATGTGGTGAACAGCTTGTGTAGAATTAATATTCCATTAGATGTAATAACAAAGTAACTACAGAAAATACATAGAGAAACAGAGAAGAGAAACTAACAGCCAAACTCTGAGGAGCAATAAATAAATAAATAAATAAATCTTCTTTCGGCTTTTCCCTTCAGGGGTCGCCACAGCGAATCAGTTGCCTCCATTTAACCATGTCTTGTTCATCCTCTTCTCTCACACCAACTACCTTCATGTCCTCTTTCACTACATCCATAAACCTCCTCTTTGGTCTTCCTCTAGGCCTCCTGCCTGGCAGTTCAAAACTCAGCATCCTTCTACCAATATATTCACTATCTCTCCTCTGGACATGTCCAAACCATCTCAGTCTGGCCTCTCTGACTTTATCTCCAAAAATAAAGAAACAAATAATGATGATGATAAATAAAGTCACCTACTACTACTACTACTACTACTACTACTACTACTACTACTACTACTACTACTACTACTACTACTACTATTTATATGACTACTGCTCATAAAAAAAAGTCCATTCAAAGTGACAGGAGTCACCACAAACCTCAGTTAAGCCTATATTGCCACCATGTGGAGAGAAATGGAATTGTCATCAATTCTTTCTTTTTCTCCCAGAGTTACAGACGAGCTGGAGTCAGTTGGACAGGCTGCTGCAGGGTCAACACATCAATACACTGGAGTCAGACTTAATTTATAGTCACCAATTAATCAGTATTGATGAAGGGAGCTCACCCAAACATGGAGAGAACAAAAAAAACCCACACCATATTGTCTTATAAATGATTAACCTTCAAATTAAACAGTACTAATTATGTGAATGCTTAGAAAACACTGAAACAGGAAAGTCACATATTTATTTGGCTGCAATCAACAAATTCTTCTTGAGTATTCTTGAAAAAAATTGTCTCACTCATTACCAGCTGAAAAATCACTTATTTGAAGTATTTTTCCGTAGGTATCTTTTGAATTGTTTAGTCCATGTCAGTAATGGCAGCTGCTGCTTATTTGGCTGCTATATTCTGTAGTGTGAAACAAATCTTCTGCATCTGAGCTCCGTCTCATTACGTCGTTAATAGAACCGTTCTAAGATTCTATAGACGTTCAACCGACTGAATTAATCCACGATTCAGTGACATTCGCATATGGCACAGCACACCTCGGTGCATTTGATGAGATGCCGGAAATGCAAATCAGTATAGAGCACAGCTATGGAAATCCTTTTATATTGTATCATCAAAGGCCAGGACGCAGTTCCAGGGCCGTTTCCACAGCACAGTCTAATTTGGAACCATATATTTCTGTTTCCACTGCAGAAGAACCAGATCTCAGCCCTGAAAACTGGTAATAGTGAAAAGTGTTGGGCTGAGAGTCCAGAATCACAGGATACTGAAGGACACAACAACCCATCATAATTCCAGGATATAGTCAGGACCTGGAAGGCCCACAACAGAAAGAGAGAGGAAGACAAGAGATCCTTAAAGTTCTGTCCAAAGTCCCTTTGCTAAAGAGATCAATGGGAGATTTAAACCACCATAAATGGGCCTGATGGAATCAACCCTCTGGAAGGCATGCTTCTAATCCACATAAGCATGAGGTGAACATAAGAACCTGCACACCGAATAGAGGGATGTACAATTAAATGAGCTGAAATTTAAAAACAAAAACAAAAGAGCAACAATAAGGACCAGTGGCATCAAATATATGCTTTTCTTTTTGGATGGAAAGATGTACATCAAGTGCATTTGTTCTAATCATATTTTACATTCTGAAATTCAAACATGATAGTCTATTCTTAAATTTATATATATTTTTGCATTGACTTGTTCTGTAAAACGTTGCCTTCAAATCATCGATTTAATCTGTTATGCAAATCAAATAAATTATTTCAATAATCATTAGAGCAATTAAGGTATTTCTGATTAAAGCCTCTTTTGGAACTGATTAATGTGAGTAAATGTGTCATAAATATCAAGGCATTTAAAAACCTTTTTGGACAGATTCAAAACTACAAAAAATTTATTTTCAAATTCAATTTTTATTTTTATGTTATTGAAAAAACTAAAATATTATTTTGAAATTACCAGCAGTTGGAAACTGTGGCTGCAGGGATTGTTTCGTATATGATCTAATGTACTGTACTATTGCTGGCCCCTTCACTAGGACATATCTTTCCTGATACAGACACTAGAGGGAGCCCTGTAATCTCTCTATAAAAAAGGAGAGTTCTATGAGTTTTATGAATAGAAGTGACTGGTATTCGATCATGATGGGAGCTTTGATGGGAGATAGTAGAACACTGGTGGGTGGTGGGATGTGGGGGCGGAAGACAGGGCGGGACAGGTCTCTCAAGCCATCCTGACATCGTGTCTCAGTCCAGGACAACACACATTTGGGGTGTTGTCCTGGACTGGTCTTTCACTCCTCTGTGGTCCACTCTCTAAATTTATCAGGGCTCATCAGTACGGGTGTCTCTCATATTTCTGCTGGCGAACAGGACCAGCTAAGAATAGAAAGCCCTGACACACATTAACATCCCCCCCCCCTCTCTCTCTCTCTCTCTCTCTCTCTCTCTCTCTCTCTCTCTCTCTCTCTCTCTCTCTCTCTCTCTCTCTCTCTCTCTCTCTCTCTCTCTCTCTCTCTCTCTCTCTCTCTTTCTCTCTCTCTCTTTCTCTCTCTCTCTTTCTCTCTCTCTCTCTCTCTCTCTCTCTCTCTCTCTCTCCTCTCTCTCTCTCTCTTTCTCTCTCTCTCTCTCTCTCTCTCTCTCTCCTCTCTCTCTCTCTCTCTTTCTCTCTCTCTCTCTCTCTCTCTCTCTCTCTCTCTCTCTATCCACTCTCTCTCCTCACTTTTTCTAAAATGCAATTATTTTCTATCTGTCACCATCATAATTATAAAGCTCTTGACTTATGAACTTTTCTTCTGACCTTGAACAAGGGAGGAAGGAGAGGAGCTTACTGAGGAGCCTGGGGAGGCTGTCTACTAGGGAATCCTGGCAACCAAACAGTTAGGACCACAATAACCAGAGTGCAAGTGATGACCACATATGACCTTTACTAGAATACTACATTAAGGAGGTTGTTGTTGTTGTTGTTGTTGTTGTTGTTGTTGTTGTTGTTGTTGCAGATAACTATTTTTTGTGTTGTTCTCATTCTATGTAAAACTCTGCATGTATGTATACAAGACAACCTGAATGTCTCTTGTTGACCTCTTTAGGGTTTCAAGGTCCAGATGAAGATCTGGAGAATCACCAATATAAGATAATAAAAGATAATTTCCCCAAGAGGAACAATAAAGTGTGTTTCAATCTTTCTTTCTATATGTATTGGACTGTTTGGAGGGCCCTTGTTTTTGAGTTTTCCCTCACTAACAGACAAATAAATAAATGAACTAAAATCCTTGCTGTAGTGAAGGTGGGGTGGCGCACACAGTGCAGTGATACATTTACTGCTTCTGCTGCTGTAGGAACATGTATATACCTGCTAAACCTGAATGGAGAAATCACCATATGCACTAAAACCAAACCTGACAGATAGCTTTGAAAGTATTTGTGAAATCCTACAAAATCTATGAAGTGTTGTAAATGATTTTGATATATGCTGAGATATCTCATTCTAAAACTTTAGCAGATTCGGACAATTTTTAGAAATTCATTACATCAAGATTTCATCTCAACAATTAAAATAAACTTAATAATAATATATTTTTTATTCTGTTTTCATTTTTCCATAAAATGAAACAGAATATTTTATTTATGCTGTTAGCAAACTACAATTAACCTAATAGGTCAAAGGGAACCTGTAGGCTTTTTGTCTGAATAAGTACAGTATATAAATATACTTAATATAGCTGTAAGGCATCATGGGGTTTATTCTAAATATGCATATATATTATACAAACAGTAGCTTTTTTTCATTCTAAATATGCATATATATTATACATGCAGTAGCTTTTTTTCTCTATTTCTAAAAAGAAACATTATACAGTATGAAATACATATTCTCAACTCCTTTACTTAACGTTACATGTTCCCAAATGTTTTTTATACTGTGCAAAGCTTCATCTAGCAAAGGAACAGGAAAGACTGGAATAGCCTCTCTGACTCCTAACTTTCAAATCTAATCCCGGGATGGAGCAGGAGCAATACTCTTATTCCATGTATTTCCTTATATTTGTAGAGCAGTGTAATGAAAACACCACATGGAAATACAGTAAGTTATTATTACTGGACAGTTACTATGACCTCTAATGACATTAATGATCCCCTGGTTTTTCTTCAACCATTAAACTAGCATTGTCAGTTTTTGCCCCTTTAAAGATTGCAATAACTTTTCCATAACCTTTAAATGTTAATCCCATAAAAAAAAGATTATGGTGAAAATTAAATTCTATTGACCTTAGGCAAATCCTTGCACGCTGCCCTTTGCACAGTGAGACAAAGCAGTGCATGGAGGCTTAACTTTAAACACTCCTGTGTCTCAGGATTACAGACCCTCAGCGCAATTACCATGGCTTGCTTTCATCAAATAAGAATGACCACAAACATTGATGTAATTAGTCTACAAATAGTTTTAAACCCAAGTACACACCACCAGCAAACTCAATGCCTGACCCCTACAGATCAGTGGAGTCTGGAGTTGGATTACAAGGATTAAGGAAAAGCTACCTTCCTATTTTTGCATTTCTGTCAGCAGATAGTCTTCCCTCACAATGACAGTATGTATATTGTCAGACATGAACAGGTGGGTAAACATAAGAACCACGTTTATCCACTAAGATGACTTTCAGTACGTAAATCATCAATGAAAACAATTAAAACCGCATATTTTATTCCACTGTAGATATACGGAAACGGATTAAGGACACTTCTGACTTTATTCTGACTTTAATAACTGCGGCAAGTGTTCAGAAGCTTCTTACGTAAAAACGTGTCTGTGACAGGAAAAGTTGTTTGCGTAGCTGATTTACGTAAAAACCCGGACGGAGCTCGGCGGGTGACAAGGGGAAAAAAACAAACATGTGACGTCACGCACGCTTGACTTCAGTCGTCCAAGATGGCGGACGTGAGCGGGTCGAGGAGCAGAAACCACCTCGAACCGAACCACAAAAGACGAGTCGCTGACGGAGGTAAAACCCTTATTGGATTTGTGAGACGGGGTTGTGGTTTTGGAACCGGTTCGGACGGTGATTTTCACGCGTTTATCTCAGTCGTCTTTGTTAGAGGGAGAGTGGTTTTCCCGTTAGCCAGGCGGATCGCTCGTCAGTTGGAAGAACAACCTTCCCAAAGTACGGTTCGCGTCTTCCCCAACGCGGTCCCTCCTCACGTCCAGCTGTACAACCATTGTGTGGCTTTCATGTTTGTTTTTGTGTTTTCACTGTGCCTGGATATTTCCATTATAGTTTCAGCTCAAACGTTGTCGTTTCAAACTGGCTTTGACCCGGATACACAATTCAAATGCGACACCTGTCGTCTTGCTTTGTCCGGATCCGTCACTTGACCCGCGGAGACCCCCGAAGGCTGCCCGCCTCCCTCAGCCTCTGAGCCGGCCTGTAGCGGCCCAGTCCACCCGGATGTTAGCTCTGTCGAACCGGTACATCAGTTTCGTGTGTGGTTTAGCCGCAGGAGTCACGGGACATCAAGCTAATCATCTCATCCCGCTAACAAGGCGGCTATTTTTAAATACTCCAGGGCAGTTGAGTTTACCCCAACACCTATTCCTGTCATTACGGGGGTAATTATTTCACATGAGTCGTGTTAGATTTCAAATATCTACATTTTATTAAGAAATTATTAAACATCGTTATATATATTTTTTTTTTTTTACTGGCAATTTATAAACCATGAAATACAGGAATGAAAAACTATCAACCACCTAACAAATCATTTAAATGATTATTCATTTATTGTAGAATTTGTGGACTAGGAATAAACTAATGTAACATTTGTATTCCCCTTCAAGATGAGCAATAAACAATGTTTGAATTTAATAAATAGAAGTTTTACTCAAATACCAATCTGATATACATTTTTGGGATACTTGTAGTTTAATTGAGCCTCTCCATTTTCTTATTCTATTTTGAAGGATAATAATGTTCAATTTAGTCTAATTCATCTTTGGTTACAAGGCATTTACTAGATCCATTTAATTATAATGAGTAGTAATTGATGATAATCATTTTAAAGTTTTTTTAAAAAAATCCCCATATCACAATGTACTCCACTCTTAAAGATACACATATTCAAAGAAATGTTGAATTTATGACCCACTAATTTTATAGATCAATATTTGGTCCATCCATGAGAAACGTTTTACCGCCCCAAAAGAGACAAACATTCCTGTTCTTCATCTGCCCATATGTCAGTGGAACACAGCTCACAGATTTAATCGTACTTGTAGTGTGAATTTGTTTGTTATTGATAGGGCGGCAGTGGCTCAGTGGTAGAACCGGTTGTCCTATGATCCAAGATCGGCGGTTCGGTTCCCGCTCCCGCCCAAAAAACAACTGGAGCACTGCCGAGGCGCTCATGAGCAAGGTGCCATCCCCTTTACAAGTTGCTCATTTGGGGCGCACCATTTTGGAGCTGCCCTCCACCCTACCTCCCATTGCATACCTACAGGCCCGCCTGTGTGTGTGTGTGCGCGCGCGCGCATGCATGTGTGTCTGTTTGTGCACGCACGCGCATGTGTGCTAGCTACAGGGGCCTGTACTCACTAATATACTGTATATGCATGCGTGTGCTTTCTTAATTTCCCTTCGGGGATCAGATAAGTATATAAAATTTAAAAAACTAAAAATGTAAAGATTCCTCCAAGGCATGTGAAATGGACAGGAGACAGCATACTTTTATATTGATAGCAGTCATGCATATTTTTATACTTTTATATGATGCTATTATCTTCGTTGAAGTCTGCACTTTGTCCTCACAGGTTCCCTTTTGGTCTGTTTGCTGGACACTTGTGCCACCTGATTTTTGTTTGCAGATGTTGCACCAGGCCATTTTTAATGCTAATTTTAATGCTAATTAAAAGTCAATATCACCAATTCCTCAAAGGATGCAGTGAAGTTTTTTTGTGTATCCTCCATGAGCTGTTTGTACAGTCTATTGTATGAAACTTACATGATCAATTAAACAATAATATTCATCAAATTCAAATGAAAAGTCTGGATGAGACACTGCTAGCACAATTTGTGGAAACCATGGTAGAGAAGAACTGATCATTAGTAGTGCAACTTGGAGGAAATATTCTGCACTTTTCCCACAATTTAAATATGCCAGTTTTCTTGAATGTAATTTAAATGAAAATGTTAAAATGTCTTTATCAACAATATATCAGCAACAACTTTTTCAGAATGTTTTTTTCAGAATACTTGTAATTAATTTAAATTAGCGAGACCTTATTTTGCTCAACTTCTCTACCAACGAAACCCCAAAGGCTTTTTTTCTTACATTAATCTCCCTGAAGGCCAGAGTATGAAACGTTCCATTTTTAGACAGCTGGATAATTAACCAGACTACAGCGTTATCAAGGTCTGCCACAGATTTTACACGAGTCCATAAGGGAGAGCTGATTTTGGACACAGAGGCTAGATGTAGGTTAGCTTTTCTTGTCATACATATTTAAAAAAGAAGACCCTCAAAAGAACTGGAAAGATGCAAAACTAAATTTACTTGTGTGATTATTAGTACATGTGAAGTTTTATCATTTAGATGCATTATTTAGTGCATTATTTACCTCAGTGTGAGTGTCGCTTTCATACGAGATGACACACTGTAGCTATTTTTACTTCTGTCCTGATTTTCTGCAAAAGACAGTTTTTAAAAAAAAAACTTTATCAGCTTGTATTTTTAACTCGCACACATTTTGCGAAAACCATTTTCTCAGTTGTTTTTTTCAGTTGTTGCAGAAGCGTATCTTTGTGCCACCTCATCCTGCCGCGCTAAACTTGAGAATTTGTCCTGAACAGATTACTGCTGTTGCTTTGTGCATACAGAAACTCTGCAAACACCAGTACACCATTGCTGCCCTGAATTTTCAACATGTCTAGGTTGATCTTTGAATGCCCCGTGTACAGTTGTCCCCTTGAGCAAGAATGTTGCTAAACATTGTCAAACCTGGCCTACTGCTGCCTTAACTGAGTTTTAACCCATCCGGTGCCATCCAATGCTGGGCCGGGGGGTAAAATTCAAAATCAGTATCTCTGGTTGTCTTGTTGTCAAAACTTTTGTCATCTAAAGTTTGTTTTGTGTGTTCAGTGCTTGACTCTGCTTTGTGTGGAGGTCAAGTTTGTGATATATTTGTTTGTACAGCATAAGCGGCCGTCTCCCTGCTAAGCGTATAGGTGATGTATGTATTTTGTTTGAGAGGTTTTCTCATGTTCAGCGCTGCCGTCACCCTTTGAAACTCACCGCTTTAATTTGTGGCTCCGTACTGGATAATTATTACCATTGGAGCAGAAATTGATCATTTAAAAGGCCAAAAATTCCTTGTGGTGGAGGAGAATTTTAACTATTAGAACAAAACACAAAAATAGTCGAAGTTATCTGTGAGCTATAAGAATGTAATCAAGAAAATAATCAGTGAGTGATTTACTCATTAAAATGAATATAAGATGCTCCTATGGTCACCATTTTTGTGGTTTATTAGTGAGAAGTACATTATTGGTGTCCACTGGCACATACTCATATTGGCCATGTCTGGAGGGTGGTGCAGGGCGAAGATGACACTCCCTGAAGTACCTTGACATAGAGTCCACTGAACAGGTAGAACAGCAAGTACAACGTATTTGTCATTCAATGTTTTGATGGAATCCCTATTTAACTGTACTAAACTGTTTCCTAAAAAAATTGCATCATAGACATACTTTGGATTCAGTACATGTATCCTGTACGTAAAATTGAATAAACTATCAGCAGCAGTGTTGTGTCAGTTAACTTAAACATGCAGATATTTTATGATAGCACACCGAGAGTTTTTAACTGCTACAAATAATAACAAAACAATTCCTCAAGTAATCAATAAATGTGAAAATGATAAAGCCAGAAGGAGATTTGTGTACACTATAATGCTTATTTGTTCTTTGAAAACTGCTTTTGATGTTGTTTTACAAGATTAGTTTTAGCTTTATCTCAAATCCAAACCTTGGAATTTAAATTTCATGAAATTATTAGCGGTCCAATGATTAGCCGATCAATTGATTCAGGAACTAAAAAACAATTATTAAATGCTGAGACTCTTCAGTTCCAGTTTCTCAAATGTTTCTGGTTTACCTGGTTTTTCGTAATAATAACGTGAATGCCTTTGGGTGTTGAATGTGGAAGTTTTTCCAAGTGCCAGTTGTGGAACTGATGCAGGAAGGAAGGCCTCTTGAAATGTTTACGTTATCTGTGTGGGAAAACCTTTGGCAGAAACAACAAAATGACAGCAAAAATGTGAGAATGTTGTCCTCATAAATTCCTTTTCTTGTTTCCTTTTATTCCCCCAGTGTGGGGCTATTTCCAAACTTGACCTAGATTCATATGATAGAGTGGATGGCTGCGTTCAGCTTCAAGAACACTTCCAGTTTAAACAAATTTAAAGACTCCTGTGTGTCATTTTTCAGAGGAATATGCAGCATCTTTTCTGAAAAAGTTTTCAAAGGCTGAGCTTCAGAAAATGTTTTTTGGTTCTCACGACATAACCCTACTCCAACATGTTTGTCCATATTCTCATATTACACCCATTGTCTCCAAGATAACACGCAGCTTGCTGTTATCTAACAGTGTGTTTTCATCTTTTTCTCCATTTGTTTGTTATCTGAAGGTTTGCAAGGTGTGGAAGATGTTCCCATGTTTCAGCATAAGCAGAGTCCTCCATTAGTAAGGCCTGATGATCTTGATAATGATTTACTTCCCACTGCCTCAGCCTCCACCTCATGCAAATATACCAGCCTCACCCCCTCGTCGGAAGAAGAGTTTCGGGAAGAAGAGGTAAAAGTTCTGCTCAAATCTTTTTTTTTTGTCAAGTTTGTTGCCTCCAGGTGACTGTAACGACTTCAGCCCCTTTACAAAGCCCTGACTGCAAACTCCTGTGTTCAGGCTGCAGCTGCGGATGAGGTTGAAAAGGCCAAACCCATCCAGATCGTCATAGCCAACGAAAATGAGCATAGCTTTGAATTAGATGCTGCGGCTCTGGAGAAGATCTTGCTTCAAGATCACGTGAAGGACCTGAACGTGGTGGTTGTGTCTGTGGCCGGGGCCTTCCGCAAGGGCAAGTCCTTCCTGCTGGACTTCATGCTGCGCTACATGCACAATTCGGTGAGATGAAAGGGTGATTTTAATGCTGTTTCTGGGCACAAAAGGCAGATCAGATTACTCTGTGTCTTTACATCTACTGGACTGGGATGAGCATGGACAAGTCTTTTCTGTTCATGTACTCAGTCAGTCTGTTGAAGCTCAGCAAGGTGTGTGAATAAGACAAGGTGTTGGTTCTAGGTCCAAAACCTCACACACGACTGCTCATATTTGAGCACATCCAACAGCTGGGGGTCTCCCACTGGCAGATGTCAACAAGCAGCCTGGCAGCAGCTGGACACAGCAATGACCAGGATCATATTACATTCATTTGCACATGCTAGTGCACAAGACTATATGCACAGAACAAGCACGTTCTAATAATGTCTCAGCTGTTGAGCTGCATAAACATGGGCATTCACGCGCATCTGTAAAGAGCTGCACATGTTCACATTTTTCAAACTGATGCTACTGGTTTAGGCTGTAATAATCAGATGCATACTGAATGTCATGTTATATAATAATGAACAGCAGGTATTTTTTGAATGGCATGCTAGAGCAGCCAGGTGTTCACACATGCTTTGTCTTGCAAATCATTAAGCGCTGGTGAAGATCATACATGTCATGCCTATGGTGGCTTGTCAGCCTGATAGATAAGGTGTCTTAGTGTTGCTTGTGCTGTAGACTGTTTATGTTTGAAATGATAACGGAACACTTTGTGATGAGTGGCTTGTAATAATCAGAGAGAACTTGGGTTTTTAAGTTAATCATTAAACACAAGGCTCTGGCCTGCCTCCCCTCTCCTCGTTTTTTTTTTCTCAAGCTGAAGTCTTGAGTTGCAGCGTAACTAAACTCTCTTTTGTAGGATTGTTTCTACCCGTTTGAGTACACTAAAAGTCTAAAAATTTAAGCACGATAGTCTGAATTTCTGTTGTGCAACACTTGCTGGCAAACAAAACCGAACGTAAGAGTTCAATCATATTGGTTATTGTTTAGCATTCCAGTAAATGTTGTACCGGTAGATGAGAAGTTAGTTAAATGAGACTCTTGTCTCTGGTGAAGAGGAACTGAATACAGTATATCTCTATATCTCATCCTGCAAAAACAAATGATCTTGTAAAACGAATTCCCAAATGTTGGCTCACCTGTAAGCTCTCTTTCTGTTATATCTCCACCTCTGCTACTTCTCACACTTGTCCTTTCTGTTAACCCAGTTCAGGTGGATTCACTTTTTTTTCTTTCATTCTTTATTCTCTACCAAAGAGAGAGTCATGGATGGGCAGCGATGATGATCCCCTGACAGGATTCACCTGGAGAGGAGGCTGTGAGAGGGAGACTACGGGTATTCAGATTTGGAGTGAAGTCTTTGTGGTCGACAAACCTGATGGCAGCAAGGTAGAAATTTGTCAGATGAATAAAACCACAATTTAAAATCTTCAATAGTGTTTAAATTGGTATACCCAGAAAAGGTTTAAGGCAGTTATATATATTTCATCTAATCCCAACAGGTTGCTGTTCTCCTTGTTGACACACAGGGAGCATTTGACAGCCAGTCCACCATAAAAGACTGTGCAACTGTGTTTGCCCTTAGCACAATGACCAGCTCCGTACAGGTGAGAATTGTGAAGAAAAATTTTTTTTTTAAATGTACATAAAGTGTCAGCTTTTGTGTGAGACATGTTTTGTTTTCAGGTGTATAATATTTCCCAGAACATCCAAGAAGACGACCTGCAGCATCTGCAGGTTGGTTCCATACCTTCACCTTGTAGGAAAACAAACAGTCGTGTACACTAATATCTGTTTTCCCATCCATTTTTTCCCCTTTACACATAGCTGTTCACAGAATATGGCCGACTGGCAATGGAGGAGATCTACCTCAAACCTTTCCAGGTACTGCCTGCTGCTGTTTAGTCATCTTTAAATTGTCCTCCCATAGTGTGTCTTTGTGTGTTTAATGTTGGTGGTGTGTTTCAGTCCCTGATGTTCCTGATTCGGGACTGGTGTTATCCTTATGAACACAGCTATGGGTTGGAAGGAGGGAACAACTTCCTGGAGAAAAGACTGCAGGTGATTAAAGTAGTTCTTCACATTTTTCATTACACTCAAGATACTTGTATATTGTGTGCCCATAATGTCATTGTTTATTCACCTGTGTGCACAGGTCTGTCTAAACATGTTTTCACTGTGAGCCCATGTTGTTGTCTTCTGACTCAGGTGAAGCAAAACCAACACGAGGAGCTGCAGAATGTGAGGAAGCACATTCACTCCTGCTTTTCCAACATCAGCTGCTTCCTGTTGCCACACCCTGGCCTCAAGGTGGCCACCAACCCGAACTTTGACGGTCGGCTGAGAGGTGAGAAAGCAGTGAACACACACACACACGTACGCATAATGACGAGTGGTGGCTAAAGCGAGCTGGGCTGAACTTCTTGTGACTTTCAGACATCGATGAGGATTTCAAGAAGGAGTTGGTCCGGCTGGTGCCTCTCCTCCTGGCCCCAGAGCGACTTGTAGAGAAAGAGATCGGAGGCAACAAAGTCACCTGCAGGGATCTCCTGGAGTACTTCAAGGTCCTGCATTTTATTTTAGAAAGACTCGTGGTTTTCACAGTGATAAGTCCCTGTCAATAAACGCAGCATGACGGAATTAATAAAACAATATTGGCAGACTGATGGTGAAGAAAACCTCAGTTCTATACAAACAATAACACAAATTTCCTTCAGTTGGGATTTATAAAAATTTCACCTTTCAGAAACTCTGTTTGAAGTTAGACACATTACACTGTTTCAGAGGCTGGTACTATTTAATGCATGTAAATCCGTCTGCATGTTCTTAAAGTCTTAATATCCCTTGTTGTCAGAAAGTTAACATTGCATTGGACACTGATTTGATAATATGTAATATATTCCTGCAGGCTTACATAAAGATCTACCAAGGTGAGGAACTGCCTCACCCAAAGTCCATGCTGCAGGTGGGTTACATCTGTAGATTTCAGTGTCTCTGCCCATTCCATCCAGCGTGGCTTCAATTCCATCATCTCCTCCTGTTCATTAGGCAACGGCAGAAGCCAACAACCTGACTGCTGTGGCCGGAGCCAAAGACCTGTACAGTAAAAACATGGAGCTGGTAAGGATTTTTTTAACCTTTTTTTTTTTTGCACGTCATCATGAATCGTAATCAGTTTCTAAGCTCAAAGGCTTCCAAAATGTCAAATGCTTTTTGTTGTTTTGTCATTTTGTTTTGAAAAATCTGTCAAGTGAAGTAAACTCAGGGTTCCTTTCATTTCAGATCTGCGGTGGGGACAAGCCATACATCGCTCCGGGCGACTTGGAGCGCTGTCATAAAGAGTTTCGCGAGCACTCGGTGCACTTCTTCTGCTCTATCAAGAAAATGGGCGGCGACGAGTTCTGTCAGCGCTACCAGAACCAGCTGGAGGCGGAGCTAGAAGACGCCTACAGCAAGTTCTCCAAGCACAATGATGGCAAAAACATCTTCTACGCGGCGCGCACGCCCGCCACACTCTTCGCGCTCATGTTTGTCACCTACTTGGTGTCTGGGGTGACTGGCTTCATCGGGCTCAGCACCTTAGCATCGCTGGCTAACTTGGTCATGGGCGTGGCACTGCTGTCCCTCTGCGCCTGGGCGTATGTGAAGTACTCTGGAGAGTTTCGGGAGGTTGGGCTGGTGATAGATCTGGTGGCTGAGACACTCTGGGAACAGGTGGGTAGTTGTGTGAGTGTGTGTGTGTGTTAGAAATGCGTACGTTCAACAAAACAGTGGAGCCCTGAACGTCTCACTGAAGACGTTCTGGGGTGCTGAGGCATTATTTCTCATTTTTGTCTTCAGACATTGTGCAATTTTCATTTAACGTGGGAACCCACTGATGATAACATTTGTTTGCTTTGAGGTTTCAGATTATTTGTTTGCCTTTTTATTTCTATGCTTTCAAAAAGTAAGAACCAAGAATTTTCCCATCGGTTTTTGTTTCTGTTTTCTACATGTTCTTGATGCCTTTTGTTTCCTCACATCCCTTCACTCATCACACTTCCTGAAGAGCTGATTGTTTCACTACTTCCTGATCAGTGATTATTGAAACTCTTTTATCAGCTCACAGTATTTATGAGTCACCAGCCTGCAGACTCACCTCAGTACAAATTTGAATCCGGTTTGTGGTTATCTTTTAATTTCTGTGAATGTTTGGGATTCACTCCAAACACAACCCTCATGCTTCCTCTTCCTCTACCTCTCTTGTCTTCTCTTTCCTCCCTTGCTTCTCAGAAGATAATCAGGAAGGTGAGAGGTGTCTTGTCCCGCTTCTCTGATCTGCTCGCTTCCTTTTCTCGTCATCCTGCCTCATTTGTGGCTTTTGTTTTCTTTCTGTCCCCACCTCCTGATCTGTTACCCATACTCTTTTTGTGTCAGTATCTTCAGTGCTGTTTTCATCTCTCCTCTTTTTTTTTTAACCATTATTTTTCTTTCATTTCCCTCTCCAACTGTTTAAACCATTCTTATTCTTTTTTACCTCCTCCCTCTGTATCTTACCGGTCTTTCAGCTTTGTTCCCTGTTTAACTTCCATTCCTCCCTGCTGTCCTCTCAGGTGTTTTCCAAACTTTTGGAGCCTGTCAGGAGCCGCCTGGCTTGGCCCGTCTCTCTCCTCCCGTCATTCCCATCAGGAACGATGCAAGGACTAAGAGCTCTGTCTCCTCTCAACAACAACTACAAGAAGACTAAATAGCAGCAGAGCGACTTGTGGATTTATAGACTGTTGAATCACTTCTCACTTTGAAACTTCTGGAGTTTGCTGGCTTCTTTGTTAATTTTCAGTCTGGATCCTTACACGGCAGCACGAACGCCACCTGAATTTCACTAAATGAATCTGACCAATGAAGGGCCAGAAACATCTCCCAAACTACTGAAGCCCAATCAAACGGTTGTTAAAAGTCTTACCTGACTTATTTCTTTCTAAATCTTTTTTTCTTTTATGTTGATGAGGTCTGGTTTGGTTGTGTCGTGATCATATTTATCGTATATTATTTGACATTATGTGCTGATTTTGTTCCTTTTTTTTAATTTCCAGTAATCATTTTTCTTCCCTAACCTTTCAGTTTCTTTGTCCCTTCCATAGATCGTCAGACAAGTTAACTTTATCTGTTGTCATGTGACTCATTGTCTCTTTCCTCCTCGCCTGCAGGTTTTGAAGCCATTAAGTGAACACTACATGGAAGACAACGTCCGACAGACGGTGGTTAACTCCATCAGAGCCAGCTTGACAGAACAGGCCTCGCAACACACCAAGTTAAAGACTCACTGACGGTATCCTTCCTCCTCTAGTCCCCACCTCATCATGTTTATGACTCTCCTGCCCACTCTTTCAGCGTGTTCATCCTAGAACTACGGAATTAGTTCAACGCCAAAGCTCTTATCCCCCCTCCAAAATGCCCACCATTACACTGCTGCTCCAGCTATATGCTGTTGTGGACCCACATGTTTGCAATCCGCCTTGATCTTCATCGCCACCCAGTGCCTCAGAGCCAATACTGCGCATTCATGAGCGGACCCAGAAGAGCAGCCAGTGATGTCCAGACCAGGCCAGGTTCTGCTGTGTGCCATATTGTAATCGTGTTATAACACCGACTGTGGGCTCACACGGTGGGGACGTCATCTATTTGCGGACCGCACTTCAGGATAAAGCTGTAATTCAGGGAAACTGACGCTGCTGTTGACAGCTGTTGTCTAAAATAATGCAAACTAAAATTATCTTCTGTGTATTTGCATGTTTGGTATAACAAGGCAGACAAACTCAGAACTCTGTGGACCTTCTCCCCAGACCTTCTCCTCAGACCTTCTCCTCAGCCTGGCTATAAATGTTTCTACTCGCAAACAATTGACAATCTCAAACTAATGTACTTGAATGGGTTACTTTGTTGTCTCAGAAACAGAACGTATTATTCTGCTGACTTTATAGTGTAAAGAGCTGGAGAGGTTATTAGAGCTGTCAAATGTCCAGCTTGTACTGGCTGTACTAAAAATCTGAACTGAAAATAGATGACTATATTCGTCCACATGCTTCATTTTGATTTTTAATGTTTCCCTTTAATATTTTTTACGAGTGTGACCTTGAAGAGAGTTACAGGAAGTCCAGAGTTTGTCAGCTGATGCCAGATCTGTTTTTAATGTAGAACTGATTTATTTGAGCATCTTGTAGCAAACCTGAGAGCGTTTGGCCCTCTACGTGACGCTGAGGGGTATCATGTTGTAGCATTCAGATGGGAAATCGACCTGCTAGCAATCAGAGCCCAGGGCTGTCTGGTAGGGCGAACATCCAGGACTGTTATAGTGAACAGTTTTCCCTACCGCTGCCTTTCATGAAGCTGCATTAACCTGATCCCTTCACCGTTTACACCTAGCATTTTGGTTGTTCCTGGAGAGTTCATCATTTACAATTTTTTAACTTCAGTTCAAACTCAAATCAACATGTCGGATATAAATTATTTACATTCTCTAGTGTTGGATGTGGAAGTTTGTACTACTTATATCTGCAAGATGAACATAAGGCTCCTGCCAGCAGCTTAGCTTGGCTTAGTTTAGCTTAGCTTAGCGTCACATTAAGTGAACACGGGGGAAATGGCTGTTGGCTTTAGAGTTAGCTGGCAGTTTTATCAGTGTTGTCATCTAACGTAAGTGAGAATGTCTCCCAATATCTTTGTAATATTCCTTTAACTGTCAAAAAGTGATTGAACAGCTTTGTCTAGAGTTTGCTGTATCTAAATCACTGGATTCTCCTCCATCTCTGGAATCAGCTCAGTAATCAGCCCCCTGATTTAATATCAATAATAGGACTGAACGTTTTACGTTGTTCCTTCACGTCTGAACTGGTTTAATTGACTCCATCCACATAATTTCTCACCTCATGCACCAACCTTTACTGTGTACACGTAGTACAAACCGGGCATGTACATTATATTGAATATTTAAATAAACTTTATACATTTTATAGTGAATTAGCTGAGAATGGTTGTTTGTTCTGTTGATCTACATTAGTGTCTTGTTTTACGTATATGTTGCTGCTGTAGGAGTTACACTAGTTGTCTTCTCATGAGGTTGAGCGTTAGTAGAATGTGGTGTGAATACTTTAATTCTGAAAATTTGTGAGGAGTGGGTTGGAGACGATGTCAGCCTTTTTAAGATATCTCTGGTAATTTATTTTTGAATAAAATGTTTACCTTAAGAATAAATCAAATCAATAAAAATCTTTTGGCTCCTTTTGTTTTTTCTTCCTGGAGATTTTCTTTTTATCTTATTTCACTCTTTAATCTCAGGCAAAGCAAACTTTTCTTTCCACCATGCTATTTCAAACCTTAACTAGAACCAAGGCAGTCAACATACCGCGACACCCCTGAATTCAAAATTTTACACTGGCCTTCTCCCTCTTCTTTGTCTTACCCAGTTCCTGAATGTACAAAAGTTGAAATTTGATCTTGACCTAGTTTTCTCAAGTCATCTCATTTTCATCCCCTTTGCCGCCCCAGTAATGTGCTTTTTGTTTCGTCTTTCTAACTGCAACGGTTGCGAAGATATATGGATTAACGGATGGACAGACGAACACACAAGCACTGACAATTACATCACCGCTTTGAAGCGGGATGTAATTTTGAAGACGTGTAAGGTATTATAAGGGTAATATTAAATTTTATCTTAGATTTATACAAACCTAAAGTTGAGGACATAGGATTTTTCTTAAAATTGCATTAAGTTCCCCCTTATTACACAAAAGCTAATATTTTAATCGAATAAAAAACATGTTTTGTATGTACATCAAAACGATTTGACACCATGATGTTCCAGAAAACATTCGACAATGGAATGACTGAACATTAGTAAATTACTCTCTATCTGCAGTCAGATCGTGCATCGACACACACATACACATATATATATATGACGTGATATATATATTATATATAATTGATATAATATTTGGGTCTTATCAGCTTAAAGGCAGATGGTCAGGAGGCTCGGTTAATCAATATTACATTTAATAAAGTAAGGCGAGACATTCCCCTTAAGTTTTGAACCTGATGATGTAACAACAGTATTGCATCATCCTTGATTACTTATTATGTACAATAATTATACTTATTATAAATAATACATATAGAGTACTGGTAATAATAAATCTTTTCAAGGTCACAATCTACTCAATCTGCGGGGTGACATTCCAATAATGACCACTAGGGGGAATCCGCTTCTTAAAAATAGTTTTAATGTTCAAACTGCAATATAAGTAACACTGTCAGACTCCGGTACCAGCCAACACCCACAGTATGGACAAACGGGCCACCGTGGTGCCTTTAAACAAGTCTACTACTAAATAGTAATTCTAATGTAAAACATATGTTCAAGACATTTAATAATGGGGTGTGTCTAATCGCCGTGAAGTCTCCTGATGTCACACAGCACATTTCATGTCATCCTCGTCATTTCTTCTTGTAGCACATACAAATACATTATAAAGCAAACCTTTGTGCGTTTTTCAAGGTACAAACTGAAGAAAGCAAAGCGTCACAAAATTGACTAAAAATGTATAAACAATCGGTTTCTTTGGTGAATCATACAAACTAACGTCAAACAAAATAGATAAAACAGATACACAAAATAAATCCAGACTGCTTCCGTCATCTAGAATATCTACGTTGGACTGATGAAAGTTAAAAGCTGCATCAATCCAGAGATCAGCATTTTAAAGAATCATATTAAACTGATGGGTATTCAGAGCTTTTCTTATATATATACAAAAAAGTATTAAGACTTTACTTACAAACCATCATGGCTTGACATTATTTCTAACGAATGTAATTCAGTAACATGTCTCAGTTCATATTGGGATGTTTGGTGAAGACGAGTCTCTGTTATGCTTCAGATCAGTGAGGTTCTCTGGTCTCCAGTCAGCTGTGCCGTCCATCCGCAGCATCAAGGGGGAGGTTACTAGGGGGACTAAATCATAGCCCGAAAGGCAAAAGACACTGCAGCTCCCAGCGCCAAACCGACGGACAGGAAGAAGGCCATGATGGCTCCAGCCGTCTCTGCTTCATGCTGCGGCACCTTCCTGTACGACAACACCAGAGGGACAAAACTCGGTCAGGAACGGAAAGAAAACATCGATACATGTCGGAGGAAGTCCACCGAAGGTGATCAAATGCATGTGTGTGTGTGTGTGTGTGTGTGTGTTGGCAAAACGACGCAACAACTACAGGAGGATTTACAAGCTCATCACTTTATCTGCTGGTTTCCTGGAAACCTCACAGCTAAGTTAAAAAAAAAGGAAGTCAGAGCAGCCAGCTGTTGTCACAAAGATCAATGAACTCACAAGTCCAATACAAGTATGTTGTGTGTCCGTGTGTCCGTGTGTGTGTGTGTGCTGCTTACTTGGGTCCATAGCACATGGTCAGACTGGCCAGGTATCCGTTGGAGAAGGAGAACAAGATCATGATGAAGATGTACCAGGCGTCGTGGGCGAACCAGACGGGCAGGTAGTAGCGCGGCTGAACGTTACACAGCATGAACAGAGGGGCGAAGATGAGCCGCATGGCCACCAGGACGGGAACCCAGAAACTGTCTTTACTGGGCTGGAGGGAAACACACAGACATCATCACATCAATTAAAAAACACTCACAGGCCTGACAGGAGGAAGTGGGTTCACGGGGAACTAAAGTGGAAGCCATTAGGATCCTAAGCGGCTCCGTTTTGTGAAGACAAATGGACTCACATGCTGCAGGAGCAGCTGACTGCAGTTATCTGCACTCCAGTGAGACGCTGCTGAAGGTTTACAAGTTTAGCTTGTAACGAACTCGACAGAATGGAATGCGATTCTACAGAGACAAAGATGCGCTGTGTTTAAAACAACTTCTCTCCGAAAGCAAACCTCTGACCTCAACAGCAGAAAGACTCCCGTTGATTTTCAGGCCGACGTTTTTCCAACGCTCCGCCGATGACCTGTCAGTTTATTCCTCTGTGAACGTTTCCATTAAAGTGCAACGAATGCATCTGTTATAAACGCCTCCATGCGCCTGCTGGACAACACATCGGCGAACACTAAATATTTTGACGGGGCCATTTTAAACATAAACGCACAATCGATTCAATCGCAGCAAAGTCGACCTATTTCACCAAGAGACGCACAGACAGGCATACAGTACAGTATTTTCTGCACTATAAGGCGCACCTTCAATGAAGGGCCTATTTTAAAACTGTTTTCATATATAAGGCGCACTGGATTATGAGGCGCACTGTCAATTTTTGAGAATATTAAAGGGTTTTAGGTGCGTCTTATAGTGCGGAAAGCACTGCAATCCCTCGCTTATTCGCACTTCAAGATGCACGGCTTCACTACAACATGGATTTTTAGTAGGAAGTCACATGACACTGTACGCGCATGCTATTGGCTGACAGCATCCGTGTGTGCGCTGCGTCCCATGACTCACGGAACGCAACAAACTTCCGTGCATTAAAGAAACACTTTTCTTTAAAACAGAAGTGCTTTAAACAGTTGATAAGAATGTGGGAAAAGATACAGTATTTTCCGCACTATAAGGCGCACATAAAAGCCATTAATTTTCTCAAAAACCGACATTGCGCCTTTAATAAATAGTTTGTCGCTATATCGCAAGTGGTCCTGGAACGCATTAACCGCGAGTAACGAGGGATTACTGTATTTTGAAATGAGCAGTTGAAGTCAAACTGTTACTGACCCACAAACAGACGGCGGTCAGACTCCTGCCCACCCAGTCCATCACGTTGAAGAGGAGGAAACAAGCCACCGGGATGAAGTAGACATCTGACGATGAAGCAGAACAGACAAGACGTCTTTAGAGGAGACACGTCACACAGCAAGTCTACAAATAAGCCTTCTGTGAAGGTGATGCTGCAGGTGCTTCGGAGATTGAAATGGATTTTATAACTTTTATGGGCCACTCAGAAATTGAGCTTCATCTGTGGAATTCAAATTTATTTCATTCAATTTTTAAAAAAAATTTTTTTTTAAAGAAAAACCGGTGTGTGTGACTTTGGGAGAATATTCTCAATCTGGACTGGGAATAAATCCAGGTGCTGATGGTGGGAATGAAGACTCACCCCAAGAGCCTCCGTTAGCTATCGTGGACTTGACGTCGACGGTTACGGCTGGGAAGACCCCGATGGTGACGGTGAAGATGAAGCAGACTGACAGAGCCATCACCCAGATCTGATGCAGAGACCACAGGACACACATCTTCAATGCTCACTTTCTGTTACAGCAGCAGTGAAGGAAAAATATGGAGGAAAAAGATTTTACCTTTTTGAAGATTTGAAACACAGACACAGTGGGCGGGGCTTCATCCTCCAGCAGGTTCACTGGAGGCTTCTCCACTTGACTTTCAACTGCAAAAGCAAAAGCTCCGTATCAACAGACTTCATTCATCTGCACGGAATTAAGGATGGAAGCTTATCTGGCAAATGTTGTCATTTCAAGTTACACACAATCAAGTTGTTCACAGATTCCACTTCCATGCTTTTATTTTTTAATTTTTTTTTTTGGAAAACTGGAAAACCTGAACATTCCAGCATCCGTTTGAGCACCGATTGTACCTTTTGTCAGCGCGTCCATCTTGCTTTCATTGGCAGAAGGCCCGGATGCGATGCTCTCCATGTAGTACTGGAAAAACTCCTGTTGACAAAAACTAAACATGAGACGAGGATACGGGGCCAGCGCAAAAAAACTCAAAGGATGCAGGAAAGACACTGAGTTTTCTGACAGTTCTTACAGGTTAGATGTGTTCAAATGAAAACTGAACACTTTGCAACAAGCAGGCTCCTATCAAGCTGATGACAATCTGTCACTAGATCTGTGTAAACCTGTTAACAGATGCTGGCTTTAACCACAACAGGACATTTAACTGGATTCAGCTACTCAATAAGGCGCTTCATGTCATTTATTTGTGACCTTTCACAGTTTGTTATTACCAATACGATTATTATCGTTCCTGGATTGCATTCATTTGTGTTTCTGTGTCACACGATGGGGCCAGGATGAAGAAACAACTAGAAAACCTCTGGAGTCCTTCCAAAACGAACGTCATACATAGTTGGTGTTTTTTGTCCTCTTATATTTAACTTCCTGCGTTTTCTTTATTTCCTGTTGGCTGTGATCGCTAACACGTTGGAATCGTTTCGGCAAATGTTTCATCGGTGGATGCTTTTTGGTCACATTGCGATTTTGTCTGATTTACCTCTGCCTGGTTGTGAGACGTTTGTGTGGATTTTTTTTTGTCAAAATCAAATAAAAAAACTACAAATGTAAATTTATAGCCTCAAGATGTAATCTGGTTCTTACCAGCCTGGGCAGAGCGAGGTAGGACACGATTGCCAAAAGGATTACAACACAGGCTGTGATGAAGTAACCAAAGGCACTGTCCTGCAGGGCTGAGCCACCTGTAGACGACGACACGATAGTTATTATAATAAAAATAAAAATTATTATTATATCACTATTATTATTATTATTATTTAAGTGTTATTGTGAACCACAGCTTCTTCTTTAAGACTAAACCATCACAGCAACCACAGAATTTCAGATCCAACAGAAGAAACCCCATCGGCCTAAAAAAAAAAAGCCTAAACTGATGTAGAAACAATGTCTGAGAAACCATGTGAGTTTCAGACTTTGACTCTGACTCCAGGGATGGATGGGGGGGGGGGGTGTGTCACACATACTGGCCAGGGCACAGATCAAGGAGAATGCAGCGAAGGTGCCAGCCAGTCCCTGTCCACTCATGATGGGGGTGGTGTAGGAGGTGGGTAGAATCCCAGCCAGCCCGAACAGACTGCCCTGAAGAATCGCCCCGAACGCTGGGGAGAGATAAACAGCACGTGTTACCCATAGTTCAACGCTTTTAAGGAGGCACTGAGGTTTTAATCGCCCCTCGGTTTTTGGACTCGCTCCAAAAACAGGGTTAGGAAGGGGAGTGGTGGAAATTATTTATCTAGAAAATGGGACGTCACTCATCTCGTGTAAGTTATGTTAAGGCTGAGGTCAGGTCACTGCCTCTCGGAGCAGTCAGATTACAAGCTTGGTTTCTTGGCCTGTTACAATTCAGTTCAATGTTCACTTGAATCTGCATTAATCAGATAATCCAATAACTTTTTAACATTTATTTCCTGGTCAAGCTTAAATCACACCAAATGATTTTAATTAAAATGTCATTTAACGTCTGTCCTTTATGAGAAATGTGTCAGCGTCAATAGCGAAGCTGTAAGGTCACAGCGACATCTGGTCTGGATCAAACATGAAGGGCTGCCCCTCATGAAAACCTGGGGGGTGGGGGAGTGGCCCAAAGGGGGTGAAGAGCTCATCCCTGCTGGTCAGTGGGACGCTGAGATTAAAGGAAGTGTTCTTAGAACTTTTCCCAGAAGACGTCGAACCAAGAAGAAGACGTCGGGCCTTGAATTTGTGTCAAACTCAAGGCCCGGGGGGCCAAATGTGGCCCGCCACATCATTTTATGTGGCCCATTTCGATTTCACAACCTGACACATTAAAAGGATTCATGTTATAACAGAGCAACTAGCAAACTTTTTCTTTCTCTGCAATTGTAATTCTGTAACTTACATTACATTGAGTTACATTGAGTTACATTTATTAGTTACATCTGGTCTTTTGAGGACAAAAGGAGTTTGACACCCCTGAAGTAGAAGAAGAAGGGGACACAAGAATGAGGTTCACATGGAGCTGACCTGAAGTTGTGTAGTCCTACAAAAGCCCTACGATAAATACTTCAACAAATACCGAGGTTATGACTCACAATTATAGTTGCTGTAAGTCAACTTTCAGACACATTATTGCCCCACGTCTTCTTGGGTAAAATCCTTAACGGGACCCAGTTTGACTGGCGTAAAAATGTAATTGAACACAAGTTGTAATTTATTTAAAGCAGACCTTCCTGGGGTTGAGAGTAAACGGTAAACGACCTCACAACCAATCAGAGACTCTTAGTAACGTCTGTGTTTGTCGAGAAACATCTGACGCGTGACAACTCACAGTTGATGAAGATGATTTTGATCATTGTGAGGGTGAAGAAGGGCATCGGGGCCATGTCCACCTTTACGAAGATGGCTGTCAACAGGAAAACCACCAGGATGGCCACCAGGCTGCCGAAGACCCGCAGCTTCTGAGATATCCTGAGTGGAAACGGCAAAGAACAAATAACTGCCAGTATTCATCTTTATCTTTATTCAGACAATTCTAAAAAGTAAACTCATTTGCGAGTGAAAAACAGGAAGGAAAGTGGCCGACGGGGACGAAGTGAGAATATTGAGGGAGATGAAAAAAGAAGCGAGGGAAGCAGGAAATATAAGCAGCATTCCTGGGAGTGTTTGTGGAGGGGTCGGGGGGTCGAGCCCAGATGTTTCTCAGTCCAATTCTAATTAAAGCAAACACACCGGAGGCATTACAGATAGACATTCACGTAACAGGATGCCGTTGCTATAGTGACAGGGGTGACCAGCGGGCACCAATATCTAGGGTGTGGGACAGGAATGTAAATACATTTTAACTGAATCTGTTGTTTGATTAAATGCATTTCTGTAATGATTAAATCCTCCCAATCCACCTGAGGAGGAGACGATGTGGGCGCATTAAAGACCAGACGGTCGCTACGGTTACCTCTGGTACAGGAAGGAGTTGAGGCAGGTGAAGATGAGCAGAGGCACCATGGAGCACAACGTCATCACGTTGTTGAACTTTGACTCCAGCATGTTGCGACTGTCCCCGCCCTCCAAAGTCAGGTTTGCCGTCTGATTGGCTGAAATATCGACGGATGGGTCCTTCAGCCGATCTGTAAAGTACTGCAGACGAAGACGAAGAAATCAGCAACTGTCCCAAAATACTGACCAACTGGATGTGTGTATATGTATATGTGTCAAAATATATATATATAGGGAATGACAAAAAGTATTTTCCCTTGTGGTTTTAAAAAAGGAAATTTTTTTTATCTACAGTATTTCTTCAAGGAAGTGAAAGTTAAAAAAAAAAAAAATCAAAAAACCACACACTTAACCTCAACTGAACTGCATTTCAAGCTCGTCTCTAAAGTTTTAATATTATCAACTTTTTCCTCTGTGTAGCCGTATATTTCTGGATCATCCCTGTAAAGAGAGGTTAAAGGAGCATTCCAAACTTTCTTTGTCAAATGTACACAGTATATGAGCTGCCCCACAAAAGAAGTTTAAAAATCCCTTCAGGGGTGAATCCGAAACGAACCAAAAACTCCACATTTTGAGAAGTTAGCCCCCTTAAGCTCAAAACAACTGAGGATTAGAGGCTACTACGGAATCCCACCTGGCCGGAGTCGGATCAGCCATCCAGAGTCAAACCAGGTGGTTTCAGGAGGGAAGGTAAACAAACAGCCTCTCCATGGAGGCCAGTGTGTTTATCAGGCCACAGGCCTGACGACCAACACAGCCGCTGTTCTATGGATTAACCACATCTGGATGCTATTCAGACGGTCGCAATCAACCTTAAAACACATCGCTTAACTCACCACTGTTGCTGTCATGAAGAAATTCCATGGCAGGAGGGTTCCCAAGCCCAAGATGAAGAAAATGATCCATACTGCGTGGTATCTGGAAAGAGTTCAGTGAAGACTTTCAGCTTCAAATCCACAATTTATGTACCTGATCTCACGTTCTGAGACTAACAGGGGGGTGTGAGGTCTTACTTGTCCTGGGGTGCGTTCATGACCGTCATGGTTCTTGTCTGAGGCTTCCAAGCACGTGATCAGTCGGGGGGTTAATCAGGAGGCACCAGGTCTGGGAGGCACAGATAAGAATCGAATGTCAGGCACAGCAAACATTCATCAGCAGCCACATGTCTCCATTCTGTGTTTGCATGTCATCACACAGAATATACAGTACATCAGCCAATATAGCAGTTTAAAGAGAAAAACAAAAAATAAGACAACAAATGTCAGTAAAAAGTGTGAAGATCCACTCATGATCATTTCCAAATTCAGCAAGAAGTGGGGGGAAAAAAACACAAGTCACAAGCACTTTTAAAGTACTTAAAACTCACAAAAGGACACCAAAACAAAACATGAGTGAAAGATATATTGATGGAATAATTGATAAAAATGAACAAAACCTGCTTCCCACTGGACAGGAAAACACAAATCACTTCAATTTTAGTAAATTTGCCAAATAAAAGCATCAAATAAGTTACAGCCCGTCGCTCTCCTCTTCCTGTGTGAACAGAAAACGGCTGTGAATAAACTTACAGACGACCGATCAGGGGGACAAAAGGCTCCTCTGTCCTCTGGTGAGACGTAAGCGAGTCAAAGCACACCAGCACCTCATGCTTCACTTTATACCAGCCTTGGGTTCAGTGGGTCGACACCCATTCCAGAGAACCTGCCCTCGAACGCATCTCGCTGTCAATCCCTCCCACTCTTCCTCCCCTCCCCTTCCTTCATTTGTGAACGTCGATCATCATCATCATCATCATCTGCAGCTTCTCCCTGCTCTTTGTGACACCGCTCAGATTTCCTTCCTGCAGCGCTTATCTCCACTCTTTACTCCTCCTTAATCCCTGGACGTGATGTGAGGTGTGAGGACAATCTGACCTCAACATCGACTGAAATTAATGAGGCAAAGGTAGTTAAGAGTAGCTCTACTAACATGAATAACTCCATTAAAAAAATATTATAAACTTCTATTTACTTCAGGTTCAAATAAAGATCTTTTAACGTCAGACACGAGGTTAAAAACAGGTCCGCCTTTATTCCCAGGCCGACCAGCTGAACAGGTTCATGTGACACCGTTCAACGTTCAGTTTTTACATAATGGATCATCCTGACGGACCGTAACTCACCAAAGGCTTTAGACAAGAGTTCCTCAAAAGTTTTTGGATTTTTTTAAAAATTGGATTCAAAACTCATCTTCAATTCTGATGATAGAGAAAGTGAGCCTTTCTCCTGCCAGGACCTAATGGATATGTTTCCAACACGTACACTTACAGTCATCCCTGTGCCTTTATCGGGCTATTATTGCTTTGGTGTCCTTATCAAAGCTTCAAAGCAACAAAGGCCTCAGTTCACAAACATGCAGCCTGTAAATAACAGAGAAAGGAAGCAGGAATAAATGGCAACTGCTAAGACAATGGCTTTTTCTCTGTGTGGGAAGCAATCAATGACATGTGAACTAGTAATTGAGTAACTTGAACGTCACACACATTAAAAAGCCTCCACCTCCTCCATACTCAATTCTTAACAATTCATTCGATGATTCATCCGCCACCCATGTCCTTACCCTGCAGCCAAGTTTCCAGTTAAAGACTATTCTTAGAGTCACTAATAGACACAAAGACACGCAAAATAAAGCTTCCTAAAAAACTAAAATTGAAGCCGTTCAAGGACACGATGTGTATCAGTTCCTGTTTCATTTTTACATTGCTTTCCCTTTGCTCATCTTTCAAAGAAACTAATACGGCCCAGCTCGATTGGTTTTATTTGAAATGTATGATGCATGAATGGTTATCTGCTTTTATTCTGCAAATGTTGATCTTCCGGCAAAAATCTTTGCAGATCAAGTCGTGTTTTGAAGAAGCAGAAATGACTCAGTGGAAACAAACCACAGCTTCATTCTCTACTCTTTTTTACTGTTTGACCACATGTGAAATCTCTCTCTTCGTGCCTTCTGCTTCCAAAAAAAATTTTAAAAAATCAACATGATAGTATAAAACGGCCTCTTATTCTATCGCCTCCCTTTTGGCCCATCCCCTTTAGTGCCCCAATTATTTCCCGCCCCCCGGTGAGGGCAGGAACAAAGCTGTTCTGCAGATGCTTATCCTTTCATTTAGCATGAACAGCCGACTGCGTGAGCATCTCCAGGCCTCCGTTGATTTTACTGATGGGTTTAAATAAGTAACACAATCATGGATCTCAGGCTCCCTTTGATAGGTCTGTTTGGCCTGATCTCATCATCACATGAAGAGTTTCCCCCTTGGGCACACACCATAATTCTTTCTTAATTGCAGGGAAGGAAAACGATAAATAAATCTGTTTCCTTGAGTGTCGACCCCCACAGATGGAGGGGGACAAAAGTTAACTGCTTAACTCCTATAAATCAGATGCTCCCTTTCAGTCAATGGTGAGTCCATGCTGCTGTCAATCAGCCGTTCAGTGGGAAACAAAGTCGCCATTCTAGTGTGCTCCTCTTCCTTCTTCAGGGTCAGCAGAGTCTCAAATAGCACAGACACGTGTGGTATGAACCAGCCCCATGACAAATCTCACGCAAGGGAATTAAAAGAACTCCACAATATCATGTATGTATGCTTTAAAAAAAATGACATCATGTTGTGCCGTTTGCCTCTGTCCTGTCCTAATGTTACACCCCTGTTACTCAAAACGAAAGTGGATGCAAAGACAACTATTTATAAGACTACCAACTATAAATACATCATGTGTGTGTGCTTCTTTAAATGCATTTAAAACAAAACAAAAAAGTTCCAAAAATATTTATTTAATCATATTTAAATAATTCCAAAAGGGATAAATAAAGTGTGTTTCTTCTTCTTCTCTTCTACAGTTTACAGTCAGATCCACAGAGGAATTTAGATCATTTTTCATAGATTGAAAGTTATGATTAATCCTTTTGATTTTAAATCACATTTTAAATCATATCATTTATATCATACAGTAATAGCTTCCCTTTGTCTTTAACATGCGGCATTCATCTCCAAAACTGCACCTCAGAGGTGAGACATCACGATCACACTGCCATCAACGTCCCCGTGACGCAGCGTTTCACCACGTGCCACCGCTGTCCTTTAATCAATGATGCCGGATGCCCGCTTCCCGGTTACCCGCGTGGAATTCACCCACGTGGCGTTCAAAATCGATCTCGAGTGAAGGGCGACCGGGTTAAATTCACGTCGTCCATCATTTGTGGCGAGAATCGATTAAAAACAAAACCCCGTGAGGGTGACAGGAGGGGCCGCGGAATAAAGTTTATAAACGATGCGTTCAGGGTCCGTGTGTTCCTCCGCGGGGCTTTTGGGTCATCGTGTGTCCCGCGCTGCGGTAGGAAGCGCTCGGCTTCACTCAACAAACCGGCGGAACGGCTGACTTGGCGCTAAAATTCAACTCGCGTCAATGGTGAAGTATTTTGCGCGCCCAAGACTTCGCAAACACTGGTGTCATCATCTTTGTCTGCCGAGAGCAGTAAAAACATCAAAACGACTTACAGAATAAAGGAATAAAATTTAAAAAAAAAACTCTCCAGACACAAGGCAGAGGCGCTCATGACAGAGAAGTCGAGCGGTCACGTTATTTTACCAGCAAATACGATTTTCACAATTAGTTTAAAAGCAAAAACTCAAAAACGTTCGCCAACATCTCTCAGACGTAACAGTGATAAAAGTTATCGCCGAAGTGATCTGGGATGTTCGTGTGGTTAGTTCTTACCTTGTCATTACAGTCTGTGAACGCCTCTTATGTCTGATTCGTACTGTTTCCTCTGGCCGCTGGAGAAGCGCTCCAGCTCCAGTTGCCTTCAGGTGCAGCTCGTAAATGTTAAACTCTAGCAACGATGTGAACAGGCATCTCACTTTGCATTAAATTTAGTACACTTTTTGTGGCATTAAATTTAAAAAAAAATTTTTTTTACAAAAAATAACGATAGTTTCTAAAATGTAAAAAAATTCCAGCGATATTTTAAAATGTTGAATTTTAAAACAAATCGGTCTCTGCGCACAAATGTTATTTTTCCCTTCAAAGACGGGAAAGCAACAAATGAAATGCAAACCAATTTCAAATTTAAGTATTTGGCTCATGTATAAATAAAATAAGGTTAAACACAAGTCTCCACGCTCATGTGATGCATTTGTTGAGCTCTTAGTGATTCAGATTCTCTGATGTGTCTGATTGTCCCTGAAGCTATCAAAAAGAGAGGATGGGTCTTGTAGTGTTTTGTGTGGGGCAACATTCAGATGTCACATGGAACTTTTAACTTTTTTTGGCTTTTTTTTTTAGACCGTTTGTACTTATAACTTTTCTTGACACTGTTTGAGTGATCTTGTTAATAAACTTTGGAATCACTCAATATAAAGAGTTTCTGTTTGGTGTTGTGAAAAAGAATTATTATACAAATAGAACCGAGGCATTAAAAACAAGATAATATACATTAACACCATAGCACACAATTTCTCAAGTATTTCACTATATAACAGTGAAGTACAATGAAGAACTTTCCTGTTAATCTGTGACAAGATAAAGGTTAAAAAACACAACAGCCACAAATATTTGTTTAACTGTGTGGAATTCAGACAAGGATAATCAGTGCAAGATAAGAAAAGGCAGTTTGTTTCAGGGGACTTGCAAGATTAGGGTAAATATATGACAGCAATTTTTTCATCAAAAATGCTTTGTTTTATAACGAAACATCTGACTGATTTCACCAGTTAATTGATTCTGCAATGTAACACATTGTCCAGCTGTAAATCTGAGAAGCAACAACGCTGCTTTTAAAACGCAGTCTGTTTTCTAAGGCATCTGTATCTAATTTCATCACAACACTTGACTGTCTGAACTACCATGTCGAGACTTTGTTTACCGCCTGTTTTTGTCCTGCGTGGGACTGATTCCACTGGTTTCTGCTGTTTGCCCATATAGTCATGGTAAGTACACAGTCATCCACACCCTGTCTCCCCTCATTCCAAAAAAAGCTTGCTGTGGTTAAGGACCGGAACCATGTGTGACGGAGTTCTAGTCTGGACGCTTCCTCACCAACACAAACCCATGCAGGAGCGGAGGACTGAGACAGTATTGTCTGTGTCTACTGGTGTGAAGACGCAAATCTAACCTTTAATTCCTTTCTGACTCTGACTCTCATCTCTATGTACTGCTAAAGCTTTTTATAGCCAAAGGAGAAAGCCGGAGAGGAGCTTTCTAGGCATATCCATGGCTGAGTTTTTCCATGGAAAGTGAAAATGGAAGACAAAGAGGCAAAAAGTAAAATAGAGAAAAGTAAAGAGAGACACAATAGTTTCTATGATGTATGTCCTTCATCAGACAAATACTAAATAGGCGCAAAATGTTTTATTTTTTTATTCCTTGCACAGCTGTAGGCATTTCTATCATGAGACGATGATCTTGCGACATACAGTTCCTTCATTTCCCATTAGAGGCTGTTCCTTTTCATGCCACTTTTAGAAAATACACACACAAGCAAACAGCATATATGTCTAATTTAAGACGATCCTGCAAAGTCTAGCATGAAGGCAACCTCGGGGAGGCATGACTTGAACGGACTGGAAGTGGTTTTCTGACTCCATACTGACATTTAAGGGGCAGAGTTAGGAAAAGGAATTTCAGTAGATGGCCTCTTCAGTCCCAAATGGCTCAGGAGACACAAAGGCAGTGAAGTTAATCTCATTTGGAATTAAGAAGTTTGTGACCTGGCCCCATTTTGAAGGATTAAAGTTTGGAATGAAACAGAAAAGACCTGCAAACAAAGAAGAGGTCAGTAAGAGTGAACTCCCTCCCCATCTTTGGATTCATAGCCCACTCCAAATTCCCATTAGTGTGAGTGTTCTGCACTGGTGTGAAATTCCTGTCACCATGGGTGAGCCACAAATCAGCTGCTGCAGTGATCCATTTAAAGACAGGAGCTTGAGACAATGTTTTAAGGGATTTGGGTTTTGAAGACTAACAACCTGAAAGTTGGCCTAAAATTCTGCAGTTTGGAGTTCTAAAAATAGATTGTTTTTGATGACTTCAGTTTCATTAATCAACACTTTGGTAGGTGCTGTATAGAGAAAGGAATAATTTTGGCCACATAGGTATGTTGTTAAGTTTCAGTCGTAAAAGGACATCGCCCATTCTTTTGTCTGTTCACTGACCTACGCCATCAAAGGAGTTGTGCAGACCTGAGACTATGAGTTATAGGACAGTCTTGAGATGATCGTTCAGATGCAAATGTGAAAATCTTGTCTTCATTGTGCAGCATTTTACACATCGTACACATTTCTATGTGTGAATGCAGGAATTTTTCCCAAAACGTGGTTGTTATGAGGGAGTTATCTTTTGAGAATTTTTTTTTATTGAATTAAAGAAATTCAGAAAATGAAATTTTAAAATTAAAACAGCTCTCTTCCAACCTGGAATATCCCATCTCTGCTCAAACATGTTGTCTCTGAACAGCTTTGAATGACAACATGTTCATTACTGATGTACAAACATCAACCCTCATTCTGCTCCTGAGGGTCCCTGTTTATTTTATATTTAAAATATAATTCCAGAAGCTGTGACCGCATCCTTCAGCTGCATACAGATCACATGGTAATGCGACATTCACTTGGTTGAGTGCGATGCAAATGCATGTCCCATAAGCTATGTGTGAAATGGGCCAGGGACCACAAGCCTACGTCAGAGTCACTGGTTTGGAGTGAAAGTCCAACATGCAATATCATTCAACAGTTATAGAGAACAATATTACTAGTAGGGATGTTTAATTATTAAATTCGTTTGAATTTGATGCAAGAAATGTCAGAAGCTGACTTATTTAATGGATTTAATGGTTAATTATTTAATGGTACAAGTACTGTTTTTATGCTGTCCTGCTTCCTGGTTATTATAAAAAACAGAAATATGAAACCTAATTTTTTTAACAAGGAAGTTTGGTTGTAGCTGACCTAAATCATATTGATGATCTAGACCAAGCTGATCAGTTATATGTTTATCTCATATGCAGAAAAACAAGTGCATGCCATGTTTAAAAGGCTTCTCACGAAAGAGAAAATGAATTTAAAATGTATTTAAGGTTGTAAAATTACATAGAGTGAAGTTCAGAACAAACTTTTATTTTAAATTATATTAATCTTCAGAATTTACATTATCACTAAATCAGCCCATCCATCATCCATTCATCCATCTTCTTGTAGACAAGACAATTATAATTTCTTTGTCTACTAGTCACATAATACACAGAAATGTAAACTAAGAGGAAGTGATGAGTAAGAAAACCTCTGCCTCCCCCAGTGGGACCGACAGTCTAGTCCATTCGAATAAAAGCAGAGTCATCAAAACCTCGAACCACAGAAAGTTGAGGGTGCAGCTGTCGTGGGTTTTTTTACAATGCACTGAAAATACAGTTTTAACACTTTAAAAATTGCCTCTGTTATTTACACCACTCAGCCATTACATTATGACTACCAAGACGTAGTAGATCCTTTAAGTCCAGAAGTTGCGCGGTACCAGCACATCCCACAGATGTTAGATTGTATTGAGATCAGGAGACCTAGAAGTTAAGTCAACACTTCAGACTCTCTTTTGTGTTCCTCAAACTGTTCCATTTGTCCTTTGTGGTAGAGTACAATATCCCGCAGAAAGCAGTCACTGCCATTATGAAGTACCATGAAGTACCATTTCCATACCATTACCATTTCATTTCGCATGTGCATCAATGAGCCTCGGTCACCCTTGACCCTAGTTGGTTTTCCTTCCTTCATTTGTCATAATCTTGTGGCAAAGTGTTGTTTCCTCAATGCCAGAGCAACCCACTGTTTTGCATTTATAGATGAGATTAAAAGAACACTAGGATTCTGCTCAGCACTGTAGCCTGGCTAACAGAGTCTGGAGCACTGAGTCCAGTATTTCAATGGATGGGGACACCAAGACCAATCACTTACAGAGGGTGAAAGAAATTTTACCAAATCTTGTGACTTGACTTTTGCCAAAATTGTGTCACTGGTTCAACTCTGGTTAACTTCAGTGATTCATGCCCTCACTGATGGCTGGGGTTCGTTTAGGAAATAGTGTGGACTTTGTGGGAAGGAGCAGTGTAAGGGTGGATGTCTGGGATGGTCGTCGCAAAGCCATCCAGCCTGAATGCTGACTGCAGGATGGAACTGCTATAGAATAATAATTAGATGCACTTCCTCTGCCACCGAGCATCAAAAACAGAAGTGATTGTTTTCTTTCCTGACTGGGAAACAGTACAGGGATACTTGAAAACAGAGTTTGTTTTCAAGTATCTAGGCACCTAACACTGACTCTGAAAGAAACTTAAACCAACATTTTGCAGAATAGTCTGCCAGTATTGCAATCTCCCAATAGGATTAACAAACACATACTCCCACTTGACAGATAGCAGAAACACCCTTGTAGGCCTCCTACTAGATGCAAACAGAATTGAGAGACCTCATTGTGGGGAATTTAAAACAATTCCTCATGAAATGCATGTTCAACTATCAGTGAGAAACACATCAGCATTATGTCACTCATGAATGGCGCTGCCAAGCCACAAGCAAAGACGACAATTTTCCAATACAATTTGAAAGTTAAAAATTCCAAACGCGTTTGAGAACGATCCAAGAAATTAGTTGGAACCAACGCTTGGATGTTACGTAATTGTATGTCGAATGAATAGCATCCAATGAATAACATTCAATGAATAACATCTTTATGACACTTTCAGCGTTCATGCAGACTTGTTAAGTCATAATCACATTTGTGTATTGTGAAACCAGTGGAATGAATATTAGAATCTGCTGTTTGCCTCCTTTACATGCAATTTCATACTGTGTGTGTGTGTGTGTGTGTGTGTGTGTGTGTGTGTGTGTGTGTGTGTGTGTGTGTGTGTGTGTGTGTGTGTGTGTGTGTGTGTCAACATCAGAGGGATTGAAAAAACAAAGGCTATGATTATTTACGCATGGGAAGTTATTGAGACCACATTCCAGCGTGTTTACACTAGACTGGCCTGCAGGAGGAACTATTTTCTAAAAAAAAATGCTTTACTGTAGGAATTTTTTTTTTTTTTTTATTCTACCGTCTCTCTCTTTTCCTCACAATCACACATCTGGATATCTGACACAGTCTTGCAAGAAATACAAATTACAGTATGAGATTTAATAATAGTTTATCAAATTTGCTACTTGTGGACAGCAGTGCTTTGAGTGAAATGATTAAATCCATGCTAACTGGTGATCATCTACATCTTCTGTGCCAAACGGAATGTATTTATTAATATTACCTTGTACATCCTTATGCTCTATTATCCTTTGTGGTTCATAGATAGACATTTCAAATTATATTCCTTTAGGTGCCATGTAGTTGCACAAGGCCCTTATTGACTGTGTAAAAGGGGACAGTGCAACTCTTGAAGAGAGAGCTAATTACAAGGCTAGTAATGGATTTTGTCACATTCTGTGATGTCACCAAAGTTCTATATGTGCTGTCCTCTTGTAACCCGACTTTATTTTGTTAGAACACTAAAACAGTGATTCTGCCACAGAAGGTTCTACTTAACACTTGACAAAATATCCCCTAAAGGTGTGACTTTATCATGCCTATACCTTGAAATGTAACAATCGTCACCAAGGAGAGGCAGTCTAAATAAGAGATGCTCTTATGAAATGCACGATGGGAAATACAGGCCATTCATTACATACAGTTAGTTTATGTACATGTCCAACAATTGTGACAGATATACATCAGCTCCACTTGGATTCATTTCATGATGACACAAGACAAGCTGCAAATCAACACACTTCAGACAATGGCATGCAATTGTTTTGACATTCTCATGATTATCCAGCAATGATTGTCATTGATTAATGGTTTGCACACGTTCCACCTAAAGCTGCTCACATTGTGTGAAAACTGGTTTCTACAGCATATCACTGTGGGAATAGCAGCTTTCTCAGGACTTACTACTGTTAAACATGGACTTTCAGATGTTATGAATCCTTCCAACAACATTGTGTGAAGCACACTGAGGAGAAAGGCTTTAAAACGTGCGTCTGTGAAAACATAGCAGTGCAAAGAGTTTAAATGATACAAACAGAGTGGTTTGTGGCCCAGTGGGACCTATTCTCAGGGCTCTTTCCTGCTGTTCCCTGCTGCGTGAGTGTGTGCGTGCGTGCGTGTGTGTGTGTGTGTGTGTGTGTGTGTGTGTGTGTGTGTGAGGAGGATTTGTATTCTCACACTGTCACCTGCTGTGATGCTTCAACTAAGACTGTGTACAAGTCTCAACCTCTGGCCCATCAACTCCAGTCCAGAACGCTTTCAACTTCTGCTGCAGCTATAACAACATGCACGAGGAATTATTAACAGAAATAGATATTCCAAGTCTTAATATAGACCAAAGGAGCAGCAGCATGCATACATATCTGATATCACAAGCACAGCCATAAGCCCTAAGTCACACGGTGACACTGTCAACGCTATGAGACACACTCTGACATTGTGACCATTTGACCTTGTCACCGTCCACCAGGTCTACCAACATCAGCTTTAAAATAAACATTTGCATTGGTTTATACCCACTCATCCATTTATTCGTTGACTGATTTTTCTGTTTCCAATTATTCCTGAACTTTTGCCTTTTTAAATTATGTAGAGAGGGGTTACATATGGCTTGTATCTCCTTTTTGCCCTTCATTGTAATATTACCTAAACTTGACACAAATGTACTGATGGCACATCCACACACTTAAACATCTGCAGAACAATTGCATTTGTTTACCAATTAAAGCAAGATAGCATACAATACACTAGGAGGCATGTGTTGATCCCCTGTGCATGCACCACATAAGCTTAAGGCATGCTGAACAAAAGCAGCACAGATCATGATGAGGAAATGGGAATGTAATTTTAGACAGCAATGCCTTTCACCTTCAATCACCAACATGGGGGAGAAGCACAGACTTACCCTCCTGCGATGCCATCACATCTGAGCAGTGTGTCGGCTGGTTCACACACTCACCAGTCTGTTTTCCTCCTATCACTGAGCAGCACCGCTCCGCTCCGCATTCATGCAGCTGCCACAGAGAGATGGACTGCATGGGGGGGAGGCAGGGGGGTCTGCGACTGACCCAGCTCCAGACAAATAGCAGGCTGTGGGCTTTTATACTTAAACCACCGGATTCCTTTCCTTTCAAAACACGTGGCAGAGTCCCAGAGAGAGAAGGTACGGAGGGACTTCATATAATGGACCACTCACTGGCTCTGGATCAGCACTGCTGCAACACACCAGATGTAACACACCAGGAGCGTATCCTGATGCAGCAGAGGGGACTCTGGGGACCATGCACCACCTCCTTCTACAAGCACCCATTTTACACAGAGGTTTCACTGACATCACACATTTGAATAAACGCTACAGAGCTGTAACTTGGAGTCTACATATATGGAACTAATAAAGGAATATCTTATTTTATCTTGTTTTATCCTGATATTGTTGTTCCACCTCTGACCTGGAGGCAGTAGTCATTTCACTGTAGATGTAGCCTCTTTGTAACTGGAGTGAGTGGCAAGGGACAGGACAAGGATGATGATTCAACCAGATGTCATTTATGCAACCCACACATAAGGTCTTAATAGCAGCTACTAGCAATTAATAGCAAACAGAGGTCTGGTATCAGTGTTACACTTCATGTCTCCTGTTTGCAGAGCATTATGCTAACTATATCCCACACTGGAGCAGTGTTCACAGCCACTGGTCTGTTCAGCATGAAGAATCAAAAGCACCGTTGTCTGTTGACATTTGAATTGATGACAGATGGACTTTTGGCTCCATTTTGGCATCTGGGCCGAAGCGTTGTGTTATCTTTTGCATTGGAAAGAGTTCAGGGTTGATCAAGAGTGTACAGAGCTCAGCACTTAAAAATAGGAAAGCAAACACTTGGGTCTTATGTGCAGTGAAGTTAATGGGAAAACATACTTTTATGTAGTTTATCTAGTTATTTTATTTAGTTACAGATTTACAGATTTTAATGAAGGCAATTTTTAGTGTATTTCATGGCTGATAACTGTATCAGTGCAAATCCAGTAATGTAATATTTCCCTTAATTTACCCGACTGCTGACTCAATACTGTATAGCCAAAAAAAGAAAAAAAGCTGGATTATTTCCTAAATGAAAATGTTGTAAATAAAAAAATTGTGACATGATAGATAAATTAACTACAAGCATTCCTTGACATCAAGGTATCCCCTCATCAATGTCCAGTGTCCATGTTGTCCACCTTTCCAGTGGGTTTACTGTGATTCTTTGGACTTTTCTCCACAGAGCGTAAAAGAATCCATGAATCCCATCAACATGTCTCTTTTTTTCACTCCTTGTTTCATTTCCTGTGCTTTTGATTTTAATTTGAGGGAAATGAATGGTTTATTTCTAAACTCCAATACAATCCAGGGATTTTTAAAAATGTGCAGGATATATTTCAGCATATTTACTTGTGAAAATAATATTTTTTATAATAATTGAGTTCCTCAGTAATTATAAGTACGTTTCAAGTTTGTCTCCTTTGTGTTTTTACCTCATGTTTGTCTAATGTTGTAAAACCGATAATTGTTTTTGTCAATATTTTTCTACTTTTTATTTTGTCTCATTAAGAACTTTGCAGCTCTATCTTGAATTACTGCATAATAAAGTTCATTACTATTTATCTGTGTGTTCACAATGCAGTGACAGGTAAACAAAACCTGAAAATCTGTTGAGGTCAAAAGGGAAATGAATGCCTGATAAGTGATCACATTAGTGCAGCGGGGCCGAAAATGTTAGCACTAACATCCAATTGATCAGTCTAGTGTGATCGCTGTGGATGTTTTAGCTTCTCTTTATAATGTGGGGCTGGATGCAATTAAAAGTTGAAGACAATTCAATGAAAGCAGTCTAACCAGGGTCTGTGTTGGTAAGATCACCACGGCAACAACAACTGCTGCATCATTCTTTCTCTTTGCTTCCAATAACAGTCCCCTAAACTCATGAAGGCCACCGTGTGATTAATACATAGAGGGATTAGCGAAATAAACCTAACAATGAGGCAACTGTATCATCTGGACTTCATCAAGATTTTTCCACAAAACAAATTGTGTTTGAGCTTTCACTGCAGGAATGTGGTTAAATGAACAGCTATCTGCATCAGTATCTGTGCATCCAGCCAATAAACCCCATAAATCTGAGGGGTTTCGGCACTTTCTCTGCAAGAGAGGCGCTGACCGATGTTTCCCCACTCCCCCACTTTGTGCCAGAAACTCCCTTGTACCACCTCCATTTACATCTGGCTGCATATCTGGATTCTCCCTAAATACTTTAGGCTCATTCGGTACCACACAGAGGCTTCTCTTAAAGCATTGGAGAGTAGTTCATTGACCCAGTTATGCAACTGGGAGTCGATGGAATTCCTGACAATTGTTTGGGGCTGGTAAAACATAACAGTAACAGCTTAAACCACTAACCCCCTCTACTCTGGTCACGTATTAGAGAAAGCATGTTCCACATTAAGAAAATCCCACCCTGTTCCCTGGAGCAATTCTCACATAATTTAACTTCACAGAAGATTAACCTCTTACCCCCGCTTTTTGCTTATAGAAAAGTACTGGGTCATTCTCTGAAGCAGCCGTAGTCTAGGACAAATACTGCCACATGCATATCCTCGACAATCCATCGAAAAGTCTAACAGCTGGTTTGGGCTATGAACAGACCAGGCCAGTTGATGTTGGATGCTTGTGGGAAACTGTTCCCAAGGATCCAGGAGCTATTTGTTGGTGATGGAGCATCTTTGGGGGCTTGCATAACCAGATTAAGCTTGTCATTTTCAGTGTAGAGGGTCGCTGAGTAATGATAATGATTTGGATTTGTCATCCAAGATCTCAATGGCCTGAAGCGGCCTCCCAAAGACAAAGATTCCTAAATGAGCTCTTAATCTGTGTGAGATTTTCAGGCCACCTGGGAGCAATCTAAGACGACCTTTCTAGACCTTTATTGAACTTTATTTAGAGTAAAGTCAAGGACATATAGCTCACAAACTGGTGAATGCAATAGGAGAATTTTGCATTGATTATTGATAAAATTGGGAAATAAATGTCATGTGAAATGAAATGTTTGGACAACAAAGTAAAATCAGGGATGGTATAAATGCTTCTTCCAAATTCACTGAGATTAATGAAATTATTTTGACGTGAAACAATCTTCATTTGCATGTCTTTGGGCTGAATGTGCCAAACAACGTAACAGCGTTGGGCAGTCATGAATGTTTTAAAATGTAATGTAAGAGAGAGAAAGGACATGAAGCAAAGATTGTGTTCAATTCAAAAACTTAAGCCTGAGTAAGAGAATCTACGGTATATATTTATTTCTGCTTAATTGACGGTAAACTAATAAAGAAATCTGTGCTGCCACCTAGTGGTGTACAATGTTCATCTCAGCTGCAATTGAACAATTCCTCCTGAGGGAGCTCACAAGAAAAAACCACTCCATAAACATGTGATGAGCAGAGTGAAACAGTCCTAAAGATGTCCAGTCACTGAATGTGAGGAAAGATCCCCTCAGATTGTAGGGGACTTAATGAGATGTGTTTGGATGCATTTCCTTTATAATGAGCCAACATATCAGGTTATGGGTTTGTCATCTGTATAAATGTAACTTTAATAATAATCTTTAAGCTGAAATACAATTCAGCTGATGACTAAAAAAATAATTCTAATAGAGTCTTCAAGTCACAACAGAGCAGCTCACCTGAAAAAGCAAAAATGTCACATTTCCATCAATCTATTTTCTTGTAGACACGATCGTAATCTTCTCTACAGTCCCTTACCCGCCTTGCAGCTCACGGGTCTATCCCAGCAGGTAGGGTACACCCCAGATAAGACGCCAGCTCATTGCAAGGACACAAAAAGACAAACACACGTTCAACAACTGTGTGAACAACTGTTTTTACTTAGTGACTATGTACTGGAAGAAAGCCCTTTCTTTACCAACCATAAGGGTGAACCTCACAATCAACATTCATCAGACTGTTAAGGAAAGTAATTATTTTATGATTCTTTTTTAAGTGATGAGAATCCAGTTTGGTTCAGACATTCGATGGGTTTATTTTAAATTTCAACAATAAACAAATCAACTTCACTGAAGGAAATACATGTTGTTGGTCTGTCGCCGATCAGTTGTTCCTGCTCTGAAAATACGTATGATACGTCACAAAACCACTTAGTTAAGTTCATGGATCGTCTCGTCTTCAGCCGCATAGGCAGGTACATAGCCAGGTTTCAATTCCAGGTGGGGTACACTTTGGACAAAACTCTAGCTCATCACAAGCAAAAAAAACCCCTTAACACTCACATTCACACCCAAGTACAATTTAGCTTGTCCAATCCACCTAAATTGCATGTTTTTGCAGGTAGGAGGAAGCCAAAAACACAGATAGAACCCACACAGATATGGGGAGAACATACAAAGTCCACACAGAAAGGCCTAAAGTGGAATCAACGCTACCCACTGCACCAATGTGCTGCCCTGAGAGTTAAATTAGTCCTTAAAAACACGTTCTCAGAGGTTGAATGGAAACAGTCAGTATTTCTGAGTGTGAGTCCCGAGGTGGTATTTGAGGTGTGTGCTCTGCAGGAACCCTCTGCCGCAGACACCACACTGGTGCGGTCGCTCTCCGGTGTGGCTCCTCATGTGCTTCTTTAAATGTCCACTGTGGGTGAAGCGTTTACAACAAAAAGAGCAAGAAAACGGTTTCTCTCCCGTGTGAATCCTCATGTGGATCTTTAAATCTCCTTTCCGGCTACACTCTTTCCCACAAACTTGACAGCGATGAAGTTTCACTCCAGCGTGGCTGGCCATGTGTTCGGTCAGGGAGGTCTTACTGTTGTAGCGTTTACCACACACGTGACAACAATTGGAGCCCTTGTGCGACTGAAGATGCACACAGAGACTCTCCTTGGACTCTAAAGTCTTTCCACATACGGCACAGAGGATATCTGCATCCTTTGAATGCATTCGAAAAGCATGATTTATCAAGTGTTGATTGGAGGAAAAATATTTATCGCACAAATGGCAACGATACTCGGTACGGGAACTCAACCTAAATAACTCAACGGATTCTCCAGATGTGATGAACGAGCTCTGATTGTCCTCCGACTGTGTCTGATTTGCAGGACGACTGCCAGATCTTTCACTTTCGGTTCCATTTTGGATTAGAATTTGAGAGGCTGAGGTCAGAGGCAGAATGAACTGTAAAGTTTTAGTTTCCTGGTGACTCTGGAAATCCTTCTCACTTTCACCGTTTTGTGCAGGAGGCTGTAAATGTGGTTTTATGTCGTCCTGATCATCATTATCCCAGCAGACAGATGACCGAGGCAGACACGATTCATCAAACTCCTCCACTTGCTGCGTCTCTTCTTCATTTTGCTGACTGGCCCAGACTTCATGATCTTCCTCTTTAATGTGTTTCGGCTGTGGGTCCATCTGACAGTCAGTAACATCCCCAGACTCCTGCTCAACCAAAGAGTCGTCTTTGCATATCGCCTGAGAGAAATCTGGAAATAAAAAGAGTAAAGAATTTACACCACACTGACTTTAAATATAATATTATGCATGTGCATAATATAAATAATTTATGCATATATAAAAAATATTACCCCATTCTGTAAATCAACAAATGATGTACTTCCTTTGTGATTTTTTTTTTTTTGCCAACAATTGATAAACTGTTTATTTTACAAAAAAAACTCCACTATGTAATTGGTTGACGTGTTCATAGAGGCATGTTTGCGGACGACAAATTGATCTTCACAGACCTGTTTTGTGGTTAGACTCTAGAAGACTTCGGAGCCGATCAATCTCCTGTTTGGAGCTAAAAGCCTCTTCCTCGTATTTGGAAATTGTTCTTTCAAACACCAGAAATATTTCCTCCGCGGCAGCTTGAAGGCGCTCATTCACGGCAGCTCTAAGGAGAAGCCGAGCAGACATTTTAACACGACTCTTTTTAAGGGGAATGCCCCAAAACAGAGGGTTTTATGGGGTCGCTTCGGCGTGTTGTTGCTAGCTTAGAGGCTACGGAAGTAGCGAAGTGATGACGTAGAGCTGTCGTTGGATTCTCTAAAATACATTAGTCCTTTTGAAAAATGTTTTTTTTAAAAATGTAAACGACTATTAAAAAAATTATATTCTCAAATTTTTTAAAGTTTTACTTAAATTTTCTTTAAAAAAAATCATCACTTTTGCTTTTTTTTAAAAACAATATAGAACGATTCATCAACTCTCATTATTTTGCTAAAAACGAAAAAAGCTTTTGAAACAGTGGATTCATGCACCCATCTCAATGTCTTTATTTTAAATGTCTTCCTTTCAATTCCATGATTCCCTGGTTTAAACAGATCTTCTCTTTTATTAAATTTTCCTTCGTTCATGTAGTTGATTCGTGTATCTACTGAGTCCACTGATTATTTATTTTTCCAACTTGTATTTGTCTTGTCTTTTTCCTATGATAATATTTCAATTTTGTTGATCAATGTGACATGTACCAAATATTGTCCAAAGAATAAATAAAAACTAGAACCAAGGCAGTCAGAGACTGCAACGTCCAACGACTTAACCTGACCTACATTCAGGGTAGGTCAGCGTACCCTGAAAGTAGTACTGTACTTGTCAAGTACTACTCAAGTACTTGACAAGTACTACTTTCAGGTGTTACATACCTACAGTCCATTTGGGAGCGGCCAAGTAACCTGAAGCACGTGTTTTTGGAGGTGGGAGGAAGGCAGAGAACCCACAGAGAACCCACAGAGAACCCACAGAGAACCCACAGAGAACCCACAGAGAACCCACAGAGAACCCACAGAGAACCCACAGAGAACCCACAGAGAACCCACAGAGAACCCACGCAGTCATGGAGAGAACATGCAAACTCCTGTGACGACTAGCGTCGCGTGTGTTGGGTTTGTTCCCTTGTTCCCTGTTTTCTGTATGCTCATTTCTTATGCAGATATGCAGATTAGCTTTTGCCATCGCCCGACGATGATTGGGGGAGCACACCTGTTCGCTCTTTTGATTGGCTGCGCCAAGGCCTTCCCGTGTTTATGCCGATCGAAGACGACACTCGTTCGCTGGCAGCAGGGTGTCAAAGCAGCGGATTCTCAACCTCTCCATGTTCCAAACTGTCACATGTTGTTTTGTATGAACTACTTAGTCATACAAAACGGCAGTAGGGTTGGACTGCCGGTTTATTTGCTGATTCTTTTCTCCTCCTTAATTTAGTTAGGAAGGTTAGAGCCATTTAAAAGTAAAACATTCCAGATTTTTATCTGAGTGGGAGTAGGCAAGGTGGTTAAACCCCGATAAATCATTAAAAACCTGCCATGTCGGTTTCACCGCTTGGCTGGAGGCTCCCACCCCCGCACTGCCGCGGCGACGCAGCCACCGGTGGTTGAGTCGTTCGCTTACCACAGGTGTGTTTACTTCCTGGTGTCAAAACGTTGCCCTGGAGCGAATTTACTGCTACTACTACGGCGACGCCACAACCCGCCTTGGTTAGCCTCTGATTGGCGTAGCCTGATCATGTGATGTCTTTTGTAGATGAAAGGATTCATAGTTATTGCTCAGTTAGCATTACCTCCAGCCAATCAGAGGTAGAGTAAGGCGGGTACTTGGTGTCGCCATAGTAGGATTAATATATTCGCTTCCGTGGAAGGAAGTCTGTTCCTCAGCTATCTTTGGTGCAGCGGCGCAACACGGCGCGAAAGAGCGCGTAAGCGTACCGTAGTTAAACAGACTCACCAGAAATGTCGGAAAGTGGGAGCCAGGAAGCAGCAAATGAAAGCGGTAGCTCCACGAAGCAGGCATCCATTCCACCCGTGGGTAACAAAGTGACCGTGGTGTTGGGCTCTCAATGGGGCGACGAGGGGAAAGGAAAAGTTGTGGATCTTCTGGCTCAAGACGCGGATATGGTGTGCAGATGTCAGGTTGGTTAGCCCCCTTCTGCTTTCACTACTTACTATAATCTCGCAGTTATCTGACGCCAACAGGTGAAGTTATAAAATGTACGGTCGGTCCAACAAGCCTCGTAACGTGTGCGAGCTAACAAACGTCCCTATCAGTATGTACGGTAGTCTGTGTTTTGCTAATGTCACCTTGAATTCCTGCTAGCTGCTTAGCAGTATGATGCGTTCATGGACCATCTCCCGTCCGGCGCACATGACAAGATGGTAACTTTGTGTAATGTATAGGATCAGGAGTATCAAACCAGACCAGGTATTGATCACCATTGTTGAGTTAAGGCTACACAGGTTAGCACACCTATCTTCATGGATCTGAGCAAGGTGTTGTTGAAACTTTGATTATAGAGCCGAGGTGTTTATTTCTCTTCTCATCTGTTCTCGGAAGATGCATTCAAGTTACAAAATTAATGTAGCCGAATATAAAATGGTTTAATAAGATCAAGTTTCAAAACACAGTCACACCACAATATTCTTTAAAATGTCTGGGGGAGCACTGCAAGTTTATCAGTTAGTTAGGACGATTTTTTTGTGAATAAATCTCTTGTTGGCTGCACTTGAAATGAAAACGCTCCATATGAACACCTCACATGGGGGTGGGGGGGGCTGTTATTAGGCTTAGGGTGGACAGTAAGTACTTGTTCCTTTGCATCATGGAGCCTTGCTTTTAGAGATGTCTATATGTCTATGATCCATAGTCATGTCTGACTATGACTTTATAGCCTTGATGACATCCAGTAGGTTAAATGTATGGAACGCCCCCCACCACCCACCCATTCAGAATTGAAGAAGCCTCTTGAATGAGAGTCGAAACATCTTTTCCTGCAAGTCCAGTTGACTTTGTTCAACACAGAGATCTTTCTTTCAGAGGCGCTGGAGAAAAAAAACCAACCTGAACTCAAAAGCATTAAAAAAAAAATAGTTTGGTGTAAATTCCAGTCCAGCAGCTACATAGCTCACAGTCTTTACAAAGTTTGTCACACATGTTTACTAGCACAGCTACTTATTTAAATAAAAAACAAGCAGGAGCTTTAAATGAAGAGATGTGTCTATTTATAGGGGAATCAACATTGAACCTGTTTTCACCCACATAGACCGATTAATGAAGATAAAGGAAATTGATCGATTAAAAAAAATGATTAGTTGCAGGTTCACAAATCTTCTGACTGCTTGTATTATGTCTGTTGCATTCAGAGGACGGTTAGTTGGAAGTGTTGATAACAAGTTGACATAACAAGGATTCTTGAGCTTCTCTGTACCTGCCATCCTGTCAGGGCAAAGGACACGTAAAAATAAACCAGTTTCTGGCCGTAGTCCTGCACGCCGTCTCCTCTATACATTGTTGTGCGTCTGAATCTTTCCCCTGGGACTTAATAGCACGAGTTAAGTGTTGATCTTTTTTTAAAATCAGCTTCGCCAGCAGTCTTGCTCGGTATTCCTTACAGTCCAGACGTCCAGCATCCTAGAAATCTTATTTGGGATTTCAAGGAAAGGCGGGTGTGTATCTGGAAGGGCATGCCACAAGCCAAACACATGTTAGCAGACTGTTGTAGGATAGTCAATATGTTGAATTATCATATTTCAGTATTAAGCATCACTAATAAATAGTGCGAATGCTTCCTTGTTAGCCTCCATTGTATTCAGTTCATGTTAGTGTTTAGCTGCAGTCATGAAATAAACCGAAGTCTTTCGACTTCCAGTTGACCAGCAGGGAAGCTAATTTCAGAGACACGTGTTGTGAACGTTCGACGTCTCTGCAGAGACGGATCGTTTTACATGTAGTTTGGATGGATTTTGCCACCACACACACACACACCACACACACTCCACACCTGTGTCAATAAGTTAGAATTCTGCAAGTCAAAGAAGTCATCGTTCATCAGACGTTTTGATGCGACAAAGTCTTGATAATAACAGCTGTTTCCCACAAGAGAGAACGCTTATCACTGATGCATCAGGATTATTTTAATGATCACTTGCTGCATGCCCATTCATGGGTTCAATGAGAGCAGTTGCTGTTTTGAGTGTGACAAGTGTAAAACCTGGTATGCCATTTTAGTCAGGCGCTTTGCAGGTGAGTCATAAACCAAACGGAATAATTCACTTCTGTGTTTTTCCAGTTTGAATGTCAAATCCTTTTAAGTTATGAACTTGGAATATTTTAAGTTTCATTCAAGAGTAGAAATACATTCTGTACCCTCTGGATTCAGAGAAATATCATCACCCCACCCAAAAGAGGAAATTATCCCAGTAAAGATCTCTAGACGTGATTAACACATGTGCTCACAGGACAGACCTACAAAGTAAAAAAATAATTACAGTACAAACAGATTGCAAACATATGTGAGGAGCCCAGTGCATCATGGGAAGTCCTCCATTTTTAATGTGTTTCAATTCACTGAGATCAATGCGTGCCAGATGAGCACCATCAAATAAACTTTCCAAAAAGGGGCTGGGGAGGAGGAGGAGGAAAATTCCATAACGGCTACAAGGTTTTTAGCCTGTGTAGCCACAGTGGCGTTCTTATTTTTAGGTAGACTCACACTAACCCAGCTCTACGTCTTAAATTCAGGGCTCTTTTTGACATAAGTGGCGTCTTTCAAGCTCTGAAGATGAGACTGCTTCTATCAAATGATTTAATGCTCAGTATCGTTAGTTTAGACACAGACTTAATGTTGTCCTTCTTTATTTAAATCAGGTCTGTGGGGTTGGTGTTTCCCCAGGTTGAGTTATTTCTGTGACATTCTTACTAGAGTGACTTGTATGAACAGGTTTGGAGCATTTTTGAAAAAAAATTTGTGAGCCTGAACTATTTGCCCTTGGTTCAAAGTGAAATTCAGAAGGAGTTCTGATCTGTTGGACGGGACATTTTCAGATAGGCTGACTTTCTTAGAGAACACTTAAATCCTGAAGCGTGAATATAATTATAAATATCATGATGAAATAAAATAATACATAAAAAAGAGATAAATGTTTCACATTGGTACCCTCTATCTTGGATGTTCACCTGTTGAGTGTCTGCTGATTGCCTTTGCAGATTGTGTTTGCATATCCTCTACAAATGGTCAATGAATACTTCCTTTAAATGCTTTTCTTCACTCTGAGTCTGGACACACATTGACGTGTGTGTATGTAGGAGTACGACCTGACCGGAGGTTTTAGTTTAATCCATGAACCAACCACCCACAGCGTATTTTTGTTAGATTGCTTACACTGGAGTGAGACCTGTTACTTGACGACAAACACACACGCCTCTATGCATCAGCACAGTGTCCAATACGCAAACACACAGCGGCTTGTAGTTTATGTGTAACGCTTGTCGCCACTCGCCAAACCGTTGCTTTCTGACTCATCTCTGCAGGGGGGAAACAACGCAGGACACACGGTCGTGGTTGACTCGGTGGAGTACGACTTTCACCTCCTCCCCAGCGGCATCATCAACCCCAAGGCCACCGCTTTTATTGGTGCGTAACGCAGACACACACGCCATTTAAACCAACACAATGGGATCATAACTTTGAGTAATATGGGTGTACTTTGCACACAAGTTTTTATAAAAACTGTAAATGTCAATGTCTACCTCCTTCTTCAGGGAATGGTGTAGTGATCCACCTTCCAGGCCTGTTTGAAGAGGCAGAAAAGAACGCACATAAAGGAAAAGGTGTGTGTCGCATGTACCAGAAAAAAAAAACGAGAGCGCTGTGTGTTTAATGTGTGGAATTATAAAGTGTGTTTGTGTGCGAAGGTCTGACAGACTGGGAGAAAAGGTTGATCATCTCGGACAGAGCGCACATCGGTAAGTCCTGCCGGGTCCACCCCAGACCTTTTTGTGTATGTGAGAATGAACGCATGCAAAACGTGTTGGTGGGGGTGTGTGTGTGCGTGTGTGTGTGTGTGTGTGAGCCCTGCTTTCTCTGAGGTGTGTGAGAGTGTGTGTTTCCCCTCTCTCCCTCCTCCGCAGTGTTTGACTTCCACCAAGCGGTCGATGGTGTTCAGGAACAGCAGAGACAAGAGCAAGCAGGCAAGAAGTAAGAAACCTGTTGCTTCAACAACAACAAAAAAAGGCTGCTGCACACACAAGCACACGTAGGTCAGGGCGTGGGATTCCACACCAGTGAAGCAACCGGGAACATTCACACACTACTTATTCTGAACAACTCTGGCCTTTGTGTGTGAGAGTACCTAGAAATGACAGGGTTTCAGAAGGTGAAAACCCTTGACTTACAGTGGTCTGTGCGTGTGTGTGTGTTTGTCCATGTGCGTGTGCATGCGTGAGTATGTTGGCCAGAGTACCTTAATGGAACAACCATTATAAGCTTCCAGGATGTTGCATGAGAGCTGGTGAATTCCCAGCATCTCCAGGAAGCCTGCGAGCTCTGCGACTGGAAATGGAACAGATCCCGGACATGGGGTCGGATTCCAAACGCTTCGCTTTGGGTTTCTCAAAGCTGAAGACGGGGAGAAGAAACTTTCTGTCCCGCTAATCTTCTAAAAGCCCAACAACAAATGTGAAAAAAGAACCAGACAGTGTGGGTACTGAAGCCACATTGCAGTCATTTGATCTTTACAAGTCTTCCAAGAGTAGCCATGACAACGTACACACAAACAAGATCTGGTCGTTTCCAGTGATTAGTTATCCTAACCCTGTGCTCAGCGCCGTATCTCGTAGAACCTGCTTGTGTGTTTGTGGAATTTTGCACGCATGTTGACCTTTTCTGGACAAGGTGTCATTTTATCTGTTGTTTGGAATTTGTAATGCATCACACGTACTTTACCTTTGAAACTTTTATTGTATTTGAATGATCCACGTCTGCTCAAGTAAACTCTGGAACACAGGGCTTTACGTCTAATTTTATCCAGTACTTCTTGTTCTCGTCACTCTTGTACTAAATGTAGTTGTTGGTTAAATTTGGGTTGTTTCACATTGGTCTGTGCTTAGAATGGAACTCCTTGGATCTTTGGCTGTTCAGTAGTTTATTTTGACAAGCCCTCCTTTTGATTGACTTTTAATGGGCAGATTGAATGTTTCATTCTGTCTTCTGTCTGCTGTAACCATCTATTGAGTTTCCATCAGTCTGATCAATTCTACATAGGTACAACATTGTTTAGGCTGAGGTCATACTTTAATGGTGTGTCTACCTCAATCCTCTACTCCACTTCCTCTACATCCAGCCTCGGGACAACAAAGAAGGGGATCGGGCCAGTCTACTCCGCCAAAGCAGCACGAAGCGGTCTGAGGATATGTGACCTGCTGGCTGATTTCACTCAATTCTCTGAAAGGTGTGTGTCAGTCCTGCAGGAGTAACTGTCCAAGACCGTTTTTAATTTTAAGAATCAACACTTCTGACAACATTAAATAGTGTTGTAGCAGCCGAGTGATCACCTTTGGTTGTTCTAGGTATAAAGCACTGGCCAATCAGTACAAATCTATGTACCCGACGCTAGAAATCGACATCGAAGGAGAGCTGGCCAAGTTAAAGGTAAAAGGATTATTTTTGAAACATCTAATCCTCCCGGTTTTTTTTTCATGGAATACACACTGAGGACCACTGTGAGCAACATCAGATGTGTGCTGTGACCACACACACACACACACCAGTATTACACCTATTCACAATCTGGGATTTGATTCTTATTAAAAGAATCAAATTACAGCAGCAATAATATGACTTTTTATTTGTCACACACACGAATGTGCATCAGCAGTGAAATGTGATTGCAACAACTGGGCAAGCAAAAACAGACATAAACCAAATAGACCAGAATAAAAATAGAATGTGAAAAAAAAAAAAAGAATGTAAGGATATACACTCCTAAATTGTAGAATATACATTCTGTTCACGATCTATACATGTTATGTTGGATTTTATGTGCTGTGTAGGTTTTCTTGTGAGCTGAGCAGTGAGTGATTTCTCAAGCGTGCAGCTTAGACGGATCATTGGTTTGCAGTAAAACAAATTTTTTGGATTTTAGGAGTGTATGGAGAAGATCAAACCCATGGTGCGAGACGGGGTGCACTTCATGTACGAGGCTCTTCACGGCCCCCCTAAGAAGATCCTGGTGGAAGGAGCCAACGCAGCACTACTGGACATTGACTTTGGTTGGTATTTCACTGCGTGTGTGTCAGCATGCATTTCCAGGCCGTACATTGAACTCGTTGTGATTCTTTATATTTTCTATTCATGCCTGCGCTCTTAAAGTAAACACCTATTCTATGTACCAAGAACGTCTGAGTGACTTTACAGCAGCTTTGTTGTTGTGTTGTTGTTGATTACTTTTGTCATACCGCAAATCAATTTTCACTCATGTATTTAAAAAGTTCTTAGTGACACAATGCATGCCTCCTGACATCGGACCTGTTCACTGTTTACACGACAGTCAAACCCAATCAATCGACCTGTCTTATCACTTTTGATATCGTTTACTTTTCGCGAGTGCCATAATCGCATGATAATCTGGTCATAAAAAACATTTATGCAATACGTCCAGTAGCTCCAGACATGAATTAATTACCCACTAAACTTTGGGAATTCAGAATAAATACTATGGGTCATCCGAAAATGATCTTCAAATCTCTTTCAAGATCATCCGGGGTGAAGTGCTCATGGCAGATTCTTCTTTCCAGAAGGTATTTTGAAGAAAGTTAGGTTCTCATCTTTGTGTCTAACTCCTGTGTTGTTGGAACATCCGTTCACCTCACAGGTAACCATGATTTTATCAGATGTATCGCTTCATTGATCGTATTGTGCTGTAACGACCCCATGTGATGGATCTGCTGCAGCGCAGATTTTAAGGTGTCCTGACACCAGGGATGATGTCAGACATCTGGAAAAACTTCTTTTTTTTTTCATGACGAAAAACAAAATATATATATTACTTTACAATGAGCTTCCTGTTCCTTTAAGTTCATTTTATTTACATTTGATACTATGGAATCAGAAGGAAGACAAACCTGCGACGCCCTCCGAGCAGTCTAGAGTATATTTACAAACCTGTGATCAGTGTTTGATCCTCCTGTGATTCCAGGTACGTACCCGTTTGTGACCTCCTCCAACTGCACCGTGGGCGGGGTCTGCACGGGGCTGGGCATGCCGCCTCAGAACGTGGGTGACGTCTACGGCGTGGTCAAGGCGTACACCACCAGAGTCGGCATCGGAGCGTTCCCATCAGAGCAGAACAACGTAAGTCGTTGCAGTCAGCTTCATCTGAGGTCAATACATCTGTCAGAGACACCTGCTCTACAGAACAGTCTAGACCTGCTGTTTGGGAAAGGACCTCGGATTAATTCTGTTGTGATTCGGTGCTGTGTGAATAAATGAATCCCAGGCGCAGGGCCTTACTTATTTCTGGTGTCAAACATCTTTCAAGGCAAACTTTTAGAAAGGAACGTTCTGTGTTGGTTGCTAAAGGCTTCAGAGTCGTCACATGTCTGTCTCCACATCTCATCAGGACATCGGAGAGCTGCTTCAGTCTCGGGGGAAGGAAGTAGGGGTGACGACGGGCAGGAAGAGGCGATGTGGTTGGCTGGATCTGGTGCTCATCAAATACGCACATATGATTAACGGCTTCACTGCGTGAGTTCACAGAGCACTAAGGACTGACCACCAGCTGTCCTGTCTTTGTCGACAGACTTTTAACTCTCCTATCTTTCTCGTCCTTCTAGTGTAGCCCTCACCAAACTGGATATACTTGACGTATTGCCAGAAATCAAAGTGGGCGTCGCTTACAAAGTCAACAAACAAGAGATACCTCACTTTCCAGGTGAGCTGGCGCATCCTGTGCTGGACTCTGTTAATCTGATTGAAGAATCGCATCTATCTGTGTGATTTCAGCATCCCATAAAGACATAGGTGTGATATCATTTCCCTCAACGCTTCTCTCGTTGATTCTCCTCCAGCAAATCAGGAGGTGCTGCAGCTGGTGGAGGTCCAGTATGTGACGCTGCCGGGCTGGGAGAGCGACACCTCGGCTGCAAGGAGCTTCGACGAGCTGCCGGAGAACGCTCAGAAATACGTTCGCTTCATCGAAGAACATTTGGGAGTGCCTGGTATGACCCCCCCCCACCCCACCCCCACCCCACCGCTGTTACCAGCAGGACAGACGCAGAGACATTAACGCCGTCCTTTTGCTTCTGTTTCTTTCAGTCAAGTGGATCGGAGTGGGACAGTCGCGGGAGTCGATGATCCAGCTGTTCTAGATGTAAGGGAGGGGTGGGGAGAGCAAAGAGGATGCACAGCAGCGAACCAGCTGCACCCTTTTCTTCCCCTCCCCCTCCCCACACACACAGAGAGAACCTACCTGTCTTAACATTCTGGGAGAGATGCGACCATCACGTCTGTTCTTAATCACCACTGTATCGTCACACTGTCCTGAGTTGCAGACCGACCCTCTCTGGACCAGACTTCCATCAGGCAGACCCCCCCCCAAAAAAAAAAAAATCAACAGTCCTTCTGTCTCCCTCTGGACTTGAACCGGTTCATATTGTAGCTATTGACACAAAACACTGAGCAGCACCAGCAGGTCTAAGAGACGAGGACGACGGGACGCAGACACGGGATCGCCGTCCGGAGGAGCTGTCCACAGACGTCGGTCGAACTTTGTTCAGATGCGTTTTTGTTATTTTATGCTGTGTTTTAAATGCGCTGTACCCCTCTGGTTCAAATCACTTTAAAAAGTTTTAACCTCAGCACTTGCTCTGGACTCATTGTGACATGATAAAAGGGATCCTTTTAATATCTGTACCCTGTCTTTTTTTGTATTTATTCCTAATCTGCCTTATCCTTCAACCAAAGGCTTTTGCTGTTGTGTAGGGTTTCAGGTGTGTGTGTGTGAGATGGAATAATCCACACAATCAAAAACTAATTACAGGAGAGAATTCCACAAAATGTCACGCTTCCTGAGCATGTGCCGTTGCTTCATTTTTTGGGGTAACTTTTCTAATGTGTTTTTGAACAGAACCACAAAAAAAACAAACTTAAATGAGGTTTACCTTGAGTGACATTTTGCCCACTGGAAGTCTCATTAATGCCACCATCCAAAAATGGTCAGTCGGAGCTCATTGCTCCTGAACAAATGCTGCAGTCGAAACAAAAAAAAAACAGTCCCACTTCACTTTTATTCCAACTTTTTTCATGATAGCAGGCCTCACTGCTTGTCTCATGTCAATGGCCTCAGGTTTATCAACTCCCTGCATCAAATTAGTAATGCATGCGGCTACTTTTCTACGTTCACTCTCAGTATTTTCTGGAGCTGGGATCTGCTGCTCCAGCCATCAACTCTAGCAACACCGTAGATTCGACTTTCCACATCTGTTACTCCAGGCCCGCTTTCTTCACACTCACTGCAGGTCCCGCTTGTGACTGAGGAAAATTATATTACAAATCTAGATTTCCTTTCTGTGTCCATCCTGTCACCACATTTCAGTTTGTTTTAAATAATCCTGCTTAAAAACCAAATCAGCCAAACATTGAACACTGATAGAAACGCATCCTCTGGGTCAGACGAGCTGATCAATCATCAATGGGGGGTGCATTTCTCCCTGTGGACACTAGAGGGAAGTATTTCTCTGTCAATGAATGCTTAACACCACAAACACTTTCAAAAAGTCACATCTACAGATTCTTCCAAATGTTCTAATCCACAGAAAACAAGCAGACTGAACTATACTCACTTTCACCTTCGCTCAAGCTCAGTATTTAAATGTGGAGTTTAATTTTCTGCTCCTTTGTGTAAACACGTTCCATGGCAAATAGCAATGTATGCTTTCTACATTTATTTAACAACTTAAATTACAGTTCAGAGTAATTAAATTAAACAAGACGTAAACTATTGTTTTAAAGGTTTGTCAATGGTATGTCTACTTTTACAAAAGAAAAACATGTAAATCCTTGACTTTCGCTGAAGCATCCATCGCTCTCCTCTGTCAGCGTTTCCTGTTGATCGTCTCTGTAACCCCAGCATCTCACCTGCAGCTCATTTCCCTGCCTCCTCCAAGCTTCCTGTCCCTTTTTGCCTACATCTGAATAAACCAACCACCTCTAAACAAAAACCCCCACAAACGCAGCATCCACCTAAATACGTCCAGCTTTCAAAATCAGTTTCAAACTTCACCGTCTTCCCTGATTTTTGGTATGCTGGACATTTGCTGCCTGCTGCACCAAACTGCATACCTGAACCACAGTGAGGTCATCCTATTGAAGCAGGTGTGTCACCTTCAGGTATGCACAAAAACACACAGTGGTGTTTGGCATGAAGCCTGGTCTGCGTAGTTTCTGTATGACTACGTTGATGAGAGGCTGGACGGCATCGCGGCGGGCTGAAGGGCACCGCCGCCCCTCCACTTAGGCCGCGTTAATTTAGCAAACGTCCGCCCTCCTTCTCCTCCTCACCCCTCGTCATCCGTCACCTCCTACCCCATTTCTCCTACGACTCATTCACTCCTCTCTAACCTCCTAACTCAACCTGTGTGACCGACCACCAGCCCCATCGTCCTTTCTGTTCACCGTTCCCCTCCTCCCTCTTGTATTTGAATCCCACAGCGAGGCCTCATTGTCCACAGGCCATTGTGCTGCCAAAGGGAAGTTCAGTAAATCAACAAGCAAATGAGTTTTCTCCTTCATCCAACTGTGGTGTGAGGAGACACACACACACACACACACACATTCTCATCCAATCGCCTTCAGATACTCATTCAGAAAGGGATCCTCTTCATTATCCTTTATTTTTATTTATTTATTTTTTGCATCCTTGACCTTTGAACTGGAATCAATGGTCTCTTTTTTAATGCTGAATGCCAAAACCTACATCTTGATTCCGTTAACAGACATCCATTTATCAGTTTATTCAAAGTCATGTTTGTGACCATCTGTAGAATGACGGCCTGCTGGTGTCTTCAAGGTGAGAGCTTAGGTAGAAATACGGGCTAAAACAAATCAGGTGCTGTTATCTCAAACTATGGGCAGCTTTCATAGCAGTATCTGCACCAGTTATTTATATTCACAGACTCATTCCTGACATTTCCAATCCAGTTGCTTCATTATCAGCTGTGGAAATAAATCATTCACTTTCTTTCTGGCTCTTGAAGATAGAGAAGCATCGGAATCCTTACCCAGCCCGAATGAAAACCAAAACTGCTCCTTTTAGCGGCTGTATTTCATGCCGCCTATGGGGCAAAGGTCTTCCCATAACGTAACGTTTGATGAGTCGACACCCAGCTCCTGCTATCTTCTCCCGGAATCTCCGGTCAGTTTATCTGACTTATTGTGAGCAAAGGTCAACAAGCTGGTAGCTTTCAGGTCACAAAGTGTTGTTTTTTTTTGTGTATCTACGTATTCATGAGGATCATTTAAGGATGTTTGACTCCACAAGACCTCTACGGGGATGTTAGGAACCTTACCTGATCTGCTTCACCGCTGACCTTGGACCCTAAGCTCCCTGTGGAATGCACGGTCATAAAGCACCTATAAAGCTGTTTTTACTCGCTCTCTCTCTTGAAGCTCCTTCACCTGCTGCAGTTCTTCTCTCCACCTCCACTGCACCCGTCCCCACCCACATCAACCCCCACCCCCCCCATCTGAACTGGGGTCGCCCTGTAAGGGATCCCAAACACAACAGATGTGTGACAGCCGACACTGAACAGCTGTCAGCTCCTATATCAGCTCCTGCTAAGGCTGGAGCCTCACACCAACCTACCACATACGGGGTAGGTTGATGATGATGATGATGATGATGATGATGATCAGCATCATCATCATAATAAGTAATAAGTAATTGTACTTTAAAGGAGAAGAAAAATAAAATATGATTTTAGTCCAGCTTTGAAAAAAAAGAAAGAACAATAATCAATCTTTATTTTTTTTATAATCAGTTCTTGCGATTTGTACTATGGCAGTGATGTCCTGTAGGTCCAAATCAACAAACACAAAATGTCAATAAATACTTCAACGATTAAATGTGAAACTCACATTAATGCCATTACCTATTGCAAAACATAATTCTACCCGGCGCTTTAAAGCAGTGTGCATATAAGTTAATTAATCCATTATCATTTAGAAATGAGTTCAATGAATGAACACAACGCTGGACCATGGGAATTCCAAATATGAACTTTTCCATGTTCATACCTTCCTTATTATTATTATTATTATTATTATTATCGATAATAATAATTATAATTATAATTATAATGAACTTAGCCTCTGCATGGCTACACCCTGCTCCCATCTTGTAGTGTGCTTATTAACACCTATGACTTTGGGCTTGTCCAGCTAACCAGCTGATTGCACCCCGGTTTGTCCTCTTCTTCACCCAACCTCATTGTCTCTTCCTGGCATCCTTCCCTGTTCAGCATCTGGCTTCTGTCCAGGGCCTCCGTGCCCGTCTCTGGCAGCTTCCTCCTCAGCCTGTTGCTCCTACAGCTTCCTTTCCAGTACCTGAGATCTCACTCATGTCAGGGAGCCAATCTGAAGCTGACACCCCCGACCTCAGCTCCGACCACAGGTCCAGCCTCTGGCCCCCGAGTTCCTACCTTCTCGGCGGCCCAGCTGCTGCGGCCCTCCCAGCCGTCCGGCTCAGCATGAGAAGCCCAGCAGCTGTTGATCAATGGGCAGCCGGGGCCAACGCCTGCCCCATCCCCTCCCGTGACCTCCCACCCTCACACACACTCACACACACACACGCACACACACACACACACACACACAGATGCACGCACACTCCCAGGGGAGGCAACAGATGGGGGTCAGCCAGAGGAAAGGCGTGTGCAGGGCTACAAAGAGCTGGGTTAGGTGTGTGTTTGCATGAGTGTGTGTGTCTGTCGTTATTTGTCGTTATTTGTCCCTCTTTCTGTCCGATAGATTCCGGCATGTTCTTCGCCGCCGCGTGACGTTTGACGGCTGCAGCTTGACACTTGTCCAGGATGGACAGGTGTCGGCGTCAGCAGTGTCCAGACTCGTTTCGGCAGCTGCTGTCACCCCTGTTCCCCCCCAGTTCTTCTCTCATCTCTCCCTGTCTCCCTCCCTGACAGATGCAGCCCACACACCCCCACACACACTATTACCACCGCCACCTCTCAGCTTTTTATGGCCCAGCCTGTTTTGACTTTAAATATTTGCCCAGGAGGCCATTGATCAGTTTGGGGTTGGGGTTTGTGGGGGTGGTGGGGTGTAAAGAATAGTAGTTTTAGCTTGAAACACACACACACACACACACACACACACACACACACACACACACACACACACACACACACACACACACACACACACACACACACACACACACACACACACACCTATACAGGGTGAGTTTGAATGCCAGTTTGACCTGATTTTATCTCGCTGTATGAAAGGAAACACTTTACCGACTGATCTGTGGCCCTGAAGGTGAAGATCAATTTTTTTGGTGGGGGGGTGGGGCATTAGAATTGACACCTGTAGACATGAACCAGCACAATGTTTCTTCTGCGTGTTTGTTTTTCTTTAAATTCTCATTTTATGTCAGCTTTATGCTGGTCTCTGGCACCATTGAAATTTAACTGAATTAGACGTATCCTTCAATCACCTGATAGCTAGAAGGGGGGTGGGGGGGTCTTACCTGGAGGGGGAGGCTTTGGCAGTACACTGTGGGAGATTTAAAGTTGATTAAGGCTACTTTAGAGAATTTTCTTCAAACTAGACAAACATTAAATTTCACCTTATTTCAAGAGAGAAGGTTTTTCTGTGTTGACTCAATTAAATGAACTTCAGATGGTGAAAAGTTCCTGGGACAGTCTGTGTGCTGAGTAACTTCTTATTTCTTTATTGGACCGAGAAAAAAAAAGAAAAGTGTGAGAATACTTGGCGGTATCTCATCCTATGTGCACATAATGAAAAGGAATTTATGATTTCCTTTGATTCTACGCGGTAATTCACTTTAAGTAGTTCCACAGAGTTCCTGCACAGCAGGTGGAGCAAACCGTTAAACAAAAGAAGAAACACTTAATGGCTATAGCTTTAAAATATTTTCATATTTAGAACAACAACAACAACAATGCACCAAAAGGCTAAAAACCATATCAACAAACACTAATCTCAAGGTGACTCTTTCCCTATGAAGTGTCTGTTTATCCAAAAAAAAAACCCTCCAAGGAGCGACTGAAGCTTGTGATCCGACAGAGTGAGGAAGAGAGAGAGAGAGAGAGAGAGAGGGAGAATGTACATATAAAAGAATGATGTACAGTTGGGGTTTGGACTTGAAAGATAATTAGAGGAGCAGTGAAGGATTCTGCTGCTGATCCCAGAAAACCACCCCCCAAAAAAACACCTCTGCCAGCTGGGTTCAAAGTCCATGAGGAAGAACAGAGAAGAAGAAAAGACCGAGAGGTAGAGAGAAAGGGGGAGAGAAGGGGTGAGGGAGAGATCTAGCAGAAGAGTGGTGGAGTGCACCTTGTTGTGCCATCTGGGCCACTTAGGATGGGGGTGTAGGTGGAGGGGGGGGGGGTGAAGGTGATGGAAGTTAGGTAACACAGCCGACAGGAGGGTACCTGGAAATGTATTTAACCATCCAGAGGAGAGAGGAGGGAAAGAGGGAGGGAGGAAATGTGGAGATAGAGGGGAGGATAAAAAAAGAGGGAGACGTATGGGTGAGACAGATGATTAAAAAAAAAAAACCCCCACACATCAGGATTGTTGTGACAGCAGCAAAAAAAGAAAGTTTCTTCATCGCCAGTTCAGCCGACTCATCTTCAAAAATGGCCGAGTGTGCAAGTCAGTGCCAAACAGATGCTGGCACAATCACTGCTCTCACCCCAACACCACCAACCCCTACCCCTCACCCCCTCCACCCCACCCACCCGACCAGCCGAGGGATGTGGGGGGGGGGTGGGGGGTGGGGGGGGCAACAGCTATGGATGGCGCCCATATGGCCGCAGCTGATGGGGGTGATTGTCGGTATTGTTCACTTTGTCAGCGATCCTGGGGATGTGGGAGAGAGCTAATGATAATGTAGAGTGCAGATGTGCTCCGGAGCAGCCCAGTCGTTAAGAAACAACAGCTTGTGTTGTGAGTGTGTGGCTGAGAGAAAGTGTGTGTGTGTGTGTGTGTGTGTGTGTGTGTGTGTGTGTGAGAGAGAGAGAAAGAAAGAGAGAGAAAGAGAGAAACGGAGTTACAGCCACAGCTGCTTGCCAGTCTGTCTGCCTTCTTGAGGAGACCTTCTGGAAGACCTACAACATCCACACACACACACGGTCACAACCATATATGTCTCTGCCACACATGAACACTCACACACGCACACACACAGACACACACACATTGATCTGTGTGTTTATACATCAGCTATGCCAAAAATCTCTGCACACAGAGTAGTGATTCTGATCTTTAGCCCGCGATCTATCAGCATACGAAGTTGTGACTCATCCTTGATTTTGGTAAAGATGTTCTTATTCTCACTTTCATGCCAGCGACACAACTCAGATGTTGGGACAGGGGCGACAAAGACTACTGGAAAAGTTGTTAAATGTTCAGAAATGTCTGATTGGATCATTCCACAGGTAAAGAATCCACAGGTGAGGTCAACACAGAGGCGTCTGTGAAAGACCCATTCACTCACAGGCTAAGATGAGTTAGGGTTTGGGTTAGGGTATGGGTTTAGTTTTGGGTTTGGGTTAGGGTTAGGGTTAGAGCAAGGATTAAGGTTATGTTCAAGGTTAAGGTTTAAATTTGAGTTAGTTTTAGGATTTGGGGTAGATTTAGGGTAAGGGTTAGAGTTGGGGTTTGGGTTAACATTAGAGTTTGAGTTAGGGTTAAGGTTAGGGTTAGAGTTAGGCTTAGGGTTAGGGTATGACATAGGGATGGGGTTAGAGTTAGGCTTAGGGTTAGGGCTGAGGCTAGGTTTAAAGGCTTAAAGTTATGGTTTGGGTATGGGTTAGAGTTATAGTTTGGCTTAGGGTTATAGTTAGGATTTGGGTTAGGCTTAGGGTTAGGGTTTGGGTTAGGTTTATGGTATGACATAGAGATGGGGTTAGGGTTACAGTTAGGCTTAGGGTTAGGGTTGAAGCTAGGTTTAGGGCATGTCTTAGAGTTATGGTTTGGGTTAGGGTTAGAGTTAGAGCTACGGTTAGGTTTGTAGTTTGGGTTCGGGTTATAGTTAGGATTTGGGTTAGAGTTAGGGTTAGGATTAGGTTTATAGTTTGGCTTAGGTTATAGTTAGGGTTTGGGTTTGGGTTAGGGTTAGGTTAGGCTTAAGGTATGGCTTGGAGTTAGGGTTTGGGTTAGGGTTAGAGTTAGGGTTAGGGTTAGAGTTAGGGTTAGGGTTAGAGTTAGGGTTAGGGTTAGAGTTAGGGTTAGGGTATGCAAATAGCATTATAGGAATCAGAGGATCTGGAGTAATATCTGTAGGTGAAATGTGAGGATAAACCACCACTGAATGCTTTTCGTCTGATGAGATGTCGTTGAGTTTCCGTCAGTTCCACCAAACTCAGATTCCCCTCAAGAGGGCAAAGTATCCAATGATCACAAGAGATGAGGCGATCTTTAGCACCAGCTTTCACCAATTAGCACCAAGCAGAAGGTACAGCTGCGACTCACTGGAAAGATGTTGGTTTCACAAATAATCATTCATCAGCTGAAGTTTGAAACATGTGAAGTTTGATCTTATGATCTCGTCATGTAACCCATCAACACTTCAATGTGTGACATGTAGGGAATGAAATTCAATAAATTATCCATAGTTGTCCCACAAAAAATTCCACAAGCAGTTCCTTTATAGAGTTAGCAGATTACAATACATCCTGTGAAGGTCGTGAGAAAGATGTTTGTTGTAAAACTGTGTGTGATCAAACTCACTGACATGTAGCATCTGTCACAAACAATGCACCCATCCATCATGTAAATCAAGTGGAGATTTTTCACCAGACAGGTGAAGGTTTTTCCTGATGGTGGAGGAACACAGGCTCACCAGAGTCAGGAGGATTTATCTTAGATATCGGTGCACAATGTCACGGCAATCCATCTGATAGCTGTTCGGCTATCTGTGCCTGGATCAAAGCGCTGGACAGGTCTGAGGTGTCAGCACTGCCTTCCCGAGAGTCACACGAGCGGAAAGACAAAAAAGAGGACTGTCCAATGGAAAAGAAAGTTTATTTGCAGCAGAACAATCTTTTCCTCTGCATCATTAGAAAAGAAATCCCTCCCTCCTCTTTGGGGACCACTGTTCTCCATGACATACAGTATATTCGTGGTGATGGGATTGTGGTTATTAAATGTAATTGTTAAAAATTTGGTTGCAGAGACTCAAAGAAAAAAGAACTTCTTTTTTATTTATCCTTCTCTCCTTCGTTACATTCTCCCCACCAACATACAGATGGTCCTAAGCTGCCTTCAATAATCCAAAGCACAGCCATGCCAGTACACCCCAGGCTACACCGCTGATGCTGCACTACATATACTGGGAGACAGTGCCAGTTCCCTAGGCAGGACCCCTGTCTCTCTGGCCCAGATTGGATCAGTTTGGTTCAGCATGGAGCAGGAACAGCGAGCCTCAGGGCTCTACATGGGTCTGCAGGGTCCCACATTGGCCTCGAGTCGCTCGGGGTACAAGAGAAAAAGCTTTTGGGCTTGATTTTGTTATCGTTTGATGATGTCTGTTGTCATTAGTGCACAAGCTGGAGTGACCACATGATTTCAGTTCCGTAAGTGCGATTGTTAGAGGCACAAACACCAACACACAAGATGAAAACCGGGAGAAATGCAGAGAACAACTTCTTTAGAGGAAAAAAAAGATGGATAACAGGAAAAAAAAGAGAAGTTACAGGAGGATGAGGGGAGAGAAGAAGGAGCAGAGGGAGTATGACTGAGGGCTGATGGTGGGTGTTAGAAGATGGAGGGATGGGGCAGATAGACAAACAGGAGGAAAAGAAGGATGGGTACACAGGGGGAGGGATGGACACCACGGATGGGGGAGGGATGGATGGATGGAAGGAGGAATCTGACAGATGGGTCGTGCCTGGCCAGAGCTGGGAGGGAGCAGAGAGGTTGGCATCACAGGGTGAGAGAATACACACACACACACACACACACAATAACTACATGCATAGGTCCAGTGCGCCAGTTAACTCCCCTCATGCACATTTTCTGCTGCCGGGAGTGTTTTCGATGTCTTTCCTCGTGTCAAGAAAACGTCGACCATATGATAAATAGACAAATGGATGGTGGAGCAGAAATATTCAGACATACTGTTTGCACAAATGTATTTTCTGCACTTGCAATCAATCTCTGTGTTGGCGGGATGAGGCAACTGTTGGAGTTACTGAGTCCAATTCATGCTTTCACATCAGAATTCTCTCAAAACTTGTGTCGGAACTCCTGAAGATCATGTCTGCATGATCTTCAGTCAGTGGGAGGAAACGATCAGAGGTGTGAGAGTTCACACTGTGGAAAAGTAAACCTGCATAAAGCATATGCTGATTTATACAACATTACTGACTTTATAGAATACGGTACGCAACTCTGAGGTCTATTACCGCCACCGCTGAGGTTGTGTTTTCACCGACGTCTGTTGGATAGTTTGTCTGTTGGTAGTAAACAACATGGATCATTTTCATGGAACTTGGTAGGAGGGTGGAATAATAATAAGTGGTGAATAAGAATCCATCATATTTTGGAATGGATATGCATGAAGGGGCGGATCTGTATTCGATTTTAATTTCATTACAGGGGCTTTTGGGCCTTGGTGGAGGTTTACGCTCGACTGAGTCACCTTGCTTCACATTGGTTGGTATTAGACAAAATTTACAGTCAGTTTCATATTTGTCATTCTCAGTATCAGGAAAGGCTTTCATCATCCGATATGTTAAAATCTTCTGAAACCACTCAGAGTTGAGATGAAATGATGACTGCTGGTCCCCAACTGCTGAGAAACACAAGATGATAATGTGGAGAAAAATAATGTTTCATATTTTAAATATTTTCTACATTTAAATGCATGTTAGACATGAATGGCTGCTTTCCACTGACTTAAAGACCTATTGCATATTGGCAGGTATTAAGAATTACCCAGAATGCTCTGTTTTGTGTGTGTGTGTGTGTGTGTGTGTGTGTGTGTGTGTGTGTGTGTGTGTGTGTGTGTGTGTGTGTGTGTGTGTGTGTGTGTGTTTGACTTGTCCCTACTGTGTTGCAGTGAGAGGAGAGATATGAGAGGAAGAGCGAACTTGAATCTTTCACAACACCACAGCTGGCTGGCTGTTCACATGTCCTGTGTGTGTGTGTGTGTGTGTGTGTGTGTGTGTGTGTGTGTGTGTGTGTGTGTGTGTGTGTGTGTGTGTGTGTGTGTGTGTGTGTGTGCGTGTAAATTAGCAGGCAGGTGCAGCAGATGTCTGGTGCACACACACACACACACACACACACACACACACACACACACACACACACACACACACACACACACACACACACACACACACACACACACACACACACACACACACACACACAGGTACACAATACAATTCTAGTAAAGTCTGCACAGCAGCAAGCTAGCAGGTTTGGTTAGCAACACTAGAGAACCCATCCCTGCGTGACCCCACCATTAGGTCACCACGGCGACGATAAAGTGCTGAGTTGTACACATTTGTCGGGATGCCAGCAGTTTCCAACAACACCCCAAACACACCCTGGTCATCGCACTTATCGGGCAGACACACACAGCTGGGAGAGGATGCAGGAGTTGGTCAGAATAAAGAGAGGAGGTTTCATCTAGTTTTATTTAAACCCAGCTCTAATGAATGGGTGTGTTTATCCCAGATGTGGCCTCGTCAGGTTAGTCATCTGGTTTGAAAGACGACGTGTCGCCTTTCTTTCTCCTCCATGTCTGCTCTCCTTCCCTACAAGAACCACACAAAGGACATGAACTGTTTAATCCCATCCTAGACCAGCCCTAAAGACAGGCCAGCTGGAGGCCTTTGTGTGTGTGTGTGTGTGTGTGTGTGTGTGTGTGTGTGTGTGTGTGTGTGTGTGTGCGCACGCGTGTGTGTTCACTTCTTGACAGGTTCTATGAATATAAACATACATATTTTCTGTATGCGTGTGCATGAGTCTTATATTTCCACATATACCAATGTGTGTGTGTGTGTGTGTGTGTGCGTGTGTGTGCGTGTGTGTGTGTGTGTGTGTGTGTGTGTGTGTGTGTGTGCATGTTAAAGGGTGTGTAAGAGATTGGTGGGATGTGTTTTGGGGGGGGGGTCAGAGGGAAGTAGTGTATGGGGGCCCTCCTCTCACAAAGACAGACAGATATTCAAGTTCGAGTTGCGTCCCCTTTTGTTTGCAGGAAAAGGGGAGGGGGCGTGGATGGATGGAGGTTTGCTGGGGCACTGTGCCCCCTGATTTCCCCCAAAAATAACCCCCCTTTTGCCACCCCCCTCCCTCCCTATCCAACACCCCCTTCTGCAGCGCTCCCCCCCTCCTCAGCCAGTGTAGTGCCACTGTATTGTCTGCTTCCAGGCGGGCCGCTTGTTGCTTGCCTTCTGTCCTGCTGTGCTGAGTGCCTGACAAAGAGGCTCTTTTAAATATGCAGACAATCCCCAATCTCACACACACACGCACACACACTCACACACACACACCCACACACACACACACACACGTTTGTCCCTCCTTTCCTTGTTCTCTATCGGTTCTCCCACCGTTCGGTCTCCGAGTGTTTTTTCTTTTGCATAAAGAATCAACAAGTCTCAGAAAATGTCTCCTAAAACGGTTTAAGGATGCTGTCAATGAATGATCCTGGTCATCGTCTGAAATCTAAATATGGATCTAAATCTCAATTTCTATTTTTTATTGTTGTTTCTTTTGCAGCAGCAGCTCTTTCTACTTACTGTATATTCAACCAGATTCATTTTCAAGCGGTGGGGAATCAGAATAAAAGTGTTTGTTCAGGAAGTTTTGGTAATTTTTTCCCCCTGTACATCATACACAAACACACGCCGTATTCATAGATGCACGTCTGGCGTTCTTCCCCTCACATGCAAACAGCTGTCTTGAGCCGATTTTTGGAAGTTTCAACAAAGTTATAGCGGCTGTGTTCTCTGCCAAACCTGCAGATGTCAGTTTAGAGACAAGCTGGAAAACTGGACTGAAAAACAGTCAAACATCAGGACGCTTTGAATACACAAAACTCTCTTTCCTTTATCTCCTCATCCTACCCTCTTCCCTCTCTTCCCTCCCTCTGTTTCCTGGTATGGGAGCCCTTCCTTGGCAGCTTGGCAGAGGCCGTTCCCTCACGCAAAGCAGCAGAGTGCAGGGGCCCGGGCCCCAGATAGGAGCCCAAGCTGGTCTCAGCCTCCCAACATGTTGAGCTGGCCTGCCTTGGGCACAGCCAAATGGTTCTGCAGCTGCCCCTTTGTCCCCCTTCCTTAAGTAAACAAAGGACAGAAACAAATTAATGACCTACATTCACAGCAAACCTCGCGTAGCCTCCTCGCACAGAGACGGAGCAGTTGTCTATAAGCAGATGTTCACTCACAACGCTGCAGATTGCAATTAATGATCAGCGAACAGCGCACGTCCAAAGGATGAGGTTGTTGTATTTTCTACAGCAGTTATCATCAAGTCTGCTGTCTGTCGGGAGCCAAAGCTGAGATCATCTCAAAAAAACACCTCCTTTATGAAAATTATTTCAGTTTCGCAAACTAAAATTCTAAACAAGAAGCATTTTCACATTTAAGATGTTCTATAAATTTTATCCCCCCCATGCATACAGTTTGCAGATTATTATTATGTTTTGCTAATTAACGCTTCTAACTTCCTCGACCAATATTCTTCGGGACAATGTCGTCGGAGATTAAGAGTGAGCTTATGGCGTGTGTTGGGGGCTTACTGAGGAGACCATCTGTGGCCAATGAACGCTGATCCTTGGCCTTGGAGTGGAGGGGCTTTTAATGCAGCTGTAAGAGGAGGTTTACTGAGCAGCAATACATTAGCTAAAGCTGATTTCTTTACTGAAAAACTGTACTTGAGGAGCTTTGGATCGAGGGTGTGTGTGTGTGTGTGTGTGTGTGTGTGTGTGTGTGTGTGTGTGTGTGTGTGTGTGTGTGTGTGTTGCAGGGGGTTGGATCTCAACAAGCTGCTGCACATTTTCTTCTCAGCCTACACTTTAACCAGTGCAGCAGATATAACAGGAGAGGTACACACACACACACACACACACACATGTACACGCAAAGCAAGGCACTCATGCCGTGTCCAACCACAACCCACTGTAGAGCATCACACACACAAACACACACACACACACACATGCACACACACAAAACCTTCACCCATATGGCATGTCAGTGAGGAACAGGATGCCAAAAACTCCTGCAACCTGTAACTGTGTGCGAGCTTTAAACATGTTTCTAATTTTTAAAAATGTATGTAGTTTGATTTGAATATTTTTAATCATTTTAAACAAATATATATATTGTAATAAATATGCATATTAATAATAAACAAAACAAAGCATGATTATTTAAAAAAATTTCAAGAGAAGAGAAAAACAAACCAGATCTCCAAACGTTGGCTGAATTTCAAGATTCTTATAATTTATTGCAGTTTGCACACAATTTAAAAATGTCAACAACGGCACACCAAAATATTACAAAACTAAACACAATTAGAATTTACTCCCTTTGAGAAACAAAATTAACCCAACTATGATTGTCAAAGCTAAAAATGACTAAATCTGAAAAGAGAACATAAAAGAAAAGCAAACAAAAAAAAAAAATCTCAAAAGGGAGCAAATACATCTGAATCAAAATCTTCTTGTTTTTCCCAGACAGTGATTGTCCTCTTTAAAAAACCAGACTAATTTCACACACCCCAGCCTCCATCTGCCTTTTCATAAACTGTCTATGACATTTGAACATTTTTATACCTTGCTTTAAAAAACAAAACAAATTTCACCCCTTAGTTTTCAAGTAAGTACAGCAAAAAGATGGAGATGTCTCATCGTAGTGGTTGTTTCACAGCGTCTAGAGTGGCTAACATTGCACCCACAACTCCACCACATACTCATGATTTAAAAAAAATAGTAATAAAAATCAAAAACAGCCCAGACTACAGCAGTTTAAGGCGGTCAAGTACAACCAGAGGAACAGAAGAAAAGAAACAGCAGTGATCCATACGTAGACATTGTCAAAGAAATACTGTTTTCTAGGAGAAAACAAGACGATGTGGTGCAAACTGCCGACGCCATCTACACTGACGCGCTAGCAACGCCTGTAGGTGCCACCAGATGACAGGGCGGCACATACAAACACCCCACCCACCCACTACATGCACGTATACATATCCACACACAGATATATCTGAATGTGTGTGTGTGTGTGTGTGTGTGTGGGGAGAAATGTGGAGCGGTATCTCTATTACGACAAATGTTTTTGGATTGTATAAACGCTCGACCGTTATTTTGAAATTACAGCAAAAAATTTTGAGAAATTGTGATGCGGAGGTCAAAGAAAGTAAAAAATCTAACTGATATAGCCCCAGCCCAAACACAACATTCACTTACAAAAAAAAAAAAAAATCCAATCACATGTTCAAAATATAAGACATCATTTTCTGATAAATTCAATAAATTCCATGAATTTATACATGATTTTAAACAATTTCCCAATGCTCTCCAGTATCAAATACTTCGACAGCATCAAAAATGTTTTGTTTTTTTAAATAAAGGCATCTTTTCAGCAAAAAAAAATCCTGATTTTATGTCTTTAAGCTTAAAAGGTGCTTTCAGGCAGGCCAATTCTCCTCCATCTAACTCAAAGCGAGGACTGTGTTTTGAGAGGGAAACACAAATAGAGATACGCTCTTGCGTTCACGCCACTGCGTCTGATGCGAAATGCACTGCGCCGAGTTAGGTGGGCTATTATAATGAATCAGCATGGCCCCATTCAGCTCAGAGCAGCACAGCTCAACATGACGCAACAACGTGACAGAGATATCTGACCCTTCAACTTCAGCAGGGGCAGCTCAGTTTCAGCCCCTCTGCTTTGTCCTTGTCTGTTATTCTTTAGCAGAGTCAGGGCCATAAAACGGCGCTCCAAAGAGCAGACGTCACCAAGAAATGACTCGACCACATCTAGAGCGGCGGGAAAGAACGGCCAGACGAGGATGAGGGATGGAACACAAACATACAGCAGTGGAGAATTGAACGCCTGAGGAGCAGGAGCAGGAAGTGCTGGGTTGGACAGAGATCTTCAGTAGGTTAAGTTCTGACTGGTAACAACCAAGCCACACGCTCATAAACACACAAACACACACACAGCAGAGAAATCAGTGCATATAGACACAGGCTTAAAATGCTTCATCGTATCGCTTCAACATCTGACGGAAACACATTCAAGAACATTCTTCTAGGAGCCCAGCGACAGACTTCTGTTAAGAAGGAAAACAAAAAACCCAACTTTTCACTGTCAAAAGTCTTAATTCACACATTTACCCCCTGATGCAAAAACTAAAACCAAAAGGTTTAAGACAAAATCAAATTTTCATGCATTTTTTTCCATAGTTGTGAGAATAGTATTCAGTTTTTCAACAGACCGCACCCTGGAGTAGTATTCACAAATAAAAGGAAAGGAAAGCCCATTATCAAATATTTGATCAATTACAATGTGTACAGTAATACAGCAAATTCACATTTTTATTTTAAAATGTACAGGTTTAGACCTCATGCAACAACAGCAGGTCCCATTACAAAAAAAGTAACAAAATAATAATTAAAATAATAATAATAATAATAATAATAATAATAAATTTAAAAAAGTAGCAGATTAAAATTCTAAAACTATAGCAGAACAATATACAACCATCTTAAATTAAATACCTTTTCAACAAGAGATGTTTAAAGAATGACAGCTACATTTAAGAAATAATTCTATTAATGACAATAATAATTATTATAATTTGTAAAGGTCTTTTCTGTTTGTTTTTTTTCTTTTTCCTCTTTTTTTTTTTTTAGAAAATACTTCAAATTGATTGGAAGTGAAAAAAGGAGGCTGTGCATTGCATGAGTGCCATCAGTTTGTCTGTCAGTCAGTCAGCTTTACCCTGAACACACAAAACCCAAGAGCTCGACAAGAAGCAGGGAGCGCTTTATAAACGACACCTCTGTGCCAGTACAAAACAAAATTAATACACACAAAGCACACCCACACACACATACACACACACACACATCAGGTGAAATTTTTGCCGGAGTAGTGCAGCATCGCACACACACACACACACACACACACGTCTTCAATCTGTGTGTGTGTGCGTGTGGTATCAACTTGTGGTGATCACAGTACCCGTTTAGTGTAATACTATTTTCACTTCAGTGGGTTCGACCTGAACTCCTGCAGTGGCGTCTGCTGTTCTGTGGAACCGGGACCGACACGCCGGCCAGCATCGGAGTAGTTGTGTCTGAGATGATACGGAGTGACAACTCTTCAAAACAAAAAAAACAAAAAAAAATAATTAAATAAAATAAAAGGCAAGTCGTTCTCACTGGGATCCACGTCTTCAGACGCAACCAAATCCACCATAACAAGAACTTAAGTCAAATAAAATTAGACTTCAGAGTAAAATAAAATAAAACAACAAAAAAACTCAGTAGTAACATTTTCATGTGCTATTAAAGTGCAATTGAATGAGATCTTGCGACACACAAAAACTTGACTCACTTAAACCCCAAACATCAAGCTTTCCTCACCCCCCCCCCCTCGTTCTTCTCCACCCTCCTCTCCCTTTCTGCTCTCTCTCCCTTTATCCACCCCCAGCAGTCTGTGTTTACTTCCACAGTTCCTGGGAACTGTCCTCAATGGCCCAATCCCTGACATTGGGCAGCGCCAGCGGTTCGCTCTTCACTGACAGAGAGTTGACCAGTTCGCAGTGGAACTTACGAATGTGTCGGTAGAGGTCCCCGGACTGCGTGAAGCGCCGCTCGCACCACTTGCACGCGTGCGGCTTCTCGCGCGTGTGCACCACCGCGTGGCGGCTGAGGTTGTGTGAGTACTGGAAGCTCTTGCCGCAGGTGGTGCAGGTGTAGGGTTTCTCGCCGGAGTGTGTCCGCTCGTGGCGCTTCAGCGTGTACATGCAGGAGAAGGTCTTGCTGCAGATGGTGCACGTGGGGACGTTGACGTCCCCGGCGGGCTTGGAGCGGATGCCCTCCTGCTCCCTGAAGTGGGAGCTGAGGTGGAGCTGGAGAATGTGCGGGGAGGGGAACACTTTGTTACACAGCGGGCACATGAAGATCTGGGTGTGTGGCGCCGACAGCATGTTGGAGACGTAGGGCAGCAGGGAGCTGTCGATGCTGGCCGCCTCCACCTGGGCGCGCTCGTTCTCGCCCCCCAGGATGTCCTCGTCGTCCGCTGTGGCCGAAGGCTTCTCCTCCCGCTCCAGCTCCGAGGCCAGGGAGGCCTCTCGCAGAGCGGACAGATGCGCTTCCAGGCCCAGCCTCCTCTGGGCCGACAGCGGCCCTCCGACCCCGTGGTGGAGGCCCCCGTTGGCGCTGGGAACCACCGTCGTCTTGGCGATGCCGCTGTGTTCCATGTTGTACTCCCCGCCTCCTAGCTCCTCTTCCTCGTCCGAAGCCACGCCCTTCTCCACCTTCACCCTCACAGCCAGAGGGCTCTGGAGGCTGTCGGGCGTCGCCGCCCCGCTGAAGTAGGACTGGTGGTGGTTGGCGTGGCTGTTCCCGGCAACCGGCTTCACCGACAGATCCAGGACGCAGTCGGCCGCGTCGTTGGACACCCTCCTGCCTCGGTGTCCTCCGCGAGAATTCATGGAGCACTGGGACCTTTGGGAGAGGGATCCAGTGGAGCTGGTGGGGCTGCCGGCTGGGGAAGGCAGCTTCCCTCGTTCGCCCAAGCCATCCCCGGCCTGCATCTCCACCTCGCCGTGCCTGGGGCTGGTTCTCGCGATGGCTGGCGTCCCTGGTCTGTCAGCGGAGGGCAACCTGAGCCACAGCGGTCCTCCCTCGGCCTTCCCCTCCTCCTCATCGTCACTGTGTAGCAGGTCAGCGGTAGCAGGCCGGCCTGTGGAACCATCTGACATGCTATCAGCCTTATCGGAGCAGCTGGAGCCTCCGTCTTCTTCCCTGCGAGTGCTGTCCGCCTCCGCCGTGGCCTTCTGCTTCAAACGTTTCTTACACACCTTGACAATGTCATACATGTGCAAGTAGCTGGCTGCTGCCAGCACGTCCTCCACGGGAAGGTCCTGGAACTGCAGCTTGCCCTCGTACATGAATTCTAGGAGCAGGGAAAATGCCGGCGCCGTGACGATGTCGCTGTTGAGGTGCACCACGTCTCTCTTGTCCAGCTGGTCCTTGTAGAAGAGGTGGAAGTACATGCTGCAGGACGCCAACACAGCACGGTGGGCCCGGAACTGGGCATCGCCCACCAGCACCGTGGAGTCACACAGGAAGCCCTGGTGCCGCTGCTCACTCAGACACTGGAGTAAATGTCTGCTGTGGTCTGGGAACTCCATCCTGCCGTCCTCATAACCTGGAGCCACGGAGACACAGAGGAAAAAAAAATCTAAGTCACAATTATCTGATAAAAAGGAATTCAATTTGTTTATCACCATGTGTTTCTAATTAGGTTTGGTTTTAATGAAGCGTTTGCATTTTAAATACCGTGTTTGTTTCAGGTTAATTAAATTAACAAAACTGAAGGAAATAAATAACAGGAGGGAAACAGCAAAACCAAACAAAAACATTCATGTTAAAAAGAAAACAGAAGAAGAGAGATTCTACAAAAAGGTGGATTTAGTTTTTTAAATTAAATACGTAACACAGTCTTAATAAAGTTAAAATACAGTTCAAATTAGAGTGTTGTTCACATCATCACGAAAGGTTTTGAAATGATCTGCGGCTAAGACACACGAGACAAATAATGAGAAGAGAAGTAAAAAATACATAGTATTTAAAATTATACATACATATATATTTAACATCCGATTTTTGAAAATTTAAATGTGTTCTATGTTATGTTTTTTTGCACGGCCAAGACAAAATTTTTTTAAGATTAAATTCGGGTCACATTTAAGTCACGCATTCGTTGCTTCAATCAACGATTCAAGTTGCGGAATTATTTCCTTCATTATCTTTCAATTTAAAATAGAAGCAAAAAACAAAGAAACCTTAAAGTAATTTCAATTAAACTGAATACCACTGATTCGACTTTGAACCGATTGATAAATGAGCGGTTCTGATCTCAGGTGAGGCACCAGCGACAGATTCTCTCCGTTCTCACTCTTCATCTCTCACTCCTCTGCCTGCACTCCTGGATTGTCGCTGCTCCTACGCTGGTTATTTTTATTAACCCACTTTGGCCTGGCCTGGCACAGCCCTTTTAGGTAACCGGCTTTCAGCTGCACACACTGTCCTTACGTACACAACGCATGCACTCAGCAGCAGCCTACCTACCAAACACCTCCACAGGCTAAAGCGAGCAGCAAAACCGGCCAATTGAAATAGCAGCGTTGAAAACAAAACAGCTTCTCTCTTGTTGAGGCGTAAAAGATCAAACAAGAAGGAGAGAAGAACAAGAAAGCTCACACAATACTCTTCAAGTCCTTAAAAACGGAATTATTGAATTGATAAATACCTATAAAAAAAAAAGAAAAGAAAAGAAAAATGAACTAATCTGGCAAAATATCAGTGGACAGAAGGAGATAATGAGGATAAAATCTTTAAAATCATTAAGTCCCACCTGTTAACCAAGTAGATTTGTCCTGCCTGAGAAAATACATGGGTCCCGCTCTGCACTGCGTTAACCACAGCAGTTAAATCGCCTCATTTGAATGACGCTAAACCAAGAATGTCAGTGTGTGTGTCTGTGTGTGCATGTTGTGTGTGTGTGAGTGTTTGTGTGCTCGCTCCCTGGCTCGTTCAGACTGCTTTTAATGAGGGGGCTTACGGGGACAAGGGTGTACCACCTCCTAGCCCCCCCACCCACCCACCCATCCACCACCCCCTCCTCTGTCCAGCCAAACCCCCACCACCACCACCATCTCCTCCTTCCACACACACCAACACGCCATCCATCGCTCACACACACTTCTTTCCATCTGAATCTTAGAAGACACAACACACACACACACATCCGCCCCATAGTAGAAACTGCCCTCTGTCTCAACCCCCCCAAACCCTCCGCCCACAACCCAGAAGAGAAGATTTACAGTACAATCACTGTAAGTGCCCTGCTCGTCACAGCATCAATCCTAATCCTTAAAGATGGCTAAAAATAAAGACGACGTCGGCGGCTGTGGGGAGGGAGCCGTCAGCGGGGGCTCAGGAGTGCAGCAGCCCGTCACCCGGCCCGGCCAGTCAGCCCAGGAAGGGGTCTGAGGGAGACACAGAGGGGGGAGAGAGACAGAGAGAGAGAGAGAGAGAGGGAGGCTGGGACGGCCGGGGAGGGAGGCTTACCCACATCTGATCCAGCTGACGGGGGCCATATGGCAGCTGCTAGCCAGATAAAGAGATTAAGACTAGGAGGGAGTGCGATTACAGCTGTCTAGCCAATTCAGGCAGCTCAAATCTGCAACTTCTAAATTAGTCTCCTCCACTCCAGCCGACAGGAGGAGGAAAACGAGGCTCGATCGGACCGCACCGGCTTTCCAGTCATTTCACACTAAATTCCATTCAAACGAAAAGAGAGAACCTGATTGGATGATTTTAAATTTCACTTCCCAGTTTGACTTGTCTCAACATATAGAAAAAAACAACAAGTTTTTCTTTGTAATTAACATCAGTCAAAAGAAGCTTGACTTCGAATTGTTAATTCTCGTATTCTGACAGGGAAAAACGGAAAGAACGACTCATCTTAACTTAAAAAAAACAAAAACAAAAACAACACTTTTTAATCTGTGAGCATCTGATTATGATGCCTAAGAATACATTTAAAAATAAAGGGATTAGCTCAGTGTTAAATGCAAGTCTCCAAACTATAACTGTAAACACAGCGGAGAGGTCCCGGACTACTATCAGCCCCCCAACACAAGTTTAGCACCGACGCTCTCAGCAGCAGTTTGAACAGCGCTCAGCCCGGTTTGACACACCTGAGATCCCCACAACAAAACAAAATAACTACCCCACTCCCCCACTCACTCAGACACACACACATGTACACACACAAATACGCACACAAGACAATACCTGCAGCGGTACGCATCAACTTGATTAACTCCACTGTAGCAGAATATCTGGGCTCTCTGGCTGGTAATGGCCGTGAATGTCTCTCTCTCTCTCTCTCTCTCTCTCTTGCTCTTTCCCTTCCTCGCTCTCTCTGAATCAATGAGTGGGTAGAAGAAGCAGAGAGAAGAAGAAGAAGAAGCAGGCAGGCAAAAAAAAAAAAAAGCCACGCTGTTCAAACTGCGAGGGACAGATGCAAAGTGAAGGAGATGTTGGAGGGGGAACGAGATACCACCTCCCTCCTCATCCTCCTCCTCCTCCTTCTAACTGGCGCTGATCGGCAGCCACACACACACACACACGCACACACACACACATACAGAGAGCACTAACTCTCCAAGGCTGCCGCTGAGACTCACAATAAAGGACTGGGGAGGGGTGGAGGCGGCGGAGGAGGAGGTGGGGTGGATGGCAGCCTGTCAGCTGCTCTGACATCATCCTCAGATGGAGATGCTACCTCCAGCTGTGCTCTTTCTACAGCCATATGCTGCCTCCTCTACACTCCTGCCACCAGACTCCTCTTTCATTCTACCAACACCACGCAACTTTGTCTATCTGTCTCTCTTTCTATCCCCTTTTCTCTTCTCTCTCTCTCTCTCTGGGAAAAGAAACCCTGCTTCTGCTAAATGGGATGCTGAGTTGGTTTTTGGAACAGTTTGTTAAAGCAGACAATTTAACTAAAACCGACCTGCTACTTTCAAAACTAATAAGAAAACAGAACGTGTACAGTATGTGTGTTGGATTTAAACTTTACTCTAACCTTTTTGAGGTGTTACAAATTTTTTAAACGCTGGACCGTCTTTCTCTTTCTCTCTACATCGCTGTAATGAACAAAGGCCAGCACAGCAAATTTGCAACTAACAGACGCATGCAGATGATATTGTTTCCCACTTCTTTACGGTTCAGCGCTGCTGCCTTGTCTTGCATTCATTCATTCATTCATTCATTCATTCATCTATCTGTCCATCCATCCCCAGCCCCCTCCTCTGCAGAGACACCCGACAACTGACAGGAATGAAAATGAAATGAGGAAACAATGGGAACAAGTCATAAAGAAAGAGCCTAATGAGAGCACCTCCTAAACAAAAGGCATACAAGCCTTTAATAAACCAGAGACAAACTTATTACAACAGCCTAGATTCACTTTCCCTTTAGTGCGAGAAGAAACTTTCAATTTTACTTACATTTAATTTACCTGAATCCCGTATATCACACACACACACACACACACACACACACACACACACACACACACACACACACACACACACACATTACATCATGACAATAATGATTCCTATTTATGTCCTGAGGTAAAAAATAAATATCACAGATATGCTAAAATGTGGTGGTTGGTTATAAAATTATTACTTATTTTTCCTTTCTTACAATCTGTCTTTTTTTTTTTTTTTTTTTTTACAAATTCATAATATTCCTCTCATGATGGAAGTAACTTTTAATCAAACTTTAGCGGGAGTGCAAATCACCTGAAATAGGTTGAGAAATTCCAATTCCAACTTTCACAATCATTTATAAGCTTAAGTAAAATAAATAAATAAATAAATCAGCCACGGTCTTAGATTAGTCCCACTTAAACTTTAATTAACTTCTGCTTTACTTTAACGCATTTTAATATCGTGGCAACACTCCCAGAGCTGTGATCGATAAGTTTGTAATGAATTAAAATGAACACACTTCCAACTCGGATCAGCCATAAGTGACTGCACGCCTTTTGTGGGGCGAAAAGGAAAATTTGCACAAAAAGTCCAAATGTTTTAGTTGTGTGATTGTCGACAGGAGAAGATTTTAAAAATTTTTTTTTAAATTCCTCAGTAAATATCTAAAGAGAATAAAGAGAGAGGGGACAGGCTGACCCCCGCAGCTAGCTATAGCCCGACCACGGCTAACAAAAGTAAAGACGGAGAGCCGACAATATTAAGCTATTTACAGTTGTGGTAAGGCCCGGGTGCTATGACAACAGCTGCTAAAACACCACGGAGCTAACATAGCAACTATTAGTGCGTGGAGACAACACAGTCATGCTAAGGAAGGTTTAGCTACTTTTTCCTCTCCATAACCCACCCTCCGCTCTCCTCCTCCAGTCGGACTCCGGTAATAGAAGCAGCACTTACAGACAACACGGTCCAGCGTTCTCCCTGCGTCCACCGTCAAACCCCCTGTTTTTTCCCCCTGAAAACTAGATTGACTTTGGACTAATTTCCATAACAGGCTGCCGAGGCGAGCAGGCGGAGGGGACGGGGAGTCTTAGCACTCTGCGGCGGCCAGATGTTTCCGAAGCTGTTGCTGCTCAACTCGGGCTGGGGGAAAAAGGAGACGACTTGACTGGCACGGCGCACAAGCCAATGGTTCCGACGAGAGGGAAGTGAAGGCAAATTGGAAGCGGTCCTCTGACTGAACAGAGGGAGGGATATGTCTTCTTCTCTTGTCGGCGTAGGTTGACACCAGGCAACAAAAACAGCAGCACGCACAGTGAGAAGGCAGGAAAGAAGGAGCTGGGCCAAACCAACTGGTTCTGTGGCGGAGCGAGGCGGACGAGCGCAGCGGAGAGCGAGAGCGGAGCGCGCGGTGCGGCCTGGGAAGTGTAGTCAAGCTGGGGTACGGAGGGGGGCGGAGCCGATATGAGCAGGTGCACCACCTTGACAGGAAAATACCTTGTTGGTTTCCAGCGGTTTTGGTTGCCAAACATTTCACTGGAAACAAGCACGAAATTATCGCCTGCCACAATAAAATAATAAAATTAGCCTTTCAAATTGACTGTTTTATTTGTCATAACTTTTAAAAATACTAATTCTTAACGATACGGAAATGATGGACTACTTCCAGGAGTGAAAGAAAAATAAAGACATTGTCCCCAAAGAGCTGCTGGGTAATCTACAGTCATTTTTGACTGACCTAATTGTTTTATAATTTATTTGTTTATTTGCAGGATAAACATAACTCCTGACCCCGTTTTTCCACTTGATTCAACAAGAAGTAATAATGTAATAGTAACCGTCTGTAACCAGCCAGAAATAGATGCAACCAATCTGTGGCATTTAACTGCATTAAAAAGCATCGCAGTCCTAATGAGACGAATCTCTATTTCTGTTCCTTTATCCAGTCCCATGAGTGTCTGTCCAGCGCTTTTGGTGTTGATTACATTTGCATACATGGATTCCTTACGTTTGTGATGTCATAGGCATAAGTGAAGAGAACAAATCGTCAGCATCAATTTCTTTTTGTCAAAATCCCATGTGAGTGTTGGTTTTGTTGAGTGTTGGGGTGGCAGTGGCTCAGCGGTAGAGCGGACGTCTTGGGACCAGACAGCGCCCAGCCATCGGGAGTTCGATTCCCGCTCCAGTCAGACATCTTCGGAGTGTGAGCTGACAGTGGGAGGCGTCAGCTCACCCAGCCACTGCCCTTGAGCAAGGCGCCGTCCCCCCACAAGCTGCTCATTGGGGCGCACCCCCAAAGTCGTGACCCTTCCTTCAACCCCTCTTGTACTGGTTGTCATTAACTGCATGCCTACAGGCTCTTGTGTGTGTTGTGTTCAGGGGCCTGTATACAATGTTTGTGTATGTCTAGTCTGACTAACACATACAGTATATATATATATGCATGTACAAAAAAAAACTGGAGTGGAAAACATAATTTCCCCATTGTGTGGACAAATAAAAGTGGATTTGATTTTGATTTGATTTGATGCATGCTAATGCTGATAATAGTCAGAATTTAATAAAGAATAAACAAAACATATTAAATTTCCTCTCCCTATTGGAACATTTAGAAGAACAAATGAACAAAAGAAGAAACACTGAAAGTAACAGAAGTCTTCCATATGTGAATATTGTAGACTGAGCATTCTCACTATCTCCATGAACATTTCTGGCATGCTTAAAGAAAAATAAGAATAGATTTCTTTCTTGAAGAAATAGACAGTTTTCATTAGCTAAGGACTCTGTTAACAATAACAAGTTCTTTCATTTGCACAAAGGACTGCTCTGAGAGTTTTCAATGTGTATTTTTTAAACATGAGATTGTCTGATTTGCATATACCTGTATCAGGTTGATTTTACACCATTTAAGAAGAATGTCATTGGTGCAGTGTGATGTGCTGCAAATCAGGAGACGTTTTAGCTGATCATCCATATCATCCAAGAGTAGAGAAGAACAAATCTAGGGCACAGAGTAACGCCAAACTCCTTCTCCTTGTCCAGAAAAAAGACAAACTGTAAGTTTGTAATAAATGGATAATGAAATACTCAAACCAGAGCACCACACAAACACGCTTCAATGAGAAATGAATCAGAGAATAGATTGGAATATTAAATTATTTCACTAAAAAAAACTCTGCTGATCACTTTGTTGCTGTAAAATCACATCTAACAAATTACAAAAATCCTCCGTCATGGATCACTGGGACAAAATCTTCTATCTTTTAAGCAAAGTCTACATAAAAAACTTTGAGCATCTTTGGTTGCTTGTGTTTGTCTGCCTATTTGCATCGTCTAAACCTGTCCCAGTAAACTAATTGGCGTTACTAATAGATGGCAGGATGAACTGTAGCCCTGCGTGGTAATGAATTCACACGATCCGGTGTCATCGCAGAAAGAATTGTTAAAATGCTAATGAATGATGACCCTGTTGTGTGTCCATCAATCTGGGGAGCCACGATACCAGGGCATGACAATGAACCCCTTGTTCTTGCACAAAAATACATCTAGGACCACAGGCAAGAACTGTTCAGCATGAGGCCTGAATAGAAAACTTGTCTCTAACAGCTATTAGTGAAGTTGAACAAAAATAGTCTGACCCTTTTCTGGGTATAATTTTGGATTTCCCTGCCTTTTCTTTTTTTTTTGCATAATTTTCTCTCAATGTAAAGGTGCGACTTTCCCAACTGTCAGACAGTGTCTTTTAACTCTGTGTAAATTATATTGGAGACAGAAAGGTACTTAGATAGCCTTGTGCACATTGAAATCTGCTCTGCATGCATCTGTATCTGGATGCCTCAAGAGATTCCTGCACAATTTTATAACGTTCCACGTTCCCCTCTTTGATCCGCGTATTGTTTTGCCACTGACAGATGCCAGAATAGCCCAATGCGCGTGTGAGCCGGGAAAAGCAGAGCCAGCCTGATGTTAGAAATTATCTGTACGACTATTCTATCCTCCCTCCAGCTGAAATCTATAAACGAAGCAGATGAAGGCAGAAAAAAAAAAACCTTAGAAAGATCAATATTCAAAGCAGAGTTTGTGTTCACATGTGCAGCGCAGAAGTTTATGGGTTTCTTTATCTACTAAAAAAAAAAAAAAAAGGAAAGGAAATTAAAATGCACTCATCCGCAAAAAGTCTCGTATATTTTGATGGAAAAAGTAACAGTTTTAACAAATCTTGTTCTCCACGTGATTTGTTTAGCAGTTCACAGTAAAGGAGAGCTTTTATTCGTATCCCGATGTAAACACTGAACTGCTTTCATATGATTTTCCACTTCCTACCTCTGGAGGTCGCTGTAGATCCCATGTTTTACACTCATTCTCTGTAATCAATTTTGCCATGAGCTTTTTCAAATTAAATACGTTGTCCAAACATGAACATAGAAGAAATTAAATAATATATATATACGATGATCATATTAAAAAGTAGTTAGCTATGCATGTAGTGAAACAAGAAGTAACAGAGTGCCAACAGAGTGGCTCCATATAAATGTGAAAACATCATGAAATTTTAAAAAATCCTCTTAACCGAGCATAAAATGATGCCTTTTGTGTTTTCTGTGTCTATTTACAGTGTTTGTTGTGTCTATTTCACATAAAAAGTGTATTGATATTCGGCTTTTAATTTGAGTCCCCCTGAAGAAAACAGCCCTGAATGCAGGTTGAGGCTCAAGTAAAGCAAAGAAAGTCTGAAGCAAAGAAAAAACCTTTTATGAATCTGGCAGAGGAAGCAATTCAGTGAAAACCTCTGGCCATCCCTGAGACATTATGACTGTATGCTTCACAGATTCTGCCTTTCTTTGCCAGCATTAATTATATTTTGCGTGTCGACGGGTTTTTAATATTCAAAGGTTTTCAACACAGACAGCTGTTTGAAAGCAACTCTGAAAAGGGATTCTGATGATGATGCTTATTTTTCTCACCAAAATGCAGCTGGTGTCTCAGAATGTTTTATAGGACTCCATTGAAAACACATGTAGTGAAACATTCTTTCACAAATACTATACATGGAATACACAGATATAATATTATATACAAATCTATACCACACAATTATGGGGATAGAAATATTGTGTGTTGTATAAAAATATTAGATATTAGAAAATATTAGATTAATAGTAAATTTACAGGTCAGGATCAGGATATTTTCATTCCTTTTCAATTGTTTAGCATCTTAAAAGTAAGGGACTGAAGATTTTACAAACTTATAAAGAGCAACATAGAAAAAGCATATCATTATTGTGACATCTGATTTTGATTTGAGCATGAAATTCAACTTACTTTGATTTATGATTAGTTGGAGTTGTTAGATTTAATGATATTATTAAAAGTATTGATATTAAGCTTTTATCTATCCAAAATAGTAGAAAAACAGGGACAACTGAAAGCAGATTAGGAGTTAGACATTAAAACATTAAACCAAATGAGCTGAAATTAGATGTATAACAAAACTATAGTAAAAACCATGTAATATGATTAATACACTGAGTTCTAGAGGAATATTTTATATTAAATAAGGGACATACAGAAACATGTTTTCTCAGACTAGAAACATTTTATAAACACAGTCATGGAAACTTTTCAGAGGGATTAAAAGAGATTGAGAAATCCTCCAGAGAATGAGGGATTGACAGAAAAGGTTTGGTCGCCTCGGATTTTTAAGACTGAAGAATGACTAGCAAAGCCTTGAGGACCTAATATTGGATCCGGAGACCTATAGCGTCAAAACATCTTTGGAATTTTGACTCCATTATACAAAATTCTTTATATAAACTGTGCTTCATCTAAAACTCCCAGCACAACACCAAGTCAACCCAACTCTGCAGGACTTCCACGAAACATGAATTTTTTTCATCTGACGGTGGGCGGACGTCTGTCCACACAGTTTAATGATCTGATCATTTGGTCCGGCGTGGCTGCTGTTTGGGGTCTGGAATGCAGCCATTTTGACTTAGTGTAAAATATTCATGAACTATCAATGATACCCCATCTGACTGACTGGGGAACAGCTGTTGGGTCTCTGTGCCTCTAGAGGTGCAGCATCTGTCCATTTGAGGAAAGTGAATATGTGTTTGTAAGTGCGTGGTGAAGTTCATGCATCTGAGGGTGCATACATGTCTGTCTAGACATGCCTTTTGTGTTTGAGACAACAAACGCCGATGGATGTATGTATGTGTGTTTGTATCTTATGGGGAATAGACATCAAGAGGAACAACTGTGTGTTTCAATGATTTTCTCCAGATGGTCGATGATCATTTTAGAAATGATCAGAAAAGCGAGTCTCATCTATCAGGCTATGTGCTTGTCAATCAAATATCACCTCACTGTGCTCAGATACACAAATACACACACACACACACACATACACACACGCAAAAGGAGAGCAGTGCTAGTGTAGTTGTTGTCGCTGTGATGTGTTAAAGTGAACCTTGTAGTATCTCTACCATTGTACGTATATGTATCTGTTTCTCAACATCAGCTCATCACAGCTTAGCAGTGTGTGTGTGTGTGTGTGTGTGTGTGTGTGTGGGCTGTTCACACCCATGTGTGTGAAGCTCACAGAGGATGTGTGGCTTTGGCTATGGTTGTATGATGGACATCTGGAAGCTAAATTGGTTAATGGCGCCTCCAAGCCAACAGCCAGCCGGCCATCCCCTCGCTGTGCTGAGAGACGGCTTGTAATGTGGGTGTATGTGTGTTTGAGTGCAGCGGGGGTTGTGCATCTGGTCATTCATCCTACTACAATAGACAAACACCCCTGCTGGACATTAAGGGGCTTTCCCCATTCCAAATCATTTATTTCGTGTGTTACATTCCAAACAAAATCGAATTTGTTGCGCTCACACGGACAAAGTGATGAATTTCAGACCATAAAAAGAAGCAACAGATTTGGCGTTGGTTGCATGACTGACTTCTAGTAATAGTTTTAGTGCATCTTGATGTTAAATGTCTTGTTTGGAGGAACATCAAACCTGATTTGACTTCAGAGAAGACTTTTATGTATTAATTGTCTTATTTTGTACACATATAAGCAAACACAATCAAATATCATAACTCTAAAACAAATGAAGAAATGAACAAAACTTATGGAGTAAGGACATGTCCGATGTCCTGTGATGATGCACCTTTGACCTAAAGGTGGACATCACAGTGGTAACTTGGTCAAATTGAAAAAGGTCAGGTTTTTATTCATCAAGTTAGCTCATCATCATATGCTAGAAAGCACCGTGTAAAAAAGCTCAACTAATGCAGTTGTGAACATTAAATTATAAAGTTAAGATGTTGGCTGACAATGAGAGTTCAATGACATCAGAGTCGTCCTTGTGATTTAAATTTATACAGAGCAAAACATGAACTATAGCAAATGTAATGCTAATCCGTTAGGGACATGTTGAGGTTATTCAATGGAAAAGTGTGATGTTTGAGCATGTTAAATCGCTACTACAGTATCAGATAACAAATAGAACTGCTGGGAAATGGGTTTTTGATGGATGTGAACCCTGTCGCCCAAACACACTGACAGAGAGTGTGTTGTGTGTTATTGTTGTATCTCCATACTTATGATAGGAAATGTTTGGTAGTAATCATAAAAAATATAAAGCATCACAGAAGAAAAGCTCTGTAGGTATCTGAATACCACATGAGTTGTCATAGCAACCGGTGAAACATGACTAGCAGTGCTTTATGGGAGCAGGAAATTACCTTCAAACTGAATTGCTCCACAGCCCAATGAGGAGGACCTTGATGATTGCAGAACCAAACTGCTGCTGTTCCGTCTTATAATAACGTCCATGTCTCAGAAGGAATAAAATAAGATCTGTTGTTTATTTGTTTTTTGAAAAATGCATGACATGCTGATTTTTCTTGCATTGCTTCTAAAAGTCAGAGATGAAAATCCTTGGGCTTGTTGCAGCTGTTAGATCTGTCCAGGCTGAGGACACACAAACAATAAGCCAGCCAGACAGTAGGAAACACCACGATGGACAAATCTTTAAATAAATACAGCCACTGCAATGCTTAATTACAGATTCCTGGCCAAGAATTCCCAAACAGTGCTGTGATCTCCTCAGATTTTTTTTTATTGTGAGATCCTGGAGATCAGTTTGAAAGTACCACTGTTCTGTCTGCCTGCCTGTCTGTCTCTGCTCAGTCCAGATGTCAGAGGAACTAGCCAACAGCTGCGGCAGGAAACGAGCCCCAAGGCACTGAAAAGGCTAATACCCCTCCACACATACAAGAGAGACCAAAACAAAACACACAGGCAACACACACACACATACACACACACACACACACACACACACACACACACACATGCACACAGTAGAAAAGAAGCAGATGATGGGGAGGCTAAATCAAATTCTTTTCTTTTTGTAACTGAGCATCTCCATGACCATGTCGCTCCGTCATGCTGTGTTTGCGCGTGCGGACTTGGAACTATAAACTTACCCCTGTAATTTAATATTTCTGAATATCTGTGACATTATAAAACATGTTTTTTTTCCCTCTGAATTAATCCGTTTTGTACAAAGCGAACCAGCAGCAGTCTACCATCCTGCCAGACACAGCGCCAGCCTTTGAGCCAGCAGGAACATTTGCCTCGTGGCTCCAATTCCCTGGAATGCCTAACCTGCGCCAGCTGTTGGGAACATGTTACCTGTGCCAACAATGCGCCAGCTCTGACCACTACATCAGCTGCCGCTCTGTCTCCATCTGGGCGCTAGATAGGACGTGTGTGTGTGTTTGTTTGTCTGGAGCTTACTGCAACTCTTACCACATCTGTATTTGTGCTCGCATCAGTATGCATGAAAACACAGCCATTTGTCAAATATGTTGTGTACACAGTGCTGATTCATGTATGGATGTTCCTGATGTTGTGTGTGCTATATATGTGTGGGTGTATGTGTGTGTATTAGTTCCATCTGTGTGTGCCGGGCCTTCCTTGCCTGCATCTGGAGCAGCACTGACGCGGCTCTCCACCAAGCCTGCCAAACAGCCCAGATGTTAGATCTGTGAGCCTCAGGCTAAATGGAGGGAGGTGCACTCGAATTTTTCAGGAGCAGAAAATTGCGTTTCGTTTTTTTAGTGGAAGTTATGAAGGTGAAAGAAAGTAAGATAAGGAAAGAGAGACAACAATAATATGTTAAAGTCTCATATCATTCACAGAAAAAGGAGACTTTTCAAAATTAATCAAAAATTAATCTGAAATTTTATGACTTGCTTTGGACTTTCAGTCATTGTAATATGCACGTTCATTGTGATGTAAATCTTACGAATGTATTTACCAATGTATAAAAAATTGCAAAAGCAAACAATAAAAACCTGATAATCCTGTTCAACTTGATTTTATATACTAAACTTATATAAATGTTTCATTATCGACATTTCAGGAGCGCTCCCTTGTGTTTCTTCTTTGGTTGAAGTGGTTCACACAGGGGCTTGAGCTAGAAATCAAGAGTCAAATTTTTGACAGAGGTGGAAAGTATAAGTCCAACATACAGCACATAAAAGAGTGGTTTTTTTATGTTGTTGTTTTTTTCAAATGTTTTTAATAAGGTTCAGGCCTGAAAAGATTTGCTCACCCTAAGCACTCCTGACAGGTATTCCAATAGCAATCCAAGCTAGCCTAATAGCTCATAAAATATTGTAATACTGTAGTTGAAAAGCGAATCATGATCTTCCTTCTGAAAATTTTTGCCTTCATCAGCAATTATGTATTAAAAATAGTATGTTGAAATTCATTCCTCCATGATAGAGTGATTTGCATTAGTATGTCATTATCATAATAGTTCATAGGGTGTTTCAAAATGAAAATAGCATCTGGGTATTTTTCTGGGGCAATATATCATTCCGCTGGAGTAGTTATTAAGACAAGTCCCTTCATACATAAATATAAGTGAAACTATGCAACATTTATTAACTTTCCATGAACACAACTGGAAACATAGAGATGTTTGGGGAAAGTGAATGGAACGCTTATTGAAATGTAAATACCTGTCTCAACTGAAACATGAGTCAACAGTGTTTGTAAGAACACTACTCTATATTCAGAGGGAGGAGGAACCAAACTTTTTTTTCACATGTTAACATAAACTAATGGTTGGGATCATAGCTCAACATGAAGCTCATGTGATGAATGGAAACACTGCAATTTCATGCCACGTTCAAGTCATATCAGATTTAACAGCATCCCACCTCTGCTGTGTTCCTGTGACAATGATATTACTATTTCATATATACGTAGTATGTACATCAGATCCTCATTGGCATCCAAATCACAAAGATGGAAATACTTGGGTAGCCCAATGGGTTTGCAGGGCTGAAAACAGTCACTGATGGGTTTAGGGTTAGGGTCATTACATTACACCAATATGGCCCAACCAAAATAATGAGCTGAAGGGTGCTAAAACAGTTTACAGAGACAGCGGGAGCTCTCTCTCTCTCTCTCTTTCTCTTTCTCTTTCCGTGTGTGTGTGTGTGTGTGTGTGTGTGTGTGTGTGTGCGTGTATACTATGGCAACCATGGAGGTGGCATCTGCCATGGCGCTTTAGCTCTGTTTGTGAGGTCCATGTGTGTGGACCTCCACAGGGCTTAAAGAATGCGTGCTCCCCCATATGCTGAGCTGTCATTGGGGCAATGTGACGCAGCCCTCCCCTGTGTGGGACCTCCAGCCGGCCATCAGATTGACTAAGTAAACAACAACTGGACATGGGGTGATAGTACTGAGCTTTTATCTCCTAAACCTGTGAAAACAAATCACAGATGACATAAGAATAATCTACATATGATCTGTTTCTCACGAGAATTATTAGTCATATGTTGGTATTTATGCCTCAGAAATATACTAATATCTGTTGATCTCATTTTGGGAAACACCATGAATACAAATTTCACTACTTAATGATTTTCCTGAGGTTAGAAGTTCCAAATATGACTGAACTGGTTAAAATCTGATTATAAAGACAATGATTATGTTCTATTTTGAATTTGGCAGAAAAGAAATCAAAGAACAAACATCATTCTAATCAGGTGTGAACGAGTATTAGATGCTCGACGTAAGTCTGCACTGACAGCTTTCTATCAAGTGTGGCATATTGCAGAGGGAAACACATGACAGAGACACGTCTCCCCCGATGACAGCCATCTTACATCGTCCCTTCTCTCTTCCTGCACACAGATGTTACACAGCAGCTTATTTGAAGATGACAAGAACTCCTCTTGCGCCTCCCAAGGGATGGAGTTGCCTTGGGAAAATGACATTTACACATAAAGTGCTAATGTGTCTCTCTGAGCAAGTTTGTGTGAAGACAAAGGAGAAAGAGAACAGAGAGAGGAGATGTGTGTTCCAGAGAAGTGAAGAAGGCACAGACCAGAAATAGGAAATGATAGAACTGGAAACTGGGGACCCTCGGGGGGCATCAGAGTCTTTAGAAGTATTTGTGATAATGTGTGTGTGTGTGTGTGTGTGTGTGTGTGTGTGTGTGTGTGTGTGTGTGTGTGTGTGTGTGTGTGTGTGTGTGTGTGTGTGTGTGTGTGTGTGTGGTTGCTGCTGCTATTTCCTCTAAACTGTGTGTGTTTTTGTTGTTGATCTCACCCAGTTGTTGGAAAATCAAACACAGGCTGTACGCCCAGATGTTGACAGATGTGATTTGTACAACACAACTTCCTCTGGAAGTCAAATACACAATAGCACAAATGCACAAGCAGGATAGAAGCACATGTTGTCCCCCTACCCCTCCAGAGACAGTCTTCTTGGCTTGCACCAACACTCCTCTGTTCCCTCAAACCAATCTCATCTTTTGCTTGGAGTTGCTACGCAGCGGTTCACTGTTCTGTTCCAGCTGTTCCATGTATAACTAAAACACACTGAAATCATGGCTCGTTTGCTTCAGAAGATGTAATCACAGGTAGATGGAGAATAACAGACAGACAAACAGCTGGAGCCCTCAGTAGAAGGAGAAAAAAATGCAGCTCTCCCTTGTGGCCTGGCATGGTTGTTACACAAATGCAGCTGGGCGCCGGAAGCTGGAGGCGGTGGGATTTTTAGTTGGGAAAGACAAGCTGAATTTATTTTAAAGTTATATCCTGTTAATTATCTTGATCAGTCTCTTCCCATTCCATCCTTTCTGATCAATTCATGTTTTCCTATCCTGTCCTATTGATTCATATTCCTCACACATTCTATCCTAGCTGTCATTCTGTCCTATCCTCTATCATTTATCTCTTCCCACCTTCTCTTTCTTTCTTATCATCTCCTCTAGCATCCCATCAAATGGTTTTTCCATCCTCTCCTATGGTACCACATCAAATCCTTTCCAATCATCTTCCCGTTCAATCCTATTCCTATTAAATCCCCATCCCAGTTGATCCTTTTCACCTGAAACCCATCTTTTTCTTTTGTTTAGGTTTCTATCTTATCCTATTAACTTGTTCCTGTTATTATATGTGTCTTAGCAATGGCAGACCTCTGCTGGAATAAAAATGGATCACAGTCCTCCCCTCTGTGTCATCCTCCCACGGCTTCATTGATTCTACCACTGAACAGAATTTACACTGATGGCATTCGACGTAACATCAGTACCTGGAAGAGCAGCGGCGGAGGAATTAAAGCTGTGGTTTATATTCAGAAAATGTACATTCATGTTAAAATCACACAGTCCAGAGTTTCTGTTGGGGTCTCTGTTCCCCTCTGCCTCATACAGGTAACAAGGGCCCACATACCCGATAAAACATCTCCCACAACATGAGTCAATAATGTAACACAAGTGGATTTAAAATATGTAAACAATGTAGGAAAGAGGACAAATCACCTAAACAGACTCCTCTCACTTCATCCATCCACCTTGTAGACAAATACTACCTCAGCCTACAAACTGCAGTCTCATTCTTACAGTCACTGCCAAGAGCAGCAATGTTAGAACTCAACAGAACAAATCCGAGCAGTAAATCAAGAGCCTTTGCTTTGTGGCTCAGCTCTCTTTATCACCACAGTACAAAATGACTCTTACATTACTGCAGCAGCTGCTGCTAAGCAGCGGTCAATCACATAATTGCTTTTACCCTCACTCGTAAATAATCCTGCAGCCTCATGTCATCACAGATATTGGAAATAGTACTTGCCATTGGAGACAAAGGATATGAACATCTGTTTGGGCCGCTACTGCAAGTCAGGGCTTCAAATATAATTTTGATGAACATATATTGAAGCTGAGATGGTTGATTGCACACGGTGGACTTTATCATCAACATATAATGTGAAGAAAAGCTGTAGTTAACTCTATTACTTATGGGACGTGCTTAATTTTCTCTGATTTTTTTGTCTTTGAGTTTATGTTGCAATTGCTGTTAATGGGAAGAATTATAAATGATGAATTAAATTGTAAATCAGTAGAAAAGAAGGTTTAAAACGTGATGATGAAACTTTTAGCCATATTTACAAACTGGAACCTACATATTGAACACGGACTTATATAAAGCTGAAACATCATTAAGTGTGTGTGTGTGTGTGTGTGTGTGTGTGTGTGTGTGTGTGTGTGTGTGTGTGTGTGTGTGTGTGTGTGTGTGTGTGTGCGTGCGTGCGTGCGTGCGTGCGTGTGTTTGTGTGTGTGTGTGTGAGACTTATGGAGGGTCAGGGGACAGGGTTATTTTTGGGGCAGTACAACCTGGATACACATGAGCAGAAGGTATCCATGTACACGCAGGTGCAGGCACACACATAACATATGTGAATATATGAACATATGCATGAATACAAGCAAATAAACAGGCTGGCAAACAGACACATGTAGACATGTATCCACAGATAAACACACACATTTTCTCTAAAACTACAGCTTAGAAAATAACCCTCATCCTCCCACTTCACCATCATGTGCACACACAGCACACAAAAAGTGTTTTATTGAAATGATATAATGTGAAAGGACAACACAGCTCAAATACTTTACAGTGTGGTGCAATTGATTACAAAAGCCCTATAAATAATAGACACTTTGGAAGCCACTGATGAAGTGTGGAGTAGCTGTAATATTCAGTTTGTTGAAATGGGTCTAAGAGGCATCAATGAATCACAGAGAGGTTTTTTCTGACTTCTTTTACTCTTAATATATAAAATTGAAGGCAATACATAAACGTATTAAAAAAGGGTTGAAAATTTAAGTTTATTGGCTAGAGGCTTATACTTGGTCATCTGGTACTCCGCAGACTACATTTCACACCTGAATGGAAAATAGGTGACCCAGAACAGAACATGGTGGACCGTTCTGACTCCCAAGCTGTACTGCAGAACAGCACATCTTAAACACCACGGCTGCAGCTGCTCTATCCCGTGCATGTGTGTGTGTATGCTTGTTATTGTGTGTAAGCATGTTCTGCACAGGGTCTGTCTGACCGCAGCTGTCCCTACCTCCATGTGGGTCTCCTGGGCAGGGCTGACCTCTCTCTCCTGAAGCCACTTCAAAGAGACCAGGGATGGGCCGAAGAGGTACGGGCCGCAAAGCTGGCCAACGTGGCTGCTGCTTCCATGGGCTTTGGGAGATGGGGAGCAGGGTCTGGGTTTAACACGGGAAGGTGGAGGGGTGGAGCAGGGTTGGGAGTGATGCCGTTGGGTGTGATGCTGGACGTGAAGGGAGGCACAGAGGTATGTGTTTGTGACAGGAGGACAGAGACAGAAGGTGTAGAAGTGGGGGTAGAGATACTGCTGAAGTCAAAAGCAGCGTGCAATTGTGTGTGTATGTGTGTGTGTGTGTGTGTGTGTGTACTCACAGTCCAACCTGGACAGACCTCCTGTGCAGTGGTGTTACAGCAGCATGTCATAGTGTATGCATGTGTTTGTGATTCACTCAGAGGCAGCTTGGTGAGAACTGATTCCACTGGAGCCCCGGAGGAAAAATACTTAAGAGTCTCGGTGGAAAAAATGGATTAGTACTGGCCACAGACATAAAAATGAGAGGTAAATATTGAATAAATATCATACAAGCAAGTTTTATAATCCTTAACTAGATGCAGATAATGGATTACGAAGGTAATTTTAAAAAATAAATTTGTAAAAGTCAGAAAAATAGGACAGACATATAAGAAGAGGGAAAGGAAAGAATGTGATTGTAAAACTAAAACGGAAAACGAAAAATTAAAAAATTATTGGATGGATTACTATGAATTTACTGTATATGAACATTCATACATGAACATACATCAATGCATGTATCCATGCCCCCCCCACCCATTTTAAATATATTTGGTAAACACATAACTTTTCATGTGGGCCATCTTCTACAGTTGATCTGATTTGCTCATGCTCTGATAAAACATAAGATTATGTTTGTTCCCTTTAAAACAGACTTCAACTTTCTAGAGTGGAAAAATTCTGGTTGACATTTTTGATTTGGACTGAAATTGAGTGAATATTTTCAGATCATACTTTCTTGAATACATTCTTTATGACAAATGGCAGAACTAATGGCTCCCTATCCATCAATCCATTTTTTTAGTAGCCCTTTATCAGCTACAGGCTAGAGACGGGGTAGACCCGCGTTGCCAGCGCATCACCACACCTACTGACAATTTGATGTGATCGATTCGCCTAAAAAGCATATTTTTGGAGATGGGAGGAATCTAGAGAACCCACACAGACACAAGGAGAACATACATACATACTCCACACAGAAAAGAATCAAACCCAGAACCTTCTTGCTCTGAAGCAACAGTGCTACCCACTGCATCCCCATGCTGCCTTAATAGTATCCCATTAATCTCATTTACTTATCTTTATTCACCATATCGTAGCATTTTATTATGCCAAAGTAAGAGTGTCAAAATCGCTCTTATGTGTCACCTTATCTGAACACATTTTTTCCTCAATTTTCTTTCCTTACATTACCTTATTTATCACTGTCATGCAAATAATTAGTAATACAAAACGTTTAAAGATAAATTTTTGTTGCTTTCTTTTATAGCAGTTTAGTCCTTATATTTTTGAGGCGACAGAAGTTGCCGACTGGCTCTCAAAGTTGTTTCTACGGTCATGTGTGTATTTGTGTCATCGGGACTCGTCTGGCCTCAACAGCGGCAACAGAAGGACTCCCCTGTGCTGCCTTTTCCTTTTCAAGCTGTCTGCTTACCCCCACCTATGTGACCCCAAACCTACACACATGCACACACACACACACACACACACACACACACACACACACACACACACACACACACACACACACACACACACACACACACACACACACACACACACACACACACACACAGACACACACACCTTCCCTGGTAGCTGGTTTTTGCCCATGCCCCTCTGCACATAGGGCTATGGATAAAAGGCCAGCTGATGACAATATGTGTGTTCAGAGAGGCCAGAACAGCACACACATATATAATCTGACTCACACACACCTGTGTCTGCATTCTGTGCCCAGTCAGGGGCCCATACCTATACCCTGTGCTACTGCTATCCAGCTCCACACACATGCCATCTGGGGAGGCTGACAGAGAGGAGGGAAGAGTCCAGAACAGAGAAATGAAGTGTTGTTGTGTCAGAGTGTCATGAAATTAGGATTCTCATTTTAGAGAATTTTAGAGAGAATGAATGAGAATACATTTGATAGGATGCCCACATTCACCGATGCCCTTAAATAAAAAAAAGAAAAGTGCATTAATTGGGCAGCTGACCCTGAACCTGCACACGAATTCCATCTGAGACTTAAATGTTCACTGATTGTTCAGTTTGCATCAAGCTGATCAGTTGTTAGGCAGGAAATTCAGCATTCTGTGCAGCTGTGTCAACCTTCTGGTCCTGAACAGCTTTTAAGATGCTGCACTGTACTAAATTTAAGAGGCTGCAGGGATTGCTGACCCAGCTGACTCACACTTAACTGTCTGCTCGCCTGCTTGGAAGTGACAATATATCTGGGAGAAATAGACTTATAATATGTCAGCAACACAGACTGAATTGACAATACAGTAACAGTTTTGTGCACCCCTCATAAACCCCTCATTTAATATTTGTAGCTTAAGTTAATTGCATCGTATGCAAATGTTTTGGAAATTGGGTTGGATTTTACATGGCGGAGGAATATAATTTTGCAATATTATATGATGACGCATTAACTCACACGCAGAATGTTTGAGAATATTGAGAATGGTCATGATATATATTTTTTTTAAAAGTATTCTATAAGAATTACGACCTTGTATGTCCACAACTATTTAAAGTAAACTAACTTAACAGTTTCACGGCTCATAATGAACGCACTGAGGATGCAGTGCAGCTGTCTTCTCGTTCGGATCACGCAGAGCACCTCCAACTCTCGCGAGATTTGGCTTATTCGCCGGCAAAGACACACGAGACTTTGGGATGGGATGATGAGAGCTTCACAGTGGAGGAGAACCAGACACCAGGCTGAAACATTTAACACCGTAAACAGGAGGACGAGGTGAGACAGTAGAATACGTGTGTGTGTGTGTGTGTGTGTGTGTGTTGGGGCGGAGTGGTGTGTGTGTGTGTGTGTGGGAATAATGGGGTTACCGTATATTTGGGTGACGTCACGAGTAATCCTGAAAGTCAAAGCTGCGGTAATGTTAGCTCTCGGAAATCCGTTTAATTTAGCCAGAATCGCCCTTTCCTACCCCCGGCTTGAAGCGTGGTGAGCACCCGCTGACTGCTGATTTAGCTTAGCTTTCTGTTTATAGCATAGCTTTATGTTTCTCCTCACAGGCGAGGGAGGGAAACACCCGGGCAGCAGGTGCACCGGGGGTTCCACAGCACCTGCCGCGACAGGTAATGTTGTCTGGTGTTAGCACGATGAAGGTAGACGTGACATGAACCCGGCTGAAGCTAAAGCTAGCCGGATAACGTGTTTATGTTATGGTACCCTCGGCTGGATGGGGGCGGTGCCGTGTGTCGCAGGTCACGGTGGAACGATGCTCTGTGCTACAGGATCGTGTCGAGGTTAACGTTATAATATCTGAATCTTTGGGGGGGAAAAAAACACATCTTGTGTCAGTTTTTAATGTCCGCACGAAGTGATGTTGTATTAGTGCAGAACGCGCTTAAACGCTGGTTGTGTTTTCTGCCATGCGGCATGCAACATGCGTCAGTCTGACACGCACTTGGAATCGTGACGTAAATGACGCAGTACTGGAAAATGTGCTCCAGTCATTCATGTTCTATTCAGCAGCAGGTTAGCACGTTCACAAACGTGACGCTCGTTCCCCGCGGCAATGCAACAGGGTGGAGTCGAACGGTGGCTCTTGTTTGTGTTGGTGGCAGCAAAGTGGCCTCATGTGTAAATAGAACCAATAACCTCAGGATCGACAGGGTGTTGCTTCTCATGACGGATGGGGATGAGAATGGATGATATGCTGCAAAAAAAAAAGAAATCATTTTTGAACTATCAGTTATATTTGATAATACTCCCAGTTAACAATCAAGAATGACAAGCGCATGGGATTCTTGAAGTTTAATATCTCCAAAGGGGAATTATTTGCCCACTCTAAAGTTGGTATAGGATTCTCATGCATTGTATATATGTATACAGGCCTTTGACACACACACACACACACACACACACACATGCAGATGAGAGGTAGAGCGGCAGGCACCTCCTTCATGGTGCGCCCTCAATGAGCAACTTATAAAGGGCATTGTGCCTTGGTCAAGGGCACCTCGGCAGTGCTCGGGAGGTGAACTGGCTCCTCTCCTCCGCCGAAATGTTTTGGCCGACATGGGTCTTGAACCGGTCACCCTCCGGTCCCCAGCCCAAAACTTAGTGGACTGAGCTACTGCCCCCACTTAGAAACTATAAGACAGATTTCCATTAAACGTGGTGGAGGGGTGTGGCACACACATACCAATTTAATGTTGGAATAAACCAATAATAACATAGAGAGGATAGAGGATTTTCTGTTTTCTTTTTGCTCCATTTTTGTTATGCATAAACTATCCTTTGGGTTCTGATTGAAATGAGCTGTTCACTTCTGTTATATTATTATCAGGAGTTGATGAAGGAGTGGATATTTCCTCTTTGAAGAACCATTGGTACTCCCCTGAACTCTCCACCTATTTCACTAAAGTTTAAGTGCGAGATGGAAACAGATAATTAAGTGGAGACAACCTGCCCAACAGAACAGGAATACTGTACAGATTTTTTTATTTTATCATAACTGAACAATGGTCATTTCACTGTTCTTACTGTGATGTGAATAACACACCCATTTATGAATTTTTTAAATCATTTCTCTCAACTTATAAAGAAATGTCAAATGCAACACAAATTAGTGATATAGAATGAAAAAACAGCACATATTCAAATTTTAGACTCTAGTTACAGGATAGTTTTCTTCTATTTTTCCATAGTATATACATTTTTTGTGCGTTTGCAGCCTTTATGCTGCCCGTCAGAGCAGTAAAGCAAAGCAGCAGCCTCTGTCCTCCATCCCTGTGCAGTTCTCACACTGTTATAGTTATGATATGCACTGGTGAGGTAAAAACATCAAAATCACTGACAAGTGATGTGTATGATGCTGATCATCTTTTTACAATGCGATGCCCTACAGGGACATCCTGACACCTTGCATTCGCCCATCACCCATCCAAACGCTTCTGCAAAACAACTCACCATTCCCTGTGTATGAACCTTGCTGATATGAATGCTAATCTCCAGCTACACGGCTAACACAGCTAGCCTAGTTACCGTAGTGCTGATCCCCATTCAGGCTGAGCAGCGTAGTGTTGTTGCGCGTTGTGTAACACAGTGTAGTAGAGTGCATTTGAGGTGAACACAGCAGCTATGCAGAAAGAGAGAGGGGAGGGAGAGCGGGAGTGAGAAGATGGAGAGGTGCAGAGATTTGGGCAGAGAAAAAGAGAGTGTGGGAGCATCCCTAACTGCTGTTGTTGCTATTTATAGCCGAGCCGTACTCCATAGTCCTGAGATGCTCTACCACCTCCCACATATAGACCGACAAATCAGCCTACACATACTCGCACATTGACGAAATAATTTGACATGCAGGAATACAATGGAGTACAGGAAGATTTTGCACACAGCAAAGCTTCGTCTCCCTGAACAAAAAGAGCCATGAATGAATGAGAGGTAGAGCTCAGGGATGTTTCTTTGACAGGCAAGGTCAGTTTTTGCTTCATTTGGAGCTTTGCTATAATTAATCCTTTTTGTCAAGTGAGTGTTAGCAGTACAAGGTGGAATTGGGAAAGGGGGGGTGGCAGAGGATGCATTTGTCCTCACAATATCTCATTGTTTGTCTTGACAGAGTGTATGAAAGGACCTTTGAGGGGAATAGGGGAGAAAGGGAGAAGCAGACGAGGAGGAAAAATAAATCCAGGCCCTTCTATTTCTTTATTTTTTTCTCCTTTCACTTCCTTCCAGGCTGAGTCACTGCTGGTGAGGAGGAAGGTCTGGAGAGAGAACGAGAGAGGAGGAGGAGGAGGAGGTGGAGGAGGAGGGGGAGAAGAAGACGAAGAAGGGAGTGAGTCTGGGAGATAAGCCACAACAGGAAGCAAAACGACACACACACACACGTACGCAGACGGCGTGGGTTTCTGTGTGCGTGTGTCTGAGAGGGAGACTGCGTGAACGAGAGGGTGAACAGGAAAGGAAGGGTGGGAGAGTGACGCAGAGGCTGGGAGAGCCGACCCCCCCTCCTCTCCCTCTCTTTCTCTCCTCTCCTCCTTTCTCCCCTCCTCCCTCCCTCTCTCTCTGTGAAGCAGGCGTGTAGCGGCATCAGACTCGGCGTGAAGAAACCATGAGCGATGTCACCATCGTTAGAGAGGGATGGCTCCAGAAACGGGGTAAGTACATCCAGTACCTCACTTCTTCCCCACCTCTCTGCCTCCTCTTCAGCCTCCTCTTCTTCTCGTCTAGACTGAGGGCCTGGCCATGGCTGTCCACATGTGCAGGTGGTAGGATATGAGTGTTTGCAAATGTGTGTGTGTGTGTGTGTGTGTGTGTGTGTGTGTGTGTGTGTGTGTGTGTGTGTGTGTGTGTGTGTGTGTGTGTGTGTGTGTGTGTGTGTGTGTGTGTGTGTGTGTGTGTGTGTGATCGCATGGATGTCTGATAATCTAGAGTATGAGTGTCCCCATCTTACACACTCAGACACACACACACACACACACACACACACACACACACACACACACACATACTTAGTGTTGTGTATTTTTATTATAAGCTTGGCTGGCTGCTTGTTTGCTCAGCCTGTTTTTGCTTCAATCAAGTTATGTCTGAGAATGACTGCATGTGCTTCTGTGTGTGTGTGTGTGTGTGTGTGTGTGTGTGTGTGTGTGTGTGTGTGTGTGTGTGTGTGTGTGTGTGTGTGTGTGCATTTACTAGCATCTGATAGGCCTGTAGCTACATTCATGTGTACTTCTCGGCTTGGCCATTGTGTCCTCCAGCCTGTGAAGTGACTGGTGTCACTCAGAGTCACATGTCATGGGGTTTGACCGATGGGTTGTGGAATTGAGGCCAGTGCTGATGAAAGAACATCATGTTCACAGCTCAGTGCATGAGAAATTGGAAGAACAATAACACCAACACTTGAAGAGCATCTTGTAAAGACAGTACTTCCCTTTTCTCTGAAATGCACATGTTCCGGTGAGTGATTATTGCAACAGGTGAAAAGTCATTTGGTTAAAATACCAAACGGAAGTGCAGAAAGTCAGAAAGGAACAGAGTAGCACTGAAATGACTGCAGAATTCGCCGCAAGACACTTAAAGGACAGGATGTTTCTGTTATTCAGTACATTTTCTTCAATAACAGAATTTGCTGGAGTCCCATGATTCCTCCAGGCGCTGTTTTATGTACATCTGAATGAATGTACATTTTAGGGAAGCCCCAGTGATAGAACAAGGGGATGTTGTAAGACTGTGAGGCCAAAGAGCATCATTCCCCTGACTTTTTGATGCAGTCTTGGAATGTGTATAGCAAACTCTTGAACAGGAAGTGACATGGACACGTGGTAGACAAAGGGCTTCTGGGTAATGTAGGCTAGCATGACGGCAAAGGAGGACAGATTGCTCCTCACTACATGGAGTGGATGCTCTCTTGCAGGATGTGACACACATATAAACAAATAGAGTGCACACTCTATTGCTGAGGTAAAAGGGAGAATCTTTGTCTGAGTGTGCCAGCGTGCCAGTGCAGTCCTCAGACAGTCGTCTGTGCATATTAAGAGGAACACATCGCCCCCAGTCACGACGCAGCGCTACCAGTCAGAGCGTGAGAGAGGAAGAGAAAGAGGTTGTTGGGGAGGGGGTGTTTGTTTGTGTCAGGAATATGAATGTTTGTCTGCATCATAAGTGAGATTATTGTCTGTATTTATGTGTGTGGAGAGGAGCGGGGTCAGGGTGCTGACTCACTGTACAGGTTGTGATACAGCAAAGGCTGCAGTCTTAGCACTAAGAGCTTTTTACAGAAACAAAACAGAAAAAGAGATGCCAGAAAGGTCGTGAAACCTCACCACAAGCACAAGCTGTAAAGTTTCCTCTAAATAATTCACATTGTATGGATTTTAATTCGTTCTTAAAGTTGATAACACAGGGACTGAATGAGCTGAAGATTTTAGTAAAACAAATGAGAAGATGGCAGAGTTTCGGATGTTGATGTTTTTAAGGCTTTGAGTTGAAATAAATCATGAAGAAGTTCATGAAATAAGTCCTTAGTGTTGTGTTCATTTTGAAATGTTCATGTTAGTTGAGGAGCGTTTTGTCTGGTTCTTTTCATGTCAATGATAAGTACTTATCTCAAAGTTTACGTTCTTGGTTGTGGATGCAGGTAAATGTCAATTAAAAGAAGTTGCATTTTCATTTCATCGATAATCTTTCAGCGTATTTTATTTTCTTCCTGCAGTTCTGTCCTCATTAATGTGCTAATTGTGTGCTTATTAGTGGCAAGTTAGTGCACATTTTATAGACAATTTAATGTATCCAGAGAAGTTTATGTCAACATTGTAGTAAATTTTATTCTCAGGATACTGCACTTGTACTTAAATTTCCAATGTGGTCTCCTGGCTGCCTGTTACTTAATGTTAATATAAATGAGACTTTCAGTCGCGCACTGTGATGCTGTGATGTTATTAAAAGAGTGTTAAGCAGATATACAGTAGAGGTGTTTTTACCATAGTTTGAACTAGGCTCTCAATAATGGTGATGATTTCATGATGTGGTTGCCATGAAATGTAGTTTTTGTCCTTCGTTTAAATGTTTGTTGAGTGTATCGTTTGTGGTTTCCAATGGATCTGATTGTATATTGCAAAAAAACTAGTTTTCTTTTCATTTGTAGCACAAGTAGGTGAAGATTCCTCACTCACGCAGCGGCATGAGTGAGGAATGAAAATACAGTGTTTTTTTGGAGTGAGCTAATTCTGTCTCAGAATTCTCTAACCATTAGAATGATTGGTCAGACGTGACACGTACTGTACTCAAAACCAATTAACATACACATGGATGCTGATCAGCAGCAAGTGCATACAGCACAGAATGGAAAATGTTATTCAGTCAGTACAACTTAAAATGCAAAGTTGTTCCCATTTTATAAGCGATTTCTTGAGGATAAAACATGAAAGAAGATCAAATGATACAAATAAAATCATTATAAAAACATAAAGCAGTCAGAAAGTGATTTTCTTAAAACACTTTTGTATTAAGGAAAATACTTGCAGCTAAATTAGGTAATTGGTACTGCTTTTTTTTTTTTTGCTTTAAATATCTGAATCTGAAGTGAAGTCTCATTCATCTCATCCAAGGCCAGGAGTTTACCTTCTGTCAGCCCATGTGAGGCCACAGAGGTCACAGACAGCCACTGTAGCCAAGGATACTGTTACCTCCACCAACATTAGCCCACACAGACATCAACACAGCAGATGGCCCGGAAGGATGGGAAACACTTAAGAAGAGATGGGAGAACATCATCATTTCTCTGTCATTCTATGTTCCCCAGAAGTATTCTGCCAAGTCACTAATAAGATAGGATACAGTTATGTCAAAGTGGCTCGAGCCAACAAAATTATTCAATCAATGCTTCTCTGTCTGGTAGATGGAATCACGCATGAAAGGCAGTGTCGTACATACCCTTCCTTTCACAGTTGCATTTCAGATTAGTCAGATTAGACATGCAATTCAAAGAATTAAATCTCCTTGAAAAGAAAATTGAAGACAAACATCATCAAGTCGATGTGATGAAGTCACAAGGCTTTGAAAAAGGATTATCCCCAGTTGCACGTATTGAGGTACTAATGTGAATTTTTGTTCCCTGATCTGCAGAAAAATTACAACTAATTCTTAATTTAGCTTAATTGTTATTGGGATTTGAATTTAAAGGCCAATGTAGTTCTGTTCTTTTTCCTCATATCTTAATTGTTTGCAAAGTGACATCTGGAATATGCAGAATTCTGGTTACAGAATGATTCCTTTGTTTCTTGATAATTTTCCAGTGTTTCTCTGTATGAAACTCAGTTTATCCATCACAGCCTGTTGCCTAATGCATGTTGTCATCTGAATGTATGAAGGGCATCAAGGTGGAATGAACGACCAGAAGTTTGCAACCATCAGCATCCATCGTGTCCATCAGCTCTTTGGCATTTTCGAATGTGATGCAATCGAGGGTCTGCTTTTGATAGATGATTTATTTTAAGTGAAACTGGATGAAATTTATTGCGAGAAATTTATTTAAGTAGCTGAAGAAAGAGGAGCGGTAGGAGCAGCCGTTTCGACCAGTCGAACAGAGACTTTAACTGCGCTGGAAAGCTTGAGGGCCCATCGTGACATATTTTTGATCTTCAGCATGGAGGACTTTATGGAAAAATTTATCTGCACCATAAAAGATTGTTAGAGAGGCAAAGTGATTCTCCCATTGGGCTCCATCAAAAGATAAATCCTAATGCTGCAGTTAGAAGCGTAGAAACCTTGGAACTTTTAACTCCATGGTTTCAACTGGATATGTTAACATGAGAACACAGAACCCTCGCTCTTGCATTAACCCCGCAGCTGTTTGTGGAGACCGACTGATCAGCATTTTTCACCTCTGACCACTCACATCACTGCTTCACCTGTGGGCAACTCTATGGGCTCTTGCTAGACGACAAGGAAAAATCTGCGGTAAGAGTTGGATGACAGGGACGAGGGAGAAAAAATAAGAGATATGCACTTTCTGTGACCATCTCATCTTGATCCTTTGACCGACCGCTGTGGTCCACTGTTTCCCCAGAGCCCATGTGTTGGACCTCAACCCAGACCTTTCAGGCAAGCTCATAATGCATGCTAATGCCTATTCTGAGGTGGAATACATTGACACCAGTGATGCGTCTGACCATGTGTCCAGACTTTTAATTAAAAGAACAATCTGTACCCACCTTAAGGTGTAATCCCCTCTTCCCCATTTCAATTCCTTCCCTTCAAGGGATGTAACGAATTTATTTTTTTAAATTTGGAATATTTGTGTCACTCCTAAACAGAGGCAGAATGAAAACCTTCTAGGCAGAAGGAAACGCTGCAAACTCAGGAATACTCCCTTACGATTCATGGCTAGAAGCCACATGTGTCTTGCTTTCTTACTGTTTTCTTTGCATTTTTCCAAAATCTTTACCTGAATGCATCCTCGCCACAGTGATTAGGAGCTGTGTGTCGTGCTGTATACATCAGACTGCTGTGTGGTTCATTGAGTGCAGTGCAGCGCAGCGAGGCAGCCATCTTTGCTCAGCGAGTTCAGTGAGTTCAGCTTTGCTAGAGGCTGGCTGGCTGGATCAGGTGGCATTGCCAGATCTCTGATATCAATCACCAGCCTCTGCTGCTGCTGCTGCCGTCGCTGCTGCCACTGTCTGCCATGATGCCCTTCTACTCTCCTCTCATCCTCCTCCTCCTCCTCCTCCATCCTCTTCTGTTGGAGAGCCTGTCAACACAACTCCCCAATTTAATTGTAATGTTCCATTTATTCCTGTTTTTCCGTGTTTTGCCTTTCATGTCCTTGACCAACCCTTCTGTCCCTTCTGTTTCTCATATTCACGTGTGCATGCGGGGCAGCAGCGGACAGTACAGGCTTTGTTATGAATGGCATCCTCTTGCACATCCGGAGGAAGTGTACGTTCCAGTGTGGCTTTACAAACTGTATCCATTGTCCTAAGAGTGAGTCACTCTACACTGCAGGGAATGGCAGTCAGCCAGACAGTCAGGCAGACCGACAGCACATTCAGACTAGTCTGTTGAGGTTTTACTGACAAACAGCGGGAGCGACAGGCAAAAAAAGAAAGTTTGTGATGGGTGCAGAGGCAAATGTCTCCCCAATACAGAAGAGACTTTTAACTTGTGGGTACAAACACCGGATGAAATACACGCAGCCAAATGTGCCATATTTACTTTCAAATCGGAATATCATATTTTACAAATTATTTTGTAGAAAAATAAATCCTGATATTAAGTTCATCTCCACTTTAATGCTGCACCAAGTAAGAATTTTCCATATAAATACAACCTCTAAATTAGGCTGCAGCGAGGGAGAATGCCCCCTTCTCCCCTTCTATATTATCACTGGCAACATATCTGGTTCATGCATAAGAGAATGTGATGAAGGAAAACTCAAGTAAGCTGCACAAAGCTAAACTGCAATGAGCAGTTCTTCATTTTAAAAGAAGCTCCAGTCGATTCTGTTTTTATTCCTGTTTTATATGTGACTTCAACCAGTCAGAGAGGATGTGATTTCCAACCACACTGCTCATTAGTTTCCACATGGCTGTTTTGAACATTGCTGCTTTTAACTTTTCTTAAACTTGCATGGTCGTCCAGATTCCGTATAGACAATATACTGTTTCATGTTTTAAAGCGGACCCATACTCCTGCTGTACTCACACTTATACTGACAGTTACTGTTGTTGCTTAAGAAGCTTGTTGGAGGCTGTTAACGTCCATGTCTTCAGTGGGTTCCACTAATGACACAGTGGCTACAATGGTCCTGCTTTCATCTACTGGACCAGTTTGAGTTGAAGTTGTAGCCAGATCCTACGTTTAGACCCTGGGCCCGTTCAGTTTCACATCTCGAGGTATTGTGACCTGGTCGGAGTGTGCTGTGGGCTCATTAGAGGAACTAGGTTAGAGTGGAGATTGGTTTGGTTTATTAAAGGCAACAGATTAGAGCTCAGTGACTAACAGCCAGCGGAAAGTGTTGCCTGGCAGGAGAAGGACCCCAGAGTGTGACCATTTGATCTCATACTGCTGCTTTCATAAATATTAATTCTACCGTTTTACTATTAGAGAAATTATGTGTAAAGCTGTGCAAAAGCTGCAAATAGATAGATTGTAATTAATATTTTAAAAGCAAAGTTGCTTTTCCAATCTGTTGTTCCTCCTCTGTTACCACAGGTTAGGAAATTTACATTAATTTGTGTCTTCTTTGCAAAAAAAAAGAAAAAGAAAAAAAAGAATTAAGAACACAGCTAGACGGCAAATTATAGAAATGCATTTCACACCACTTACTAAAGATGATGAGATTATGGTCCTTACAGGAAATTCAACAGAAAAATGTTACAGTAAAAAAATGTTTGCCAACATTTATGCTGTGAATTGGGTTTTATGTTTTTTTTAATTACTCCTTAATTTAACTTGTTGACCAGGACACATTTTCCTTTAATCTTGTTTTAAAATGGTGGTCAATGATGATCATCCTGTTGCCACAGGCAACTGGATGTAGACCACTGAAACATCAGGTAAGTCAAATTATGCATGTTCTTCTCACTATTACTCTCTGGAACAGCTACATGTTGCTTCATTCATTCCAGAGAATAACTTCTGGAACAGAAACTGATGTGAAGACATGGTGGTACCATCTGGTTGAAGCTGCAGACACTTGACTATGTGGTCAGATGAGATAAACAGTAGTCCTCAACAGAAGAACACAATTGTTCAGAGAGGTTATTCGTTAATTGTATTTACGAAATGTATTTATTAAATTGAATTTGAGGTCAATCAAAAGTCATTACTACTCTAAATACAAAAATACTATTCTTTAAGACTTACCAAAAATAATAACCGGACATTAAAACAACACATAATGAAATACAGTAAAGTACAGGTACAGGTCAGTTTATGAATAATATAAATAGTATAAAATAGTATAAATAGTTTGTCGCTCTATCTAGGAATTCATTAATCGTGTGTGGTTCCTGGAACGCATTAACTGCGAGGAACGAGGGCGCACTCTATACCTTTTTAGGTATACATCTCTGAAACCTGATGAGATATAATCACAAGAAAAAAAGCAACATTTTCAGGAAGGCAGAGGCTCAAAAATGTGTAGGTCAGGGTAAAATGTTGAATTCAGGGGTGTCGCGGGATGTTGCAGTCTCTGACTGCCTTGTTTCCTGATGGAATCATCATCAGCCATACAGTATAGATAACATCTAATGGCATGTAGGTTTTGCAGAACAGATTGACGGTATTTTTGTACTATTTTCTAGTCTGCACATATCACTTAGTCCAGTTTTAGTTTTCATATTTGTTTTTGTTTGAACATTTCCGGCAGCGTTGTATGCACAGATTTATAAATCTTTAAAAAAAAAAAATCTTAACGTTTTTCCACTTTTTGTGAACATGTACACTTCAATATGGATATGGTCTGTTTTGTAAGTGTGATCCCTGCTCTTTGTGGTTATGTATATACACTATATTGCTTAAAGTATTCACTCACCTGCCTTGAGTCGCATATGAACACAAGTGACATCCCATTCCAAATCCATAAGGTTCAATATTACGTTGTCCACCCTTTGCAGCTATAACAAATTAACTGTTGTAGAAGGATGTCCACAAGGTTTGGGATTGTGTTTGTGGGATTTTTGACCATTCTTCCAGAAGTGCTTTAGTGAGGTCACACCCATGTTAAATAAGACTGCCTGGTTCTGGTCTCTGCTCTTATTCATACCAAAGGTTTTCTAGTAGGGTCAGGAGTCTGTTACAGGCCAGTCAGATTCATCCGCACCGGACTCTTGTCATCCAAGTTGTTATGGACCTTATGCACTGGTGTGCAGTCATGTTGGAAGAGGAAGGGACCAGTTCCAAACTGCTCCCACAAAGTTGGGGGCATGGAACTGCCCAAAATGTCTTGGTACACTGAAGCATTCACAGTTTCTTTCACTGGAAATAAAGAGCCAATCCCAGCTCCTGAAAAACCCCACACCATAATGCCCCCTCCACCAAACTTTACACTTGGCACAATGCAGTCCGACAAGTAATGCTCTACTGGAAAACACAAGACTTAGACTCATCCATCAGATTGCCAGACGGAGAAGTGTGATTTGTTACTCCAGAGAATACATCTCGACTCCTGTAGACTCCAGTGTTGGCGTGCTTTAAACCACTGCATCTGACGCTTTGAAGAACTAGAGAACTAAATTAAACAACTAAAATGATATGTCCACACAATTCAGCTTCCCCCAGAATGAAGGAATAAATTAGCTCCATAAAATGCTTCTTTGTAAAAGAAATTAGATTTATAACTGTACACCTCATCCATACGGCATAAATACAGAGCACTGGAAGAGGGGAAAATTGCACTTGATGATGTATGGATTGGATGTGGCTACTTGGCCATGGAAACCTATTCAACGAAGCTCTCTGCACACAGTTCTTGAGTTAATCTGAAGGCCTCAGGTCTGTAGCAATTCAGTCTGCAGACAGTTGACGACTTCTTCGCACTATGCGCCTCTGTCAGTTTAGGTGGCCCACCACTTTGTGGTTGAGTTGATGTAATTCCCACGCACTTCCACTTCCTTATAATACAGTTGACAGAATATTTATGAGCTAAGAAATGTCACGACTGGATTTGTTGCACAGGCATCCTATCACAGTTCCATGCTGGAAGTCACTGAGCTACTGAGAGCGATCCATTCTTTAACAAATCTTTTTTTAAAAGCAAGCCTGTTTGCCTAGCTGCTTGATTCTATAAACCTGTGGCCAGTCATCGGAACACCTGATTCTGATCATTTGATGGGTGAGCAAATTCTTTTGACAATATAGTGTATAAATGGCTCTGATATTCTGGCATCGGTGGGTTTGGTTAGAGTTTGTTCTTGTGGTCACAGTCGCCAAGTTAAAGGGACAGTCGGTCTATTTATATCCTCCAACCTGTAATCTGTCTCTGATAGGATTAACTAAGCCACCAGCTTCGTTCTGCTGTGGCACACAGAAATGGTGAAAATGTGAGACATGAATAAATGCATGCCTTCTAATGAAAAAGGAAAGTCAAAGTCTGACACTGTTTACCCATATTACATGTGTGTAACATACAGTCTTGGTTAGCTAGCCTGATTAAAAACACAGGAGGAAGACAGACATTAAGAGAATTCGCCACCCTCCCTCAGCCTCCTCCATCGCTTGTTGCCAATCTCCAGTCATTAATTAGCTGTCCGTGACAAAATTCCCCAGTCCCGATCTAGCACTGGTGTAGAGAAGCGGACGGCAGTGGTAATCATGTCAGGGAAGCTTGGCTCAATGTTCTGAAGGGGCTAAATGTCCCCATATGGTCCACTGGCTGGGACCTGCACCTCACCAAGCTGCCATTAAACTTGTGTTTAATATACCAAGGTAAAGAGGGACACACACACGACACACACTAATGCACACACTCAGCTGTAAGAAGCAAATCAAGACATCTGACGGGGGATTGGGCACAAAGGGACAGGACAACAAGGAGGTGATGTTTGTGTGTGTATTGTGTGTCTGTGTTTTGAGAGACTGATGCCGTACAATTGTTGACTTGCCATCTGTCATCAAGAAAAGTGTGTGTGTGAGTGCGTGTGCATGTTTGTGTGTGAGTACAGAGGAAAGATGAGACGGAGAGGAAGGCCAGAAACAATGAATGAAGTGCAGATGTCTCGCAGCACAGAGAGTAGAACATGAGATTCAATTACAAACTGCTGTATAAGAAGAGTTGAGGGGGAGAACAGAGGAGAAATTAGGACTAACATCTGCTAGATTCAAATATTGCTCTGTGGTTTGAGTGTTTCTAGACGACGTCTTTACGTATGAATCGACACGGGAACTCTGTATATATCTTGCAGGGCTAGTTGGACAAGTTCAGGGAGTTCTCATGCTTCCATTTCATAATAATAATCATCATCATATGCTGATGACGTAGAAGGGTTTTTCATTTTTAGCTGGTGTCATGTACTGTTTAGCCTCTTCGCATGAACAGGGCCTTTTGTTTTTAGTATATTATTTAATTTGGTAATAAATGTAAACCTAAAATTGATTACTCACCCATAAGTTTCCTTTAGGAACATACAGAGTCACTAGGGCATGAAGTTCTGGTCAGAAGCTGCTGGTCGTCAAAGTTTAAACACAGTAGTTTGGGTTTATTTATTTTATCACTCTGGGGATTCAGTCAGTTGAACTAAATGTAGTATTTTAACTTAAGCCGGTTTCAACTTGTTTTATACAAAATGAATCATACAGATGAATATAATGATAATAATGATAATGATAATAATAATTATAATAATAAAATAATAATAATAATAATAATAAAATTATGATAATAATATTTTCTTAATTTCTTTTTTCTGTCTTTTTTCTCATTTTCTGTTTTCTTTTTTGTTTCATTCTTCTTCTCACTTTCCTTCTTTTGTAATTTTGTTATTCTTTCCTACAGATTACAACAATATCTACCACATATACATATATAGATATCTTTCATTCATTCTTTCATTCCTTTGCTCTTCCCTTCTTTCATTTTTTACGTCCTTCAAATTACAACATAAACTACTACATATATAGTCATCTTTCATTCTTTCCTACTCTCTATCTTCTTTCTTTCTTGCTCTCTTTTTTCTCTTTTGTTTGGATTTTGTCTGAGTGTGATTATTTTGTAATTGTGAATAAACCTGCTTTTTAAAATTGGGAAAAAATCTTTTTTTATTTCATTCTATCCTTCCTTCCTGATAACATAAACTTCTCACATACAGACATCTTTGTGTGTCTGATCCTGGAGTGGCTGACGTCGGCCAGCTGATGTGGACACATTGTCAAAAACAGCCTCTTAGCTGAGCTGAAGTTACAACATGATAAACACCACCTCTGAAGGATGGAAGCGGTTTTCCGTCGATGTGTCACCTCATCGTGTGACGGACGTGTGCACAGCAGTCCCAAATTACAATCACTTTGTGATTTTATTAGTCCGAATGCTGCAGTAGAACAATAGTGTCTTGTAAACAGAAGTCACATGGGCTTACATGTAGCTCTCTTATTGGACAGTGTCTGGGATTTATAGCAGCAGATGAACCAAAACAAATATGATTCCAGTGTCTCTGGCATGTCAGTAATGTGTGATGGAGCATGACTGATTATGAGGGCATAGGATAAGTCTGTGTGTTACGCTTGTTCCATTCTGTAATGTTTCCCTTTACAAGCATGATTAACTGCAGCCTATCACAGAGCTCCTTATATTTGTGAAACCGCTATTCATCTGGAGCTTTGTACCTCGAACAAACCTTCCGCTTGGCCTGGCTGGTAATCACCAGAAGCCGAGAACAGATTGAGGTGTCACACCACCGAACATGTTGGTGTCGCGCTCAACTGTCCAAACAAAGAAGAGTTGATGAATAAATGCTTGGTAGTTGAAATCGGGGTAGGGTTCCAGACGTGACCCGTGGGAGCGCACACTGACGGACAGATGGACGCGCTCTGGGGCAGGTGATTAGACAGACAGGTAGTGTAGAGGGGAGACAGGAGAGCAGCAGTTAGTGAGGTGGAGAGCACTTACAGACCCTTCAATGCAAAACGTGAATGGAACCTTTACAATGAGGCACAACTGGGCTGGTCTGTGTGTGTGTGTGTGTATGTGTGTGTGTGTGTGTGTTTGTAGAGGGGCACGGGGGCACTTGACAGTATTTAGGAGTAATGTTAGATTGTTCAGTCTGGCTGGGGGATATTGTGTGATTGTGTGTGCACATGTTTGTGCATTTGTGTTGACAAGAGTACGCTCTGTCTGCGAGCATGTGTATGAGTTTACAAGGAGACTGAACACCCACACACATACACACACACATACACACACACATTCAAACATAATGTCAGCTGCCACTCCCAATCCAGCATTGGTGATTAATAATACAAAGCCAAGCACTCTGGAATAAAAGTGAGTCTTTGACACAGTGAGACACACACACACACACACACACACACACACACACACACACACACACGTCCACAATGCTTTGCACCTGTTCACCACTGCTGAGCTGGACAGGGTTGGGCTGATTAGTTTGACACTTTTGCAGCTCGTACTCTTTTACCGTAGATATTTAATGTCTTTTCCACTAATTTTTCATATTTAGAAATGTGTAAACAGTGTTTTACAAATAAATATATTGTATTTAATGTCAAATTCTATGGCGTAAAATAACAGAAGAAATCAGTTACGCTGCCACAAAATGCCGTCTGAGGAACTGAGCGGAGAGGGGCGATACACCAGCAATCAGCACAATTTGATTAGCCTTCTCATTGGCTGTGTGTGCATTTCCTAATCACATTGGATTCACTGAACAAAAGCATCACGGTATTCCTAATGTCTTTGGGTGCTTGAATGCAGGGGTTTTTATATTGGTGAGCTCAGTTTGTATTTTTACCATCTTGAACTATCCTTGATAGTGGTCAGGATTGGTGTATCCTTCTATGTGGTCCTACTGTCATATGAACTGCAGCACATGCTGTATGTATGTCATACTGAAGTATCGTTTTAAATGTCAACATTTTTTCTTTTAATTATGACACAATTAAGAAAATACAGACTAAAGAGTGTGACAGGTTTGTAGAATGGTTGGTTTGTAATGGGAGGAGGTCTTACTGTACTTCCTGTATAGGAGCTCATACTTAGGAGGTGCACCACTTGTGAGTTGGCAACATTTTGTCTTCATTTGCATGCTTTCTAAATTTGACAGCATTTTTGGATTACATGGAATACTAAATATTTTGTGGTGTACGTCCACAAAGCAGCCTTACTATCTGACATCCCAGAATGCAAAGTCAACCTGTCACTTTGAAATTGAGAAATCAAAGAGGTGTAAATTACAGGCACAGAAGCATCTTTGTATTTCAGGCTGAGGGATAATCAGAGGGTGCGGCAGCTGATCCAAGATCAGAAATCATCTGTATGTTGCTACTCCTGACTTGTTGAAGCTGTATAGCCATGACTGTGATCGAGTATTGTATGTGATATTTGTCATCATTTTTGTGTAAACTGGGTTTTAAAGTAAATGTAATATGTTTAAAGTAAGAGGATTTTTTTTTTATATGTGAATGTGACTTTTTTTTTAGACCAATGAAGTAGCGACAGCAGGGTTCTGGTGGGTCTGTATTTGTGTTTGTGAGGTTTAGGATTGAGAAGGGTAGCAGGGTGGGGGATGTATAGACCTGGTGGTCACAGGGACAGCTGGCGTTGAGCTGGTCCTCAGCTAAGATGCTAATATGCTAACAACACTGTAATCCACGCACTTACAGATTTAAGCCGACTGAGTGCCTGCATGTAGAAATACACACACACACACACACACACACACACACGGATGTGAAGCATCTTGGCTGCTGCTTGTCACTGCAGCTCTGTCAGCGTTACAGTGGTGGCCTCCATGCTCCAAGGAGCCACCGCCATCTACTGGACCGCGATGGTACTGCAAGGGAATATGGAAGAGGAAAAGGAGGATTCCAAGAACACGCAGGAAATTTCTTATTTAAAAGAGCAGAGTCATTTTCTATTTTATGTGTTTCTGGATTATGAATCTGCCATAACTAACCGGTGTGTAGATGTGAGTGTTTATATGTTTGTGTGTGTCATCCTGCACCAGTTGTGTGTGTGTGTGTGTGTCCAGTGTGTTCATCCAGCAGAGTCTACCAGGATGATCTGGCTGTGTACAGCTGGCTGGATGAAATCTCTTAGTGGCCCCCAAGGGATGGGTACTTTCCCATGTGCATGCACTCACTCTGGCCACCCTGTGAATGGCCTGTCCTGTACCCAATCTGTAATTGTCATAGACTTAACCACATACACTGCCTCCCACACACACACACACACACACTCACACATTTTTCTAGTTCCAAATAGGTCCTCCGAACCTTTACAAATAGTACAAAGCACCACTTCTATGTTGTCATTGATGATGTATTTGAAGCACACTTGCACGTACACACCAGCAGCAGCCCAGGCCCGATGTGGTAATGAGACTAATACACTTTAAGTGGATTTGCTTGAAGAGCCTAGATTGGTCTTAAGATGTCTGAGCATGCCCGACTTAGAAATGCCGGGGTCGGGGGTTATTAAAATAGTAGTAGCCATGCAAGGACACACGTAATGAAAAAGACAGTCCGCTATGCGCCGCGTCTTTATTAGTCTGTCCTCATTGTTTTATTGAAAACTGTTTTGTAGTCCCGTGAAGCTCTGCAACACGGATACTTCTCCTCTAGATCAAACCTCCTCTTCTCTCAGACAGACTCTGGGACAGATGTCCTCAAGCATCTTACCACACAGGTCCCCACTTTAACCCCCACTGCCCTCTGTGCTGCACCTTTGCCTTACTTGTCTTCACCTCCACCTTTGCCCTACTGGTTTACCTCATTTGTTTTTCCAGCGTCTTGTTCCTCGCTTCCTTCATATATATATATGTTTTTTAAAGCATCTGCCTGTCATGCTGACATATTCTGTTGTTTCTAGAGGTACACAGTTCTTATCTTTATCTATAAGGAGATTAACAAAAAGAAAATTATAACATGCAACATAACCGTGACCAAAAGTAGAGTTTTACCATACATATAACAAAGTTGAGATTTGTAAGTTGATGGCTCTGAACATGATTGGAATACAAAATCCTGGTTAGTAAAATTGATTTCAGATACAGATACTCGTGTGAGTGATCTGATTGATTTATCACCAAAACTGTTTGATTTAATATCAGGAGATCAACTGACCAGTTTTATAATAATTTTAGCACCAAATAGTAGCAGTAGTTGTTAGTAGTGATAGTTTATCTGCTACTCGGCGCATCCTGCCTGTTATAGGAACCAACTCGTCAGTTCCTCAGCTATTCGTTTGGTAAACTTGCTATTTACTCTGTCCTCTTTTAGCGGATGCTGAATGTGTGTGTGTGTGTGTGTGTGAATGTATGTTAGGCTGTGTTTTCATGTGGCCAGACGGCGTGTTCCTCTCCTTGCCGGTGAGCTGCTGTGTATGTGCTGGAACGTGGCAGATCCCCCACCCCCAACCCCCCCATCCGCTCCCCCCCCCCTTCCTCCATACACCACAACCCACCACCCCTCCAGCTCCCAGAGTGCCAGTCACACAGCCCCGTCCCTACGCCATCTGCATATCAGCAGCAGCCTCGCCAAAGCATTAAATTAAATCCCTGTTTGGGTTGATTAACAAATGGCTGGTGAGCTCACATAGTTATGTAGTTATTTATTTTATTGTCAGCAAGGTTTTCCTGCATTCCTCTGTCGGTTTCAGCAGAAACGTGACGACCAGAGCAGAGGAGTGTTGTGGAGTCCAGGACACAAAGTTTGTGCGTCACATCTTTGTTTTCCTGGCTGAGTTTCAGTCGTACCTTTTTTTTTTCTTTTTTACCTGTCTTCTATTTTGCCTCTCTGATTTTTATCCCCCCTCCCCCACCCCCGGCCATCCTGAAATGAATAGTTAATCAACCTGCTAATTGAGTGACAGTCAGTCTGTGCGTCGTCGTAATTGTCCAATCAGAAAGCTTGGAACGGAAAGAGTCACAGCTGATTCATTTCTGTCTCTTACTTCTAAATCCACAAGCTGCAACTGGAGGATGTGCCAGCAAGACTCATTTTCTCCTCAAATAAGTTTTTAAAAAGTTTATTTTTTACCCCTGAAAGCTGGAAACAAAAGACCTGGAGGAGTCGAGACTTGGTCAAAGTTTTCCAACTCTGCATATAGCTTCTAGTTAAGTATGGTATGGATGTACTGTAGTTTGTGATTAATGTTTATAGCTAATGTTTATAGTTTTGTTACAGGAAGATTAAGAACACATGAGAAGAACTGGTCCACAAAATTAGCTCAGAATTAAAATACACTTCAAACGTTTTAACTTATCCTTTTAAATATCCTCTGTTAGATCTTCCAGATCACCCACGTTGTCCTGTGTTACTGATATCCTGTTGTTCTAACAAGAAACAAGAGACTCCTGTTGTCTTAAGCACCGAATAGTGTAGTTTTTACTAATTGGCCTTAAGGGAAAAGTAAACTTGTGCAGAAAACTAAATGAAACTGAAGTGAGGAGTCCGAGATAGATGGTGTGGGAAGGAGACCGGCTGTTCTGTTTTTTCCAGCAGTCCAAACTAGAGACATGTGGCTCCCCAGACAAGCTGTCCAGAGTGGGAGAGCTTGCTGGACTCATTACAGGCAGGGCCAAGATGGGATAGCTTGACAGAACACCATTGGATCATTCAGAGAATTGGAACAGTAGAAACTGAATTGTGTTGGTTTGTGTGTTTGTGCGTCTAAGTGTGTGTGTGTGCGTGTGTGTGTGTGTGTGTGTGTGTGTGTGTCTGTGTTTGTTTGGAACGGCATGTGCAGACAACTGTCCATCTCCTCTCTCCGTCTGTGCCACCCCTGGCTGCCCCCTCACCTACCCCCCAGTGGATGTGTACGCCCACTCACACACACACACACACACACACATGCTGTCTAGGCCTGGCCAGAAGGATTGCTTAAATGTTTTCGGTTATACTGGACTGCTGAGTGATGGGGGGGGGGCAGCCACAGGCTTCCATTGGTTGGACACGTCAACTAGAAACTGATTCAGAGAAATGACTGGAGCTGAACCAGCAGCCAGTCGTCACTGCCAGTTCATAATAGTTATTCAGTTTAACTTCCTCTTTATCCACGTCCACTTTGTCAGTCGGTACATCTTCCTCCTGTCGTTACAAAAGTTAACTGGTTTGTCTCTTCCAGATCATGGCGTTCTTTCAGCATTCATTCACAGGTGTGAAGCCTTTAATTCCCATTCCATTCTTTAATATTCCCATTTGGTAAAATCTGGACACTTTCACATAGTCTCTATAAAACATTTATGTTTTTGTTTGTTTTCTGTTGTATAAATTTTATTTCCATCTTTCTGCATCTCAAAGATAACAAATAATACACATGGATAACACAACTGTTAGGTTTACTCTCATTTGTTCTCAAAGTACACAAATGCTAAGAACAACGCTCGCCTCACACGTTTTACGTACGTGAGGAATTCTTCCTGTCACTCGCCACATCAATTCCCTGTCTCGTTTCCTTTTTTTAAAAATTTTGTCCGTATGCCTCTCTCTATTCCTCCTCCTGCTTCCTCCCATTCAACCCCTCTCACAGCGAGCGAGCGATTCAAAGAAAGATGCTCATCTCTGAAAGAACAGGAGAAGGAAACGGGAAGAGGAGGGGAGAGTGGGTGGATTTGTGAAGAGAGAAATAGTCTGAGAGGAGCGAGGTGTGATGTGGTAATTCTGATGATGTACTGGCGCCCGGCAGCATTTTGTTATCCGTGTCTATCTGTGTCTCTGTATGTCCCTGTGTGCTGGTTCAAATCAGCCGCTAACCACCCCCCACCACCACCGACACACACACACACACACACACCTCCACCACCAGCACCACTCAGAGGTACCGACAGGCCCGGCAGTCGCACGGTCCCTTCAGCGGAGCAGGTGTTTTTCTGCGACGTGTTAACGAGCGCAGCCTGCTGTCATTACCGCTTTAAATGGATGTCACAAATTTAACACACACACATAAACACACTGCCTGTTTCCCACTCCCAGTGAATTAGCTTAAAAAAGGTGATCGGAGCTGCGTGTGAGTGTGTTTATGTGCACTCAGATGTTATAACCTTTATCTGTTAGTATTTCTTCAAGGTGTGTGTGTGTTTGTGTGTGTGTGTGTGTGTGTGTGTCCATGTCAAGGAATGGATGATTAATTAAAACGTGTTGTTGGTTTTTTTTCTAACTATATAGATCGTAGTGAGAAAGCTTTGGAAAGTGTTACACTTCCTGTATTCGTGCTCACGTTACACCAACATCCAGCTATATGTGAATCCACAGGCGTCTGCTTTTCGTGCGTGTGCATGCAGGATGCGGTGTTGTTATCCGACTCTGTGGCGTGGACATATTTGACACTCTTGTAATCCTGCAGCGGGTCATCTGACAAAGCTGCGGTGCCACCTCAGCTCCAGTCCGCGCCCCCCAGTTGGGTAAAGCTCTGCTAACAGACGCTTAGCAGATGTTGTTATTTGTTGTTGCGGTGTGAGATGTGTCATCACCCCTCTTTTCTTCCTCCCTCTTTGACCAATAGTTTGTGTCTATCTTTGTGTACGCGTGAGTTCATGTGTGTGCGGTGTGTGTGTGTGTGTGTGTGTGTGTACTCACTGCAAAGGTCGTCACCTCTGCACCTGCCCATGTATCAGCCAGATGATGTTCCTGGCACGGAGAGTTTGCTTGTTGTTCTGGTAAACATGTTTTTGTCATTTTTTACATGATAAGCCGATCTGAATCTGGCAAGCACTGTGGGAGTCATAGAGGCACTGTGTGTGTGTGTGTGTGTGTGTGTGTGTGTGTGTGTGTGTGTGTGTGTGTGTGTGTGTGTGTGTGTGTGTGTGTGTGTGTGTGTGTGAGATATGCTTTGGACAGATGAGAGTTGAACGGACTATGTGTCTAGGGAACAAAATCTGTAATTAAAATCATCACCACCAACATTATTGCCGTTATTACTCATTTGAGGATTATTACCCTTTAGTGCATTAGTGCCTCTGCGATCATCGTCATCGCTAACCTTTTGTTTGCGCTAACCTTCTGATGAAAACTATTCATATCCTCCATGTTGTCCTGCAGGTGAATACATAAAGAACTGGCGACCAAGATACTTCCTGCTGAAGACAGACGGCTCTTTCATCGGCTACAAGGAGAAACCTCAGGATGCAGACCTGCCCTACCCTCTAAATAACTTCTCTGTAGCAAGTATGTCCCCTACCACACAAACACAAAAGCAGCCTATCTTTAAATTGTGTAGACGCACAATGTAAAGCTGCAGCTTTGTGTAAACTCTGTCCAGACCTGGGTCATTACCCCCTGCAGAAAACAAGTCAGTTTGGAGTGGAGTCTGTGTCGACGGCTTTGGCCTCACGTTCTCCAGCTGAAAAGAATTATAATAGCCAAAATCTTCTCATTTGTCATCGTATATTTTTGTTTCTTAAATGCCCATTATCACATCTGTCACGCCATGCGCCGTGAAATGTTGCTGAAATGTTCCTGTGATTTCATCACGCAGCCACAATGAAATGGTGTTTGCATCAGTTTCACTCTTGGCGTGTCAAAGCATCTTGTCAGTCATCAGTCATCACAGCGTTGTGTGCTTTACACAATTCACTGAAGGCTCTAATTAGCCGCTATACATCTGTCTATACCTGGTTAGCAAGCTACACGCATTCCTTGACATGTGTAATTAAGCAGCTAATGAGTTAACAGGATTAATGATTATGGTGTCACATTACCACCACAATCGCCTCATTTTGTTCATACAGTAAATGCATCTGTTAGCATTAAAAAAAAGCGGAAGATTCTCTCTGACTTACTTATAACGTATTCTAACTATAAGACTGACACCGACATTGTGTAATAATGGAAAATATATTAATCAGTGTGTCAAAATTGCTTAAAGTCCGAGTTTTTATTCTGCCCAGATGTACTAGGACATCACACAAGTCATTAACGCACAATGACTGCTGTACTCTGTTTGAAAAGTACTCAATGTACTGATTCAGACAACGTATGCCAGTAAGTAAGCGCTCCGTAAGAGAGGAGAGAGGGGAGAATCGGTAGAAGATGAGGGGGACGTATGATAGGGGTCCATCTGAGGGGGGCTGAGGAAGAGGAAACTTAATGTGTGAGGAGGATGAGAGTGGGCAGAAATGGTGGAATGATTTGGGTGGAGAGAGAGAGAGAGAGAGAGAGAGAGAGATGGAGGGGTTGGAGAGTGCGGCTTGTTGATGAAATATGGGGTAAAAGGAAGGGAAGAGAGGATGATCGTCAGAACTGAACAGACAGGGAGGAGGAGATGAAGACGGGATTGGAGAACGAGCAAAAAGAAGAGAGGAAAGAGTTTGTGGAGGACAAGCCAGGCCATACATCCGGCCTCGGCTGCTTGGCACAACACTGGCACTGCCACATCTGTCGCCCAAAGCTGGGAGGCCAGGTGGTGTGTGTGTGTGTGTGTGTGTGTTACTGTGTGTGTGTGTGTGTGTGTGTGTGCGTGCATTTGAACAACAGAAGTGGTCAGATGGAACAGAGACGGTACAGGCCTGTTCCCTGCAGGGAGACTCATACATACAAGCCTGTCACACGCACACACACACACACACACACACACACAAAACACACACACACACTGGTACATGCACTCACATACACCCACTAACCGCTTTCATAATTGCCTGTTGTGGCAAACAAGCCAATTTTGGCTAACATTCTAACTTCAATATCACTATTACGTGTGTGTGTGCGTGCGTGTGTGTGTGTATCAGTGCGTGCGTGCGCCAATGTCCGTGTGTTTTGGCATCCAACCATAGCATGACCTTGTTTTCTGCAGCACAGCAAGCCGAGCTCACCAGTCAGTGTGTATGTAAATTTACATTGAGACGCCGCCTTGTGTTCGACCTGAGCGGTGTCGCCATTAACCTTCCTGTCTATATTTGGGACGAGCTGTGACATGCCGCGTTGTGTCACACTTAAACAGAAAGTAATTGAAAAAGGGAAAGGACAGGAGGGAAGAGGGAAGGATGGAAGTGGAGGAGAGAGTATGAAGAGAGAATGGCAAGAGACGGAGGGGAGGAGAATGGAAGCTGATTTATGGAGAACAAAGAAGGAACCGGAGAGATGAGAGGTCAGAGGATGGAGCATTCGGTTCTTGTTCATCAGAGACAGCAGAGGGATGATGAAGATGCATTCCTTCCCACAGTAATCTCACAGCCCCATCTGGCCACGCTGTCTCCTACTGTATTACACATTTGTCTAATAATGGGCTACTGTACTGCCCGTTTGCACGATCATGTGTCTTTTCTGAAATTCACCCAATGTGCATCAACGCTCTTCACATTGTTTGAATAATGGGTGGCTTATTCTTGTGTTATTCCAAATTTTTAAAGATAACAAATCAAGAAATCAAGCTGCATATTTTGTAATTTTATAGTGCTTTTCTCAAATTTGTTAGTAAAAAAACCCAAAAAACTCAGAAGATAAGACAATTTTGTTTATGGAGCTCAGAATTCAACAAAACCACTACAGACAAATAGTGTAACTCATCTCAAGAAAAACTTTAACATGACTAGTTGACCATATTGTTCGTTTCTCCTCCTCCTTCCTGTATCGGCGCTGACCTTCCGCCCTCCTGTTTCAGAATGCCAGCTGATGAAGACGGAGAGGCCGAAGCCGAACACCTTCATCATACGCTGCCTCCAGTGGACCACCGTCATCGAGAGGACTTTTCACGTGGACTCGCCTGACGAGAGGTGAGACGTCAATGAACAAGGAGGTTATTACCTCCTCTATCCGTCCAGATCATACAGTACGTGTTAGAGGACAGAAGTACACCTGTTATGTACAGCTACTGCACTTTATTGAAGGAGGACTTCCTCTCTTACTTCAACTCATTAATATATCTATTTTTTCGAATGCATACTCACCCTGCATCTGCACTTGCTGAACTTGATTTATTTCTGTTATAGCACAATAAAGAAAAACAAGCAAACTAAAACTTCCACAAGACCATGACATTAGACTAAAGATAGTTAAAAACTAATACATCATGTGGGTAAAAGTATCATCAAGGGCAGTGGTGCTGTGGAGAGTTTCTATGAAGGAAGAGAGAGGGTGAGAGAGACCGAGTGGAAAGGAGACCTTTCAAGTAGCGTTGGCATAAATTCTCCAGCTGCTCAGTTCCTTTCTGTGGAGCTGAGGTGTTTATCTCCAGAAAATGAACAGCTTTGCCCAGAAGACCACAGATGCTTCTGTGCATCCTTTGAGTTTGTGTGTGTGTGTGTGTGTTTTTTTCTTACGTGCATGCGTGTGAGTGTTGCAGCTGTCTGTCCAACTTTGTTATACGCAGATTTATAATAGTTTCTCCTCCAGATAGTCAAATATTTAGGAGTTATGTATTATAAAACTTTCTATTATTTTTAATTAGGTTGTTACAGTCCATTCTGTAAAGAGACGACTATGAGCTCCAGATGTGTGCGTGTTTACCTCTGTGCGTGTTTACCTCTGTGCGTGTGTGTGTGTGCATGTGTGTGTCTGTGTGCGCGCCACAACTGGGGTGTTCACTTCTGTGTGTATTACAGTTTTTTGTACTGTACCAGTGCTGGCAGGACTCCAGCTACCGCAGCCCCAGCCGTGAGCAGAGGGGGTGGCACGTGTTGGCGTGGTGCCCGAATGTAGGCAGGCCCATTATCTCTCATTAGGAAAAAAAAACCTCATTATACAAAAAACACTCTAACCAAGAGAGGAAGCATTTATCTGTTGCCTGACCTTGAGAGAGTTCCCATTGCTTTTCATGTCTGTACAGACACACACACAGACACACAGACACACACACACACACACACACACACACACACACAAATTGAGTGCTCCATTGTCGTAGATGGAGTGTAACTTGAGTTTGCCCTTGTTTTGGAGTGTGTAGGGTACACTCAGAAGTCTTTGCGGCAGAAAAGGATTCAGATCTCCAAAACACACAGATACACACACACACACACACCCGCACACACACTCTGCTGTTTAAGTTCAGACTGAGTGTTCTTTCTGGGTCCCTCAAGGAAACATATGTGCATCTAACTCAAAACAAAACAAAGACACGGGGGTGATTGTTTGGGAGTCAAACAGATTTAATTATTACCATCTTCCGAAAATCCTCCCCTCTGAATATCTGAATATCGTCTTTGGTTCACCTCATCTCCGTTGTGTTTTTTTGCTGACATGTGATGCTTGAATTCATCACAACATGAAGACTGTCTGACTGTTGAGTGAGGGAGAAAAAAGAAAGAAAACATTTCAAGTTTATTTTAGCGTGTTTAAAACCTTAAATGTTTTTTATAATCACCTGTGATTTCATTCAATTGCCAGAGTTGTCTGGACAAAAATATCCAATTCTTATTCTTCTCTTCTCCTGGCCATAAAGTGTTATATTCATCATCGTTAAGTAGACTTAATAAAGCAAGCAAAAACACACACACACACACACACACACACACACACACACACACACACACACACACACACACACGTTTTCTCTCAACAGATGTTGAACAACGCCACTAATGGAAAGTCAATGGGGAGGAACAATGTTAGCAAACAACAGTGCATTGTTACGTCTAATGCATGGGTGTGTGTTTGTGCACACAATAGCTCATCACCTCATACAGACACACACACACACACACACACACACACACACACACGCACAGACTGGTGGCTATTAGTTCTGCTCCATGATCATTGCTCATTTTGTTGATTATCAAGCGTCCATGTTTCCTCTCGGTTGAGCACATGAGTGTTAATTGAAATCACTTTAGTGCCTTTAGAAACATGGATTAATAAATTCTATCCACTCTAAAGCATAATCTGTAGCAAATAGTATGTCTCACAACTTTCTAATGTCACCTGGGTTGATCTAAGTTAAGGCGCTGAAAGCATGAGGCAGGGCACAGGGGCAGTTACAACACAACCATTCACCTGGTATTATGTAATATAAAACGGTAGCCTTTGAATTCTGAATGTTCTGTGGTTGATGTATTAGAACCACATCTGACAGAGTTGAGGCTCAACAAGTCACAAAATGAGGTCAAAAATCCTCACACTTATTCCTCAAAGCGTTCTAATTAATCTCACATGTCTTAATATTATTACTATAATAATATATCTATTTTAGGTTTGGTTTGTTTGATTTGCATATTGTAAAAAAAAATTAACAAGTTAGAATTTGAGAGATTTTGAAGTTAACTTGCACATGTTGATCTTTGACAGGAGTTTGTCTGGTAACATGTCCATGTTTGTTTTTGGGTAAATTAATTGTTTGCATAATTGATTAATATTTGAATATCTTTGAAATATCAGCCTTTAAATATTAAAGATAAAAAATTTAGATGAGGATCATAGTTTATCATCTGATGACTTTTAGCTCTACTTCAAAGCTGGACTCATTTTTAACTTTCATAGCATTGCTCCGGTACGTAACCCTGACCCTTATGTCAAACCGCTGCATTGGGTCCTGGACTTTTAGTTTGGCCTTCCAGTGACTGAATAACGCTATATTTCGTTAAATTAAACTGCCATGGGAGGGAGCTGGTGTAAACTTTATCTTGTGTGTTGTAAACTCAGAGATGAGTGGACGGAGGCCATCCAGATGGTGGCCGACAAGCTGCAGCGGCAAGAAGAAGAACGGATCCAGTGCAGCCCCACCTCCAACATCGACAACATGGTGGAGGAGGAGATGGATATCTCCACCACGTACCACAAACGCAAGGTAACACTCAACAACAGATGTTCATGCAGACACACAAACTCTAATTCTCACTCATTCTGTACACAAAATGCCAAAATGGTTTCTGCTTTTCATTACCACGGAACGGCTTATTTCCTTTGACTGCTTGCAATTTTCAAATGTTCCATTTAGAGATTTGTGTAAACTTGGAGTAGCCCACATAACAAAAAGATGGATAAGTGTTTTTTCCCAAATTAGCTCCCAAAGTGCTCCAATTGTTGTGAATGTTGTGTGTAGCAAAGGTAAAGGTAGAAGCGTTACATGTGCACTCGACACATGATGTAAATTAAACGGCACCACGACACGCGCCTCCAGCCTCCTGTGGTACTTACACCATTCAGTGTCAGTGTTTATGATATTGAACAAGATGTTGGCGATGACGTCCTCTTGTATTTCCCTCCCCAAAGACAATGAGTGACTTTGACTACCTGAAGCTGCTGGGAAAGGGAACTTTTGGTAAAGTGATTCTCGTGCGAGAAAAGGCCAGCGGGAAATACTACGCCATGAAAATACTTAAAAAGGAAGTCATCATAGCCAAGGTCAGTCTGGTAGCATTACGATTTGTGCCGATCTGTTTTTGCTGTGTCATTAATAGATAATAGATCTGTTTTTTTTATGCATCATCTAGCAATTTAAAAAGTTAATTCCTAACTGTTTGCATTGAAAATGATTTTGGTGCTGCACCTGCAGGATGAAGTGGCTCACACTCTCACGGAGAGCAGAGTCCTCAAAAACACTCGACACCCCTTCCTCACCGTGAGTCCCTCACATTCACAAAACCTCAATTCTTTCAATCCGTGTGTGTGTGTGTGTGTGTGTGTGTGTGTGTGTTTGTGTGCAAATATAGTGACATCTGTAAGCGTTCCTGACTCACACACACATGCTCACAGCATATTGATCCTATACATACCTGAGTCCCCTGAGGCTAATTATGAGTTTGACATCAAACTGTGGTGCATTAACGATCGCATCTGTGAGCTCGACGATTTGTGTTTGATGCGCGTACACACACACACACACACACACACACACACACACACACACACACACACACACACACACACAGAAAAACACACATTAACTGCATTTGTAGACACTCAAATGCACATAAACACAGGGGTGAGAGCAAATACAGTTCACACCGAGTTTAACCTCTTCACACCTGCAGCCACAAGACTACAGCCAGCAGTTTTTTTTGTTTAGCAGTTTCCTGCCCCCAAAGAGAAGACACACAACTCCTCGCTTTGAATGATGCAAACAGAAACCAGTCGACACGATGAAGAATCACGTTGTCGCTCCTGTTGCTTTAGCTTTCTGTAAAGGTGGTCACCCTTTCAATTGAAGACGAGAATCAAGGCAGTCAGAAACTGCAACATCCTGCGACTTTGCCGCCCGAGTAATGTGCTTCTTGTTCCATCTTTCTGTCTGCACCGGTAGAAAAGATCTTTGGTGGACGAACGGACGCGAACACTGACAGTACAATACGTCACCGCTTTGAAGTGGGATGTAATAAGGCATTAAGTAGCCTAGTGCATCTTGTGCTGCTAGTGATGCATGCAGCTATCCCTTGATCATTAATGTGTGTGCGTGTGTGTGTGTGTGTGCGTGTGCGTGTGCGTGTGTGTGTGTGTGGGGGATTCTCGTTTCAGTCTTTGAAGTATTCATTCCAGACTAAAGACCGCCTGTGTTTCGTCATGGAGTATGTAAATGGAGGAGAGGTAAGACACACACACACACACACACACACTCTGTCACACACACACACAAACACACACACACTTTCACAATGGCTGTTCCGTATGCAGTGACCTGTGTTTGTGTTATCGCTCGACACAGTTTAACCACAGCTCCACACCCTGACTAACAGGAATCCATCACTCCACCCGTCCTCTTAGTGAAACTACAGAGGATTTATCAGACATCTTTCAGCTCTGATCGATGGATTTGATCAGTAAATATTTAACCGGAAATAGTATTTATTCAACAAGGTTCCTGGAGGTTTTTGTATAATAATCGTGCGCTGCTTTCTATTGCTGTGGAGGCATTTGTGGTTTGTGAATGTCTCCCTCCCTTTTTTTTTTTTTTTAAATGGCTAATATGAAATTGGAGGTTTACAATTCTGTGACCGTAATTCAGCAAGGGAACGTTAATACATGTGAACGCCGAAGAAGTGGCGACGTTTTTACCGTTCGATTTCATCCTAACTCTGTTCATTTACCCGCCAACTGGCCTCTCACTCGCCTTCTCATCTCTCGTTTTCATCCCATCCCTTCTCCTGCCCACATCTATTTATGAACACACCTACGGGGCAGATATAGCCAGAATGACAGTCGGAGACAAAATGAGTTTGGATTCCCCCACTTCACTTCTCAGATTTTTAATCGGGTCGTTTTTTTTTTTTGTTTTTTTTGCAATCTTGGTTCATTCCCTCAGTGTAACCGTCACCTGCTCCCCTCCCAGTTAGTTAGGCAGTTCAGCCAGCAAACACACACCTGCACACTCTGTCACACACATAAAACACCAGCAATCACACTCAGATGTAGATAAACACACACACACACACACACAACCCATTACAAACCTGCCATATTCACAGCTGCCAGTACATTGATGAAGGCCCACCTGTCGTGTTACCACATCTCACCACACCATCAAACACGCACACACACACACACACACACGCCTGACACCATTTGAGCGAGGTGGTCTTAGAGCATCACTCCAGCGGCCATATGCAAACCTCCCCAAACAATCAATGGGGAGATGTGCGCCCCCATGGCCTCGTGGGTAATTTGTATGACTTTGACTGGTGTGGCGCAGCAGGCTGATGTGGTTTCTGTGCCACATGTGTAGCTGTGTAACAATGATAACTTGACAACTGACAGCTTGGGAGGGAGAAGAAGAGAGAGAGAGGGATGAAGGGACTGGGAGTTGAGCGATGAAATGGCTCAAGATGGGGGGAGAGGAAGTGGGGGGGGGTCAGGACACCTTGGAATACAACTACTTGAGTGATGAACAGAGGAGCAGACGAAAGCTCAGGGGGCAAGGCCAGTTAGGCCACTAATGAGAGCTGCGCTGGAGGCTGCTGGGATGGGGGGGGTGGGGGGCGCTGGCGGCGGAGTGGTCGGCCCGTCTTTAACTAGAATGGCGTATTGATTAAACCCTTGATTTGGCCCCGTCGGCAAACTCCAACGCCAGCGCCATGCCAGCCGAGCCCAGAGGGCGACATGGAAGAGGTATGTATGCGTTTGTGTGTGTGTGTGTGTGTGTGTGTGTGTGTGTGTGTAAGGGGGGGGGGGGGGGCTGCTAGATGAGGCGCCAGCTGCCG